>NC_092582.1:19850409-20479576 GCF_037975245.1 Apostichopus japonicus | reverse complement strand
TACGCGTTTGAGTAGAGTCAATTAAGTTAAAGAGGCCATGACATGAAAAATCCAACTAATCGTGAGTAACTTCCTCTGAATCTATGAGAAAATCTATGTTCAAAACTATTCTCATCACCTGCAAAACCTCGAGGACTAATTAGAAATTAACGTTTTAATATTCGCATCCGAAAACAGATCTTTCAGAATGCGATTTCAAAACAAGACAATGATGACGTCATGTTAGGAACACAAGTGTCAAGCCCAGACACGTACCGAATGCGCGACAATCATACCGTCACACATACACGCACACGTACACTGTGAGAACAACCAATGTAGGCTAGTATAAGCTATATCGTCAGTTTTTTTACAACAAGTTGTTAAATATCCGAGAGAAATGCCATTCCGCTGTGTTGTTGGGGGCTGCAGTAATGTCATAACCCATGCAATCAGCCTTCATCGATGGCCGAAGAACGAAAAAAAACACGGCGATTATGACCAAGTTAGTGCAGAACACCAGCGCCGATTTCACTGGGCCTATAGCCAGTATACAGCTCCGTATGTAGCGAACACTTCACGGAAGCAGACTACGACCCCTCCTTTCTTATAAAATAAAACAAATGGGCTTAACGGGTCAACATAAACAAGTCGTTCTTCTGTCAAGTCATCCACATTAAAAACTCCGAAGACCAGATCTGGGCAAGTGGAGATCCTTTGGAGGGAGCGCGGTCGAGCACTAGTACTAGTAGTACTAGTATTAGCGTTACTACATTGAAGTCGCCATAGACGAAGATATTTTACTGTATCATCTAAATTAACCCCCCTTCATTGCCCTATTGTGTAGTAATAAGCTATGAGGTTAGCTTTAGAAGTGATGGGTTACATCTTCTTGTGAAAAATCTCAGTGCCCCAATTTATTTCTGGAATATGCTGGGTCAGTTATAGTTATGGCAATAATTTTTTATTCGTATTCCAGGAAAACCAATTTTTTGTTGGGGAGGGAGTGGGTTGATAAGTCAAAATAGGTAGTCTAAAAGATCATATTCCAAAGGGTGTTTAAATCTCATAGCGATTTATTTTAAACAGTCACAGAGCCAAAAATTCACACAACGTAGTTCAAATCTTAAATCATTGAACAAAGTTTATTCGATGTCAGTTCTAAACAGTCATTCAAGACAATCTGAACAAGCCTGTGACTAAACCAACATTAACAACAATCATTGTATTATATGACATAAAAGTAAAACTGTACTTTCAATAGACAATATCATTTTTAAATTACACTAATATAATTTGTGACATCAAAGGAGGTTTAAAGAAAACCGACTTACATGAAATTTTTGGCTTTAAACCTAAACAGCAGATGCATGTCCATCGCTATCAATCGTGGTTATGACAAATTAATCAGAATAAACCAGAAGCAAATAGAATAAAGCGTAATTTAAACCAAGAAACACTGCACAACGCAAATCACATGGAACAATGTTACCCACGCACGACGATACGTGCAACACTGACGCGAAACGTAAAACACAGCATCACACGCATTAAAACAATCGAAGACCATTAACAGGGTGTCCCGCTGAGTTTCTGATGAAAGATTGTTAAACAAACAACCTGCTGCTGAAGAAACAAAGTCTTTACATTCAAGAGTTCTGCTGCCTCCATTGGTCTTTATTATGACTTTCTGCCAAATATCATTGGTGATATGGATATTTTGGCTTCCAGATTAAGGTACGAAGCAAACATGTCTGGGAGGTAAATGCTCCTAAAAAGGTCAATGACTGTTCCCTTATGCACATATTATATGACATCACGGTCACGCCAATACTTGTGTCCAAATGCTTCAAAACATGCCTTTTCTTTCATTGTTAATGTTGGGTCTGGAAAATAACCATTTCATCATTAATTAAAAGTCTTGAATTTCAATATATCAACACTGGGGGAACCCTGACGAATTGATAATCCCACACAATTGTAGAATAGAAAAGGTGTTTCTGGAGGGATTTCTCAATCAAGGCTTCCTATACAATGAGTTTTCTCCTGGCAACTTGAATCCAGTGTAATGACTATTGGCTGGAGACTCACTTCTGATCCTTTGGACTGCACATGATGGTAGCACAACCCTGACATGTCTTGCTAGGAACCCCCAGTACCATTGAACCTGTTGACAGTAGGCTATGTATCTGTACTGCCTGGAAAAAATATGAAAGTTCAAAATGTATTAATGTTGGCCCATGATGTCCACAATAACAAGCAGGGATACAATGTACAGTTATGGTTACATTTGTTGTGAATTTACACCTTCCATGTTCCATGAAACATTCTTTTGTTTCAGACAATTGATTTGCAAAACTCCAGGCCAAAGTACTAGCCTAGTAATAATGAGTATGAAATAACATATAAGCCTACCTAGCATGGCTGCATAATGCAACTTACATCCCCGAGCCAAACTTTCAGTATGCAACCAACCCTACCAGTACTACTACTATATAGTAGTAGTAAGCACCATACTGTACATGTATGAATACATAGCCAACACACTGTACATATGGGTTGTAGTCCACCGTAACACAACGCACAATACGGTTTAGGGAGTTCCGCGAATTCCAACAACACATGCACAGAATAGACTGGATTTTGTTTTTATATGCTTCGTTAATAAATTCTTACCACGTGGTATGTTCAAGGGCGGCGGAACCGGGGGGGCACAGGGGGCACGTGCCCCCCCACTTTTCCTCAGGTTAAAAATGTGCCCTTTTTCTACATAAAAATTGAGGTGTCTCAAGTTAGCAAGAGGCTAGGGAACCACAATGAACACTCGGGAAGGGCCGTTTCCGGCCATCTGAGGGGTTTGTAAAACCAAAAATTTTCTTGTACGCTCCGCGCCAACCAATGGTGGCGCTCCGCTCAGATAGTCGTGCATACAACTTTGCAAATCTTTACTACGCCACTGACTTTTAATGAATAACTGTGGGTCAAACTCAAAGCTATTTCGAATGGAAAAATATTGTTAAGATATAAACAAGAAATAATGTCTAATTTGGAAGATTCCTACACTAGCAACAAGCATGATATCACCTCATTTTGTCTTAAAAGAAAACTTGTTTCCCAATTTGCACATTGGATATTGCAGTACTAGTATGCATATTTTCTTTGAGGGGGGGGGGGGTCTTGATGGAGTGATGTGTATACGCATATACGATAATACAATAAGAGTTATAAAGGGTACTAAATTTAAGGCTGCATCAGTGCAATCGAATTTCTGCAAAGTGCCCTTTGATGTCGGTGCCCCCCCCCCAGATTAAATGTGATTCCGCCGCCCTTGGGTATGTTCCTTGCAATAGTTCCGAACGGGTTTCTTCTTCGATATGTTGTGGAGCTTCAATTTCGGCTCGTTTAACAGGCTCGAACTTATACGGTTCTAACACCTCAGGTCCACCCTCAACGTTCGGTTCAATATTGGCATGATCATCGCCTTCACTCTCTGCTTCGAAAATGAGAAAGTGCACTCTAGTTATAGCCAAATTTCACTGCCTGGTGAAGAACCACTATCACTTTGAACTTCGGTTGCCGTTCTAAATCTGACATTCTACGGGAAATTTCGATCTGATTTCGCGCCGACTTGTAATCGATTGTTTTGTGTATTTATGTACTTTTGTTGTACTGTAAGCATGATATGTGTGACCGGAGGAATCAGCGAGAGCCAAATCGTGTTCATAACACGACGTCACATGACGTCATGAGATTAGGAACATTTTCAGGCGAACGAACTTTTCAAGCCCGAAGAGGGAAAATTAAATCTCAATTTTCGAAGGGAAAAATCAAATTTTCAACTGGCAGAATGGTTGATATATGTTTTAGAGAGCATGCTTAGATGGATCCAAAAAAAAGGACGTTGAAATTTTCGTGTCATGGCCACTTTAATGTATTTGTCGATTTGTTATGCCGCGGGTGTAAAGGGTCTGTGGCTATGCATCGCACACCTCTGTAAAGAAGTTAAATCAAACCGAAACAGTTTGAAGATGATACAAAATATCACCATATGATATAAACGTAACAATTTGGCACCAAAAATGAATTGATGCATTTTCCGTATGTTAATGTTAACCTTGGAAGAGAATGATGTTGAAAACATATCAAGGCTTTAACAAGAAAGTTTGAGCACAGAGCAACGGTTTGAGAAATGTTATACTAAACATTTTTTTCCAAGTCTCAGATCTATGCTGAATTAAAACCTGTTGGTTGTACTAAGTAGAAACATGCGCATCATTTGTTGAAAGCTGGTCTTGCTCTGATAATAGCTTTCAAGGATTTTGTTTTAGCTGAGGGACCATTATGACCATCCTTACTGCAGAGAGGCAGTGACCGTTAATGGGTGATAACTATAACACAATACCAGCTTGTAGGGGTTGAAACCACGTAGAGTCCAAATTTTCATTCCCTACGAAATTAGAATATTTTTCATTCATTTAGCCAATAATTCAAAGACAGATTATTTTCAGACAATCACTAAACCTTTTGTTACAAACTTATGGATGTAAATGATACACAAACAAGTCCACGCAAAAGCGAAGAAAAAACCTTTTAACTTAGTTGTCATTAAGACAGTCGCCAGTTCATACAGTACGTGTATGTGAATCACGAAGCACTGCGTGCACATGTATGTACATGAACACACACACACGCGTACATAGCGTAAGCAAGAACTTCCAAATTTGAATAATTCAGCATCAAAAGTGCAAGACCCAGCCAATGAGAAGCGAGCTATACAAATGATCGCCTTTACCGCGCTGGGAAAAAAAAATCGCGACTTAAGAATAGTTTAGTTCATGGTAACCTACAAGCTCAGCATATGTATCAGAGTCGCGACCCAAACCATGCAGCTGTTATTGTACATGTAACTGTTATTCAGTAAAGTGACAAATAAACTGCATAAGATACTTTTTCGCTATAACATACCTTTAATAACGTAACAAAAACAAGTTCGATTTCGAGGACAAGGTATCGTCTGTTGTTGCACTTTGTATTCAAGAAAAAATAGCTTAAAAGTGAGAGGCGTAGTGTTGAAAGCCTACTGAGGATTGTTATTCTACCATTATTACACCCTGTAAGAATAACATATTCAGGACGATAATCTTCGACCCCTCGAAAATTGTCTCGCAGTATGAGGACCAAATATTTAACAAATGTGATAGTGTGTTATTTGTTGTATAGCTTAATATTGTTGCCTTGCTGGATTATACCCATACGAAGTCGCAGTGGCGTTGAATGATTGTTAAGGTGTGTGTTGGGGGAGGAGGGTTGGGGGGGGGGGATTCAAGACTTTCTGTGACAAAATTAGACGTCAAGTGGTGCATTTACAGCACATGTATATACTACAATTATGTCTTTATTAGTAGCCCTGAACGCAAGACTGTATGGTCAAATAATGGGGGGGGGGCAGGTGGGCGGAGAGCAAGTAAACACAGCCTTCAGCAATAATAGAGGTGCAGTTTACAAATGCCAATTCAACTAACATTCGGTATTAATAGTTTTCATCTTGTTTTTTTCGTATTTTGTGGGCTATTTAGAACAATACAACACAAGGCACTAAAAGTCTTCATAAATTAATTGATATTTTCAAAAGCCCAAATGATATTTTCACGACGATTTAATGTTTGTAAAGGATCGTGATGTTCAGGACATATATGATCAGATATACTCACTGAGTTGTTTTCGTTCGAACCACGTGTTAGCTGACAGAGACGTAGCCGGGGGGGGGGGGGCAGGGGAAGCGACTGCTTCCCCTTTCAGTGTCGAAAAAATGTTAAAAACTGTTGTTTTTTAGAATGGTTTTTTGTCAGTGCTCTTTTGATCTTGAATACTAGTCAGCTCCGTTAACTAGATTATAATCGTAGTAACATTCTACGGGCCTATTGATGCAGCTATACTTACTTAGTTTGGCAGATGCAATTTGCTAAATTAAGCCTATAGCCTGTACAGGCCTACAGTTGGAAACTGCGTAATAAAATACATATTGCCTATACCTAACCGCACTCTATGGAATGTCACGAACCGTATCCACAACAACGTCGACAACGTTCGTTCTCATCCTTTCAATGATTCGTCATAAGTTGTTGCACGAACAGCATGATATGAAGCTTAGCTAGCAATCGTACGTGTTACGCGCTTCCTATAAATAATTATTACACTGTTAATACACTGCGATAACGATATTTGTTTTTAGGCCAATGCACATCTGGCTGTCTCACAAAATATGAAAGTTTTATATTGTCCATCAGTTTAGTTCTTAAAATGTATTAAAGTCCAGACATGGGACAGTAAACAAGTATCATCCTACTGGAAAAGTTGTAAAAGAGCACTATGTTTGTCTTTCTGATATAATATCGCCGACTAAAACTGGTTGCGCTCTACTCTTATAAGTTATAACCATAGTAACAAATACTTCATTCCTCACCCCCCCCCCCCCCTAAATGCCCCATAGTGCTAACTTCTACATAAATGGAAGATTAAATATGCACTGAATCATATTATAATTATTTTAGGTTTAAGATAAGATTACAAATTAATAGTTAACATTATCGAGTTCATGGGTAGACTACACTGACTCACCATCGATACATCCTGAGGGTTTATTCTGCCCCATCAGTGTGATGGTAACTACTCCCCTACAAATCTAATACATTGGGCGGTTTACCAACACGTTTGGACCGTTTCATTTTGACCAGGTGTTTTTCAGTTGGTTTGTTGACAATGTCTGAAACTGGAAGTTGCCTTTTGATTGGTCGTGCAGTTGTACTTGTAAGGGTATCTGGTTGTTGGATATAATCCTAAATGTACTGTTCTGCACTGTAAAAACACTTGGGTCATTTTTTGACCCAAATTTGACCCAGCAACTTAGTGGAATCTCCACCAGCCCAGGTTTGGGTCAATTTGACCAAGGATCTGTGTCATTTGACCTCTGACCTAAAACTGGGTTATTTTGACCCATATGCTACTTTGACCCATATGCTACTTTGACCCAGCTTTTGACCCAGTGGTTAGTGCAATCTCCACCAGCCCAGCAGATTGGGTCAAAAAAATTGACCACATAAATGGGTCAAAGCTGAATTTACATTTGCAGTTGCAGGAAGTCTAAAAAAGAAATGACATAAGACTTCAATTCCTAAAGAACAATTAATTTATTAAAATCACAAAGTGGTGTTACAATGAAAGCATGTAATTTCTTCTATTTCTCAGATAAATATCGATATTCGTTTTGTTTTATTCCAACTAGAACATCATAGTAACAGTAAAAATCAGAGTAATGTGATACCCATAAAACTAAACAAACAATGAACACAAGAAAATAGGCTACTGTACCATTTGAGAATCATTGGAAATTAAGCAATGTTCCTTAAAATCCTGACATACTTAACTAAAGAAACTGATCATTTATTCATGTGCACAAACTTTAGTTTACTGAGGAATATGTTCTGTACTACTTGAAGGACTTTAATTGTTGATCTCACAGCTAGGTTTGCTGCAGTGTTTGTATTATTAAGTTAATCAAGACTGGAGTATGCACTCACTCTCTACTTGTATCCGTAGTCACTGTAGTAATTTGATTATTAGCTAGCATTTCTAATTGTTTTTAAAGAATATAAATAAACAGCATTCCATAGTTATCAATTGTATAAAATGGTAGGTATACAAAGAAGACATGTAGTTTTAATTGTGCACCAGTACATCAATGGTGGCTGTAAGAAATCAAATATTTTGGGAAGCTCAATGTTTGGTGGGGGCTTTGTCATGGCCAAAAGTCAAAGACAATATCAAACATATTTTGCAGTGGGTTGGTGGGGCAAGACAAACCCTATGGCCAGCTGCCAATTAATAAAATCTTGCAAGCATATCCCAAAGGTGATAATTTCCTCAGTAGTTCTTCTACCAAAACAGCATTAGATTTGAATCAGGCAAAGCTGTTTATAACATACAGTACAAGACTTATAATCACTGAAAAGTCATCAATAAATGAAACACTGTGAATGAATATTTTTGCACCACCAATATGTTACAATATGTATTAAATTTTCAGTTGCTCAGGCATAATATGTACATCAGTCATGCTTCTGGCTAGTTGTGCATGTATGATGTATGGTGGAACACTAGTTTGCACCACTGTTTGTGAGGCAGTACTGCTTCTTTAGTCCCTCTAAACTTAACAATAACAAATACCAAATGAAACTTAAACCTTGTTCAAGGTAATATAACATGCGAACATAAATAGCAAACAACTTTGTCACATCACGTAAATAAAACAAAAACTTATGTAATCATCCCATCATGTTAATGACCATCAAGTAAGTGTTAAGCTAATGTTGCACTGCCCAAGGTTTACAGGAGATATGTTCATATCCCTTATATGTGTTTTGAGAAAATTATATGATAAAAGGTTACAATGTATATAAAACCAAAGAAGTCATAACACTACCTTTGACAAGGTTGTTTACATACCTATTTTGTCTTACTGACTACTTAAAAAAGCATGTAGGCTTCTTACTGAAGGGGATGTCGAAACCTTTCCTTTCCCTTCACTAAGCTTAAAGAGGAATTTCTGTATAAATTCCCAGGTTGTTTGACACTGGCAGGGGTAGGCTATGTCAAACACGTAAAATGATTTGAAACAAATATCAAAAGCTGCAATCAAATCTGTTGCTGGCAGAGCAACCCTATCGATGAATACAAATGACTGAGTCGGATTCCTTCTATCACCAAATGCAAGGACAAATGGCTGCTTCAGATATCAACTTGCTTAAGCTCATCTTCAATGAATTGAGGAAGATTCCAACCTTTGGAAGAAAATAAATTGCTGCTTTCAATGCACACTTAATTCTGTTGTAACTAATTTAAATAATTAGCAAATCTTTTTCACTTGAATCATTACCATAGCAGATTTAAGATTCATGTGAACATAAACTAGAGAGTCCAATGGTTAACAGTAGGAAAGATGATGGATGGTCCCTTGCAACATACTGAGTTTGAAGTTCCAAATGACTTAAACTCCTTTAAATATTGTGTTCAGTTACAAGGTTTTCAGACTATTACCTCTGTTGACCTCAAATGACCTTGGACTTCCATGAAAAAATAGAGGGATCATCTACTCACAAAGGGCTACATACATACTAAGTTCAAGGTTTAAGCAACTTAACTTGGCACCTGACTGTTATAAGTGAAAAATCATTATGACATTTTATGCGATTTAATTACATACCTGTAGGAATGACTGGGGCTGTAGGAGTATCAGTTACTTAGCCTACACAGTTAAAGAAATTGACCCACATCCCTTACTGAGTATATTGCATGTAGATTGTTCACGATAATGGTATTAGTACCTTTTGGATCTGTTTTTATGTTGAACTTTACAGGTGTAGGCTTCTTTACTTCTTTCAGTGTTGCTTCTTGTTTCTCAAAGGCATGGGATCGTTTTCGGACATGGCGCAATCTTTCCTCAAGATACCCTGTAGCAGGATGTTTCCCATGGGCTTTTGTGTACCCTGATTCCTATAGTCCACAGATAAAAATAGGACATATTTAGTTAACTTCAATTGTTCAATTACACAGACTATAGTCTTGGCAAAGACTGTTTGTTGGAGTATATCATATTTTACTGCAGTGGCATAACGAGTGGGGCAAGAGTCCCCAATTGGGCACCCCCCCCCCCCAAATTGATATACAAGTAAATTAGTAAGATAGAAATTATGAACCATTTTGCATCTTGTCCACCCCTTAAATACAAGAATTTGATCCCCTCCCCTTACATCCCTTCCCCATATCTTGTCCCCCTCCCCTTGCACAGACTCCTTGCTACCCGTTAGCTCTCCCCCACCCCCATCAAAAAGTCTGATTACGCTACTGTTTTACTACATTTAATGGCACGCTGTTAACTCTCTGTTCAGCAAGCTATATAGCTATTAACAAGTAACATTATACTGGTCTTAGCCTCTAACGTTATATTTAGTTAAACTTACGTAGTGAGGTAAGGCCTATGCTTCATTAAAGACCAAACGTTAGGTCTAACATTACAGCTATCTATGTATCAGTATCACTATCACTGTATCGATAATTATGGGCTTGTCTGAACCACGGCGCTCGCAGCACAAATAACATGTTACTTAGGCCTAGCCTATCATCGTATCTACAATGGCATACTATAATATAGTATTTAACTAATAAACGTTGCGAGCGCCTGTGGCCTGATTTAGTCAGCATACTTTGGCGTATATTTACCTTTGAATATTGGTATTAACATTGGCGAACCCCAGTCATCAAGGATGGAACTAACAAACGTGTCCATTTTCAGAGCCCATCAAAGTTTTTGATTCAACTAAGACTGCCTTCTTGGTCCTTAATTTACGTATGATTTGTAGATTTGTGTGACGGTGTTCAGCTGTTGTCTACGAAAGGAGGCATGCAAAAACGCTGATAGTGGTCACATGACATAACTTATCCAATGAGAAAAGTCTTTGAGAGTGACCCAGTGCAAAAAGTCAAACTTTCATCGAGCTATTTCACAATTTCAAACAATCTTGCGTAATAACTCAACCAATACGACCCATTTCTGGGTAAAGTATGGCTGACTCAGCAGATGGGTCACACAAAATGACCCAGGTGTTTTTACAGTGTGCTCGGAGTGTAGAACATGTACGCAAACGTATGTGATCTCGGTGACGTTTAAAGGTGCGTCCGTCTTCCAATCTAACAATGTAAGAAATGTCTAGGTCCTGTACAAACCTTGTTCTCATAGATTCATGTGGGTTTCACCTTTCCTGCACATGATTAAGTGTAATGGAGTCTGTACTGTTGCTGTGTGTGTATGTATGTGTCAGTACAGGGGGGGGGGGTGTTACGGTTATGGTATAGAACCTTGCAAGATGTCCATGGCCCCCTTCTGTCATTTTCCTCAATGCATCTTCGACTGTCTGAATCGCCCTTTCCACTACTATTTGAAGCAGGATTGTATTAAACAGTACGTATGTGCTTCACACCATTCTTTCTCAAAACACCGCAAACTCTGAACTGGTAAACTAATTGCTTCCATTGCCTGTAAAATCTAAGTCTGGAAGTCCATATGTAGCAAATCTATAGCAATGTTTAAAGAACCCATAGGTCATATTGAGTTCGCGTCATGCAGCATGCAGTTGTATCTCGCAATTTTATATATTTTGTGGTTCTCACATATACCTGCAGCAGTTTCATCTGTCGTTCTGGCGAACAACAGGTAGTTGTCAGTTCTCAAATCCGTTTCATAAATTTAACATTTCATGTACACAATATAACATGGGACTGCAGCTAAACCGTATGAAACCGTCAGCCTTTTCCAACAGATCCCTGACTGTGAAAACTGAAACATTTATCATCTGGAGTGATACAAGGTAGTAACCCAACAGTTGACTGTGGGCGTTGCATACATTACTTACCTTGTATATATATGTGTTTATAAGGCACAAAGTAATAAAGTGGCCATGACACGAAATTGTCAACGTCCTGTCTTTTTGGGATCCATCTAAGCATGCTCTCTAGAACATATATCAACCATTCTGCCAGTTAAAAAATTGATTTTTTTTTTCCCTTCGAAAAGTTCGTTCGCCTGAAAATGTTCCTAATCTCATGACGTCATGTGACGTCATGTTATGAACACGATTTTGCTCTCGATGATCATGCCAGTATTGAACCGAACGTTGAGGGTGGACCTGAGGCGTTAGAACTGTATCAGTTCGAGCCTGTTAAACGAGCCGATATTGAAGCTTCACAACATATCGAAGAAGAAACCCGTTCGGAACTATTGCAAGGAACATACAACGTGGTAAGAATTTATTAACGAAGCATTTAAAAACAAGATCCAGTCCATTTTGTGCATTTGTTGTTGGAATTCCCTAAACCGTATTGTGCGTTGTGTGACGGTGACTTACAACCCATATGTACAGTGTGTTAGCTATGTATTCATACATGTACAGTATGGTGCGTATAGTAGTAGGGTTGGTTGCATACTGAAAGTTTGGCTCGGGGAAGTAAGTTGCATTATGCAGCCATGCTAGGTAGGCATGTGTTATTTCATACTCATTATTACTAGGCTAGTACTTTGGCCTGGGGTTTTGCAAATCAATTGTCTGAAACAAAAGAATGTTTTCATGAAACATGGAAGGTGTAAATTCACAACAAATGTAACCATAACTGTACACTTTATCCCTGCTTGTTATTGTGGACATCATGGGCCAACATTAATACATTTTGAACTTTCATAATTTTTTTCCAGGCAGGACAGATACATAGCCTACGGTCAACAGGTTCAATGGTACTGGGGGTTCCTAGCAAGACATGTCAGGGTTTTGCTACCATCATGTGCAGCCCAAAGGATCAGAATTGAGTTTCCAGCCAATTGTCATTACACTGGATTCAAGTTGCCAGGAGAAAACTCATTGTTACTTATAGGAAGCCTTGGTTGAGAAATCCCTCCAGAAACACCTTTTCTATTCTGCTATTGTGTTAGATTATCAATCCGCCAGGGTTCCCTAAGTGTTGATATATTGAACTTCAAGACTTTTAATAAAGGATGAAATGTTTATTTTCCAGACCCAACATCAACAATGAAAGAAAAGGCATGTTTTGAAGCATTTGGACACAAGTATTGGCGTGACCGTGATGTCATATAATATGTACATGAGGGAACAGTCATTGACCTTTGTAGGAGCATTTACCTTCCAGACATGTTTGCTTCGTACTTTAATCTGGAAGCCAAAATATCCATATAACCATTGATATTGGACAGAAAGTCATAATAAAGAACAATGGAGGCAGCAGTATTCTTGAATGGTTAGACTTTGTTTTTCAGCAGCAGTTGGTTTGTTTTAAAATCTTCCTTCAGAAACTCAGCAATACACCCTGTTAATGGTCTTCGATTGTTTTAATGCGTGTGATGCTGTGTTTCACGTTGCCCGTCAGTGCTGTACATGTCGTCGTGCGTGGGTAGCATTTTTGCATGTGAGTTGCGTCGTGCAGTGTTTCTTGGTTTAAATTACCCATTATTGTATTTGCTTCTGGATTATTCTAATTAATTTGTCACAACAACGATTGATAGCGATGGACATGCAACTGCTTTGTAGGCTTTAAGTAAAAAATTTCATGTAAGTCGTTTTTTCTTTAAACCTCCTTCGATGTCACAAATTACATTAGTGTTATTTAAGAATGATAATGTCTATTGAAAGTACAGTTTTACTTTTATGTCATATAATACAATGATTGTTGTTTATGTAAGTTTAGTCACAGGCTGTGTTCAATGATTAAAGATTTGAACTACGTTGTGTAAATCTTTTGCTCTGTGTCTTTAAATAATTCGCTGGGAGATTTAAACACCCTTTGGAATAAAATCTTTTTACCTTCTTATTTTGACCCATCCCGTTACCCCACTCCCTCCCCAACATAAAAAATGGTTTTCCTGGAATACGAATAAGAAATTAGTGCTATAATTAACTGACCCAGCATATTCCAGAAATAAATTGGGGCACTGAGATTTTTCACATGAAGATGTACCTCATCACTTCTGAAGCTAACCTCATAGCTTATTACTATACAATAGGGCAATAAAGGGGGGGGGGGTGTTCATTTAGATGATACATACAAAATCTCTTCGTCTATTGCGACTTCAGTGTAGTAACGTTGATACTATATAGTACTACTAGTGCTCGGCTGCGCTCCCTCCAGAGGATCGCCACTTCCATTGGAGGTTTCCTGTTCCCCGATCTGGTCTTCGGAGTAGTTTAAATGTAGATTATTTGACAGAAGAACGCCTCGTTAATGTCGATCCGTTAAAGTCCATTTGTTTTATTTCATAAAAAAGGAGGGATTGTAGTATGCGTGTATATGTGACGGTATGATTGTCGCGCATCATAATCGCCGTGTTTTTTTTTCGCCTTCGGTCATCGATGAAGGCTAATCGCATGGCTTATGGCATTTGTGCAGCCCCCAACAACACAACGGACCGGCAATTCTCTCGGATATTTTACAACATGTTGTAAACGAACTTGAAATTTCTAACGATATAGCGTTATACAGTGGTTGTTCTCTCAGTGTAAATGTGCGTGTATGTGTGACGGTATGATTGTCGCGCATCCGGTACGTGACTGGGCTTGGCACTTGTGTTCCTGACATGACGTCATCATTGTCTTGTTTTGAAATCGCATTTTCAGATATCTATTTTCGGATGCGAATATTAAAACGTTAATTTCTAATTAGTCCTTTAGGTTTTCAAGGTGTTGAGGATAGTTTTGAACATAAATTTTATCATAGATTCAGAGGAAGTTACTCTCGATTAGTTGGATTTTTCGTGTCATGGCCTCTTTAAGTGATTCAAATATCTGATATTTATTGATTTGTAGGTTCTTTTAAAATTAAAAGATATCCAGAATAAAACTTAAAAGATTTTAATACTTATTGAATAATGATAAGATATGTAGATCATGTCCCGTTTGATAAAGAAACACTTTTTGCCCAGGTCGCGATCCATAGGTTGCGATCAGTGTCTAGTATATTCTAGTAGATTGAGGTAGTGAAACTGAAAGTTCAGGATGAAGATTCTTGGCTAGGTAGAAGATTTTTGCGTAGAAATCTTTGAAACACGGATTCAATAGGCTCTCTGTCTGTAGCAATAGCCTATTGTTAATAAATGTTCATTATTTGGCCCACGTTGACTTCCACAGCGAGAGGTGTCATCTGAAACCTTTGAAGTAATCGGTTATCGACGATTTATCACTATACCTTTAATAAATGAACATCCTAAAGCTAGGCCTACTGTTGTGTAGCCTAATAACTTAAGCCTGCGTGGGATTGTGTTGTTGTAGCCTTGTAGGCTCAAACTTTGACAGTGATATATACTATCATTGAGCTAACAAATTCTTACCGTGTGAATACTATTATATAGGCCAAGAATATACCTTGGACCATTCGTCCCCTGTTTGGTATGGTAGCCTACAATTGTACCAATGTTACAAGCCTATACTGGCCTTACCTCATTCATGAATTGACAAGGCTAAGTTAAGTTAGGTCGTACTCGTAGGCAATAGTAAGGAGTATCCTGGTTGGCTTTGGCTATTATATATCTATAGAAGTATGTATTTATGTCGTGAACCCCATGAGTTCCATCTTGTTTTGGGGAAACAAATGATGAGACATTACAAATTCCCATACTAACATACAATGTTTTGCGACAAACTTTGTGATGTAAATATCAACTTCTTCAATAGAGCGTTGAACATTTGGTAGTGTATGAGTGGCGTAGCCAAGGGGGGCGTGGGGGCGACAGCCACCATGAAAGCTTGTCGCCCCCAGTCGCCCTCCCACTGGGATTTTGGGGGTTGAAAAAAATTACATGTGCGAAAAATATAGAATTGGTCTGAATGGTCTCGAATCTCCATGATGACCACTCATGAACGACCCTTCGACCGCGGACCGGCAATAGGCTATAGTTGCTGAAAAACCTGACGTGACATAGCGCATAATCCGAGAAGACATCTAAAGTAGTCGCACTGTACTGAAAACACATGTTAACTACCGTCGAATTATACAATTCCTGCTCTAATAAATGCAGGCGCGTAGCCAAGGGAGGGGGGGGGGGGGCGAAGGGGCGACCGGCCCCTCCCCCTTCAGCATATTTTTTTGTACGTTTTTATGATATCGCTAGTAATTTCAAAATAGAAAATGCTTAAATGCAACTTGCAAGGCTTGGGAAGTGCTATTTCCAGCGATCTGGGAGGCATTTTCGGCCAAAATTTTCTTCTACGTTTCGCGCCAACTTATGGTGGCGCTACGCTTAGATAGCTTCAAATGCTGAATCTACGGCTCTGATAATTTGCCTACAGGTTTACCCCTCCCTTGGCAAATTCCTCGCTACGCGACTGAATAAATACTAATACAAGATAATTTCCGGCGATCTAGGGAGTATCTTTACTCCAAAAATTTCTGTAAGCTACGCGCCAACCAGTGGTGGCGCTCCGCTTAGATAGTGTCGAAAGCGCCCCTACAGACCATTCTCGCCCCTCCTGACCAATACCCCTAGCTCCGCCACTGTCGCAGAAGCTCAGCTAAGCTTCTACTTGAGAATTTATTTTTGATTGGCAATAAGTTCTGAGCAGCTTGTGCGAAAAGTATAAGACGTTAGGCTGGATAACGGTGTCATTTCCTTTCCTCCCATCTTTTCCCTTTGGCTTATGCTCCTTCTTTAGCAGTAATAGCTTATTACCTTATTATAAAGGACATAAAAATAGATTTATTATTTTACTTTTATTGAAATAAACCATGAAAAAACTTTGAAATAAATGTAAAAAGTCAAATGATATAATTACCGCTAAGTTGTGTTCTTGAATACTTAAAATGCAGAGATGCCTTTGTAGTATATTTTTAAACCAGAATTGCAACACTGTATTAGTGTTTGATGGATTACTTCATCGTAACAGGGTATGAGCCAATGTTATAAGATATCATGAAAAAGTTTGGTTTACATGTGTTCTGTAGATACTGTTGACCCTTGATGAAGTTTGACCTTCACTATAGTTAATACATTTATACTCATAATGAGACCTCATGGATAAAGGAGACTTGTCAATGCTACATATCCTTAGCATGGTGGTCACAATGTTTCACCTTTGAGCTGGTTGACTTTAAATGACTTTGGCCTAAAAGTATATCAAGGGGTTTGTCCAACTCAGAAAAGGTATCCTACATGTTCCATTCTTGAGATAAGGCCAGTACAATGTTTTCACTAATTTATCTTGTTGTCTTCAGATGTCTCTCGACCTCCAACTTGATAATATCAATAAGGTCCTTATCTAATATTGGCAACCTATACATGCCAAGTATAAGGGTTGCCAACGACACACTTGATACAACACTCGTACTTCCATTCAAAAGTTATTTCCACAACTTACAGCAGGTTTGGACAAATGTTCTATAAGAGAAGCATTTTGTGAGGTTTCAGAAGATGACCTCTCATGACCCCAAATGACCGTCCAATTTATAAAATATGATTGCATGTATGAACACTTAACTCACGCAAGCCACTGACGAAAATTCCACCACATCGATGAAATGGCAGTCATTCAAACACGGGGGCACAAACGTGAATACTTTCAAGAAAAACCTGAAAACTCATATGTTTAGTTTATGTTGATAATAATTTTCCTTGTTTTAGCCTGTTATACTAGTTCTTATCCTGTTTCACTGTGTATTAACATTGTAAGGGCGTTTCCGCTTTTTTAGTGATTCCTGCTCGTTTCCTTTTACTAAGGTTTAAGGTTTTTGAGGTTTACTATTTTATTGTTTCGTTTAATTGATTTGTTGCTTTTTATTAGATTTATATTAGATTTAGATTATATTTACAGCGCCTGAAAGCTTCCAGCTGAGCTAAACATTAAAAAATGCGTATTTTTGTCCATTGTTGTGTAATAGTTATATCCGGTGTACTTGTGTTCGCACTTAATAGGTGCAAGACATACTGAACGGTATATTTTCAGTATAGTCCCAATTTCCTCTGCAAATTATGTACTTTCCAGGACCCCTGCAGTAAGCTATTACCAGACTTGTATGTTATAGCTTAGCCAAGAAAGATACTCAAAGAAAGGAATTGCTCGGAGGGTGATAAATAAACAATGCTTGGTCAAATTTGAAAGCGGTGGCCCATTTCTACCCTTCTAACAAATTAATAGCAGTAACGCTTAAGATAATTAAAGGGACTACATAGTGACACTAAAATTGTTAGTATGCATGGCCCCTAAACGTACACAAAACTGAAGTAGCTTTTCAAGCACATACATTGTTCGTCATGGAAACAAAACCGGAGCAAGCCAGTCTAAACCAAGTTTGGTACCATCATGCAAATACTGCACCTTTGAATATGTCACTTTATATTCCCTGTATAAGCAAGTTATATGAATGACCCTTGACTGACCGTGTGTTGATACATTCTCATTTCCCAGGCTCTCATTAAATACATGTACTGTGTAAATGGCGCTGGCGCCGCAATTATATGGCTTAAGTTTCTTCATTCAAGTGGAATTTGTACAGACTGAAAGCTGACGGATGGCAATGCATGTTATCTATGCAACACTGATAATTTTTTTTGACTGACGGTTAGTGTTCATGCATGCCTCTTTTGAAACATCGAACGTTTATGCTGACATTTTTTAGTTTAATGCTGACATTTATTCGACCAATGAGAGTCCAGGAATAATTGTTTGCATATAATCACTTAATGACAATAAATCGAATATATGCTGACATTAAATCGAATATATGTTTGCATTAACTCGAATATATGCCAGCATAAAATCGATTTTATGCCAGCATTAATTTGAATATATGCCATGCAGCATTGATTCGAATATATGTCTGTGTGAATTCGAATTTATGTCCACATTAAATCAATTTTATATAGACATATAAAACAGCCTCCTGATTGGCTCAGAATTATGTCTGCATTAAATGGAATTTATATCTGCATAAAATCGAATTTATGTCAGAATTAAATCGAATATATGTCGGCATAAATTTCCGAATTTTATCCACTTTGGCCAACCATAAACGTTATGGCCGGAGTTGTTATCCGGCCATATATAATGTTTATCATATATTAGGAATATGATCAGTCGGTATAGAGCGGCAGCTTTCCTCACATGTTTCAACGTTGGGGCGGGCAAGAGTATGGTTCTCCCTCCCGACTACAATTCTAACTAAAGAGATGCACTCCACGGCAGTGCTGTACATACCACTCAGCCTTAGAAAATATGTGCCTGACAATTAAAATAAATTATTGTAGACGATTTGACTGAAATTGAAAGATTTCGTAGTAAAATGTCACAAAATTCAATAGTTTATACGATCGTAATTATAAGACGTCAACATTTATGTATGAAAATTCAAAATCAAATATTTTATAACGCATCGAAATAAAACACTTCTCGGTACAGAATGAAATTAGTCGATAGTATGATAATTTTGGGGGAGTTTTTGAGGTAAAAGAACAGTACTGGAACTAATGTACATAGGTTGTTTACAGCACTGGAATGCCACGGCTATTTACAGCACTGGAACTAATGTATATAGGCTGTTTACAGCACTTGGAATGTTTAGGCTGCATGTTAACAGCACTGGTATGTATAGGCTGTTTACAGCACTGGAATGTATTGGCTGTTTACAGCACTGGAACTATTGTATATAGGCTATTTACAGCTGCTGTTTACAGCACCGGTATATGAGATTGTGCTATCTAGCAATTACGTCATCAGGTAAAAATAACTGCCCAAAAAAGTCAGTTCTTTCACTTGGGTTGAGTCTTTACATTTGTTCAGTTGGTCACATGAGTACCTTACTTCTCTTGAGGCATTTTTCCAGACAATACTTAACCTTTTTTTTACATTACTCTAATTTTGGTGTGCATCTCTATACGTAGTCGCACAATAATTTACACTGAAATGTTAATGTGATGGTTAATCTTCAGTGATCGCCAGAATCGGAGCGTGTGGTCACACTATGAAGCATTTTGCAAAAACACGCGGTAATATGCACACGACCTATCAAAATACATTCTGTTCAATAATTTGTTATATATTTTGAAGCTCTAGTATGTTTTTGACAGGTCCATTGTTTGCCAAGTAAAAACACTGTCCTAAACAGATTGATATATTTGAATGCGTGCATGGCTCAAAGGACCAATCGCAAGTGAAAATGAGAAATTTTCAAAACTGTGCCTCGCTCACTTTCGTACGGTCAGGACTATTCACAAGAGCTCCTGTCTGAAATTTCTTTGTCTAAAAACTAACTGCTAATGCTATCTAATATCATATGATGGGAAGTGTGGTATAAGCTTTCAAGTTAACGCCCATGTGAGAGTTGAAATCTGGGTGAAATTTCCTGTTCGAGAAACTTATATTGATAGAACTTCAAGGGTGCATTTGGTAAATATACCCAGTACAAAACAGTACATGTCATTGCAATTGATGTTTCTTTAATATTTCGGTTCTCAGCAATTTAAGCTCTCAGATATAGTAACTCTATGGAATGCTGTTAATGAGGCTAAATTTTTGATGACGTCAGATCTTCAGTGCAATTTAATGTTAATATTAATTCTTTGTTTTATTATAAACCAATCAAAACATGTTCATGTAATTCCACATGAAGCCCAGAGCACCCTTCACCCATTCGTTCTTGACAATTGTAGTCTTTGCATGAATTGTAAATGCGTAATTTGCGGCATGAAAGTCTTATCTTCTTATTAAGTTTTAGATTTGAATCTGAGAGACCAGAGTAAAGCTAACTAGTCAATCAACTTTTATTGATGAGGCTGGGATTTTCTAACAGGGTCACTTCTGAAAATTTTAAATGGGGATGGAAAAGAAATTAAACCTAACCAGTGATAGCAGTGTTTTTGTAACTGTCAACATACAACATATAAACAAAAACAGAAATAATGCTATACATTACGTTATCCTTGCAAAGTGGTAAATATATGTAATCCATATTAGTAAATGATGCTTTTTCGCGTAAAAGGTGAAGAGGAGGAGACCTGGCAGATATGGTTCCTCAGTTCCAGATCTCCAAGGCTTTGATGGGTTGCTACAGTAGTTATTGTAGTGCGCATGCGCGCTTCAATATTGGGATTACTAGCCCGCTCCATCCTCTACATGGCTGGCTGGTGAATGCCAGCTGAACATACACTCTTCATAGACATCTCAAATTCACAGGTTGGCTTCGCAGGAAAAAATCCAGACTAAGATTTGCGAAGAATTGTAGTGGCGAACAGTTAATTCTGCACACGTAAATAAAACAGATCTCCTTGTTCTTCTTTAAAACAATACGTTAAATTAACTGCGTTGGTTCGTTATTCTCGAATTGAACAAGACAGGTAACATTTGAACGCATTTGAGTTAACACACATTCTGCAAAAAACTTGCAAGCAACAAATGTTAATCGTATTCATCCGCAACGACTCGGCATTATCTGTACTACGTCAGCTCTTGCATCATAGGCACTTTAACTTTATTATTGTGGCATGGCATTATTATATACTATGGCCGTGTATGGCATATAGTACGTGTGTTTGGATCAGTGGCGTAGGAAGGTACTTTTGAGTGGGGGGGGGGGCTGAAGACTGATGGCCGGCCTGGGGGAGGGGTCTAAGGGGAGGGGGTGTCCCCTCCCCTTTGGAATTTTTTGCATTTCCAGGTAGCCTCAGATGCAGTTTGGTGCAATATAGCACACTTCAACACCCACTCCATTTTGTAAACTTAATTTTGTATTTTCACCAGGCCTTAGATGCAATTTGGTGCTCCAAATGAGATTTTTTTCTCATTTGGAAATAAAAAAGGGGTTTTCTGACTTGCGAAGCGGGGGGGGGGGGCGGAATGATACTTCCGCCCCTCCACATTTTTCACTGGGGGGGCTGGCGCCCCCAGCCCCCCGGTTCCTACGCCCTTGTTTTGGATGATGACAAACCAGCGCCAGGAAATCGACCAAGCAGTTTTAAAGGCATTGAAGACTCGCCCCAAATCGCGTGCTGTCCTCTGAAAAGTTAACTTTCCGTCGGTTGCAAGTGAAGTTTTTTTTTATTGTCGCTTCAAAATGCAGACAGTAATGAAACGTGATACCTTGTTATCTTTTATCTGGACCTGAGATGTCCATCGCTGCTATGTACACTGTGTTGTGGGTATTGACCGAAGCTGCATGTAGTGACTGTTCACTAGTGTGTAATTAGGAGTGTTAGCTCAGTGGTTAACGCCGGTGCCTTTCAATCATAAGGTCCCGAATTCGAGTCACTCGTCCAGTTACAGAGTTGTTGACAATTCATAATCATGGACGGTAAAATATGAATCTCAGAGACTGATTGCGGCTTTTGATAAGCCAATGATGGCTTCTTCGCGAGTTCCTGCTTGCAGGAGGATCTAAAATACATACTTACATACACACACAATTACCGAGGGTATAGCAAGCTGCGTGTGCATTTTCTGGGATCGATGATAGTTTCTAACACTTCTGTTACACCTCATTCGAAACTAGATCAGATTACTGGCAAAAGACGTTTCTTTGTGCGTGAGTCTTCACTCCCTTTAAAAGACCGGAGAGTGTTACAGTTTCAATAATAGACTATAGGCCTACATGTTTTCGTTAGATTAATCGTCCATTAGGCCTCCGGTGCAAAACCTCGTATGTTCGTAAAATTTTGCTAGCTTGACGAGGATACGTTAAAGGAGAATTGAAGGCAAGATTGTTTTCCCCACTCAAAAGACGAATATTACATAACCATATCAACCACATTCTGTTCTTACCTGAGATAATTAACTTTTATTACGACACTACCCTGGGAACATGGGGGTCGCCATTGAAATGTGAAATAGCAATAATCCGGGCTCTTTGTGACGTACTATACGAAAAACTATAGGCATAATTAACGTTTCGAAAACATTAGCTAACTGTACAAGTGCAGTGTGTAACTAACACTTATATTTTCCTAGTAAACATTTGATATTCATATTGTTATATCACAGAAAGTAAGATTATGAAAAACAATTGAAAATTGCTTTGCTTGTGTAAATGGCCAGACCTGATCCTTACGATTATGAGCTACGTTTCAACACCGCAGAATTACTAGAAATAGAAAATGATGGAATTAGCGATGACGATGAGAACCAAACGTAGTCCGAGACGAACAGCCTAGGCCTAATGTTGTTCGGCTCGGTAATACGGACTGCATGGTGTGACTTTGGTTTGTGCAACGTTAGAAAGAAGTAGAGTGCATTTCTTGAAAAGGTCTGGTTTCTTCTTCGGATGTTGAAACCAAAACTGTGATTTCTTTACTCGGGAAGAATGACTGTTACAACTGAATGCCTGACAGTATATTTTGTTGGGCTTCACTTCGAGTAACGTCGGACCTACATGTAGGCTACGTACGTACGGTACATTTTTCATATGCAGCACAACCTACACAGTATAAGTATAGCCTAGCATACACATCGAGTCTGGATGTTGAAGTTAAAAGCAAGTTGTCCGGATAGAACGTCATACGTGAACCAGGTCACAGGTATTTGAATATCTGTGGCGATTATCCAGCGATTTTGTTCAATCAATCTCAATTGGCGCCATCGGCGCCAATCTCAACTTTCAAAAGGTCGGTACTAAATATTAGATAAGTTCTTGTGATAAAGAAGTGGTTCATTTTAGAGCCTATATTTTAATCAGCAATTAAGTTCATGATTGCGTGCTGCCTGTATTGCCTCTTTAACATGTAGTACAAATTTACCAATCACTTTCCAAGACTCGATGTATTCTCTGTCACGTCCGAACCAGGCGTGATTCGTGATTGACGGCTAGGTTGTGATGGTTTTAGTTATCATTTATTCGTTTATATTGCAGACACATGCTAGCTAGAGTTTGTTCAAAAACATTACACAATATTGCCTAGCTACGTTAAGGGACCAAACGCCGAACTGGCTTCTTTGTGACCGAAAAAACCTTCAAAAGCTTCAAAAGTGTCGCAGTAACAGAGACCCCTCCATTGAATATGAACAACTAACTGACGTTGGCCTTTCGTGACCACGCACTAAAATGATATGTGTTTGTATATATAACAAAATCAGTTGGTCTAGTTACAAACGGATTTTGTAGGGTTTGCGTTAAACAGTCGATGCTAGTCTTAAAACTCCGTTGATGCATTACAATCATGTAACCTCTAGTAATACTCAATAAACTGTAACAGCCAAAGCAATATGATAGTCGATTTCCCGCGCGGGCGTGCAGGCCACTATGGAGAAAATCTTAACCAACCCATTGAAAATGTATCAATGACATCCTTTCAGGAGCGTTCGTTGGAATGCGGTTTTGTTCTACATGCAACGTAATACCCAGATTGTATGACATATCTATATAAAATATGGCTTCTTTTTAACAACAATGTAGGCCTAATTTCACCTATTGTACGCGTAGGATTGGCGATTGTTTACTTTTATTAAAGGGGGGGGGGAGGGGCGTTTCCAAATTCAAACATTAGGAACTCGAGTCTACTTCCTTTGAGTGCGAGCTCTTTTCATGATGCCACATTTTGGATTTTTCATTAGACATCTCATTTACTTTTGATTTGTAATCCTCTATAATAAGTTGGCTTATATAGAGCATTATGTTTAAAATTTCGTCTGCTATAAGCTTGCTAAAAGTATTCAAAATTACTTTTCTGGAAGCTCTGACCCTCCAATTAGCTTGCATGTACTTTCGTGGAGTTCTCGGTTATCATGCATGTACTTTCGTGGAGTTCTCGAATATCCTGCATGTACTTTCGTGGAGTTCTCGAATATCCTGCATGTACTTTCGTGGAGTTCTCGGTTACCCTGCATGCTCTTTCGTATGGTTCTCGGTTAACCTGCATGTATTTTCGTATTGTATCAGTGCTCTAACCGGTACCATTCTTATGATTTAATCTTTTATGTTCCTTAAGTTTTTTTTAAAGAAAGTGTAGTTCGATTTGTTTCCGTGAAGCCGACACGTACTCTCTCGCGAAGGTGAAATCTTGACTAACTATATAATATTTAAATAAGGTATCATTTCAACACAGCACTTATTCTCATCCTCGGTTCCATGCCGCATAAGTATGGTGCAATGTACCTATCAGGGAAAGAGTGTCTAAGAAATGGGAATCTCTTTAACGCGTTGCGACATATCATGTTCTTCCGCTGTTTCCCTGTGGTTCTATTCTATGTAAATGTTAAACCGCAATAAAAGAGGCTTCTCGGTAGCACATCGAGCCATATCAGTGCTTAAGCAGCAGCTTATCAACAACAGAGAAACTGCACAAGATTAAACTTTCAACGAGACCTAAAAGGGACAAACCGTAAGTATAAACCTTTTTATTATGCCACTTGAGCATCATTTAAGTTTTATAGACATCATTATTGTTAAGAGAAGAAGCTATTATCTTATAAGATACGGATTATAACACAAATCCGACTACATTCTCTAGTTAATGTGAACTTCTTGTCGATGCATCTGCAATTTTGCCTTCGTGTATGGTGACCCTTTTTTATCGAACTTGCTATTCTTTCATGAGGGTGAAACGTGCTTATTAACAGCAATATTATAGGGTATAAAGAAGCACTGATGAATATAAGGATCATATGATTTTTACGGTACCTCAGAATCAACTGAAAGTTTTCTACAAGAATTGTGGTGACAAGATCAAAAGATATTGTTTCTAAAACTTGAAAGAAAGAATAACCCACACGATACTTAAAGGCATTGAAGACTCTCCCAAACCGCGTGCGGCAATCTGAAAAAGTAAACTTTCCGTTGCTTGCAAGTGACGTTTTTTTCGTGTCGTTACAAAATGCAGACAGTACAGTAATGGAACGTGATACCTTGTTATCTTTAGCTGGACCTGAGATGTCCATCGTTGAATTGTTTGTACACAGTGCTGTGGGTATTGACCGCAGCTGTATGTACAGTACTGACTATACACTAGAGTCTAATTACCGATGGTAGCAAGCTGTGTGTGTTTTTTTTTTCTGCGATCGATGGTGGTGTCTAACAGTTCTGTTACACCTCATTCGAAACTAGGCCAGATTACCGGCATTAGACGTTTCTTTTTGCGCGAGTCTTCACACCCTTTAAATCACTTGGTTAATTCAGATTAAACAGCTGCCTGGATTAATAACCATTCAGCAGTCGCATAAAGGTGGCACAATAAACCTGGAGGGCTGGTACGTTGCTCACCGCATATAGATTATCTGAAGTAACTGCTTGCAAGTTGCAGCAGTACTGTTATGTATAATCTCCTCGTTTCAATTGATGTGCAGTATACTATTCTTGCCAGCTTCTCATATTTGATTATCTTCTCAAATAATTGACGTTAATGCAAGCTTCTGGAGATTCAAATTGCAAGGTGAAGATTGTCCTAGTCAGATAAAGCAGCCATTTGATACTAAAATCTACCACAACAGTGCAGTTCACAGTTCATGCGGTGGCAAATAATGACATAAAATATTGTAAATCTTCATAGTTGTGAGTGGTGATGCTCTGGGGTTTCCGATGAACCGGCTATTCTTCGTAGTATAGATTCACTTGTTGTCTGACTCTCCGTGAGGGTGTTTTGATGGTGGTTTCCGAAGCTGAGTTTATCGATAAGTAATGTCAGGAAGCGAACTTGATTTGCGACTGGTATGACGATGTTCAAGATGTGGTTGCTTCCTTTTATCTTTGTGTTTGGCGATGAAGAGTATCTGTGACTTGGTTGAGTTGAGTTCCATTCCCCAGTCGTTGCAACAGTTGTATATTCGGTTGAGGTAGCGTTGTAGGTCATGCCACGAAAGTGTCCATTAGCTATAGGTTGCATCCAAAAACCCGCCGTTTGTACTGAATGGCAGGTTTTTTCCAGTTGGTTTAGCTGAGTGATCAGTCCCATCTTTTCGCACCTTAGTTGAGCTGCCTATATTCATCTATTATGCAACTCTTCACACAGCTAGTAGCCAAATCAGTATCAGATTAAGGCAGACATGGCAAGGTGTGAACAAATCAACTCTTCCAAACTAACCAGTCTGTTTGCAGAAGACATAAAGTTTCAGTAAGTTGAGGTCAAGAGAGCTGAAAAATGCAACCTATGGTTAATGGACTTATTCTCGCCATGGTATTCCTCTGCTCTGAGTGGCCATGGTCCAGATGGCGATGTCATCACCATATTGCGAATGTTTGATGTGGTCCTTGAAGCCGACTCCCCCATGTAGGGGGGGATCCTCCCCTTTAGACGTCAAATGGTGCATTCTACGGCAAATACCACAAATGAAACAATTACATTGATTGGTTTTAAACAATGTTACCATTGTAAATGAGGCGGAGTGCCGTGTATAAGGATGTGTTTAGTTCATCTCCCGGAAAAAACAAATGTTAGTCGTGCAATAGTGCATACTAAGGCATAGTTAGACTATAACTTGGGTTTTAAATTAGATAAACACGCAAGGTTGCGCTAAGAACCAGTATCCTTTTTTATGGGGTTGAATAGCCAAGAGGAAAATTCATGTTTGTCTGATGAAAGCGGAACATAGCGTAAGCATTCTAGTGAAATTGACATTCAGTTCAGAACTATCGTATTCGAGATAACTACATTTAAAGCTCAAGAGTACATAGAGATGTGTATCTATAGATGCACATTGACCAATTTGTTTATGTTTATAAGTTGATAAAATACACTTTCGTCCTCAAAAGTGCAATGCATTAACATCTGAATACTCATATAAACAGTCAATTGGGTATTGATCACTGCACAACACCAAATTTGGAATATTGTCCAATCCAAGGTCAAAACAATTAAGTGAAAATAATGAAAAAGTAAACCAATATTGCTGTCATTGCGCAACTATGACATCAGACCTGTGTGCTTCAAGTTCAATCATGGTAACAAACTATGACATATTCAACTATCAAGATCTCGAAAACGCAGTTTAAGAACTACATGCAAATTTCACCAGGAAGTTTAGTATATGTGCTTTTTCCCTAGTCAAAAACAAAGTTTGCTTTGACTACCATTTTAAGGGGGAAATGTTGAAAACCCCAACGTCTTTAAAAACATTTTCCTTCTTGTATTCCTATCCAAAGCGTTACGAAGTCCAGATATCATGGTTTGTGAAACGAACACAATGAAGTAGGTTAGAGAGGTTTTGTTTTAAAAGAATCTAATGCGTGTCTCTTGGTAACAAAAATATATATAACTTAGCATAAATACATTACATACCTTAATACATAAAGTTAACTTAGCGCGCACGCAAGGTACCTCGGCTACCGCTGGGCTCTCCGTCGGGGTGTCAAATCCCAGGGTAGTCTGTAACCGTAGTGCGGGTGGGTCTGGAAGCTTCCGGAAGGCGCTTTTCGTATAAATAACAGCTCCGGTATAGAGAACAGGACCAGGTAAGGTAAATAATAAGTTCAGAAGAATGGTATCCAAAAGAGAGTTAAGAGTAAGTCACACACAGCGTGGTTGGCATGGTGAAGAAAGGCCGGAACGGAAAAGGTAGGTTTTGTAAGGGCTTGGCAGACATTTTACGTGGCGTGACGTACAGGTTGGTGCCACTGGAAGAAGAGCAAGAGCCACTCCTTGAACACTAATTTATATGACATTCGGTGAGGTTACTCGACCGTAGCTTAGAACTGCACTGATTGTGCTCTACGTTTACAAATTAGCATAATAATGCACCATTTAGGAATTGCATAACATCAATTAGCGCAGTTAACCTTTAAAGTAACATGCTGCATCATAACAAAAGAGTTAGTACGAAGTTCTAAGAACTGAGCCCCATACAGCCTATAGTCTCATAAATGTAGAGCAGTAATCACATCCTTCCGTTAAATGATTAAATGAAGCAGCTGCTGAGTAGGCTCCCTAACCCCATCCCCCGCCCACATAATTAACGTGCCTCCTAACGCCTAACCGATAAAATGTGTCACTGTGTCCCCTTTATGACAAAGAAATGAACTAATTACCCTAACCTTAAATCATGACTGTCTGGAACACTGGAGCAATGTGATATCTAAAGCCGCAAATCCATTGATACCTTTAGTAAACAAGAACATCCAAAGTGTACGTTTCAAGTTTCTTATATCCAGTGATGTGTTTGCATGCACACCCAATAAATCAGTCCGTCCGTGTGAAACATCACTCCTTTTGACTATGGAGTCACTCTAACCGACCTTGCAAAATTGTGAGGCAACCCCGAATTGTTAAGTCGACATTGACTAAACCGCCGATCGCACAGTCGGTAACTACTATTACGGTTAGATTCATCCAACACGGCAACATACAGAAACGCTGTACTCAAAGCCGAAGACTTCGTGAGTTGGTCAGCGACGGTCCTTCTCAGAAAGGTCAATATAACTAAAATCGAAGGCTTTGCATTGTTTGTCAATGAAGAAAAACATTCAACAGGCTAATTAAATTAACAAAGGAACATTAAAATTATACTTGGTACTACTTCATACAGTAGATTTGATTGCTTTTGTAAAGAACACATTGCAATTGCAATTCATGAACGAACAAGGAATCCGACGAACACAATCTACGTGCACGTTCATGTAAAGCCTTATGCAGGCGTCACACTGTCGCGAAGTTGACACCAGATGGCCATACGAATATGGAATTTTGAATTTCGCACGAAGATGGCCCCGAACTTGGTCAACAGCCAATCAACAGCCGAAGCAAGTACGATGCCTACAGAAGGTCACACGATGGCACCCGAACCACACACGAAGGCAACACGAAGATGTGCATTTCTATATGAGTAGTTTACCCGCAGGACACACGAATGCCACACGAAGACCACACGATGGCTATACACGACGACGTATTGATAAGTACATTGTCGAATGCTAGAAAGGCAAATAGCAAGAAATGACAAAGTGAATTAAAATAATGCTTTCTTATTGTAAGAGGAGGTGCTGGGCCTGTAAAAGTTGCTCATCATGTTCTCTGAGGTACATCAAAACAAGCAATGCTGCTGCTTTCTTTTTCCTGGTTATCTCATCACCAGAGTATGCCATTCTGCAGGAACTGAATTGTGGTTAATTGTGATTGTGATTGTAGCTTTGGGAGTTACACACGCCTCCACTCTGTAAAGTTGCTTAGGACTGACTGAGGAAGATGCTCTGAGGCTGGCCTTTATATGTCCACGTTACCATGACACCTGGGAAACGCTTGAGGTTCTCAAATTCGGCTGTCTTCGCCGACACCGTGGTCCCATCTCGATGTCATCGTACTATAATACGATGGTTACTCGACGGCATTGCGAGGGCTTCACGTAGTCGTGTTGCCTTCATAAGACAATCGGGCAGCTTCTTGTTTCCTTCGTATTGTCTTCGTGAGGCGAAAATGCCCGATGGCACCGATGATCATACGAAGTAAAAACGAAGATGACACGATTTGATAAGATGCCCTCACGATGGCCTTACGAAGGGCAATATGGACACACGAATTCAACACGAAAATGAACCTTCGCAAGGTCTTCCGGTAATTTTTTGGCATGCCAAAAATTTTGCCACTGCTCACGAAGTTGCTGCCGAAGCCTGAAAAACTCCACCGGCGGTCATGCGATGGCTTAAGATGCCCTCACGAATGGCCCGATGTTTTTACGATCAGAGCCGAATCTGAACATTTTCTTTATCGTGTGTCCATCTGGTGTCAACTTCGGGACAGTGTGACGCCAGCATTAATAACCGCAGTTTTATAATCAAGAAAAGCACATTTACCCCGGCATTCCATTTTTATAAGTAAATTGAATAGATTTATGAAGAGAGTTCAATACATGTAGAAAATCATCCCACTTTATTTTTAACAATTTTATGTATGAGCAAATTGATGGGTGTGCCATGGGCTCTTCCTTGAGTGTCTGTTTAGCCAACTTGTTAATGTGCCACCTTGAGGAGAAATTGATCCAAATTTGTCCTAAACTTAACTTTTATAGAAGATATGTGGATGACATTTTTGTAGTTATTTCAGCAGACTATGTGGATGATTTTCTACATGTATTGAACTCTTTTCATAAATATATTCAATTTACTTATGAAATGGAATGCGGGGGTAAATGTGCTTTTCTTGATATAGATATTTTCAGAATGGTTGGCTCAAGCGGTACTGACACTATATCGCCACTTCAGTTTTCCGTAAGAAAACTTTTACAGGGTTGTTCATTAATTGGAAATCCTGGTGTCCCAAAAAGTATAACATTGCGGTTATTAAGGCTTTACATGAACGTGCACGTAGATTGCGTTCGTCGGATTCCTTGTTCGTTCATGAATTGCAATTTATTAGACGTATTTTGACTTTAAATGGTTACCCTAGGAAGTTGTTGCACGATATAGAAAACTATACTTATATATTAAGAAAACAACTGGGCATGGGTCCTGTAATTAAATTAGATCATGGGGAGACCCAAGTAAATACTGTATATGTTAAATTACCATATTGTGGCCCCAGCAGTGATAAACTCGCTAAGACTTTAGGTAGTTACATTAAGGGGTTGTGTAATGACAATATACATATCAAAATAATTTTTCTGCAAAAGAAAATCTCTGCTCTGTTCAGTTTCAAGGATGCTTTTAAGTTAGATTATGCCAACGATGTTGCTTACAGGAATAACTGTCCTGACTGCGATTCCTTTTATGTCGGAGAAACCAATAGACGGCTTAAGGATATGTTCAACGAACATCTGATGAGCTCCTTTGGTGGTCAGAAAGGCACTATTAACCTTCATTGTACTGCGCATAAACATCATCTGCCTACTTTTGTTGACCGTTGTGCAACTATTGGTAATGAACCCCAGTGGTTCAGGAGGAAGATTAAAGAGAGTCTCCTAATAAAAGACTTAAAAGCTGACCTCAATAGAAATGTAGCGAGCTACGGGTTGGAGCTATTCTAATCCCTATTTACTTTATTATTGCTGGTTGTTCTATTCATCTCTAAGTTAATAATATTCACTAAACAATTGCTGGTTGTTCTAATCATTCCTAGCTTAAAAATCACTCATGCTTATCACTATTGTCGTCCTTGGATGTATATTAGCCTTGTATTTAATTGATCTTGTACAATTGCCTGACGATGGAGTTGTGACCACTCCGAAATATATGTCGTTGTTAAAAATATTCGCTTGTTTATCTTTTATATTATATATATATATATATATATATATATACATACATACATATATATATATACATATATATACATACATACATATATATATATATATATATATATATATATATATATATATATATATATATATATATATAGCCTAAGACCCCCTTCCCTCTCTTGTGATTCTATTAATGTTATTTACATTTTCTATTGTGTCCTTTGCAAAGAGGGCAATTATGTAGGTGAAACAGGCTCCCGATTCCGCTTACGTTTTAATAATCACAAAAAATCTATTCGTGATAATTTTGCAGGATTCCCAAAGACAAAGACTTGGGACCCATTAACAACTATCAGTTCTACAAGTATATGTAATCCGTTCTTTGCTCCTTAATCTGCTTCCTGTATAGTCATGGTTTATTTGGTTTTAATTCCATCATTGCACCTTACACTTATCTAGCGTCATACTTTCATTGTGTCACATGTTGTACTTTTCATTCGACTGCCAAGTATTGCTGACGAAGGTCCCAGGGGGACCGAAAATTCCAATATATTTTCTAAAACTTACTCTTATTTGTCAATTATGAGTCATATCTTATTTCTCTGGTTTTCTCTAATAATATCCTGAACCGACCCTAACCAAACCTTTAAATGAACGTTTTAGAGGACGGAGAACATTATAAAGCTATTTGCGACAATAAAAAAGTTTCTTAAAATGGTAGTAAAAACCTTAGGTGGACACGGAAATGTCGACCTAAGGTACACTGTCGACCTAAGGTCGCTTTTTTACCATTTGGTGTCCACCTAAGGTATCATCTAGGCATTTATATATATATATATATATATATATATATATAAATATATATATATATATATATATATATATATATATATATATATAAACAAAACAGAAATTAAACAAAGAAGAAGAATCTAATATATAGTATGGTAGCGTATAGTTGCCATCGCACAGGCCTATACCGACAGTAAAGTTAGAGACAAAAACAAGTTGGTCTATGAAGATCGCCGAGTCAGTAGTTTTTGGAGGTAAAAAACCAGACTTCAAAAACTTACAATCAGATATCGCTTTAACAATAAATTTTATCGATTTCGACCAATCCTTGCGTTATAGTTCAGAAAACTTGATCCGTGACCTTGCAGAAGCTATCAGCCATTTCTGTAAGCAGATCGTTTAAAGGCTCTACAGACACCTATCAGTACATTAACTATTTCCGCTTCGCATGAAACGAACTCGAAAGACTCTTCAAATAAAAAGGAATTCGAATAGAAATGGGTATTCCCCTGCAAAAAACCCTTAGCGAAAGAACCGAAAAACAATCACGAAATTTCAAGAAATTGCAAAACGGAAACCCCGGTTTATCACATGATACAATGGAAATAATAATGTACTGCAATGATCTTTAGATGATCTAGATCTTGATCATGAAGCTTACCAACTCGATATATATATATATATGTATATATATATATATATATATATATATATATATATATATATACATATATATATATATATATATATATACATAAACATACATATGTATCTACATATATATATTCATATATATATACGATGGTTTAACTAAGTAACTAAGAATATTGAGGCACTGTCCCCTACACGGCCCACCCACTCAGCTCATTTACACCCCCCCCCCCTTTCTCCAGTTGGGCCCAGTTTGGAATGTAAAACAAATGATGACAACACAAACCTAATAATTTCATCAACACCTTAATTCTCCACGTGGCTTCCCCTCAGAATATAAAGGCTATGGCTACCATCTGAATGGCGTGTTGTTATATCGTCATCAACCTGTGTAAAACAATGAATAAAGCAGAGCTTATAAAGTATCTTAAAGTCCTATTTTTCTAGAAAGTTATTTTACTGAATAAATTTTTCTAAATTAATCTCATTTTTTGAGTGTAAATTTCTAAAATATGAGATCTCAAAATAAAAATGTTTAGATGCAACTTACAAGGCCTTTGAAGTGCCACTTCCGGCAGTCTGGGAGGCAGTTTTGCCAAAAATGTATTGGCTTCGCTAAGCTTACATAGTTTCACGATGGTCCCTTTTCGAAACGGCCCACCCACTAACAATTTTAGTAGCATCGGATGATATCTTGAAAACCAGAATAGCTACATAGAAACATTTCCAGCACTCATTCTATTCTTGAGCTATGCAATATTAACATTAAATTTATACGTTACCATTTCAGAACATTTTATGCGTGGCAATGCTGATGCCAGAGACATTAAGTACGGCTTTTGTAACCATCATTTCTATCTCTGTGTAATGTCGTTACGGCTTCCCAAGCCTCCAAAGTTCACCGAAATTACAGTGAACTCGACTCATAACGGCAATTAACAACCCCTCGTACTTATATTTTCTGTAGTTTAAAATCACGTTGATGATATCATGATCTAGTGCTTAAAGTTAAAAATAAGCCTCGTGGAGTATGTGATGAATTATCAATATTACCATGCAAGCAGATAATTTAAAAAAAAACGTGTATTTCTACTTCGTGTTTTTCGACAGTTATATCTCATGTCGGGAACTACGCCCAAGGGGTGGATCATACTGGTGTTGGTTGCATTCAGCTGTCTTATGCAACATGGTAGGTACAAACTATAAGAATGACTTCCTACTCCTAACAGTATACTTATTGTTTCATTCGTTCAATATTCCTCAATTGTTGCTTTATTTTGTTTTGTTAATAAAAACTATTTTTACCTCATAATTGAAATCAAAAGAAAAGATTGAGAAATATCTTATACGGGAATATTCCGGTTGCAAACAACGTGACAACAAAATGGAAGATGTAATAAATTCACATTAATACTGAAAACATTGATGCTGGAACATTAAAACTGGAAATAATACTACTGGAAACATTAATACTGGAAGCATTGATGCTCGAAACATTGATACTAGAAACATTGATACTGGAAACATTAACACTGGAAACATCGATACTGGAAATATTAATACTGGAAACATTGATACTGGAAACATTAACACTGGAAACATTAATACTGGAAATAATAATACTGGAAACATTGATACTGGACACATTGATACTGGTAACATTGATACTAGAAACATTGATACCGGAAACCCTCATCTTAACACCTAGTTGTTAACTTGATGTATTGTTATAATATCACATTGATACTGGAAACCCTCATCTTAACACCTAGTTGCTAGCTTGAAGTATTGTACTAATATCAAATCGACACTGGAAACCCTCATCTTAACACATAGTTGCTAACCTGGGGTATTGTAATAAAATCACGTCGATACTGGAAACCCTCATCTTAACGGCTAGTTGCTAACTTGATTTATTGTAATAACATCACATCGATACTGCAAACCCTCGTTTTAGCACCTAGTTACTAATTTGAGGTATTATTATAATATTACATCGACACTGGAAACCCAACACCTAGTTACTAACTTGAGGTATTGTTATTAAATCACATTGATACTGGAAACCCTCATCTTAACACCTAGTTGCTAACTTGATTTATTGTAATTACATCACATCGATACTGCAAACCCTCGTTTTAACACCTAGTTACTAACTTGAGTTATTATTATAATATCACATCGATACTGAAAACCCTCACTTGAGGTATTGTTTCAAGGTGTCTGTCCCAGATACACATCTCCTCAAACCAGGCAATTATAATACGTGACGTCGTAATAGCAGGCGTTCTTTCAAGTGTACTTTTCCTTTTTGTTCCCTTTTTTATCTTTGGGTTTTTGCGAATTTGTGATACATTTAGAATACTTGAATAGCTGTCAACTCAAGGCTTCATCAAAAATACAATTTACCTTTCAGAATATTGCATTCTTCCGTAAATGAATAATTCCTACGTTATAAATAAAACAAAAACCTTCACCAAACTTTCGGAACCGTATCTTGGCGATCAACATGCTTTTATGTCATACGTACTCACACAATAATGTACATTCAACTTGAACAACCGGACCATTTCTGATCTTGTCGGAGCAGTAGTTGATACGATGATAAGGGAACCTGCATACGAACTTTTTATCGGATTTTCAATAAATCAATCCCGGGAGTATCCTTACCTTCAGTGGACCATGTAATGTCATCGATGTGGGGAAGGGGGGGGGGGTGGTGTGGGAACTAAATATGGACCTTAACATTACACAGTTTATACAGTGTTTAGTAAATCCCGATAAGAATATTATCGGTACGCATGTTACTTCGAAAGATTTCTGCACAAGTTTATGACGGGAGTGTGAAAGTCATACCGGTCATCAAATGTGAATATTTGGAATGTAATGAACTTTAAAGATCCTTCTAGTCAAAGGTACTCCAAGTTATCAGAGAGAGAGAGAGTGCATATAAAATATTGCAAATGTTAAAAGACGTCCATGAAAGAGGGGAACATATTCCCAGCATCCTGATGATAGTTGCATCCAATTTTTAGATGGCGTTCTCAAGATATTGATAATTAAAATTGGATCGGTTAGGTTTCTAACATGTATATATTCCTCTGCAATATCCTCTTATGGCTCAAATCAAAACCAGGTAAAGTTGCTCTAACACACGATGCCCTTATTATGCCACTTCCACGGTTCTGCATTGCCCCCAAATATGCTACAAAGTCCCACAATTGCCACTCATGTGAACATATCGAAAAGCATGCTATGATACCCTCAAAGCAGTTTGCCCCTCCTTAAGTCGTTCAGTTGTCTTATAGGACACATGTATCATTCAGCATGCTACATGGGGGCAAAACAGATGATTTATAAATGTTAGAGGACCGGCTCGTGTTAGAGACTACCTCGCACAGTAAACCCAGACCCTTATTTTATCCAGAATCTGGTTTACCCGATTACACATACAACATTTTCTGTTTATAATTGCATAGCCAAGAGTACTATGCTGCTTCCCACGGGCGACGCTCCCGAGGGCCCGAAGTGGCACGTGCTCCCCTGTTTGTCTAAAGGCCTCACAAGAGACCCCTTTCGTAAACGAGAAATGCCCCTTTGATGAAAAATACACATTTTCTACTTTTCTGCAATTAAAGAGTGCATTATTTGCTCGAAAATGCAATAACATTGTTGTTAAATAATTATGGAAAAGGTTCATTTTAAAAGCTTCCTCGTGTTGACAAAAATTCAAGTAGGCATACTGGAATTTGTGGTACAGAGGATTCACTCCGTCGGAAAGGTTTGATGAAGCTTAATTTGTGGCCTTTCGCTTCAATTTGGCTTCAAATCAAAGTCACATGTCGCACCCCTCGACGTTTGTGACCGCCTCCCTAGATTGAACCCTCATCCCTCGCTGCTTTTTTCCTGCATTCCAACATCCCCCTTCCGAAAGATTGTATCCTCGCCTCTGCTTCCTCCCTGAATCCCAGCAAGTACATCGTGTATTTTTATTGTTAAAAGTTAGAAATTATCCTCAATGTGTTTTTTCCAACGATGCATTTCATATAATTGTACCATGCACGTACAAGTATAAAAGCACTACACTTTAAGTACTTTAACTGCACTTTAAGTGCTGGAAAGTTTATCACTTGGATATTTCCAGCCTATCCGATCCCGACTTGTTCGGAGAGTACAGACTTTCAATTGTTCATAACTACACTTCTATTTCTCGTCTTTTCTCAATCAGCTCACACTCAGTGCACACAACCAAAAGATCTACCAAATGGAGAGATATTATCTCGCAACAGAGATCCCACCCATACTTACAGACGTGGTTACAAAATGAGAGGAACATGTGATCCGTCATTCCGGATGCGACCAGAATCAGCCAGATTGACATGTGTTGGAGACAGTTGGGAACCAGCAATCGAATGTGTCCGTAAGTACTGTTTTGTTAATATATTTTTTACATTATTATTGTCATCTTTAATGAGGGTAGTCCTACTCAGTGCAGAAGCACTGCTTTCCAGAGGAGCCCTCTGTTGAGTGGGAAGTACAATAAAAACAATACCCATGCATGCATGCCATAAATTGACTTCTACCTATTTAAATCGACATATCATATACCGATTTAATTCGACATATCATCGATTTAAACAAGAAAATGTCGATTTAAATTGACATAATACCGATTTATATGACATATCATCAATTTAAGCTGATAGAAACTGGTATAAGGCCAGGTAATTTGACATATACCGATTTAGTTCTACGTATCATCGACTTATACTGGTAGATGTCGTTTTAAATTGACGTGTACCGAAATATTTTACATATCAATGATTGGTATATGTTGATTTAAAACGATGATATGTCGAATTAAGCTGGTACAAGTCAATTTAATCGACATCTACCAGTTTAAATTGATGGTATGTCAATTTAATCGATAGAAGTCAATTTAAGCTGCTAGAAACTGGTCGAAGGAAATTGGTATATGTCGATTTAAATCGGTATATGTCGATTCCCCACGATTTGAGACTGATGACCCGCTACATGTGTGTGGATCAACGTTAGTGAACACAAGTTACCAATTGTTTATCATAAATGTCAAAGGTCATGTGAAGTTAACAGAGGCCAAAATGTGAAAACTTGTTAGCACCGTTACTTGGTAAGAAATGCTTTAAGGAACTCTAGATGTAACTTGCGAACCAGCTTATTTAGTAGAGGATATTTTTATGGAAACTATTTTTTGGAGTAGTAAAGTATTGTTTTTGAAGATGTGAACGGTCATCTGGCGTCAATAAACTTTGGAAACACGGTTACTCCAAAAAAAAGCTTCAATGAACTTTATGTTTCCACTTTAGTAGGTACACGAATCGTAGCTGGTTGAAAAAAAGGTTTGTCTATTCACTTTGGTTCCGATGCTTTGGCACCCATCGGAACTTATGCAGTTAAGTTGGCGTTTGTGTATGTTTGCGTGTGTGGGTATATGTCACTCTCTATCTGGTTAACACGGTATCTAAAGAAGGCAAATATGTGATTGATGTTATACTTGGTTATTTGGTCATGGTCAGTAGATGTTCCCTATTGTTTTTGTTTTTGCATAATGATGTCATACGTGGTGGGTAGATTAGTGGGTGTGCCCTATTTTGTCTTTGGTTCCCATGTCATGAATATGAATGAGTGGTAAGGGCTTACCATAAAATTCTTAAAATGTCAATATCTCTGCAACTGTGTGTCTGATTTAGTTTATACTTCGTATGGTGATGTAACTACATAGATATGTTCTTTGTAACAACAATTTTTACCTCATTAATGTTTTTGATGTGTGAGGCTTGATAAGAAATTGTCAAAATAGCTTGTAAACATGATATCTCAACGACCACAAGTTGAATCAATGTCAAACTTAGTAGGTAGATGAACTGTGAATGAATATTAATGAACGGGCAGGGCTTAACGTAAAATTTGGTTCTTGCTGGTATGGTGATGTTGGTACAAAATAAACACATTTGCATGACATTTCCATCTTTATGTCATTCATAAATAAATTTAAAAAAATTATTCTTGTAAAAATGGCTTTTTAAAGATGTTCGAAATGCGTCAATGAAGGAACTGTCACGAATACCAGAAGGTAAGTTGCTCCAGAGTAATGAGCCGGCGATAGTCACTTTACTCTTTGGAATTTATTACTTTATGAAACCGCTTGGTCGTGTGCAGTAGTTTGCCTGTAATCATATAGGCTGGCGACATCGGACAAAAAGAGTAGCCTACTGGCCCAAAAATGATAGATAATATGGATATCAGGGTTAATTGATTGTTTTTTACTTCTTTCTGTAGCTGAAGACTGTGATCTCCTCCCCCCATTTCCAAGAGGTGAAATTATGTATAGAACTGGAGAAGCCGGTGTGGTTGCCCACTATGCGTGTACGGAACGAGGATATCGCTTGCATGGCGAGAGACGGTTAACGTGTCAAAGTGACGGTACCTGGTCTGCTGACAGTCCAGTGTGTCGTGGTACGTTCATCCAGTGTGTCGTACTAATTCATCGCAGGTGGTTTGTTAACTGAGTGATTAGTGTTTTTTAATGTTCCTATACTTGTAGTATTGTTACAATGTACGTTTATAACTTGGAGCAAAATCTTTCCCTACAGCTATGCCAATATGCGAGGAGGTAGAGGAGCGAGATCACTTGATTCGGCAAAGGATAAATGGCCGTCGACGTGAGGGATTGTGGACATTCGGAAGTAGGCATATCTTCTCGTGTGAGGAAGGTTACATCTTAGGAAGCTCGTCCACATCAGAAGGTTTCTTCTATCCATCGATTGAATGCACAAGAAGTGGATGGAACGCTTCAATTCCTATCTGCCGTGGTAATGTTAATCAAAATATGAATTTGACCGAAAACCCCTACAACATAATCTATGTCTACGATGATGGATTGTCTTTTACGTCATCTTTCTCTGATTAGTTGCCAAGTGAATTGATTTGTCCTTCAACTAACATTAGTCATGTTAAGATGCTCCTCACAATGGTATTGTAATACAACTGGTCTGACGAGAGGGGTCGGTTGCAACGACTTATAATCGAACGTCCTATGTTTCGAGTGCCCCAGCTTGTTATGTGAGTATAGAATAGACGAACTGATTCCTGCCCAGAAAAAAATGTGGAGAAACTCATTTCAATATCCCTGGATATCCTGAACGAAGGGAACCTGTGGGACGTCAGAATGGGCATGATTATTTTCTTTGGTATTTTTGCATTTCAAGATCGTACAGTATCTAACACAGCAGCTGTATCATCTACAAGGAGGGTAGAGATAAACTTAATTGATTAAGTTCTGCAGAACTAAAAGTTACACAGGTTCCTAGGTCTATACAGTGGTAAAGTTTTATTCTTCGACTTCGAAGTTCCAATTTAAGAAATTAGGCTATAAAGAACAAAATGGTATGGATATGAGCACTATATATTATTCAGCAAAAAGATAAGAAAGTAATATAGACGTGTGCTGTATTATTAGTTTAGTACTCCATTTTCTCTTTGTAATGCATATAAGTGACTACATGAATGTACATGCAATCACAAATATATCTATATCTATAGATATGTATGTATGTATATATGTTTATATATATATATATATATATGTATGTATATGTATATATATATATATATATATATATATATATATATATATATATATATAAAGCAGGGTTTGGCCACATGAATAGAATGTTGCTGCTTTATTACAAATGTGTAGAGAATTGATGAATGATGTTTTACTTTAAATAGACAATGGCAGTTATGCATGTGTTGGCAGAACTTAAAAAGCTTTATTTCTCGTAAAGACGAACCCATTTTTACTGTTGTTATTCGTGGAATGCGCAACAATATAAAATTGTAGCATGAAAACAGTCGTTCTTGCTTGATTGGGATTCATAAGAATAACAAGCTGACCTATGGTGTCTATCTTCAAAGTCTCCTCAGATGTTCCTAGATGCCCTCCTTTACTGGAAGAAATAGAACATGGACGATCAACTGCTGAAAATCGCACATACGCACCAAAAGATATAATCAATTATTATTGCGAAGAAGGCTACAGAACAACTAGTCAATCATGGAGAGCGTGTGCGTTGAAAAATATCCGACATACGTATAGTGCAGTCTGGCTTGGAGTAACCCCTCGGTGTGAAGGTAACAATTTTTTTCTACATGAAAGTTACCAAACCAACTGGGAGTCACATTGCAAGCACTTTTCGAGTTTAATTGACCAGTTCTGGCAATATCAGTAACATATCTCAAGTTATAAAAATTGTGTGACTACATGGAATGCTTCCTAAAGTTTCTTCATCAAACGAAGGTTATTTCCATCTGATGAGAATCATATTAAAATACAAAGTAACTTACAAACATTTAAATATATGACTTTTCTTTGTAAATGAAACTTTAGTGATGAGTATTATCGAATGTTACCAACATCAACATTGAAATTGTTGTCTTAACACGATATTCAAACAGAGACAAAGTAGCGTGGGCAGGTGGTGTTGGTGGCTGTTGATTTTACAACGAGATTTATATCATATTGAGGCTTTTGGGTTGCTCTTAGTAAATTTCTTATACAGGTGTTTAGCTTCTTTAAGTTAACTGATAAAGGCAGTAATTACTAAACAATGAATTGTTGCATTTTCTGATTTGTCTGTTTTCCAGAAATAACCTGTCCTTCACTTAGGGGGTATATAGAAAATGGTGCAGCCTTTGCGACTTCGAACATGGTTGGTGCAAACGCTACCTTTAGGTGTGATTCAGGATATGAGTTGATAGGTGACTCTCGTTTGACCTGTACAAGAACAGGACGATGGAATGGACCAATACCAGTATGCGATACGGGAGGTGAGTTATTGGTAGCAATAAATCACGTTATTTAAAGTGATGTACGCATTGAGGCCATGTCAGATGAAAAATACAGCAAAACAAAAATCGTGTGCATGCCTGTGTTTATAGTACGTTGATCAAAATATACACTATACTGACTAAAAAAATAACTTCAGTTGTAGATTGTGGAGCAAAACTAAAGTAAATAAATGGTTTACGTAATTTTCTGGTTAGTCAATGGAAATATGCAACAGTTACGCACGCTTTGCAATATACTAAACTACGTTTGACGAGCATAGCTAAATACCCTGAAGTTGCTGTGTCAACCAATACAAATGGATATGTGGTTGCGACATTTGTAATTTTGTTTTGTTTGTTCCTTTAGAACTACTAAAACGAACGGACCTTAACAATAAGTCAAGAATACCAGGGCAACAGATCTGACTCAAATAAGCTACAATTTGTATACTCCTTTTAGGTTAATTCTTCAAGTTACTACGTTATGAGTTGAATGATTTAACCACAGGTTAAGCATATAGAGACGTAGAGCAGGCTCTTCGTAGTATTTTGCTGGCTTGTCGATATATCAATTTATTTTTGTGTTTTTACTTTAGAAAATCATTGCCCTGTTCTGGGTATACCACTGAACGGTTACAAGACTGGCGATCGGTATAATGCAAATGACGGCGTAGAATTTTATTGCAACGCAGGTTATACGTTGATTGGGTCACAGTTTAGAAGTTGTCGTCCGACCGGCATGTGGTCAGGTGAACCAGTGAAATGCATTGGTAAGTATGTAAAACGAGGGTTCATCAATGAGAATCCAGTCACTGACAGAGCGGTGAGGGGTGCTCTTCCAACAAATGATGCCCCTGGTGGCCCCATATTGTATTTATGGTGGCGAAGGAAAATACACAGGAAACTACCCACGGTCTAATAATATCATGATCTGGTTGTCGTATTAGTTTCAAAGATTTGTGTCCAACAAAAAGAGTAAACCTATACATAGTCGGTTAATGTGCGATTGACTCCCTCATCCCCTTCCCCGTCATCATCATGATTGAACATGTACATCTCGATTACGTTAGCCTAGTCATCTCTTACGGAGCAAATAACATCAACTTGGACATATTCAATTGTATAGGAGCCCCTCAAAGAATCAGAGGAGCAAATAAGAACAGAACTATATAGTAGCGTAAGCAGGTTTCCTGGCGGGGGGGGGGGCGGGTGGGTGCGATACAGATAACTGATGGGGTCTGGGGTGTTTCAAAGAGAAAGGTGGCCAAAATAACGATATGGACATTCAATTTTTTACTATTTTTTTCAAATTTCCACTACATTCTCAAAATCCAAATTTAAACTTTCGATTAAGTTATTTTGACTTAGATTCTCCGGGGGGAGGGGGGGACATCTTTTGAAAATTTTGACTTCTTCTCGACATTTCAACTTATTTCATAAATTCTCGAAATCGCATTTTTATGTCGAAATTTGTACTGCTTCGTCTCAAATCATTACTCCTTTCCGCTTCTTTTATTTGAAATTTCGACGTTTTGCATTCACATTTAACTGAAACTATCTTATCTCAATGTTTTCACTATCTGCTCAAAATGAAGACATTGTATGTCGAAAATTCAACTTTCTGTCACGAAATTTCGATAAATTTTTCTACTAATGTCAATTGTCTAACTGAGTGGCTTTAAATTCATATTGGCGCCATCAGCGTTGCGTTATATTCGTAAAGTGCTATGCCCCGTCCCCGAAAATTTAGTTTTTATTCTTTTGTGATCCATGTGGATATTTTTGCTGCCAAATTCTGAATTGTGAATGTGAGTGATCCAAATAACGGGTTGATCAATCTAATAATGCGAAATTTATCAAAGTTTTCCAAGCTGTCAACATATTAATTGAAGAAATAGTCACTTTGTTTAATTTTTTTAAAGATATTCACGAATAGATCCTAAAATTTAGTTAGTAATTAATTACTAACTAAATAGAGTATAATGAAAAATTTATCAATTATGGTATGATAATATTCTCTTATTAAAAGTAAGAGCTTCATCAATATGATTAAAATTTCTAACATTTTTAAGAATATTATTTGGAATGTACCTGTATGTTCGCATATATAAGGGTAATAATATCGATAATATCGATAATCATATGACTCATTGTTAACCCTTTCAAAGGCAATCAAGACTTTGACGACATCCACGAGATGTCGTTAAAGATGAGAGAAAATTTAGACAGGTTTGAAGCTAGCGCACTTTTTGAAGCTGCAGTGAGTCATAAGACTACAAACACTAATTTCCATCGAACCGCACGATTTATCCCATTGAGCCACGATACTGGGCTGGATCTTTATTTCATGTTTGACGGATCTTCAAGCATTGGCGAAGATAACTTCAATGTGGGGAAAAGGTTTGCGAAAAAACTCGTTAAAGAGGTAAGTTTTGAGAATAGCATCCTCTACATTAATATATATCCATTACTTTGAAGATGAAAATGTTGACCATGGTTTATAGTATGGGCAGCTATGCAAGTGGGCATGCATTATTCTTGATTCTTTGGCGAAGGTAGATAGTATCCACGTGATGGTGTGGATATGTGTGTGTAAACGAAGCCCGAACGCATTTTTGATATCTTGCGAAAGCAAATTTTATAAGATCGTGTGTGTGTTTTATTGTTTGTGACACATATTATGTAAATATAAAGCTTGGCGTAGAACATCAAAAGATCGAGATAGAAATTCGAAGCTCGAAAGATATATGAACGTCGAAATTTTGAGATAAAACGAACGACGAAGTTCTGAGATAAAATGTCAACATTCTGAGGAGAAACGTAATAACTTCGAAATAAAAAGTTACAACTTTGAGATGAAACGTCAAAATGTTGAGGTGACCATCAGAGCATCCATATTATAAAATTCTTCTGTGGAACAGGTTTCAGCTCCTCACATTTGAAAGCTTAAACTACATGAAAACTGACCTTGCGTTTTTGTATCAAGTAACCAGAATGACTTGTTTTTAAGGTGTAATTATCGCACTCAAACAGTTTAATACTTCCTTCCCAATAAACCGGGCGACAATCATTCTCCCTAATAGAATGGGTAGATCATAGCTCTGATGAGACTTTAGAAGTTCCCTTTAACTATTTCTCGGAACGTCATGATTTTCCTGGCAAGTCGCAAAAGCTTCACGACGACCGTCGCTTAGGCCTGGCCAAAAATATTTCCTTGGGGATCCTTCACCGCAGAACACCCACAAGCACTCTCCCTCACAGTGCCGCTCCTGGCACTTGCCAAACACAATACCAAGTTTATCCTGTACATTTTGTAGATTGGTGTGACCAATAGACAAAACTCATTGAGGATCGGAGCGTTGGTTTTCAACAGTGAGGTAGAAATTGGCTTTCATACTGTAGCATTCGATTCAACTGACGATGTCCTTGCTGTAATTGATCGTATACCATACAGAGGTAAGAGTTTCAAGCATGCCTTATATATTATCTTGTTCGGTAACAATCATTTTAAGAATGTCATTTGAATCGTGTAGGTAAGATTCCTTGAGTTCAGATGGTTACCATGAAAATGTCAGTTAGCCTCGAACATCTCTATTTATGATTTCTCCTTCTCCTTCTCCTTCTCCTTCTCCTTCTCCTTCTCCTCCTCCTCCTTCTCCTTCTCCTTCTCCTTCTCCTACTCCTTCTCCTTCTCCTTCTCCTTCTCCTTCTCCTTCTCCTTCTCCTTCTCCTTCTCCTTCTCCTTCTCCTTCTCCTTCTCCTTCTCCTTCTCCTTCTCCTTCTCCTTCTCCTTCTCCTTCTCCTTCTCCTTCTCCTTCTCCTTCTCCTTCTCCTTCTCCTTCTCCTTCTCCTTCTCCTTCTCCTTCTCCTTCTCCTTCTCCTCAGCCTCTTCCTTCGTTTCCGCTCCCATTCTCATTCTCATTTTCATTCTCATTCAGGGGGTGGAACAAATATAGCCAAAGCCTTCCAGATTTTGTCTACGGTGATGCTTCCACTGACCTCAAGGCACAATAGGGAAAACAGTTTTAAGACAGTATTTCTTATAACTGACGGTATGTATCTAAATAACAAAGACGTTTAGCTATATTTTTGTAGCCATTGTAATGATTGAAAGGTTCAAGTTATTGTGATTGCCGTATAATGTAGAACTAAGGACACAATACAGGTGATTCTGTAGGAAGGAGAATGTGACTGATGCCATACAAACATGGGTATGAGCTAAATTAATACATACAATCTCGTATTTCCTATATTCACTGTTATATTACTATTATCACATGTAGGGTCAAAGATAAACATTTGTTTTTTGTTAAAGCTCAACCTTTTTCTCAAAAAGTTATCTTCTTCCCCAAAGGTTAACGTGGCGGAATAAATTTGTGATTGTGGTGGTTTCCAAAAATACTAATTTTTTCTGCTTTAAAACAAACTTCATATTTTTTAAGGTAGCAGGACTTAATATCTATCAAAAGCACAGAACACCATTCGAATTGACTTTTCAATCGTTACTTTCATACTTAATTTCACATTTACGTTAATATTTTTTTCAACTGTTTCATATGTATCTTTCATCCCCATTACTCGTCATACATTCACACTTGTTAACAAATCTCGAATCTGATTGACCTGTTGTCGTCAGCTGACCGTGCATTAACCTATGTATAATACACGCCAGACTCAGAGGAGGATTAATATAAATTGCAAAATAAAGTATATGGGCAAACTTAATTCCAGCTGCCTGAGCTACTCTACTTAAGCAAACAAGTATGGTTTGGCAACAAGCCCCTTCGGTGTAAACACCCCATTGCAATATTATGAAAATAAATTGTGAGAAAACAATGTTGCACCCTGAAGTATGCTAACTATAGGTTGCAATTTTGGATCCACCATCACAGTTTGAAACAAAACTACTACAGATTATATTCCCCTGTTGGTTTGTGGCCCTGATTCTCAACCTGGCCTAATAGTTAGATGCGGTATATTGTTTATCGCAGGATAATGCACGATCAGCGAGGGAGGGGGGGGGGGGTATTACTCAATGCATGAGCACGGGGCGGTAGACCGAGTGCGTCTAGCAATAGCGATATAGCTTTGTATACTATCATACTTTTAAGACCGTCTTAATTCCAATTCTAATTTCTGCACTTTTTTGTTTGCGTGTGTGTGTCATGTGTATGTATTTGTTATAACAGGGTATGCTACTGAAGGAGGTGACCCACAAAGGTATGCCAAAGAAGTTAGGGACCAAGGTGTTATAATACATTGCATTGGAATTAGCGAGAACGCTACCAGACGGCCACTCAGTGCTCTGGCAAGTGAACCTTTAAACGAACATCTTTTTTTTTTGAAAGACTACTCAACGCTTGAAGAATTCAACAAGATAATCACCAATCAAACAATCGGTAAGTATATGTATTAAGACAAATTCTTCATTAAAAGGTTTGTACTGTAATGTTCTTCCTATATGGAGTTCCTGTATAGGATTTATAGTTGTTATGAATTGTCATCAGCAGTGTATTTAACGCATACTGTAAACATGATGTAAGTTGCATTGTGCGGAATCGAGGCAGTTGGAATGTCATTCTTGGCAGGCTTGGCTAAGGTAGCTTTTTTTTTCCATTTCAAGCTAATGAGCTTATGTTCTTACTTGCTTGTGATTGGAAAATAAGAATTCTTTTAAAAGTGTGCAGTAAGAAAACCAATTTTAAAATAAAGTTTGGTATCTAAGTACTAAGCAACATGTCACTGGTGTTCAAACAAGCAGGCTGTATAGCCGGTAACCGTGAGAAACGATGAAAGCAATTGAACGATTGAAGCAATTGATTGATAGGGAAGTGACACAAGAAGACTGAAAAAAAACACAAACACTGTTCTCTGGTTAATATAATGCATCAATATGATGTTAACTCGGCTCTACTGACCTGCATCGAATAGTTTTGGAGTAGAAAAGATTACATGAAAATAAAGGTAAAACGAACTCACAGATAATTGGCTCCCGGGAGACTCCTTCCTAGCTGATCCTTATTTCCCCCAAAAGCCAAAGAACATTACACAGATGCGACTCAAACACACATGCGCATGCACAAATCAAAAGGTAGACCGCTCTAGTATAGTTAAAATGTTAAAAAGATTACCTTCCGCTTCCAGAGAGTTAACGTCGACGATCTATTAGTCCCACTCAACTGTTATAAATATGGAATATTCCATATTTTACAAATATGACTTTGACTTCTCTGGGTTTTAACTGAGTGAAATAGAATAAGCCCACGATTATGTCCTCCGTCGAAATAGTAAAACATAATATGATGTGGCGATGTTGCTCTCATTTAAACGACTTTATCGAACATGCAATGTACAAAAGAATAAGGTGTCTGTTACCTCCGTGAAAAATAATAAAGAGGTGGTTCTACTCCTCTCTCCTCCTCCCTCCACCCTCACCTCTATCTACACCTCTCCCCACTGTAAATGTGAGTATGCATGAACATTAAAGAGGTAGTAAATAAGATGAAATCAGAATTAACGTTGTTATTTCTCAATTGCGTTATACATCAAACACTTCTGCACGCATTATTCCGTTCCTTCATACAACATGTGATTTCATTTTCAGATTACAATGAATGCGGCATTTCTTCCCGAAGAGTATCAATGAAGGATAGCGTTCAAGATACACCTGCTGAATTGGGTGACTGGCCGTGGCAAATTTACATTGAAATAGGTGTAAGTGTCTCGATTGTATGTACTGCGAAAGGCATACTGCCTTTATAGTTTTATATATATATATATATATATATATATATATATATATATTTATTGTTTATTGATTTCTCCTCTGTTTTTGCTTATTGCCATAGAAGGGCAAGTAACCTTGGCAGTCAACGTGTGTCTGTGGGTGTGTGTGTTGCCTAGCTTGTAAACACGGTATCGCAAAAGATAATCAACCTCTGCTTTTATATTTAACATAATTCCCCATAATTAGTATAAGAACGATAATGTTATGGATGGAGGTCAAAGATCATTTGGGGTTAGCAGAGGACAAAATGTGAAAATCTCAAGAATGCTGTTTCTCCAGAACCTGAACATCAAAGGAGCTAATATATGCATGGTTGTATAGCCTTATGTATTGTAAAATGTGTACACAATGTGGTGTAGGTCAGAGTTCATTTACGAACACCAGTGGGTCAAAACTTAAAATCCCGGTAAGCACGATAGGGACGTTATTGGCTGTCATATTTTGCCGGTGGTTCCCCATAATTAGTACAAGAACCTTATTGTCTTTTGTTGGAGTCACAGGTTCTTTGGGTCACACTCTGTAAAGTCTTGTAAAGACAAACTTTGTAAACACGATATCCCAAATGACTAATAGTGAGTTAAAGAACCATATGGGTGGAGGTCAAAGGTCGTATGGGATCAGCAGAGGTCCAAATGTCAAAATATCATAAGTATCATATTGAGAACTCTATCTTCAAAAAGAGATTATATATGCATGGTAGATTACCCAAATGATAAACCTCCTTGCTGTTTTAGGTGGAGGTCAAAAGTCTACGTAGGCACATAGCTAAATAATTAATTCACATTTTGTGAAGTGGGAGTTTTCCAACTTTCGACTGTCTTAAGACTTTGAACAGTTTTTCATTACTCTTGCTCTTACTTGAGTCCATCACATCATATGATAAAGTTTAGACTTCCCTGTGTTTTTACGCAACTACATATACAATTATTTTTACAGTTCTTTCCAAGAGTTAATACCCTAATAATATTTTTAAAAAAATCTTTCCACGAGTTTATGCTCTACTCAACTAAACTATTCATGGTACTACCTATGATGGATGAGTTGCTCCCATAATGTTGCTAACATAAAATTGCTTGTATTACCTTTTACAAGTATTTTAAAAGTTCTTTCCAGGAGTTTATGCTAAACTATTCATTTATGCTCATTTATATTATCTATGATGGATGAGTTGCTCCCATAACATTGCTTGTATCAGCGTGTTAATTACCTCTTGACATTAAGAAGTGGTTAATCGCCATCTCTGTATTCCCAATTGTCTTTTTTGTTTTTCTACTGGTCATAGTTTTTTTCCTGTCACAAACACTGGATAAAACAAAGTCAGATAACATCAGTTCTTATTCTCTGTGAAAATTATATACTATACTCGGGTAGTTTCATTGGACACACACAGTATTTAATACTGAGACTATAGAAGCAACTTTGTCATTTCCTGTGGTATATACAATGCATGTTGGAAAGCACTCAATACTGAACTGTACCAAATCTTTCACTATTTGATATAAATGGTACAGCTTTGCAGCAATAATGGAACATTTATGAATAAAGTGAAATGTTATCAGTACAGATCTAATGCTAATGTACAAAACAATGTCACCAACTGCAACGTACTAGACATGGGAGCAGGTGCCCTAGATGAGTGACCATGAAGAACAGATTTATACCAAGCCCAAATTATTATCATCCAGTCTGGAAATTTGTCAAAATTATTTAATTAACTAACATTGCTCTCCATAAGAGTTACTTTTTATTCAAAGCAATATACTTGGCATGAATATATAATTCTCTCTCATAGAATTTTATTCAATTGATGTGAATACAATTCAATCTTCTCTCTTGAGATCATATTTCTCTTACAGTATTTAAAAAAAAAACAATTAAAACTAAATTGCCTTTCCTGCCCAAGAAAGTTTGATCAAGGCACTTTTTACCATAGTACAGTGCAGGGTTCGCAGGTTTCTTCCGGGGGTGGAAAAAACCGCGGAATAAACCGCGGTTTTTTCCACTCGGAAGAAATAGGTTTCTTCCAGTTTCTTCCGGACAAAACGGAAGAAACTCATTTTTTGGGGAAAAACTGTTGATAAAGTTTCATAACAACCTGCAATGATTTCTATTTATGTAATAAATGGACAAGAAGCACTATAGTGTTATCTATGTAGTCTATGTAGTCTCCTGTCTGATGACAAGTTCTATATATTACCATGTAAGCACTGGCTCTGTTTAGATTAATACTGAAGTAAAAACTTCAACCAGGGTTGGCTTGCAAACTACTCTTGCGCTGCATATGCATTATATTTAAAGGCAAGTAACCGCTAGGAGGGTTTTCCCTCTGGTTTTACCTCGTGATATCAGTCAAATGTCTCAATTGGCAATTAGTACATTATATACAAATTAGAAATCTTCAGCACTTTCAAACAATAAATTTCAACTTTCTAAACTATGTGCTAAACAGATTAATTTACACAGTCAATGAAAATTTCTTGGAAACGTTAAATGCCCAAGTTATCATTTTGTGGACATAGGAAATGTCGCTCTACTTGTAATAGAAAGTTGAACTTCTATTGAAAATTAATGCGTTAGGAATTTTGTTATTTAATTTAAAGTTGAAAAAAAAGTACAGTATGCAAAGTTTATCGGGTTCTTAATTTCATATAATAATCCAAACTTCACATATTTCAAATGAAAGTTAAAGTTGTGTCTCAAAAATAGTGCAGAAATAACTTGCCAAACATATCTGAATAACTGGACAGGACCAAAATAGATGTTCGAGGGTCTCATCCTCAGAATTACAAAATGTACACATGGGAGATTCTAATAGCTTAATTTTATGTGAACATTAGTTGGTACCAATAATTCTTTTAATAAAGTATCCTTAGTTGGACGTGAGTTAATTGTAAAACTTATCAAACGCAGAACATTATCAGAAAGGCTTGCAATTGGCCTAACATTGGCTTTCCACTCTCTGGGATTACCACTAAAAATTCCATCATAAAAAGTCAAACGGGAAATAATTTGTAATATCAAACTTGGTGAATGCAGTATAGGTTATAAGGCATAACCATAAAATAAATCATTTACTATATAAGCGTTCTTCGACATTAAAACATTCGAGTAAATACTGTCATTATTAATTTTTATATATGAAATTATGAATTGTTAACAACATATCGATTAATACAATGATCTGGTTGGCCAAGCACTACATACCACATAAATAAAGGTGTTTGAAATGTCAATATCATTTTATAGAAAGAATGCTGTATATATCATTATATTATTTTGAGTTGAACAACATTAAACACAATTTCTGACAGAACACCATCTGTGGGGGAACGCTTATTGAGGCAAACTGGATTTTGACGGCAGCAAGTTGTCTCCATGGTAATGTCACTTTCGAAGCTTATGCAGGTGAGCGCTCCCACCTGCACCGCTAGTCGGTGAAAAAAACATTCAGTTGGGGTGGGGACTGGGGAATTTTAACATTCAGTCTACGAAGAATTAGACAAATCTTCCTGTCCAGACCGCCCTCCGGAGCGGGTTCAGAAATCTTTTCATTAGCACAAACTTACGTTTACTTTCTAATTACAGATATTAATTATCTATAGTTTTATCCATTTATTTCTGGGAATATCCAATTGTGCATGAATTTGCTGAAGTCATACAATCGGATGGTTTCTCTGATTGTACATAGAAAACAAACACTAGTAAAGCTTGTTTTGACATATATCTTTGATGTACTCCGAAAGATATATCTCGTGATCTGTTTTATTGCAGTCAATATCTTTAAGTTGAGTATTTTGGCGCTTAGTAATACTTCAGTCATCATATTTAACACATGCATACCAACAGGGATTTGCGGAGAAGCATACATGTTTTACTAAGTATCTTTTCGTACATTTTATTGATTGACTTCTTATTCCCTTCAATACCCTATAGGCATTGTGAATAGATTCGATTGGTCACGGAAGAAATTACAAGTCAACCAGACCATTCTGCATCCCGACTACGATGATGACACAAAGAGTCATGACATAGCATTGATTCAACTCAGAAAACCTGTTAAACTGAGTTTTCTTATTAGAAAGGCTTGTCTGCCAGATCCCGCAAAAGGTTAGACCAAGCGCCCTATGTATGTATATATATATATATATATATATATATATATATATATATATATATATATATATATATATATATATATATATATATATATATATATATATATATATATATATATATATATATATATATATATATATATATATATATATATATATATATATATATATATATATATATATATATATGGAGGCCCGTGCTTCGAATCCCGGTGGAGGCTGAAAGTTTTTTCACTGTTCTTGATTTTCCAACTCATTACGATTTTCATTTATATATATATATAAATATATATATATATATATATATATATATATATATATATATATATATATATATATATATATATATATATATTTACAGTATATCTAATATTCAAAGTATAACTTTCGAGATCCAGCTTTAGGAATTACAAATAATTTCGAGTTCGTTAGCATCATGTTGATCTCTAGAGTAAGGCAAAATATGTCACCAAAAACAGAACTAGTATTGTTCGATACAGGTGTCAAACGTCTACAGTAAAATTACGACCTTCCTTACTGGTTTCGAACCGCTGGACATACCATCAGCGTCCATAGCCTAGCTCGTTAGGGTGTCCGCGTACAAAGCGGGAGGCCCGGGTTCGAATCCCGGTAGAGGCTGGAAGTTGTTTCACTGTTCTGGATTTCCTTCTCATTACGTTTTCAAATATATATATATTTATATATATATATATATATATATATATATATATATATATATATGTACATATATATATATATATATATATATATATATATATATATATATATATATATATATATATATATATATATAGTTCCAAAAGAATATATGGAATATAAACTGTTGCTTGAAAACAGCAAACATACTAACAGCGACAATATGAAGGTCTACTTAGGTCATTAACGTGAATACCACTACAGCTGTATAAGCAGTCCATGTTGTTACAAATTTCTTCCGAAATTTGGGTATATGACCACTGTGACGTCATCACACCAGAGGCACATCGATCATCATACATCGAGCCATATTGTCCTACATGAGCCTCACAACTGAAGTGGAGTTTGCTACACACTTTTTTTAGACCTTTGACATTTTACGTTAATTAACATATTTTAAACTTTCATTGCAATAGTTACTGTTATCTTGAGCATTACACTGTGACCTATTTTGTCGTTGTGGCATATGCATATTAGCCAAAAGAAGCCTTTCGTTTCTTTTAATTTAAATTGCATGAAATTTATTAATTAATCATCGTCAGTCAAGGCAGCAATTTCCTATACGACTTAAGACAAGTGTTAGCGACACTGTCGACCATTTTGTTGCTTTTATAATCGCAAAGTTTGATCTTTGACCTCAATTGACCATGTGTTATTGGCTTCTTACATTTAATGATGCACTGGAAACTTCACCTTAAAAGAGTTTGATATCACACACGGATTTGTGGGGTTCGACCATGTTGTCATTTTAGTATGTGCGACATGGCCAAACGTTGTTATATAGTTAGATAGTCAAAATTTACTTTTGACCGCGAACCTTTAACCTTATGACACCATAGCTCACGTTGACAATCCATCTAAAGGCCAGCAAATACCAAGCCAAATTGGGAGTCCTTCGGTCATAAGGAAAGGGAGTTCGTGACACACTTTTTTGTTCACACAGATGGAACATTCACACACAACGCTTTGAACCCCAACCCCCTTCTCACCCCAAAAGCTTTTCCACATCAATTCATCGTGTTACGTGCCACATTCCCCTCAACCAACCATATTTCAGTTTAGTGCCAAATGGCTGTTGGGTAGAGCCCCATTTTATGTTCAAATTTCCATAACATAACATAGAAAGTCATAGATATTGTTATGATGGCACGCCTGTGTAGCAGTCTTGCTAGTATAGTTCCCGTAAGAACGATAATTGGAGTGAATCGAAAAGGAATAGTTTCCTTATTAAGTACAGAAATGATTTGTATAATAATCTAATTGATGTGATTACATACGCTTTTGTGTTTCATATTTATGAAGAATATTAACATATATTCAAAAATTAGAGATATTTTCAATTTAATTCGAGATATCTGCAATTAATTTCAGATATCTCGAATAAAACTGAAGATATCTGCAATTATTTTGGATATCTTCAATTCAATTTGAGATATCAGAAACTGCATTTTCGATATCTTGAATTTTATTTAAGATATCTCAAATTGATTTATTTACTAAATGAAACATTATTTAAGATATCTGGAATTGAATTCGAGATATCCAAAATTGAATTCGAGATGTCAAGAAATGAATTCGAGATTTCCAAACTTGAATTCAATCTAGGATATCTAATTATATTCCTGATATATCTTACTCAAGTTTGGATATCTCGAATATGTTTTCATGCTTGATATCTGGAAATGAATTAGAGATATCTGGAAATGAATTAGAGATATCTGTAATTATTGAAGTCAAGTTAAATTGGCGTTCCACACGCCCAGCTATGGATTTCCGATCACCCATTCATTGGTGACCCCGCGGAACTCTCTGCGCAGGAACATCATTTTCTACCGTGGCAACCTTTGCTATGGCAACTTAAATAGACAAAATATAGGCCCCAATGACAAACCGACTACAATACATCTCATCCCCGTTGTAAGAACGATGATAATAAACTGAACGTAGCTGCTATAAACTTGGATGTGTGAACACCGCCTTGCTTTTATTTACAACATTGTCTCAATCACATTTCGATTATTTAAATTCACCAACAGAGAACCGGTTGCTCACTGTTGGTGCTGCAGTTGTGACAGGATGGGGACACAACGGGGTAGTTGAAGCGAATGAGACTGGATCCAACTTAATACCAGAACGCTACCTTCAGGAACTAACCTTGCAACTTCGCCGGCGAGATGAATGTGAAACAAGTCTGGTTGGAAACGATGAAGAAGACTGGTTTGATGAAACTATGACGTGTGCTGGGTACCTCGGTCGAGAAGTAGGACCCTGCTCTGGAGATTCGGGAGGACCTTTAGTGAAGTATGCTAAAAGAGGAGATACCCGCCGTTGGACTGTCATTGGAGTCACCAGTTGGACCATTGGATGTGCTTTGCAAAATGAGTTAGATTTCTTCGCAAATGTCCCACACTTTGTTCCTTGGATTAATGAAAATATCAACCCGGAAGCAGCGCGGTTGAGGCGGAACACATAGATTAGATACAGACGTGGTCCCGGTAACGGTTAATAGACAGACAAATATATCGATAGTGAACACTTCCCATAACAGGACTTTAAAAAAAACTGACTTTGGAAATAGTTTCTTTGTTTTACTTTGAATGTTGATGCATCTCTCATAATTTGTAAAGAAATGTCATTAGTAGCCGATAGTTATTGTAACATAATGTTGTCAGATAAGCCACGAAAAGATTCACTTTTAACAGCAGAAGAATAATAATATAAAAAAGGGTGAACCAATGAATGTTTTAGATTAAACAGAGAGTATATCGCATCAAATGTGCTAGACAAGAAGTGATGAAATGTTTTGCTTGTGACCTTACGAATACAGACAAGCACAATTGATGCTTTAAGTTCAACGGCTATAGTAGAAGTGTTTCTACAGATTTCATCCTGCCCCAATATCATCGCATGAACCAACACAGATACAAACCCGACGTACCTTTTGTTTAGTGATGATAGCGTTTTTCAGTGATATTATCAGTGAGTTTTGTGGTTTGGCATTTCGTTATTTCCTAATTAATTGGCACGAATGTACTGTTCTTCTGTGGTTTCAAGGATTTGAAGCATCTCTTAAAATGTAGTACGCTCTTAAAATTGTTGGGCAAATTATTGCCCAACCTGGGCAATTATTTACACAACCGTTGGGTCCGTATGCCTCCTGGTTGATATTGGGCAAAAAAGTGCCCAACTAAGTTGGTTAATGATTTTGCCCAGCAAACGGTTAAATAAATACCCAACACCTTTGCCCAACACCTTTGCCCAACGCCTTTACCCAACAATGTTGGTCAGCGATTTGCCCAATGGTTGTGTAAAACCTTTTACCAATGGATTTTTCTTTACCCAATGATTCTTGCCCAACAGCTAGTTAAAAATAATAGTGGTTGGTTAACTAATACAATACCAACATTGGATTGTAACATTTTTCATACAACTGGGTTTATTTAATAGGTTATAAAGCTTAAACAGAGAATGATAAAGAACAAACAAGTAATACATGTTTTTCATACTTTTATTTTTTCTGGTCTTAGCCGACTCCAGATTGTTCCTCCAGTATGAATTCTCACAGCATTCAGTGCTTGACTTCTATTTACCTAGTTAAATGATCTGTGACTTCCATCCAAAGCAATAATTTCATAAACTCACAATGGGGATAAACACATATCAACAATATTAAAGCTGAAAATATTAGCTATCCATATTTTGCCATTGTTTACTATATTACTATATTCAGTTCTGGAATTGTGTTGACCACAGAAGACCTCCTGTATGTTGACATCAACTACACAAGGTACAGGTGCAACACACAATCATGTACAGCTTAATGTTGGTCTCTTTCAAGCAACTCTGGTCTTAATAAGTGAATATAATATCACTGATAATTTCCAACATATAGTCAATTGAAGCTAACCATTTTATGTTTTAAACAAGGACACACAAACCGAAAAATATTGATACACCATTGTATCTGCAATTGCTTTAACAAGGAGCCAAGGCATATTTTGTTAACATTTTTATTGTGCTTAGATGATTGATGAACTGTAAAATTTAAACATCTTTTCAAACAAAAGCCAAATGGTTACACATCCCACATTGATTCTACATACTAGAAATAAAAGCAGCTTCAAGATCACAATTATAAGTGATCATAGGGACACTGCTGGCACCTGATCTGTTAAACACACAAAATTAAATGTTTGTTTGATATACCAACCCTGCCTCAACCTTTCACAACTGTATACAATAACAAATCTACCCCACCCCCCCCCCCAAAAAAAAAAAAATACAGATTTTTTGTAGGTACAGTTTGCCAAGGCAAACAGTTACTATTTCCCTTTAATATGTAAATATATATGAAACTAAAGCAACCTTAAAATGTAAACATGTCAGGTTAATACCGAGAAACCATTTGAAAAGTTTGTTGCAAGACACTTTGACCCTTAAACACTTCTGTTTGCTACGAAAGCTCCAAAGACACTCAGTGAACGACTTTTGATAAAACCAAGTTCATATACCTCAGCATGGAAAAACTCCCAAACCCCCTTACATTGAGTTTGGAAGTTAATGTCCAACACATGATGACTTTAAAACAAATAGTCTACTGCCGTTAGGAGTGAGGACTGCATTATTGGATGTCTCTCAATTATCACAAAAAAATGCTGAGGGGAACCTTTGCTCTCTCCTAAGCACAGAATGAATGGCTGTGGTCGCTCATCCTTCGATATTGTCTTGCAGTAGTCCTCTAACACTTGTCACTGACTGCAAATTGAAGAAAATAAACTCCTTGAGTTGCAAATAAAATGTAACAAAAACAGGTGGATAGACAGAGTTTTAAGACTTCTGCACAATGCTATGATACTGTGGACCAGTATAATTAAAAGAAAAAAACAGGTCAGGAAAGTCAACATAGTTATCTTGACAAGGTTTTCAAAGTGTAACGCCCACCCCATTAATGTCAAGTGACCTTTCCCTTGCACTATCAAGTACCGGATCACTTCATTATTATGACCAGGGTTTACCTACCGACGATGAAATTTATTGAACCTTCCCCCATTTCATCACTAGTGTAATTTAAAAAAATTGCCCTGGTGGCTTCTAATGACCTCTGACCTCTACTATAATCAATGGGATTCATGTACTCATGTTGGCAAACCTATATGCATCACATATGAGATTCATCTAACTTTCACTCTTTAAGTTAGGATATTTACAAGGTTTTAAGTGTTTGGCCCTTGTTAACCTCAAATGACCTTTGACCACTAGCACAATAAGTAGCATTCTTCTGCTCACTATAAACAACAACACACCAAGTTTATGAGGTTAAACAAACTTTCAGCTGAGCTGGTATGAACCAAAAGGTGTACCACCAAAAGAATACCAAAAAAAGGTATTAAAAAAAGGTATATTGCAGGTATAAACGACAAAAACATTAATAAGGCACACTATAGTCTGACCATATAAAACTTCAAGGACTGAGGATAAAATTCAAGGGATCCACACCGCCCTAAATGTGCTCCACAACTTTATGCTCATACACATTAATAACAGCAACATGAAAGTTAATGTGGCATGTGTACTCATACGGGACCTACACATTTGTATTAGAAGACTTAATTACCTACCCTACACACTAATTCCAAGCCAAATTTTATAAGATTTTGAAGGAAAAAATGAAAAAGCCCATAGTATGTGCTAACCTTTCATTGACACAGTCGTACTAAAATCTGAATACAATTGTCCAAAGATTTTTGGAAAAATCAACTTCTAGACGTTTTAACATGTTTAATCTTCCTGCTCATAAAACATCTTGAGAAGAGTACACAACACAGCAAGCTAATTTCTTTTCCTCAGCATTGGAAAAGTATACACATAAGGAATCCATCTCATTGGCCATTTTCAAGTTTGTGCTTATCGACAGTAGAATTAATCCAAATATTATATTCAATTGAGCATTAATGAGTAAACAAGGCTAATAATGAGGTTTTCAGTCATTACTCCTGCTGACAAAAAAACATTTCACTTGTTGAGAAATCAACAGGAATTATTCAAACCCTATGTGGAACCTACAAACAACACTGATACATGTCCAAGTGACTGTCATTGAGTTAATATTATAACAGGGCTGGGTCTCACTTCAACCACACACAAACCCGAACGCGACTACAAATAAAATAGTAGCCAATTAATCATATTGAGTGCAATGTTTGGAGAAAGTTTGCAGAAAGGTTCAGAAGCCACCATTTGACATTAACCAGCTGATTTGGTCCTTTCAGATCAGTTGATTTTGATAGATTTTTAAAAAGTAATAAACCACCAAAAACATATTTTGAAGGTTAATCCAAATATAGACCCATCTTTACAGACATACTGGAAAGAGAAACTATATTGTCATGGCATAAGCTCTGAATGAAGCTAGCTATGAATTCACAGGCCATGACTATACAATAAATTTGGCTTACCATCAGTCAGTGCATCCAACGTCTTCTCTAACTGCAAAAAGTTCGGCCAGTTTGGGATGATCGCCTGTATAGCACAAAATGTCCATTGTCAAATATCCCACTCTGTTGTATAATTTGTTGGCAGTTGGTTTTTGTAATAATTCGAAGTCCTGTTCTACCTGTAGGAAAGAGAAAAATATGCAAACAGCATTATAGGCCTATAGCATTACTAGCGCTGATGTTCTATGCTATACTAATATTATTATAGCCTAGAACTCATTAAATGCCAGGCCTAACTTAGGCTACTTTGAAGTTTGAAAAACCCTCGAAGTTCGGACACCCCTAACGAATGCATAATTTCACCATGGCACAAATACAATAGGATCAATTTGACGAAACCTATGAAGCGACTTTTTTTCTAACGAGAATGTTTCTTCTGCCATCGATAGTATCATTTTAAAAGAAGTGTGAACAGATACAATTCTTGAGCATTTTAGTGCTAAAGTGTTCGAACTTCGAAGGGTCCATTATTATACTACTGTATGTATGTACTACTACTAGCATTAACAACGTACGTGTAAGTGCTCTAACATTAGGCCTAAGTTATGACAGGCTAGGTCTAACGTTAAGCTAATAAGGGTTCATGTGGTCATTTGCCGTATAAAACTTAAAAGAAAAAAAGGGAGTACAATTTATGATTTACAACGAAAGTGTGCTACAATGAAACCTTGTCTAGCCAAGATATAGGCTAGAGAGACCTGGTGCATACGCATAGCTTACCGTAAGTTGACAAGGATCTGCATTACACAGGCGTTCGCAACGTTAATACAATGTGAGTAACTTAGGCCTAGTTACACACTTGCGGGCGCGCCTGTGGCGCCTGTCAATCGCTTCACTACAAGCTAGCCTAACGTAATACAACTATGCTGGAAATACAATTAGTATTAGTAGCCTTTACGTATGCCTGGTATAGCCTACATGTAGCACCGAGAGAACGAACGATCATTCGATACCACTGATATGTAGAGATCGCAGTGTTCGATGCACACACCAAGCAGAGTTTTTCTTTACGCTCACCTTCAAATGTAGCACATAACTCTGGCATTTCCCACCTCTTGAGTACTGCGCTACAAATTCGTCAGCCATTGTGTAAGTTATAACACGTTCACTATATACGATCTACTCATAATGCATGCACATCGCGCAGAGTACCAGTATAGTAATGGCGCAAAAATGCTGGATTTTGCACAACATTGGGCAAATAAAGCTTGTTTGCCCAACAGAAAGTAACAATAAACTACATCTTAATTTTTGCACAACAAAGTTTACCCATATCAGTTGTGTAATTTCTTTTACTCAGTTGTTGGTTAATATTTACTCATATTGGGCAATGCTTTGTTTGCCCAACCAGTTTTGCCCAACAGTTTTTAGAGTGTAGGGACATCATCTGCTAACATCAGGCCATCCAACAAAACATATCACCATGTTAAACAGCGTTGGCAATTGTTCTTTGTCTTCATTTATCATTTTCTCCTAATAGAGTGAGAATCATCGTCTTTGGCATTGGTGAAATTGGAAAGCCAAACTTACAAACACCCTGTTTTTTTCATTCTACATGTTTTGCATGACTGTGTGATTGCAAGTTAACTGAATTATTGACAGTTGGTGGTGGTTTCTTGCATGTGACATACTTGTTAATGAACTGTTCTACTTGAGAGTTTGTTGCATCATCATACACTGGGGCATCTCTGATCCATGCTAGCATGTGAATGTGAGGAGAACCTCTTTGCTGAAATTCTACTCTGTAGAGGTGATCAATCATCTCACCAATTAGATGCTATGAGCTCTGCAATACATCATTGATACTCTACGTACCATGTCACCAAAGTGTCTTGCACATGTAACTGGGTCAGTCTGAATGACATCTGACTTGCCTGCCATGTAATATTGTTTGCGAGTTCTATATATGTCACATTTTGGATTTCTCATTGGACATCTCAATTACTTTTGATTTGTAATCCTTTATAATCAGTTGGCCTGTAGAGCATTATGTTTAAAAATTCGTCTGCAAAAAACTTGATTTAGTATTCAAAATTATTTTTCTTGAAGCTCTGACCCTCCAAATTATTAACAGAAATATAAAATAGTGTTGACTTATATCCAGATAAAGTACCACAGTGAGGGAACCTAGAGCTGCTTTGTATTCGTATGCTCTATGAATTCGTAGCCGAGCTCGGGAGCTAACTGGCCATATTTTATGCTTTATTCTTAATAATATTGAGAAAATTTTTCTTTAAGTTCCGAAAGGTGTCACAGTTGGCAACGCCTGCCCCAGTGTCGTTTGTCAGAGAAGACACCACACGATCTCGGTAACGTTGCATGCACTTTCGTGGAGTTCTCGTTGAGCCTGCATGTACTTTCGAGGAGTTCTCGATTAGCCTGCATGTACTTTCTTGGAGCTCTCGGTTAGCCTGCATGTACTTTCGTGGAGTTCTCGGTTAGCCTGCATGTACTTTCGTGGAGTTCTCGAATAGCCTGCATGTACTTTCGTGGAGTTCTCGAATAGCCTGCATGCATTTTCGTGGAGTTCTCGAATAGCCTGCATGTACTTTCGTGGAGTTCTCGATTAGCCTGCCTGTACTTTCGTGGAGTTCTCGGTTAGCCTGCATGTATTTTCGTGGAGTTCTCGGTTAGCCTGCATGTACTTTCGTGGAGTTCTCGTTTATCCGGCATGTACTTTCGTGGAGTTCTCGATTAGCCTGCATGTACTTTCGTGGAGTTCTCGTTTAGCCGGCATGTACTTTCGTGGAGTTCTCGATTAGCCTGCATGTACTTTCGTGGAGTTCTCGATTAGCCTGCATGTACTTTCGTGGAGTTCTCGATTAGCCTGCATGTACTTACGTGGAGTTCTCGGTTAGCCTGCATGTACTTTCGTGGATTTCTCGGTTAGCCTGCATGTACTTTCGTGGGGTTCTGGATTAGCCTGCATGTATTTTCGTGGAGTTCTCGTTTATCCTGCAAGTACTTTCGTGGAGTTCTCGTTTAGCCTACATGTACTTACGTGGAGTTCTGGATTAGCCTGCATGTACTTTCGTGGAGTTCTCGGTTAACCTGCATGTACTTTCGTATTCTAACAGTGCTTTCACCGGTACCATTGTTATGATTTAATCTTTTATGTTCCGTAAGTCTTTTAAAGAAAGTGTAGTTCGATTTGTTTCCGTGAAGCCGATACGTACTCTCTCGAGAAGGTGGAATATTGACTAACTATATAATATTTAAATAACGTATCATTTCAACACAGCACTTCTAATCCTCGGTTCCATGCCGCATAAGTATGGTGCAGTCTACCTATCAGCGAAAGAGTGTCTACGAAATGAGATTCTCCTAAACACGTTGCGACATGTCATGTACTTCCGCTGTTTCCCCTGTGGTTTAATTCTATGTAAACGTTAAAGTCATATCAGTGCTTAACAGCAGCTTATCAACAGCAGAGAAACCGTACAAGAATAAAGTTTCAACGAGACCTAAAAGGGACAAACTGTAAGTATAAACATTTTTATTTTGTGATATTCGAAATCGAAAATCCTATGATACTTTTAGTAAACAAGAGCATCCAATGAGTACGTTTCAAGTTTCTTATATTCAGTGATGTGTTTGTAGACACACCTCTGGAATCAGTCCGTCCGCGTGAAACACCACTCTTTTTGACTACGGAGTCACGGAGATCAACATATTTTTGTCAACAAACATTATCAATGAACTTAAGCAGCAATTCTATTGCTATACGACATACATTATACCCACTTTGTTGATTCTAAAGTACTATAATATAGTTTATTTTCAGGCCGGTATCGTCAGAGGATTTTGGAAGGGGGAGGGGACGGGGAGTAATTTGGAATATGTCCGCCCTAGGTATGGGTTATTGGGGAGAGATGTTTCCTCGGATAGGTGGCTACGTTTGTGTAGCTCAACTTTAAGTTGCAATGTTTGCAATTTTGTGTGCATGTGTTAAAATACTTGTCATTAGGAAGAAACTGAGCTATTTGGAAGTAGGGGAGTAATCCCTAGTCATTCAGTGGCCACGTATATATATAAATAAATATATATATATATATATATATATATATATATATATATATATATATATATATATATATATATATATATATATATATACATATATATATATACACACACAAATGATTTCGAGCTGGTTAGCATCACGTTTGATCTCTAGAGTAAGGCAAAATATGTCAACAAAACAGAACTAGTATTGTTCGATACAGGTGACGAACGCCTACAGTGGAATTACGACCTTCCTTACCGGTTTCGAACCTCTGGACATACAATCAGCGTCCATAGCCTAGTGATTAGGGTGTCCCAGTGGCGGCGGAACCGGGGGGGCTTGGGGGGCCAATAAAAATGTTGAGGGGGCAAATGCATGATAAGCCCCCCCCCCCCAATATTTACCAAGGCTCCGAAACGTGCATCTGCCCATTTTTCAATGCATACTTGTCGATCTGTCCGATGCACACGTATACTCTATAGGTGTAATAATTTTAGTAATTGCTGGGGGACCCTCGGCCCGTCCCCTGGCTATAGACCACATTGTCACCCCAACCGCGTCTTCACGCCCCGTGAAAAGTGGAAGCAGTGAGTGTGAGTACCGGTAAGCGTAACACAACTTCGTCTTAGGCCAATGACTTGCCTCATTTCAGCCAGTTCTCCAACATCCCCTTACTTAGTGGCGGAGCGTCCATATATACAGTCAGGGGCGGATGCCCCCCCCCTGACCGACTCAAATGGACTGCTGGCGCCCTTTTCAGCTTTTCACTACTTTTTACTTATTCGCGATTTTTGACTATTTTATTGCTATTTTATGACATTTGTCATATTCTGTTGGTGTAATTTTCCGACAAAATCGCGACGACACCTATTTTTTCTCCGTTTATCTGCAAATTAGCAAGGCCCCGGAAAGGGTCATTTCCTGCAATCTAGGGAGTATCTTTACTCAGAAATTTTCTGTACGCTCCGCGCCAACCTGTGGTGGCGCTCCGCTTAGATAGTGTCGAAAGCGCCCCTACAGACCATCCTTGCCCTCCATGACCAATACCCTAGCTCCGCCACTGCCCTTACTACACTCAAAAACATCTTTGCGAGTACACTACGAGTAATAGCTACTCTCTTAAAAAACCCATCGAATATACAAATTACAATGTTTTTACAGACTTTTACGTGCAATCTGAGAAATTGCAGGCTTGAGACCCATATTTTAGGGCTAGGTATTCGCAGCATAAAACACTCGGAAAGTGCCGCTTCCGGCCATCTGGGGGTTTGAAAAAAAGCAAAATTTTCTTGTACGCTCCGCGCTCCGCTTAGATAGTCTCCACTCATTACCCCCCCCCCCCAATAATTTTTCCGTTCCGCCGCGCCTGGGGTGTCCGCGTACAGAGCGGAAGGCCCGTGGTTCGAATCCCGGTGGAGGCTGAGAGTTTTTTCACTGTTCTTGATTTTCCAACTCATTACGATTTTCATTTATATATATTCATTTGCCTTTGTCGTTTACCTCCATTGCATTAACATAAAGTCTGTTCAAAGTATCTCTTTCGAGATCCGGCTTTCGGAATCACAAATGATTTCGAGTTGGTTAGCATCATGTTTGATCTCTAGAGTAAGGCAAAATATGTCACCAAACAGAACTAGTATTGTTCGATACAGGTGACGAACGCCTACAGTGGAATTACGACCTTCCTTACCGGTTTCGAACCTCTGAACATACAATCAGCGTCCATAGCCTAGTGGTTATGGTGTCCGCGTACAGAGCGCAAGGCCCGTGGTTCGAATCCCGGTGGAGGCTGAGAGTTTTTTCACTGTTCTTGATTTTCCAACTCATTACAATTTTCATTTATATATATATATATATATATATATATATATACATACATACATACATACATACATATATATATATATTATATATATATATATATTTCATATATCAGTATAAACACTGATAAGAACTATCCTCCGAAACGATGAAAACAAAACAATATAGTACTTTAGCGTATAGTTGCCATCGCACAGGCTTATACCGATATTAAAGTGAGAGACATAAACAAGTTGGTCTATGAAGATCGCCGAGTCAGCAGGTTTTTTTCAGGTAAATACCAGACTTTTTACTCTACATTTTATCAAGTTCGACCGATCCTTGCATTTTCAGTTCAATAAACTTGAACCGTGGCCCTGCAGATCGTTTAACGGCTTTACAAACACCTATCAATACATTAACTATTTCCGATTCGCAAGAAACGAACTCAAAAGACTTCAAATAAAAGGAATTCGTATATAAATGGGTAATACCCTGCAAAGAACCCTTATCGAAAGAAAAACAATCACGAAATTGAAAGGAATTGGCAAACGGAAACCCCGGTGTATGAGACAATGGAAGTAATAATGTACTGCAATAATCTCTAGATCTCGTATGGTGCTAAGCAACTCGACATATATATGTATATATATATATATATATATATATATATATATATATATATATATATATATATATATATATATATATATATATATATATATATATATATATATATATAAATATATATATATATATATAAATATATATATATATATATATATATATATATATGTATATATATATATATATATATATATTTATAGTCTAGTATATATATATCGATTATATATAGAGCATATATATATATATATATATATATATATATATATATACAGAATAACCACTCTTTATAGGCAAGCCAAGCCGTAAATAAGAAATGAATGTGTAGCAAGTGTTATAACAGATATAGTAAATCAATAAAGAATAACACACCAGAAAAATTCCACTTCACGACTGGTTACGTCCTTTTGGGACTCATCAGGCGAAGGTAGGAATCGAACCCCGGATCTTGGTGTCACGAACCGAAATACGTACCACTCGACCACAGTGATTCACAGTTTTGAAAACCTGATATTCGATATATATAAACTCGATGAATATATATATATATATATATATATATATATCGAGGGGTACACTTTAAGACAAGTCACAAAGAAAGAACCTGGGCATGCAACACCGAACGACTGATCCGCTTTCAAGCCCTGTCCCCGTGCATGTAGACTGTGATGGTATGATCATCGTCAGGTGTGTATCACAATTCCCCTACAAGGGGAACATAATGCTACACATGATCTTAGTAAAAAGGCCGCTCGCAACGTATATGCACGATCGCAGATATGATGACCGTGCGTTTGGCTTGGTTTTCACGGGTTTGTTAGAAAAACAATAAATGTAGAGAGCTCCTTAGATTTAACCGATTGGTTTTAAGATTTAGATTCAGCAGTGTAGCAGTCTAATGTTAAAGTACTTTTCATAAATATATTTACTACATCTATCAATTTCATTGTTCCTATAACAGCGCCCAATAGTTTAACTAAGAATACTGAGGCAATCCCCTACACGGCCCACTCAGCTCGTTTTCACCTCCCCTCGCCCCTCCCCAGTAGGTCCCTTTTTGGCATGTGAAACAAACAATGATAACACAAACCTAACAATCATTTACGCTTTAAATTCCCCATCTGGCTTCCCCTCAGAATATAAAGGCTGTGGCTACCATATAAATGGCATAGCGTGCTGTTATATCTTAATTAACCTGTTGAAAGCAATGAATAAAGCAGAGCTTATAAAGCAGTGGCGGAGCTAGGGGTATTGGTCAGGGGGGGGGGGGTCGAGAATGGTCTGTAGTGGCGCTTTCGACACTATCTAAGCGGAGCGCACCACAGGTTGGCGCGGAGCGTGGAGATTTTTTTGAGTAAAGATACTCCCTAGATCGCCTGAAATTACCCTTACCAGGCCTTGCTAATTTGCAGAAGAACGAAGAATAAATAGGTGTCATCGTCAACAGAAATGTGAAAAATGTCAATAGGTAGATGAGAGTGCAATAAAAAGTCAATAATAGCGAATATGTAAAAAGTGGTAAAAAGCTGAAAAGGGCGCCATTAGTCCATTTGAGTCCGTCGGAGGGTGGTTCCCCCCCCCCCCCCCTGACTGTATGGACGCTCCGCCACTGTTATAAAGTAACGTTAATTCTTATTTTTCTAGAAAGTTAATTACCGAATAAACTTTTCTAATTTACCCTCTCTTTTAAGTGTAAATTTCTGAAACATAAGACCTCAAAATAAATAATGTTTAGATGCAAACTTACAAGGCCTAGGAAGTGCCACTTCCGGCAGTCTAGGAGGCATTTTTGACAAAAATTTACTGGCTCCGCTTAGATAGTGTCACGATGGTTCTTTTTTCGAAACGGCCCACCCACTAACAATTTAGTAGCATCGGATGATTTCACCCAATCAATATCTTGAAAACCAGAATAGCTACATAGAAACATTTCCAGCACTCATTATTTTTTGAGCTATGACATATCAAAATTCTGCCTTATGTCACCATTCCAGAACATTTTATGTGTGGCAATGTTGATACCAGAAACATGAAGTACGGCTTTTGTAACCATCATTTCTATCTCTACGAATGTCGTTACGGCTACCCAAGCCTCCAAAGTCCACCGAAATTACAGTGAACTCGCCTCATGACGCCAATAAACAACACCTCGTACTTTTATTTTCTCTAGTTTTAAACGTTAAGTTATGACTCGATTCATTTACGAAACATAATATCTTAACTAGAGTTTAAGGTGGAATTTTTGATGATATCATGCACTAGTGTTTAAAGTTAAAGATAAGAATCGTGAAGTGTGTGAGTAATTATCAATATTACCATGCAAGCAGATAATTCAAATAAGTGTATTTATAATTCGTGTTTTTCGACAGTTATATCTCATGTCGGGAACTATGTCCAAGGGGTGGATCATACTGGTGTTGGCTGCATTCAGCTGTCTTATGCAAAATGGTAGGTACAACCTATAAGAATGACTTCCTACCCTTTTCTGACAGTTTACCATACTTATCGTTCCATCGTTCAATATTCCTTAATTGTTGCATTATTTTGTTTTGTTAATACCTCATAATTGAAATCAAAAGAAAAGATTGACGAATATCTTATACGGGAATATTCCGGTGGCAAACAACGTGACAACAAAATGGAAGATGTAATAATATCACAAAATACTGGAAACATTGATGCTGGAAACATTGATACTAGAAACATTGATACTGGAAACATTAACACTGGAAACATTGATACTGGAAACATTAATACTGGAAACATTTATACTGGAAATAATAATACTGGAAACATTGATACTGGAAGCATTAACACTGGAAACCCTCATTTTAGCACCTAGTTACTAACTTGAGGTACTGTAATAATATGACATCGATACTGAAAACCTACATCTTATCACCTAGTTTCTTATTTGACTCGGGTATTGTAATAATATGACATCGACACTGGAAATCCTCATCTTAACAACTTATTTCTTATTTGACTTGGGAATTTTATTATATCACATCGACACTGGAAACCTACATCTTAAAACCAGGTTGCTAACTTGAGGTATTTTAATAATATTACATCGACACTGGAAACCCTCATCTTAACACCTAGTTGTTAACTTGATGTGATGTATTAATATCAGATCGACACTGGAAACCCTCATCTTAACACCTAGTTGCTAACCTGGGGTATTTTACAATAACTCATCGACACTGGAAATCCTCATCTTAACCTCTAGTTGTTAACTTGATGTATTGTAATAATATCACATCGATACTGGAAACCCTCATCTAACGCCTAGTTGCTAACTTGATGTATTGTGATCATATCACATCGACACTTGAAACCCTCATTTTAACACCTAGTTGCTAACTTGATGTATTGTAATAATATCAGATCGACACTGGAAACCCTCATTTTTAACACCTAGTTGCTAACTTGATGTATTGTAATAATATCAGATCGACACTGGAAACCCTCATTTTAACACCTAGTTGCTAACTTGAGGTATTGTATTAATAACACATCGACACTGAAAACCCTCATTTTAACTCCTAGTTGCTAACTTGCGGTATTGTTTTAATAACACATCGACACTGGAAACCCTGATCTTAACACCTAGTTGCTAACTTGATGTATTGTAATAATATCACACCGATACTGGAACCTCATCTAACGCCTAGTTGCTAACTAGGGGTATTTTATTAATATTACATCGACACTGGAAATAATCATCTTAACACCTATTTGCTTACTTGATGTATTGTAATAATATTACATCGACACTGGAAATAATCATCTTAACACCTATTAGCTTACTTGATGTATTGTAATAAAATTACATCGACACTGGAAATAATCATCTTAACACCTATTTGCTTACTTGATGTATTGTAATAATATTACATCGACACTGGAAATAATCATCTTAACACCTATTTGCTTACTTGATGTATTGTAATAATATGACATCGACACTGGAAATCCTCATCTTAACACCTAGTTGCTTACTTGAGGTATTGTAATAATATCAGAACGACACTGGAAACATTCATCTTCACACCTTATTACTTATTCGACTCGGGTATTTTAGTAATATCACATCGACACTGGAAACCCTCATTTTAACAACTAGTTGCTAACTTGCGGTATTGTATTAATAACACATCGACACTGGAAACCCTCATTTTAACTCATAGTTGCTAACTTCATGTATTTTATTAATAACACATCGTTACTGGAAACCCTGATCTTAGCACATACTTGCGAACTTGAGGTATTGTTTCAAGGCGTCTGTCCCAGATACACATCTCCTCACACCAGGCAATTATAATACGTGACGTCGTAATAGCAGGCGTTCTTCCAAGCTGTACTTTTCCTTTTTGGCCCCTTTTTTCTTTGGGGTTTTCGCTAACTTGTGATACATTTAGAATACTCGAATATCTGTCAACTCAAGGCTTCATCAAACATACAAGTTTTCCCATCAGTATATTGCATCCCGTAGATGAATAATTCCCAAGTTATGAATAACCAAAACCTTCACCAACTTTCGGAACCGTATCTTAGCGATCATGCATGCTTTTATGTCATACGTACTCACACAATGATGTACATTCAACTTGGACAACCGGACCATTTTGATCTTGTCAGTGCAGTAGTTGATACGATGAAAAGGGAACCTGCATGAAAGTCCTTATCGGATTTTTCAATAAATCAATCCCGGGACTATCATTGCCTTCAGAAGAAAATGTGATGTCATCAATGTGGGGTATGGGAACTTAATATGGACCCAAAATATCCCCTGGATTATTGACTATGTACAGTGTTTAGTAATTCCCGATAAGAATATTAACGGTGCGCATGTTATTTCTGAAAGATTTCTGCACAAGTTTATGAAGGGAGTGTGAAAGTCATACCGATCATCAAATATGAATATTTGGAATGTTATGATCTTTAAAGATCCTTCTGATTATGAAAGAGGGGAACATATTTCAAGCATCCTGGTGATAGTTCCATCCAATATTTAGATGGCGTTCTCAAGATATTGATAATTAAAATTGGATCGGTTAGGTTTCTAACATGCAAATATGCCTCTAATTACTTAACCAATTAAATTAATAACCATGTAAAGTTGCTCTAACACACGATGCTCTTATAATTCAGAGGATTTACTCTGTCGGAAAGTTTTGATGGAACTTAATTTGTGGCCTTTCGCTTCCAACATTCAGTCCAACATCCCCCCTCACCCCCCCCTCCCTTACGATAGATTGCATCCACTTCCGCCTCTGCTTTTTCCCTGAACACCAGCAAGTACATCGTGTATTGTTATCGTTAATAATTAGAAAATATCTTCAATGTTTTTTTTTTTCAAATGATGCATTTCACAATATAATAGTACCATGCACGTACAATTATAAACGCAAACGATGCTATAAGTGCTGGAAATTCAATCACTTGAATATTTCCAGCCTATCTGATCCCGACTTGTTTGGATAGTACAGACTCAATTCTCGAGACATTTGCTTAAAGTAGATGGTTATATTGTTCATGACTACACTTATAATTCGCGTCTTTGCTCATTCAGCTCACTCTCAGTGCACATTACCAGAAGATCCGCCAAATGGAAAGATTTTATCTCGCAACAGCGATCTTACCCATACTTACAGACGTGGTTACAGAATGAGAGTAACATGTGATCCGTCATTCCGGATGCGACCAGAATCAGACAGATTGACATGTGTTGGAGACAGTTGGGAACCAACAATCGAATGTGTCCGTAAGTACTGTTCACTGGGAAGTACAATCAAAACAATACCCATGCATGCACGTTTTTGATTTCAACCTTCACGTTTTACGTGACCACGCATGGAGCCAAAACACAGGGGCAATCTATATTTCGACTTAACAGCCGTAAGTGTGTATGGCGGGCCATCAGTCTCAAATCGTGGGGAATCGACATATACCGATTTAAATCGACATATACCAATTTCCTTCGACTTATACCAGTTTCTAGCAACTTAAATTGACTTCTACCGATTTACATGTATTGACATATCATCAATTTAAACTGGTAGATGTCGATTTAAATTGACTTATACCAGTTTAATTCGACATATTATCGATTTAAATCGACATATACCAATTTAAACCGATGATATGTAAAATAAATCGGTATATGTCAATTTAAAATGACATCTACCAGTGTAAAGCGATGATATGTAAAACCAAATCGGTAGAAGTCAATTTTCTTGGACTTATACCAGTTTCTATCGGACTAAATTGACTTCTACCAATTTACATCGACTTATCATCGATTTAGCTCATTAACATATTCCAAATCCCGATTTCGATGATGATTTACAAGTGAAGAGACATCACGTGAAGTCTCCTGACAAAGCGGGCGAATAATTATTGGTTTCAAAATTACCAAGCTAGCAAGAGTGTCCATCATGATTATGTCCATGGTAATTATGGACAATTATTTGCAAAAAGATTTCGGTGTAATAATAAGGAGTAAATACTGTTATGTCAATGAGGTGAAAATCTCTCAATGCAAACTGGGCTAGTCTAGTCAAGCACGTGGGGCTATAGTATATGGATACTTTAAGCCAAATACACATAGGCCTAAAGTACGTACACAGTTGCAACTACCTACTCCAGTTACTCCATAAACAAAGTTGATGCTGTGCTGCAGTGATGCCTATTGTAAGGTTTTCTTATACTATAGCTATAAACATATCCAGGGGGTTAAACAATTACAGTATTTAAGCTCAAATCATGCATTCCACTCGTGTTTATTTTCAATTATTCGCCCGCCTTGTCAGGTGACTTCACGTGATATATCTTCACATGACATTCATCATCGAAATCGGGATTTGGAATATGTTAATACCCTATTTTGTCTTTGGTTCCCATCTTATGAATATTAATGAGTAGTAAGGTCTTCCCCGTAAATGTTTTTAAATTTCAGTATCTCTGCAACTGTGTGTCTGATTCAGTTTTCACTTGGTATGGTGATGTAACTACATATATGTTCTTTGCCACAACTTCACCTTATTAATATTTTATGATGGGTGGGGCCTCAAGGGAAATTGTCAAACAGCTGGTAAACATTGTATATCAACAACCACAAGTTGAATCAATGTCAAACTTAGTAAGTAGATGCCCTAGCTGTGATGAGTATATTTGTTTAGGTTTCCACCATCAATATTAATGAATGAATATTATTGGATGGGCAGAGCTTAACGTAAAATTTGGTTCTTGCTGGTGTGGTGATGTTGGTACAAGCACATTTCATGGCATTTCCATCTTTATGTCATTCATATTCATCAAATTGCAAGAAAGGGCTTTAAACACATGAAAAGAGCCAAATGCTTTGTAACACTACATTTATACAATCAACCGTATTTTATTTGGTTAATATCATGAATTTTAATCAGTGAACATAAAATTCTTCATCATGTATCTCTGAAATTGTATGTCTAACTTTGCTTTATATATGTACTTGGATATTAAAATGTAAGGACAGTTTTTTAGATACATGCTTATGAGATCGTAAAATTTTACCTCATAAATAATCATGCTGTATATGTTTCTATACGATGTCACTAAATATACTTCGACAACATGACATCTGATTCTGGCACCTTCCTTTATATGTTGCCGAATTAGTCAATAGACATTACTCTTTATTTTGATGAACACATGAACTCATGAATATTTAACATGTATGATTTACCACACTATGAATATGTTTCGAAATCGTAAGCACTAAACGTTTTTCGTTTTCTGGTTGTAGACGTAGACGGTCATTTCATTTCAACATAGAGCAAAGTGATAAGAGCTTGTAACATATTAACTCTTAGTGTAAATCTTGGATGAACTGTGTACATACTTGAAATGGATCCACTTTAGTAAGCTCGAGAACCACGACATTTGTTGTAGATATCAAAGTTCCTTTGAGGTAATTAGAGGTCCAATCGCCCCCCAAAAAATACAGCCAAACAGTAATTGAATGAGCTTTATTTTGGTATGTGAATATGCATTAATATGGTATTTCAATGGGAAGGTTAATTCTTGATATGTAGACTTCCAAGTGTGTTTCCTATAATATACAACATCATGTCATTTACTGTCTCGAGAAATGATTGCTTTATGAAACCGCTTGGTAGTGTGCAGTAGTTTGCCTGTAATCATATAGGCTGGCTACATCGGACAAAAAGAGTAGCCCACTCGCTGATGTGGCCAACTCAGGCTCAAAAATGATAGAAAACATGGATAGCAGGGTTAAATGATTGTTTTTTATTTCTTTCTGTAGCTGAAGACTGTGATCTCCTCCCCCCATTTCCAAGAGGTAATATTATATATAGAACTGGAGAAGCCGGTGTGGTTGCCCGCTATGCGTGTACGGAACGAGGATATCGATTGCATGGCGAGACACGGTTAACGTGTCAAGGTGACGGTACCTGGTCTGCTGACAGTCCAGTGTGTCGTGGTATGTATATATCCAGTGTGCCGGTATCAAATATCCGGTGTGTCGTGGTATGTATATCCAGTGTGTCGTGGTATGTATATCCAGTGTGTCGTGGTATGTTTATCCAGTGTGTCGTGGTATGTATATCCAGTGTGTCGTGGTATTTATATCCAGTGTGTGGTGGTATCATATATCCAGTGTGTCGTGTTATGTATATCCAGTGTGTCGTGGTATCAAATATCCGGTATGTCGTGGTATATATATCCAGTGTGTCGTGGTACGTATATCCAGTGTGTCATGGTACGTATATCCAGTGTGCCGTTGTATGTATATCCAGTGTGTGGTGGTATCATATATCCAGTGTGTCGTGTTATGTATATCCAGTGTGTCGTGGTATCATATATCCGGTGTGTCGTGGTATCATAAATCCAGTGTGTCGTGGTATATATATTCAGTGTATCGTGGTATGTATATCCAGTGTGTCGTGGTACGTATATCCAGTGTGTCGTGGTATGTTTATCCATTCCATGTATATTTCAAGATAGTACTGTATCTTACACAGCAGCTGGATCATCTACAAGGAGGGTAGAGACCAAATTAATTGATGTGGGTTCTGCAGAACTATAAGTTACACAAGTCCATAGGTCTCTACAGTGATAAAGTTCTACTGTTCGCCTTCGAAGTTTCAATTTAAGAAATAAAGAAAAAAAGTGACACTAAAAACGCTATGTATTCTTCTATATACATATATATATATATATATATATATATATATATATATATATATATATATATATATATATATATATATATATATATATATATATAGTAAATAAATAAAGAACAACACGCCAGAAAAATTCCATTTCACGACCGGTTTCGTCCTTTTGGGATTCATCAGGCGAAGGTAGGAATCGAACCCGTATCTTGTGCCACAAACCGTAGTCCGTACCACTTGACCACAGGCCTTTGTATATCGAACAATATTTGTTCTGTTTTGTGACATATTTTCCTTACCTAGAGATCAAAGTAGATTCTGACCAACACGAAGTTATTTGTGATTCCTAAAGCCGGATCTCGAAAGAGATACTTTGAACATACTATATATTAATGAAATGGAGGGAAACGACAATGGTAAATGAATATATTAGATTGAAATCGTAATGAGTTAGAAAATCAAGAACAGTGCAAAGGCATCCAGCCTCCACCGGGATTCCAACCCGGGCCTCCCGCTCTGCACGCGGATACCCTAACCACTGGTCTAAGGACGCTGATTGTATGTCCAGAGGTCCGAAACCGGAAAGGAAGGTCGTAATTTCACTGTAGGCGTTTGTCACCTGTATCGAACAGTACTAGTTTTGTTTTAGGTGACATATTTTGCCTTACTCTAGAGATCAAACATGATTCTAACCAGCTCGAAGTCATTAGTGATTCCTAAAGCCGGATCTCGAAAGAGATACTTTGAACAGACTTTATGCTAACTAATTGAGGTAAACGACAATAGCAAATGAATATATATAATTAAAAATCGTAATGAGTTGGAAAATCAAGAACAGTGCAAAATTATCCAGCCTCCACCGGGATTCGAACCCGGGCCTCACGCTCTGTACGCGGACACCCTAACCACTAGGCCATGGGCGCTGATTGTATGTCCAGACGTCCGAAACCGGTAAGGAAGGTTGGCGTTTGTCACCTGTATCGAACAGTACTAGTTCTGTTTTAGGTGATTATGCTTTACTCTAGCGATCAAACATGCTAACCAACTCAAAATCATTTTTGATTCTCAAAGCCGGATCTATATATATATATATATATATATATATATATATATATATATATATATATATATATATATATATATATATATACATATATATATATTTATATATATATATATACATATATATATATATATATATATATTTATATATATATATATATAAATATATATATATAAATATATATATATAAATATATATAAATTTATATACATATATAAGTATGTAAATATATATCTATAAATAGCAGGTTTTGGCCACATGAATAGAATGTTGCTGTTTTATTACAAATGTGTAGAGAATTGATTAATAATGTTTCACTTTAAATAGACAATAGAACGTATGCAAGTGTTGGCAGAACTTAAAAAGCTTGTTTTCTTGTAAAGACGAACCCATTTTTACTGTTGTTTTTCGTGGAGTGCGCAACAATATGAAAACGTAGCGTGAAAACAGTCGTTCTTGCTTGTTTGGGATTTATTAGAATAACAAGCTGACCAATGGTGTCCATCTTCAAAGTCTCCTCAGATGTTCCTAGATGCCCTCCTTTACTGGAAGAAATAGAACATGGACGATCAACTGCTGAAAATCGCACATACGCACCAAAAGAAATAATCAATTATTATTGCGAAGAAGGCTACAGAACAACTAGTCAATCATGGAGAGCGTGTGCCTTGAAAAATATCCGACATACGTATAGTGCAGTCTGGCTTGGAGTAACCCCTCGGTGCGAAGGTAACAATTTTATATGTATAAAAGATACCAAACCAACTGGGTGTCACATTGCATGCACTTTTCGAGTTTGGTTGACCAGTTCTGGCAATTTCAGTAAACTATCTCAAGTGATTAAAATTGTGTGACTACTTGGAAAGCTTCCTAAAGTTTCTTCATCAAACGAAGGTTATTTCCATCTGATGAGAATCATATTAAAAAACAAAGTAACTTACAAACATTTAATTATCTGACTTTTCGTTGTAAATGAAACTTTAGTGATGAGTATTATCGAATGTTACCAACATCATCATTAAATGTTGTTGTCTTAACACGATATTCAAACAGAGAAAAAACAGCGTGGGCAGGTGTTGTTGGTGGCTGTTGAAATTACAACGAGATTTATATCATATTGAGGCTTTGGGTTGCTCTTATTAACTTTCTTATACATGTTTTTAGATTCTTTAAGTTCACTGATAAAGGCAGTAATTACTAAACAATGAATTGTTGCATTTTCTGATATGTCTGTCTTCCAGAAATAACCTGTCCTACACTTAGGGGTTATATAGAAAATGGTGCAGCCTTTGCGACTTCGAACATGGTTGGTTCAAACGCTACCTTCAGGTGTGATTCAGGATATGAGTTGATAGGTGACTCTCGTTTGACCTGTACAAGAACAGGACGATGGAATGGATCAATACCAGTTTGCGATACGGGAGGTGAGTTATTGACAGCAATACATCAGCTAAAGCTAAATACACTGAAGTTGCTGTGTCAACCAATACAGATGGATATGTGGTTGCAACATCCTTATTTTTGTTTTTTGTTTGTTCCTTTAGAACTACTAAAACAACGGACCTTAACAATAAGTCAAGAATACCAGGGCAACAGATCTGACTCAAATAAGCTACAATTTGTATACTCCTCTCAGATTAATTCTTTAAGTTACTACGTTAAGAGTTGAATGATTTAACCACAGGTTAAGCATATAGAGACGTAGAGGAGGCTCTTCGTAGTATTTTGCTGGCTTGTCGATATATCTATTTATTTTTGTGTTTTTACTTTAGAAAATCATTGCCCTGTTCTGGGTATACCACTGAACGGTTACAAGACTGGCGATCGGTATAATGCAAATGACGGCGTAGAATTTCATTGCAACGCAGGTTATACGTTGATTGGGTCACAGTTTAGAAGTTGTCGTCCGACCGGCATGTGGTCGGGTGAACCAGTGAAATGCATTGGTAGGTATGCAAACCGAGGATTCATCAATGATAATCCAGTCACTCACAGAGCGGGTGAGGGGTGCTCTTCCAACAAATGACGCCCCAGATGGCCCCCAAATAATATTTATGGTGGCGAAGGAAAATACACAGGAAACTACCCACGGTCTAATAACATGCTCTGGTCAATTGTCGTGTTAACTTCATAATTTTTGTGTTCAACAAAAGGGTAAACCTATACAAAGTTGCGATATTCCCTCTCATACCCTTCCCCGTCATCATCATAATCAAACATGTACATCTCGATCACGTTAGCCAAGTCATCTCTTCCGGAGCAAATTACATTAACTTGGACATATTCAATTGTATAGGAGCCCCTCAAAGAATCAGAGGAGCAAATAGTCCCAATTCAGAAAAGAACTATATAGTAGCGTAAGAAGGTTACCTTGGGGGGGGGGGTTGGGGTCGGTTGGGGGCGATACAGATAACTGATGGGGTCTGAGGGTCTTTCAAAGAAAAAGGTGGCCAAAATAACGAAATGAAAATTCAATTTTTTACTATTTTTTCAAATTTTTCTCTTTTTCTCGACATTTCAACTAATTTCATTTTTATGTCGAAATTTGTACTGCTTCGTCTCAAATCTTTACTCCTTTCCGCTTCATTTATTTTGGACATAAAAACTAGAAAGTTCGACGTTTTGCATTGAAATTTAACTGAAACTATCTTATCTTAATATTTCCACTATGTGCTCAAAATTACGACATTGTATGTTAAATTCGACTTTCTGTCTCGAAATTCCGACAATTTTTTACTAATGTCAACTGTATTTTTGAGTGGCTTTAATTCGTATTGGCGCCATCAGCGTTGCGTTATTCGTAAGGTGCTATGCCCCGTCCCCCGTAAATTTAGTTTTTATTCTTTTATTGATCCATGTGGATATTTTTGCTGCCAAATGCTGAATTGTGAATGTGAGTCATCCAAGTAATGGGCTGATCAATTTAATAGTGCGGAATTTATCAAAGTTTTCCAAGTGGTCAACATATTAATTGAATATATAGTCATTCTATTTATTTTTTTTTTAATTTAGATATTCACGAATAGATCCTAATATTTCGACGGGCCCCTTAAGTTTCTATAGATATAGATAATTACTAACTAAATAGTATAGTGAACAATTTATCAATTATGCTATGATAATATTCTCTTATTAAAAGTAAGAGCTTCATCAATATGTTTAAAATTTCTAACATTTTTAAGAATATTATTTGGAATGTACCTGAATGTTTGCATACATAAGGGTAGTAATATCGCAAATGAGTTAATTATATGACTCATTGTTAACCCTTTCAAAGGCGATCAAGATTTTGACGACATCCACGAGATATCGTTAAAGATGAGAGAAAATTTAGACAGGTTTGAAGCTAGCGCACCTTTTGAAGCTGTTGTGAGTAATGAGACTACAAACACTAATGTCCATCGAACTGCACGATTTATCCCATTGAGCCACGATACTGGGCTGGATCTTTACTTCATGTTTGACGGATCTTCAAGCGTTGGCGAAGATAACTTCAATATTGGAAAAAGGTTTGCAAAAGAACTCGTTAAAGAGGTAAGTTTTGAGATTAGCATCCTCTGCATAAATATATCCTTTACTTGGAAGATGAAATGTTGATCATGGTTTATAGTATGGGCAGCTATGCCAGTGGACATGCATTATTACTCTTGATTCCTTGACGAAGGTAAATAGTATCCATGTGATGGTGATGGTGTGGATATGTGTGTAAACGAAACTCCAACATTTTTGTTATCTTGCGAAAGTAAACTCTGTATGATCGTGTGTGTGTATTATTGTATGTGACACATATTATGCAAATATAAAGCTTTGCGTAGAACATCAAAAGTTCGAGATAGAAATTCGACACTATAAAGATACAGAAACGTCGACATTTTGAGATAAAATGGACGACGAAGTTCTGAGATAAAATGTCAACATTTTGAGGAGAAACGTTATAACTTCGAGATAAAAAGTTAAAACTTTGAGATGAAACGTCGAAATGTTGAGGTGGTCATCATAGCATCCATAAAATGGGATTCTTCTGTGGAACAGCTTTCAGCTCCTCAAATTTTGGAAGCTTAAACTAGGCCACTGTCTAATTCATGAAAACTACATGAAAACTGATCTTGCGTTTTTATATCAAGTAACCAGAATGACTTGTGTTTAAGTTGTAATTATCGGACTCAAACAGTTTACCACTTCCTTCCCAATAAACCGGGCGAAAATCATGCTCCCTAATAAAATGGATAGATCATAGCTCTGATGAAACTTTAGAAGTTCCCTTCAACTATTCCTCGGAACGTCATGATTTTCCTGGCAAGTCGCTAAAGCTGGCCAAAAATATTTCCTTGGGGATCCTTCACAGTAGAACACCCACCACCCGCACTCTCCCTCAAATTGCTGCTCCTGGCACTTGCCAAACACAATACCAAGTTCATCCTGTACTTTTTGTAGATTGGTGTGACCGATAGACCAAACTCATTGAGGGTCGGAGCGTTGGTTATCAACTATGAGACGGAGATTGGCTTTCATGCTGTAGCATTTGATTCAACTGACGAAGTCCTTTATGCCATTGATCGTATACCATACAGAGGTAAGAGTTTCAAGCATGCCTTATATATTATCTTGTTCGGTAACAATCATATTCAGAATGTCGTTTGAATCGTGTAGCTAAGATTGCTTGAGTTCAGATGGTTACCATAGCAATGTCAGTTAGCTTCGAACATCTCTATTTGTGATCTTCTTCAGTTAGCTTCGAACATCTCTATTTGTGATTTTTGGGTTTTCGGTTTTCTGGTTTTCGTTCCCATCTCATTCTCATTTTCATTCTTATTCAGGTGGTGGGGAAAATATAGCCAATGCCTTCCAGATTTTGTCTAACGTGATGCTTCCAAACACCGCAATGCTCAATAGGGGAAACACCTTTAAGACAGTATTTCTTATAACTGACGGTACCGGTATGTATCTAAATAACAAAGACGTTTAACTATATTTTTGTAACAATTGTAATGATTGAAAGGTTCAAGTTATTGTGATTAACGTATAGTGTATAACTAAGGACAAAATACAGGTGATTCTGTAGGAAAGAGAATGTGACTGATGCCATACAAACATAGGTATGAGCTAAATGAATACATAAAATCTCGTATTTCCTACATTCACTGTTATATTACTGCTATCACATGTAGAGACAAAGATAAACATTTGTTTTTTTGTGAAAGCTCAACCTCTTACTACAAAAAATATCAGTGATGACAGTGTCTGAAACTTAATTTCATATTTACGTTAATATTTTTTCAACTGTTTCATTTTCATCTTTTATCCCTATTACTCGCTATTCATTCACACTTGTTACAAAATCTCGCATCTGATTGGCCTGTTGTCGTCAGCTGACCGTGCATTAACCTATGTATAATACACGCCAGACTCAGAGGAGGATTAATATAACTTGCAAAACAAAGTATATCGACAAGCTTAACCCCAGCTGCCTAAGCTACTCGACTTAAGCAAACAAGTATGATTTGGAAACAAGCCCCTTCGGTGTAAACACCCCATTGTAATATTATGAAAATAAATTGTGAGAAAACAATCTTGCAGCCTGAAGTAAGCTAACCATACGTTGCAATTTTTGGATCCACCATTACAGTTTGAAACAATAACTACTACAGATTATATTCCCCTGTTGGTTTGTGGCCCTGATTCTCAGCCTGGCCTTGGAGTTAGATGCGGTCTATTGTTTATCGCAGGATAATGCACGATCGGAGGGGGGGGGGGGGGGTGGGGTTAACACAATGCATGAGCACGGGGCGGTAGACCGAGTGCGTCTAGCAATAGCGATATAGCTTTGTATACTATCATAATTGTAAAACTTTTAAGTCTGTCTTAATTCTTATTCTAATTTCTACACCATTTTGTTTGCGTGTGTGTGTCATGTGTATGTATTCGTTATAACAGGGGAAGCTACTGGAGGAGGTGACGCGCAACAGGATGCCAGAGAATTTAGGGACCTAGGTGTTACAATACATTGTATTGGAATTAGTCAGAATGCTAGCAGACGGTCACTCAGTGGTCTGGCAAGTGAACCTTTACAGGAACATCTTTTTTTTCTGAAAGACTACTCAACGCTTGAACGTTTCATCAAGGCAGTCACCAATCAAACACCCGGTAAGTCTATGATGTAAGACAAATTATTAATTAAAGTTTTGTCACAAGCAGGCTGTATAGCCGGTAACCGTGAGAACATGAAAGCAATTGAAGTAGAGTTCGCCGTTAGACCGGTAAATTTGAGTAAGGTTTGGTGACTTTGGACCGTGTCAGTTACACGTGAATGTTTGAACTTATCAATCTTGGGGCTGGTAGGGAAGTGACACAAGAAGACTGAAAAAAAACCCATAAACACAGTTCTCTGGTAAATATAATGCAACAATATGATGTTAACTCGGCTATACTGACCTGTATCGAATAGTTTTAGAGGAGAAAAGATTACATGAAAATAAAGATAAAACGAACTCACAGATAATTGGCTCCCGGGAGACTCCTGATCCTAATTTACCCCAAAAGCCAAAGAACATTAAACAGATGCGACTCAAACACATATGCACATGCACAAATCAAAAGGTAGACCGCTCTAGTATAGTTACAATATTAAAAATATTACCTTCCGCTTCCAGAAAGTTAACGTCGACGATCTATTAGTCTCACTCAAATGTTATACAGCCATATTCCATATTATACAAAATATGAGTTTTTCTTCTCTGTGTTTTAACTGAGTGATATAGAAGAAGCCCACCAGTATGTCCTCCGTCGAAAGAATAAAACAGAATATGATGTGAAGATGTTGCTCTCATTTTAAACGACTCCATCGAACATTTAATGTACAAAAGAATAAGGTGTCTGTTTCCTCCGTGAAAGAATAAGAAAGAGGTGGTTCTACTCCTCTCTCCACCTCTCGCCACCTCCACCTCTCTCTCCTCGACGATTCTCCCTCTTCCTATCTGTATCTCCTGTGTTGTCCTCTTCTACCAAATCTCTCCCTCTCTCGACGACCTTCTAACTCTCCTTCATTTAGCTCTCTCCGACACTCTCGCCTATCCCTATCTTATGTATAGAGTTCATTATTCCCTTTCACCTATCCCATAAATTCCTTTCCTCCACACCCTGTACGGCCATACGTCACCAACACCACCAAGTGCCCAAATAAGGCTACCCTCACGAAAAACAAAGGAATACAATGCTAAGTTCTACAAACATTATTAATTAAGAATACCACATAAATACATTCTTCTCCTCTCTTCTGGAAATAAAGTGACTTTTACTGACTGTTACTTTCTATCTGTTTTCTAATAACGACTAAAACCAACCTGTCATAGGCATCACATCGGAGAAACCGCGCAACAGACGGCCGATACAAAACAAGCAAAGTATTTGAGTTTCATTAACCAAGTTACAATAATTGATAGGGGAAATTTAAACAAAGAGCGTTAGAAAGTGAGGAATAAGAAAAAGGAATGAAAATAAAGACGGAATAACACAAGAACAAAATAAAGCAATTCTAACCAGTAGACACCCTGGTTACAGCTGTATGTATAGACTTATATAGGTACAAAATATATCAAAGAGCTTTCAACTTTCTGTTAGAAATAGTTTGCTACTCCGTCTGCAAGAAAAATATTGTCGCTTTACAACTTAAGGGACTCGAAAATGATTTTCTTTTCACCCGCTGATCTTTGGACCGGGTCGATATCAATATCTTTGTCATGCATTGTCATGCTAGGAAGTTCACGACGGTGTACCAGGCTTAGTTTACTTTTGAATCCAAATGCCCCAAAGGACTGCAAAGGGTTTGAATGCATGAACATTAAAGATTAATCTAATAAGATGAAATCAGAATTAACATTGTGATATGTTAATTTCGTTACACTTCTGCATGCAATATTCCGTTCATTCATCTAAAATGTGATTTAATTTTCAGAATACAGTGAGTGCGGCGTGTCCCCCCGAAGAATATCAAGGAGGGATAGAGTAGAAGATACACCTGCTAGATTGGGTGACTGGCCATGGCAAATTTACATTGAAATAGAAGTAAGTGTTTCAATTGTAAGTACTGCGAAAAGCATACTGCCTTTATAGTATATATATTATAGTAGTATATATATATATATATATATATATATATATATATATATATATATATATATATATATATATATATATATATACATACATATATATATATATATATATATATATATATATATATATATATTTCTTTTTCACTTTTAATCATTGATTTCTCTTCTGTGTTTGGTTATTGCCATAAAAAGGCAAGTAACATTGGCAGCCAACGTGTGTATGTGTGTGACGCCTAGCTTGTTAACACGATATCGCAAAATCAACCTCTGCTTATCTCATATTTGACATGTGGCTTCCCCATAATTACACTGTAAAAAATGTCTCTGTATATTTACAAAAGAAAAGCTGTCAATTAGTTTCCATCTGTTTTTTCATCAGTGTACAACAGCAACTGTAAATGCACAACTACGGTTTGTGTAGAAACAGATTCATTTCTATTTATTCAGGTAGAATTTTATGTGGTAACATGGAAAAAGTGATGTAAAATTCAAAATACTTTTTGTATATTGGTCGAACTTTTTTCGTTTCTAGACAGAATGTTTCCGTTAATTTACCAAATAACAGTTTGTAAACACAGTAAAAAGTTGTGGTTGAAAGTAAAAATTATGTATTCAAATGAAGCTGCTATATGTTGGTAAAGTAATTTGTGATCCTGGGCGAATCTCTTGTGGAGAGGAATTTGTTGTACATGAAAGAGATTTAGATGAAAAAATAAACGTTATACCAAGAGGAACACATTGAGAGAGTCAAATTTACCAAACACACATTTCTTTATTTACCAACATGCAATCTTGACAGGTGTTTTAGACTTTTAGAATATCATAAACAGCAAATGTGGAATTAGCACTGCAAACAATAATGTAACAATATATTACACTAACATGAACAGTTTAGATATCATTCCAAAACAGGGATAAAGTGTGAATTTGTCTACCAGTGCGTTGAAAAACAGTGATATTATCATACTACTACTAAACTATTTCAGCATATTAATCTGGACCTTCCTGATGATATTAGACTCCCAAAGGTAAAATACTATTTAAGCAAGATTGATAAATGCTGAATAGCAGGGGGTCAATTTACCTTATGAACCTACCAAGGATACTGCTGTCCATTGTAATTAGCACTCTTACAAAGAGATAGTGTCTAGAATGAAAGAGCAACGACTAAAAAATACTACTCTATGACATACTAAAGAAATAAGAAACAAAACAATAACATGAACCTGGAAACCACTTAAGTTGCATTGAAACTGAACCTGAAACAAAAAGCTATTAACAGTGTGAAACTCAAATACTATTTATATGCTTAGAGTACTGAAAAGGATTTCTTCTAGTAAAAATACTTTGTTTCGAATGAGTACAGTTGCTACCCTTGGAAATAAGCTTTACTGCTATCAGAACAACTCCCAAATCAATAGAAAGAAAAAAGAAAACAGTTAGATTGATGGTCAATGTCAAAGTGATGAAACTTCCATTGAAATGCTAAGGCACACTGGGATATTTTTTTGGTAAAATGAACCCTTTCCAATATATAGAACAATCAGAAAATCTACTTGACAGTGCTCAAATTTGGGATATTTTTATATAATTACATCCAACTTGTACTGAAAAAGCTACGAGGTTGTTCTGTACAGAATCATATTTTGTATTTAAGAAAATACAATGTTTGGTTAAAAGACGTCTGAAGCAAGCAGATTACCTTATTGTTTATTAAGTATTTTAAAAATCAACTTTAAGTTACATTGTAACATGAATCTGTAAAATTTACTGATTTATAGCAGAATAGTTTACAGATTCAACGCTTTTGAAATGGAGGTATCATTTAACAAAAAGTATACGGCATTAAACAAAACAAAATTAAATGCAGTTAGCTCAAGTAGCTTAATACTTTTGGCCACATTCACTGCATATCTCACTCTCTACTTTCCTTCATCCGCTCACAAAGAGAAGTTACTTTCGGATTTATACACCATCTGTAAGATTTCTTTGCCCTAGACCCTCTCCCTGGATCAATCTCGAACAGTATTCTGTAGGGAATAATTTGAAAAAAGTTTCATGAGTCCAATCTATCCTTGTTTACCAAAAACATCCTAGTGCTTAAAAACTAAATTTATTCAATTTTGGTAATAGTATCCCCCAAATTAGTTTAACTTCACATAAAAGTTATATATAAATATATATATATAAGTAAAAGTTTGTATCCATTTTATTATATATAAACCAAGGGCGTAGGAACCGGGGAGGCTGGGGGGGGGGGGGGGGGGGGGCGCCGCCCCCCAGTGAAAAATATGGGGGGGGGCGGAAGTATCGTTCCGCCCCCCCCCCCCCCCCCCGCTCCGCAAGTCAGAAAACCCCTTTTTCATTTCCAAATGAGAAAAAAAATCTCATTTGAAGCACCAAATTACATCTAAGGCCAGGTGAAAATGCAAAATTCTTTACAAAATGGAGTGGGTGTTGAAGTGTGCTATATTGGTATATAGTATATAGCACCCTGTGAGGTTGCATATGTTTTCGCAGCTCCTGTTTACATCGATTTTTTGGCAGAAGTTATTCATCATACAATTTTGTAGAATGGACTGTTGTTTTTCGAAATATCAGAGAGTCTGTACATAACATTATTTTTCAATTTGACGGACTAGAAAGTGCATATTTATGTGGTTTTCTTCAAGTTATACGTCTTCGATTCTGCCACGGTTGACTGCCTTCCAACATGCTTAAGTATACCAGCGCACAACTGCTTAGTATCCGTGGATCATTGACCAAGCCTTTGCTCCGGCTACCGATCCAAGTCTACAACACTCTCAAAAGAAATGGAATAAGTGCTGTTAAGCCAACCAGCCGGGGCACAAAGGGGATTAAAAGGAGAAGAATACCTGTGAGACTGACAAACACACTGGCCAGACAAGTGATTAAACAACGCTCAGCCAACTATGATAACCTTATCAGCCTGGTCAGGGGTCAAGGTCATCCAGGGCCGGACAAAAACAACAACAACAACACAGATCAGCTGATTGGTTCCTTCTCTACTAACTCTATGCCATTGAAACTCTGCCTGATTAACCCTTGCTCCGTGTGCAACAAAGCTACAGAACTTTGTGATTTCACCATGGACAATGCTTTGGATGCATGTGTTATTACTGAGACATGGCTTAAAGGTGATGAGAGAGATGAGGTCATTCTGGCAGAGCTAAAGCCACCAGGTTATCATGTGAAGCATGTCCCCAGGAAAGGTAGAGGAGGGGGAATTGCTGTCATGCACAGAGACTCTATCTTATTGGTACCCAATACATCTAATAGTTACCAATCATTTGAGTGCCTGGAATGTGTGATGCAGACTACTCCTCCTGTGCGCCTAGTGACCATCTACAGGCCACCACCATCAAAGACAAATGGTAACAGCTTTAGAACTTTTATGGAGGAAATAACTGCTTATTTTGAACTTCTCGTCATATCCACCGGTATTCTCCTTGTCCTCGGAGACTTTAATCTACACATTGACAAGCCAGCAGATAAGGAGGGAGCAGAGTTCATTTCTTTAGTGGAGTCACTTGGAATGACTCAACATGTGACTGGGGCTACGCATCGTGGTGGGCACACGCTGGATTTGGTACTGACCAGGAACATGGATAACATTGTGCCACGTGTTGCTGTTGAGGATAAATGTCTCTCTGATCATTACCCCGTGTTCTGTGTGCTACCCCTACACTGCACTATGCCTAAAACACAGGTAATCACCTACAGAAGGACAAAGGCCATTCAGCCTGACAGCTTCATCTGTGATATTAGTGCCTCATCTCTTGCTTCAATTTCTAGTGACACTCCAGCAGACAATGCCATCAGTCTGTATAACTCTGTCCTATCTTCCATCGTGGACAGTCATGCCCCAAAGAAGACCAGACGCGTTCCGGCGCGTTCACAGCCAGACTGGTATACGGCTCTGATAAGAGAGGCCAAGCAGCAGCGGAGGCAGTGTGAGCGGCTGTGGCGAAAGACCAGGCTTACTGTGCACAGAGATATGTTCATCGAAGCTAAGCGAAAAGTTAACATCATGATAGCAGAAGCAAAGTCAAGTCATTTCCACAACATCATCTCTGAAAATAGCGGTGACTCCAAGAAGCTCTTTTCTGTTGTTAGCAATCTCCTGGGTAGGAAGGCAACACCAACATTACCCCCCGACAAGGATTCTAAGGACCTTGTGCATGAGTTTAGCACATTTTTCATTGACAAGATCACCAGAATTAGAGCCAGTATAGTCAGTGAAGGGAAGTCAAAATCCTTCTCGTTGACAGTGCAGAAACCGCCATCTTGTGCACTAGATATGTGGGAGCCAGCTACAGAGGATGAACTGAAGCGGATCATAATGGCCTCCCCGTCTAAGAGCTGTGGCCTTGATCCGCTGCCTACAAATCTCCTTAAGCAGTGTGTGACACCTCTCTTGCCAGTTATCAGCACTATTGTGAACAACTCCCTCATAACTGGCGATGTACCATCCGCTTTCAAGCTCGCCCATGTGACGCCACTCATCAAGAAACCCTCGCTGGATCCTACCGTTCTCTCAAATTATAGGCCAGTGTCAAACCTTCCATTTGTTTCAAAGATTCTAGAAAAAGTTGTGTCATCCCGTCTTACATCCTATCTTGAACACAATGGTCTACAGGAGACTCATCAATCTGCATATAGGAAACACCACAGCACCGAGACTGCCCTCGTGCGCATTCAGAATGATGTGATGGTAGCTCTTGGAGGTCAGAAAGCGTGCCTGATGGTTCTGTTAGACCTTTCGGCCGCTTTTGATACGGTTGACCACCTCCAGCTTCTTACTACACTCAGTGACCTTGGTGTTAAAAGTACCGCCTTAAAGTGGATGACATCATACCTCAGTGATCGCCAACAGATTGTGTGCCTGGGAAAGGATTCTTCTGACCCTCAGACGTTAGAATGTGGCGTGCCCCAGGGTTCGGTCCTGGGGCCTGTGCTCTTCACGGTATACACGTCTTCACTGGGTCAGCTACTTCGCTCACAGGACATGGACTATCACTTCTATGCAGACGACTCGAGTCTCTATCTTATGTTCCATCCCAATGACATTACTATCACTGTGCACCGTCTAGAGAAGTGCATAACCTCAGTTCGGAAATGGATGTCACACAAATGCCTGAAAATGAATGACTCAAAGACTGAGGTGCTTCTAATATCATCAAAGCATCTGGCCAGAAAGATAGAGTGTCCAAGCCTCATTATTGGTGACCATCAGGTGGAGCCTAGTGATGTGGCAAAGAGCATCGGTGTCATAATGGACAAGCATGCCTCTATGGAAGACCATATAACATCTGTGTGTCGGTCTGCTCAGTACCATCTCTACAACATCGGAAGAATACGAAAATACCTCACCAGAGAAGCCACAGAGCAGTTAATCCATGCTTTCATAACATCTAAACTGGATTATTGCAATGCACTTTTATGTGGACTACCAGTTAAACAAATAAAACGACTGCAAAGGCTTCAAAACATAGCAGCAAGGATCGTTACACTAACAAAAACATCTAGTCATATTACCCCAATATTACATGAACTTCATTGGCTGCCAGTATCACAGCGGATTAGATTCAAAGTCCTTCTTCTTGTGTTCAAGTGCCAGAACAACATGGCACCTCCATACCTGCAAGATCTGATCCGTCTTTATCAGCCAACAAGAGCCCTACGTTCTTCTGGTCATAGTCGTCTGGAGGTTCCGATCACCAAGACAAACAGCTATGGGAACAGAGCTTTTTGCGTGGCTGGGCCACGCCTCTGGAACGAGCTGCCAGCTGAACTTAGAACTGTTTCTAGTCTAACGACCTTTAAATCAAAGCTGAAAACCTTCCTTTTTAGACAGCATTTTTGCAATATTTAAACTGTGTATTTTAAATTCCTTTCATGTGCAATACTCAAACGTGCATGCTTTTTATTTTTTCATACTCATTTATATTGTATTTAATTCTGCATTTTTTACTACATATTTTGTGTCATATTTTTATATTTCTTTATTTGCTGTTCATAGCGTTTTAGAGCACTTTTGTGGATTTTACGCTTTACAAAATAAATTATTATTATTATTATTATTATTTATTGCACCAAATTGCATCTGAGGCCACCTGGAAATGCAAAAAAATCCCCCCCCCCTCCCCTTAGACCCCTCCTCCAGGCCGGCCATCAGTCTTCAGCCCCCCACCGCCACTGATATTTTAAACTGTTGTTATTTGCATGCCGTGACAGGTGCACTAGTAGTTTAATGAAAACATTTAATGTTGCACAACATTTGTTGGCATTGACAGTTCTTCTTTGCAGTTCTTCTTGCATGATCTCAACAAGATGGAGGAACTGTAGTTTGAATGCACCTCCTTTGTTAATCTGTCAAGAAACTAGGTTTAAACTGTACCTCTGTATGTATTCCATGGTTGCTTGAACCTCGAGCTATGGGATAGCATATGTTGAACACATAGTAGCTCATGAACAACATCTTCAACACAGCAATAATGGATGTAGGATACAGCAGAGGTTCCCGATCAACTGTTATTGCCATTCTGTTTCTAAGAAATGGATTGCAACCTGTTACATAAAAACAAAAGCATTTTTTATTAATATCTTAAAGTATAAAGATCCATGGATTATAATTTTAAAAACCATTTCATTCAGAAATTATGCAAGAGTAGCCTGCAAGTGAAACCCTTGCACTCTGGATGAATCCAGTGGTCACCGTGATGCACTTTACTACAAAAAAAAGTCAAAACCTGATGATCTAGTGCATAGATATGTGAGACCAATCATAGTCTTAGAATAGAGATAAAATGAGTGTTTCAATACCATCTTCTCTATGGTCACGATAGAAGTGACTTTTCAAAGTTGAATAACTTACAAAAATTCTGTTGCACTTTTCTTCAGGACATGCACGTAAATTGAAAATTTGGTTGATTTTGATGAAGCCTGTAGTGACACATCTTTCTAGCTGCAGTATCAGAGTGAACACCACATGAACAAGTAACCATCTGCAAGAGAGTAAAAACATATGGAAATTAAAACCTTTCGGAAATGGGTCAGGCTCTCCAACAATACATTACAAATCCGGTGCCCCTGACTATTCCATCTCAGGTTTAGCTGAAGCCAATCCTATGAAAGGAAAACAAACAAACACTTTTGGTTACATATATATTGACAGATGACAAATCATATCAGTTAATACTGTAAGTAGGTTACAGTTTGGCATAATTCATAACACCCACAATCAACACATCCATGCTAAGATCGGGTTACTATTGCAGCATACAACAGTGCATACATCAACTGTTCATGATACTTAAAGTAGGCTAGGGGCAATTAGCAGCTCAGGCACAGTTCTGGATGGGTAGGGGGGGGGGGGGAGGAGGGCTAGGAGGTAGACTTTGCCTGTAATTTTTTTCTAGCTCGCAATAATCACAATTCCCCTTTACAAAGAAATTTCCTTCAGGAATTTTTTGTATAGTTAACTTCCACCTAAGCCCTCTCCCACTCAAACATACCTATAAATACTAAATTTCGAGTTCAAACATCTTTGGTTCTTGTGATATCGTGTTTATACGCCAAGGCATCAAATGACAGGCACATAGTACATACAGGGTTTCCCCATTGCATGCAGTAGCATCCTTCAGAATTGAACAAGGAATAACAAATGGTTTTACCGACCAATAATTAGTTTTCAAAATTCAGCGAGAAAAACAAAAAAAGTTGTATTAGTAAAATTCTGATTTATCACTGGAAAAACGTGATTTATCAGACAAAAAAAACAAAACAATTTCATTGATCGATGATCTATTTCAGTGATAGACCCGAGTTTGTTAACCATAAACCTAGCCTAGATTGTTCATTTCTGAATTTTAACATTTGGCGTGCCATAGGGGACTGCACGACTCCCCCAAGATTTAGTGTAAGCCGATCGGGGGCTTCAAACTAAACAGTAAAAGTGATATCAAGAAGTTTCCTAAGAGAATCTATGTTATATAGTAAAGCATAGATACTGATTGGTGACCAGTGTCTAGGCTGCGTTATATCATAGCCAATAGAAACGATACCGCGAAAGAATGAATATAAGCTTAGGTTTGGTATGACTGTCAAAACAACTACGACGATATGCTAGAAGTAAGCGATCGTATATGCTCGCCTAACAAAGAACTGCCATAGCATCCTTTGCTAGTATGCACACAATGGACCGACAGAGAGCTGTGCTGTCGGCCTAGCCTACTTGCTTTGCCGCTTATTTCAAAACAAACAAACCAACAAACGAACGTTTAATAAATGCTTACGTAAAAAGTAACAGTTTCATATGACTCAATTCACTATAGTTGCACTCATGTTAGATTAAAAAGGACTAAAAAGCTTTGAAATCATTACTTACCGTAATTACAGCGGTTTCGGACCTTCGGTGCGCGCCCAGCGTCATTCAACTGTAAGTAGTGTACAAAGGTCATCTACAACTTTGCGACACAGTTGTTAACTTTACTATTTCGGAAAAAACTCGTTGATTGCGTAAGACTAAACGTATATGCTACTTTCTATCATTCCAACAACATGTAAAATACGGTTCTCGTTTTATGATGCAAGATTTGGTGTAACGTTTTCGCGGTCACTTCGACCGCATAATGAAAACTTGGATCGAGCCTGATGCTTTTGTTCCGACACAGCAGTTGATGTATTGTTATGAAGATTTTGTTCCCATATACAGAAAATGTTGTTACAATACATTTTGTAAATGGACAACAATTTTTTTTTAACAACATGATTAATTTTAGTAGATGAACGGCGTAAAGCTGTTATATCACAGACATTTTTTACAGTGTAGTATAATAACGATAATGTTTTGGATGGAGGTCAAAGATCATTAATTGGGGTTAGCGGAGGACAAAATGTGAAAATTTCATATTTTCCTGTGACTTCCCCATAATTATTACAAGAACCTAATTGGTCTTTGGTTTATGTCAAAGGTCATTAGGTAACACTCTGTAAAGCCTTTTAAATAAAACTTTGTAAACATGATATCCCAAATGTCTTATAGTGAGTACAAGAACCCTATTATTTGGGGGTGTCAAAGGTCAAATGGGGTCAGCAGATGTCCAAATGTCAAAATATCAAATGTATTTTATCTTGAGAATTTGACTTTAAAAGAAATTATATATGCATGGTAGATTACCCACATGAATTAAGTAAATTTGCTGCACAATTTGATAAAGGTGAAATCTCATTAAAGGTTTGCAAAAGTCAAACCATACGACATTTCTACAGGTCAGGTCTCAATGAAGATGTGAAACTTAGGCTGATTTGACTTCCCGTTATGTAGTAGAACCTTCTTGCTGTTTTAGGTGGAGGTCTATGCTCTACCTAGGCACATAGCAAAATAAGTAATCCACATTATGTGAAGTGGGAGGATTCCAACCTTCGACTGTCTTAAGACTTTGAACAGTTTACATTACTTTTGCTCTTACTCTTACGTCCATCAAATCATAGGATCAAGTTTAGACTTCCCTGAGTTTTTACGCATTTACCTAAACAAGTACTTTTAAATTTCTTTCTCGGAGTTTATACTCTATTCAACTTAAATATTCACGGGACTACCTATGATGGATGATTTGCAACCATAATATTGCTTTAATCATCTTTAACGAGTTCTTTAAAGTTCTTGTCCATAAATTCATGCTCTACTAAACTAAACTATTCATGGTACGACCTATGATGGATGAGTTGCTCCCATAACATTTCTTGTATTAGCTTTTACAAGTAGTTTAAAAGTTCTTTCCATGAGTTTATGCTCTACTTAACTAAACTGTTCATGGTACTACCTATGATGGATGAGTGACTCCCTTTATATTGCTTGTATCTTCGTTTATATATATTTTAATAGGTCTTTCCAGGATTTAATACTCCACTAAACTAACCTTTTCATGGTACTACCTATGATGGATGAGTTGGTCCCTTTATATTGTTTGTATCTGCTTCTACAAGTATTGTTAAAGTTCTTTCCATAGTTTATGCTCTACTTAACTAAACTGTTCATGGTACGACCTATGATGGATGAGTTGGTCCCATAACATTTCTTGTATTAGCTTTTACAAGTAGTTTAAAAGTTCTTTCCATGAGTTTATGCGCTACCAAACTAACCTATTCATAGTACTACATATGATGGATGAGTTGGTCTCATAACATTGCTTGTATCAGCTTTTACAAGTAGTTTTAAAGTTCTATCCATGAGTTTATGCTCTACTAAACTAAACTGTTCATGGCACTTCCTATGATGGATGAGTGACTCCCTTTATATTGCTTGTATCTTCGTTTATATATATTTTAATAGGTCTTTCCAGGATTTAATACTCCACTAAACTAACCTTTTCATGGTACTACCTATGATGGATGAGTTGGTCCCTTTATATTGTTTGTATCTGCTTCTACAAGTATTGTTAAAGTTCTTTCCATAGTTTATGCTCTACTTAACTAAACTGTTCATGGTACGACCTATGATGGATGAGTTGGTCCCATAACATTTCTTGTATTAGCTTTTACAAGTAGTTTAAAAGTTCTTTCCACGAGTTTATGCGCTACTAAACTAACCTATTCATAGTACTACATATGATGGATGAGTTGGTCTCATAACATTGCTTGTATCAGCTTTTACAAGTAGTTTTAAAGTTCTATCCATGAGTTTATGCTCTACTAAACTAAACTGTTCATGGCACTTCCTATGATGGATGAGTGACTCCCTTTATATTGCTTGTATCTTCGTTTATATATATTTTAATAGGTCTTTCCAGGATTTAATACTCCACTAAACTAACCTTTTCATGGTGCTACCTATGATGGATGAGTTGGTCCCTTTATATTGTTTGTATCTGCTTCTACAAGTATTGTTAAAGTTCTTTCCATAGTTTATGCTCTACTTAACTAAACTGTTCATGGTAATACCTATGATGGATGAGTTGGTCCCATAACATTGCTTGTATTAGCTTTTACAAGTGGTTTTAAAGTTCTTTCCAGGAGTTTATGCTCTACTAAACTAACCTATTCATAGTACTACCTATGATGGATGAGTTGCTCCCATAATATTGCTTCTATCAGCTTGTTACCTCTTGACTTAAGAAGTGGTTAATCGCCATCTATGTATACCCCATATTTTTTCTTTTTTCCACTTGCATTGTTTTTTCTGTCAAAAACACTACTTGTCCTGTCTGGTGACAAATTCTATATACTACTATGTAAGCACTGCCTCTGTTTAGATTTATACTGAAGTATGAACTGCAGCTAGGATTAGCTTGTAAACTACTCGTGCGCTGCATATGCAATGTATTTAAAGGCAAGTAACCGCTGAGAGGCGTTTCCCTCTGATTTTACCTCGTGATATCAGTCAATTGTCTTTATTGACAATTTGTACATTTTATACAAATTAGAAATTATGAACACTTTCAAAAATGAAATTTCAACTTTCTTAACCATATGGTAAACAGATTAACTTACAGAGTCAATGAAAATTTCTTGGAAACGTAAAAGCGCAAGTCATTATTCCGTTTACAAAGGATATGTCGCTCAACTTGTAACATAAAGTGGAACTTTTGTTGAAAAAATTGATGCGTTAGGAATTCTGTTATTTATTTTACAGTTGAAAACCAAATTACATATACAGTATGGAAAAGTTTATCGGTTTCTTAATTTCATATAAAAATCCAAACTTCACATATTCCAAATGAAAGTCATGTATCTCAGACATGTTGCAGAAATAACTTGCCAAAATTATCTGAGTAACTGGGCATGACCAAAATAGATGTTCGAGGGTCTCATCCTCATAATTACAAAATGTACACATGGGAGAGTCTTTTAGCTAAATTTTATGTGAACATTAGTTGGTACAAATAATTCTTTGAAGTAACCTTGAAGTACGCCAGTTAATCGTAAAACGTATCAGAAAAGAAAGGCTTTCAATGGGCTTTACATTGGATTTCCACTCTCGGGACTGCTGCTAAAAATTCCATCATAAAAAGTCAAACGGGAAATTATTTGTAATATCAAACTTCGTGGTGACTGCAGTATAGGTAATAAGTCATTACTATTTAATACATTATTTTCTATATAAGCTTTTTTCGACATAAAAATATTCGAGTAAATATTATCGTTATTAATTTTTAAATATGAATTGTTAACAACATATCGATTAAAATAATGATCTGGTTGGCCAAGAACTACATATCACATAAATAAAGGTGTTTGAAATGTCAATATCGTTTTAGAGAAAGAATGTAAAAAAGCTTTATGAATCATTATTGTTTTGAGTTGAACAACATTAAACACAATTTCTGACAGAACACCATCTGTGGGGGAACGCTTATTGAGGCAAACTGGATTTTGACGGCAGCACATTGTCTCCATGGCAATGTCACATTCGAAGCTTATGCAGGTGAGTTCTCCTACTTGCACCGCTAGTCGGTGAAAAAAAAACTTTCAGTTGAGGGGTGGGGGCGGGGACTGGGGAATTTTACATTCAGTCTATGGAGAAGTAGACAAATCATTCTGGCCATGTCGCCCACTGAAGCAGATTCTGGGGTTTATTCATTAGCACAACCTTGCGTTAAGTTCTAATTACAGATGTTAATTACAGTCTAAATATACCTCATATGCAAAATTGGACAGCTATAGTTGTATCTTTTTTTCTGAGAATACTCAATTGTGCATGAATGTGCTGAAAGTCATATAATCGGACGGTTTTTCTGATAATATATAGAAAACAAACACTAGTAAAGCTTGTTTTGACATATATCTTTCATGAACTCCGAAAGGTGTATCTCGTGATCTTTTTTATTGCATTCAATGTCTTCAAGTTGAGTATTTTGGTGCTTAGTAATACTTCAGTCATCATACTTAACACATGCATACCGACGGAGAAGCATACATGTTTTATCAAGTATCTTTTCGTTTATTTGATTGATTGAATTCGTATTCCCTTCAATACCCTATAGGCATTGTTAATAGATTCGATGGGCAACGGAAGAAATTACAAGTCAATCAGACCATTCTGCATCCCGACTACGATGATGTGACAAAGAGTAATGACATAGCATTGATTCAACTCAGAAAACCGGTTAAACTGAGTTTTCATATTAGAAAGGCTTGTCTGCCAGATCCCGCAAAAGGTGAGACCAAGTGCCCAATGTATATATATATATATATATATATATATATATATATATATATATATATATATATATATATATATATATATATATATATATATATATATATAATGAATGTGTAGCAAGTGCTATGACAGATTTATGGTAAATAAATAAAGAACAACACATCAGAAAAATTCCACTTCACGACCGGCTTCGTCCTTTTGGGACTCATCAGGCGAAGTTAGGAATCGAATCCCCGGATCTTGCATCACAAACCCAAGTCCGTACCACTCGACCACACTGATTCACTGGTGTGTGAATGCGTATAAATTGGCGTATTACTGATATTGAGGGCATATGACCCAAGTGTAATAATTGTACAGAATGCACCCCTGGTGCTTTTTGAATCTGACAATTTACACAGAACAAGCACTCTTTAAAGGAGTGGAATTTGTAAATACTGTATATCTGTCACACCTATTGCTACACATTCATTTCTTATTTAAGGCTTGACTTGATTTTAAGCTATCAAGAAATAAATTAAAATATTCAAATGAACATTATTTAAGATATCTGGAATTGAATTCGAGATATCCAAAATTGAATTCGAGATATCAAGAAATGAATTCGAGATATCCAAACTTGAATTAAATCTTTGATATCTCTAACTGTATTCCCGATATCTCAAGTTTTTATATCTCGAATTCGAATTCTTGATGATATCGAACTCAATTTGGATATCTCACATATACTTTAATAATTGATATCTGCAAAGGAATAAGAAATATCTGGAAATGAATTAGAGATATCTGTTATTATTGAATAAAAGTTAAAATGGCGTTCCACACGCTCAGCTGGGGATTTCCGATCACACCCATAATTGGTACCCCTACGGAGACTCTCTGAGCAGGAACATCAACTTCTACCATGGCAACCTTTGCTATGGCAACTGAAATAGACACAATATAGGCCCCAATGACAAACCGACTACAATATATCTCATCCTCGCCGTAAGAACGATGATAATAAACTGAACGTAGCTGCTATAAACTCGGATGTGTGAACACCGCCTTGCTTTAATTTACAACATTGTCTTAGTCACATTTCGATTCTTTAAATTCACCAACAGAGAACCGGTTGCTCACTGTTGGTGCTGCAGTTGTGACAGGATGGGGACACAACGGAGTAATTCCAAAAAAATCGAAGCTTCCCAAAAGACTGGAACACGACCTTCAGGAACTAATCATGAAACTTCGCAGGCGAGATGAATGTGAAACAAGTCTGGTTGGAAACGATGAAGAAGACTGGTTTGATGAAACTATGACGTGTGCTGGGTACCTCGGTCGAGAAGTAGGACTTTGCACTGGAGATTCGGGAGGACCTTTAGTGAAGTATGCTAAAAGAGGGACATCGCGCCGTTGGACTGTCATTGGAGTCACCAGTTGGGGCAGTGGATGTGCTTTGCAAAATGAGTTAGATTTCTTCGCAAATGTCCCACACTTTGTTCCTTGGATTAATGAAAATATCAACCCGGAAGCAGCGCGGTTGAGGCGGAACACATAGATTAGATACAGACGTGGTCCCGGTAACGGTTTATAGATAGGGACAAATATATCGATAGTGAACACTTCCCATAACAGGACTTTTAAAAAAACTGACGTTGGAAATAGTTTCTTTGTTTTACTTTCAATGTTTGATGCATCTAATTTGTAAAAAAATCTCATTAGTAGCCGATAGTTATTGTAACATAATGTTGTCAGATAAGCCACGAAAAGGTTGACTTAAAATAGCAGAAGAATAATAATATAAAAAAAAGTGAACCAATGAATGTTTTAGATTTAACTGAGAGGATATCGCACCAAATGTGCTAGACAAAAAGTTATGAAATGTTTTACTTGTGACCTTACGAATAAAGACAAGCACAATTGATGCTTTAAGTTTAACGGCTATAGTAGAAGTGTTTCTACCGATTTCATCCTGCCCCAATATCATCGCATGAACCAACACAGATACAAACCCGACTTACCCTTTTTTTAGTGATGATAACGTTCTTCAGTGATATTATCAGTGAGTTTTTGTGGTTTGGCATTTCGTTACTTCCTAATTAACAATAATAAAGGACAAAACAAAACGGTGAGAGAGATAGCTTCCACAGATGAGAGCAACAAGTAGGACTAAAATCCATGGGGCTGATTATAAAACACAACGTATGTATATAGGCCGCAAATTCAATTAATTTTCTCCACATATTCTTAACATTGATGCAAGAAATAACGAAAGCATATCCACAGTAAATCTCCTCTCTGGAAAACAAAAAAATTAAACCTATTCAGGCAAAATAAAGGATTGCTGCATGCACAGTCATATGTTGCAGGCTGTTATCTAGAGCATCAGCGAAGTATGTGTGTTAAATATCATGGCTAAATCACAACAAACAACAGTGGCGTAGGAAGGTACTTTTGAGTGGGGGGGTGGGGGGCTGAAGACTGATGGCTGGCCTGGGGGAGGGGTCTAAGGGGAGGGGGTGTCCCCCTCCCCTTTTGAATTTTTTGCATTTCCAGATGGCCTCAGATGCAAGTTGGTGCAATATAGCACACTTCAGCACTCACTCCATTTTGCAAACTTAATTTTGTATTTTCACCTGGCCTTAGATGCAATTTGGTACTCCAAATGAGATTTTTTTCTCATTTGGAAATGAAAAAGGGGTTTTCTGACTTGCGGAGCGGGGGGGGGGCGGAATGATACTTCCGCCCCTCCACATTTTTCACTGGGGGGGGGGCTGGCGCTCCCCAGCCCCCCCGGTTCCTACGCCCTTGACAAACTAGGAATCTAAGGCAACCTATGGAGTCCACATATATGGTACACTACCGATCTGTTTACATAAAGGCTACTATAGGATACTGCATATTGTCTAAACTGTGGTAATGTGTGGAATAGGAGCACACCTACCAGTAATACACACACACACATATATATATATATATATATATATATATATATATATATATATATATATATATATATATATATATATATATATATATATATATATAGCTTTCAACGCAAACACCCACCATGAACAATTTATTGATTAAGGGAAGAATATTAGCTTGTTTAAAAATCGCACCTTTCATTTATAAACTCCTCTTTGAGTGAGGCAGCGTTCTTTCTTTTATCACTTGAGCCTTAATTTCAGCCACCATTGTAACTGTGAATTTAGAAAACATGAAAGATCACTTTTCACTTTTACTCGTCCATTCGTATCTACTAGTTTATTGTGAAGAAAGTTCAAGGCACAAGTCCGTATTATCACCAGGGGATATACCTCACCACTTAATTTGGGGGATATCAGGCAAGTGGTTAAGGATATGGTATGAAATGACCTAAGGATATTGTATGAAATGACCATGGTATAGCCAGATATATGTTTAAATAGTACTTGACATATACCGGTAAGGTTGGAAGCCAATTCAATGTTCCCCTTGAGTTATTCATAGCAAATAAATGAATTATATAAACAGAAACACACTTCCTTCTACTCAGTCATTTGGATTACGTAATTAAACTAGTAAACAGATCCCCCAAAACGCAATGATTTTCTCTCAATGAGTCCGTTAGCTGATGTTTCCCCATACTCTCTTAACCGTATTGTCACATTTTGTGTAGTTACATCTTACCATACATTCTGTACCAGACTATCGAAACGTTCATCAATTCCCGTTGATATCTGATGACGTAGTATTCACGCAAGATTTAGTTGTGACATTACTCATTTCCCTAAAACGTCTTAATTCTTTCTGAAAATTTGGCCCATATTTATGGATTTTATTCCATAATGTTCGATCGAATCGTTGATAGAGCATGACATCTCCTTTGTTCTATTTTCGTATCGCATTGGCCTGTTCTATACGTGTGGGCTCGCGGCTCACGTTTCGACGTTGCTTTTTCTTAATATACATTATGTCTTGGAATGTCCAGCACATCATTTTCTTTAACAGCAGCAAGGATTCATCAAAGTACTCCGTAATTAAAACCAGATCCAATTCTTCTTCTATTGTTTTAATTTTCTTCTGTATTGCATATTCATCTGTATAATAAACTTTTTCGGTCAATCCTAAATCAAACAGTTGCCTATTATGACCCAGACTACATGAAAAATATTTGCACTTCGCTATTGTTGAGAGGAAATCATCAAGAGGTGACGTTTTGATGGCTCCCTACTGCTCTTTAGTGAGACGAAGAGCAAGTTTGAATAATGAGTGATACTGCACCACAGAATACCATCGCGAAACTGGTTCACGCAAGATAGTAACATACTGAGCGGTAGGTTTCATAACCTTTTCCATGTTAGCTCTGTGAAAAGGCACGTGGTTAACTAATACGTTAAATCCTTCATCTGTCGGTTGCCTTAGTAACATTTCCTGTTACACTTGTTTGCAGCCCCTCTCCTTCGCGCCCAATCCTTCACCCTGCGCGGTAAAGGCCAAGATTTGCATTTATCGCTCCCAATGGCTGGGGTCCATATGCATAAGCTTCATAACAATATCAGCTAGCAGCAGCTGCACAGAATCGCTCATCACATACCACTTTTCGCAAGGCCAGTTTGCTACACTCAGAAATGAAAACAGTCTAGCAGCAGAATGTACGCGTTTGAGTAGACAATTAAGTTTATTTATTTGTCGGTGTGTTATGCCACGGGTGTGAAGGGTCTGTGGTTATGCATCGCACAACTCTGTAAAGAAGTTAAATCAAACCGAAACAGTTTGAAGATGATACAAAATATCACCATATGATAGAAACGTGACAATTTTGCACCCAAAATGAATTGATGCATTTTCCGTATGTTAATGTTAACGTTTGAAGAGAATGATGTTGAAAACAGATCAAGGCTTTAAAAAGAAAGTTTGAGCACAGAGCAACGGTTTGAGAAATGTTCCACTAAGCATTTTTCTTCCAAGTTTCAGATTTATGCTGAATTAAAAACTGTTGGTACATGTATACTAAGTAGAAACGTGCGCATCATTTGTTGAAAGCTGGTTTTTTTCTGGTAATAGTTTTCAAGGATTTTGTTTTAGCAGAGGGACCATTATGACCATTCTTACTGCAGAGAGGCAGTGACTGTAAATAGGTTATAAGTGGCTGAAACAATACCAGCTTGTAGGGGTTGAAACCATGTAGAGTCCAAATTTTTATTCCCTACCAAATTAGAATATTTTTAACTCATTTAGCCAATAATACCAAGACAGATGATTTTCAGACAATAATTGAACCTTTTTTTACGAACTGATGGATGTTAATGAACACATACAAGTCCTCGCAAAAGCAAAGAAAAAACTTGTCAACAAAGCATTCGTCTTGTGACAGTCGCCAGTTCATACAGTACGTGTATGCGAATCACGATGCACTGCGTACACGTGTATGTACATATCCATATATACACATGCGTGTACATCGCGTAAGCAAGAACTTCCCAATTTGAATAATTCAGCATCAAAAGTGCAAGACCCAGCCAATGAGAAGCTAAGTATGCCAATGATGGCCTTTATCGCGCTGGAAAATTAAAAACCTTTTGCGACCCGGCGAATTGTTATATCATGAACCATATAACTTCCTGGAAAAGGTTGCATATACGTTCTAAGGTAAATAAGATGTCGAACCATAAGAACTTTATCCGGCGAATATGAGAAAAACAAAGTATTCTGTTTCATTAGCTTGAGAATAGTTTAGTTCATGGTCACCTACAAGCTCAGCATATTTATCAGAGTCGCGACCCAAACCATGCAGCTGCCATTGTACATGTAACTATTATTCTGTAAAATGACAAATAAACTGCATAAGATACTTTTTCGCTATAACATACCTTCAATAACGTAACAAAAACAAGTTCGATTTCGAGGACAAGATATCGTCTGTTATTGCACTTTGTATTCAAGAAAAGAGCTTAAAAGAGAGAGGTGTAGTGTTGAAGGCCTACTGAGGATTGTTATTCTACCATTATTACACCCTGTAAGAATAACATATTCAGGACAATAATCTTCGACCCCTCGAATATTGTCTCGCAGTATGAGGACCAAATATTAAACAAATGTCATAGTGTGTTATTTGTTGTATAGCTTATTATTGCTGGCTTGCTGGTATATATTCCCATACAAGGTCGCAGTGGCGTTGAATGTTTGTTAAGGTGTGGGTTGGGGAAGGAGGATGTGGGGGGGGGGGGATCGAGTCAAGACTTTCTGTGACTGTACTTAAGTAGGAGCTGAACCTTTATTAGCCCAGAGGCGAGTCAAATATTTTGTAAAGGAGGATTGCTGCCATTGGGTCACTGAAGTCGACTCCCATGATACCAAAATTAGACGTCAAATGGTGCATTCTACAGCATATTTATGTACTACAATAAGGTATATATGAGTAGCTCTTAACGCAAGACTTTATGGTTGAATAATGGGGGGGGGGTGGCAAATGGGCGGAGAGCAAGTGAACACAGCCTTTAGCAATAACAGAGATGCAATTTACAAATGCCAATTCAACTAACATTCGTAGTAAAAAGTCTTCATAAAAAAAATCCAAATGATATTTTCACGACGATTTAATGTTTGTAAAGGATCGTGAAGTTCAGGACATATATGATCAGTTATAGTCACCGAGTTGTTTCGTTCGAACCACGTGTTAGCTGATAGATAATATGCGTTGTAACAATATAAATAGCCAATAATGAAAAGAAGATTAAAAGATATTTTATAGACATATTTTCAACGTTACAAGTTAAGATACATAAATATACTCTGAACGATTGATATGTTCCGCTAACGTTGCTTGTTCAATAATATCTTATCGTGACAGAAACGCAAACACCTTCTCGGGTGTTTGTTTTAATTAGTGAATGAGACTGAATTTGGGCCTTTTTCTTCTTCAATGAACATTGCTTTGACTTGCAACCTTCACAGAGGTAATGGGTCTGTTTAAGATAACTTTATTTTGTCGTCGACCTTAAAACACACTGCTATTAGTCCAGGTCGAATTTCTATAATTATATTTCTATAATACTATACATTTTTCATGTCAAGAAACAACGGATATTGACTGGGAAAAAAAATAATAGAAAAGAGCAATGATATTTATGGCTAGAACGGTATTCGAACCATAATACAGCGCTCTTTATAGTAATTTCTTTGACACGGGCTCTCCAACGAACAAATGAACAATCACATGATCAAGTTTTACTGTCATATTTTCCGTACTATGTCAAAATTACAAATTTAAGGAGTAAAGCAACAACACTTCGAAACAAATGTCAAAACTTTGACAATTTCGACATGAAACCTCAATATCAAGAAGTTAAAACGTTCCAAATTCGTTAAACCACGTCACAACTTGCTTGTAAAACATTACGTTTTCGGATTATATTTTGAATTTTTTTATGTTAAACGTCAACATTTCAATAACAAAATGTGGAAAGCAGTAGTCTAAGAATAAACGTCACATTTTTGACATGAAACATGAAAAGTAACGCGGTATATAACCGTAAAAATCCTCAGATAAAACTTAAAATGTTTGACATAAAACATCAACATTTTGAGATAAAAAGTCAAAATGAGAGTTAAAATGTTGGAATTGCGACATAAAATGTGGAATTTTGAAGTGTAACATCGCAGGTTTAGTTACAGAACGTGACATTTAGAGAAGGGACGTAGAATTTTGTATATAAAAACGTCAACATTTCGACACAAAATATAAACATTTTGCAATGAATTGTCAAGATTTTGAGAAGAAACTTTAATAATGTACATACAAAATGTAAAGTAAAGTAAATCATCCAAATGTCCAAATTAAGTATTGAATATTACTCTCCACTAACATTAGATGTTACCGTAACTGGTACAGCATCGAACAATGAAATGTTAGGGTCAAAGATTTACCAGCTATATGGTAAAATTGTAATTATTTTCGAAATGGTAGACTTGTTACAAACAAGACAGTACCAATTTCCTTCCGACACACCTGGCGATCATCATTTCACCCGACAGCCATGAAGACCATCGCCCTGATAAGATTTTCACCGCAAAATAACATGATATTTCTGACACATCGTAAACATTTCCCGACAATTTTTGCTTTTGCTCTAAATTAACATAATATCTGTGGTGTTGCACCCCACATACCTTCCTACCCTACAGCGCAAGTGACGCCCAGATGATAACTTAGAAGTTTGCGACAATGATTACCTAAAAAGGTCATGATTTAACATACCTTTATACTGATTTAGTTACCTCCTCCACCCACCTCACACAACCCGCCCACCCCCACACCCCACCCAACCCCATCAATGAGTCATTGTGTCATTTTCTCGGAATCAAGATGATAAGTAAAATAATTCGGTGGATTACGATATAAATCCATCAGTTCACACATGAACCGTTTCTGATATTTTGAGCACTATGCCTATGCGTTTCCGCTGTACGTCGTAGCGTAACAGTGCCGCTAATAATTATGTATGTATGTTTGATGATCATTTTGCTGTAACCATAGAAAATAAGGTGACTAGGATAGAGTTTATTTAGGTGACTCGTCTAAGTACGAAGTGGCATACATCATATTTATCGCCAACTCAAACTGGTTGCGCTCTACTCTTTTAACCATAGTAACAAATACTACATTCCTCACCTCCCCTAAATTTCGGAACAACCCTTTAAATGCAAACTGGAACATCAATTAAGAATGCTAATTCTACCTTAATGGAAGATTAAATATGCACTGAATCATATTATAATTATTTTGGGTTAAAGATAAGATTACAAATTAATAGTTGACATTATCGAGTTCATGGGTAGACTACACTTAATCAATATCGATACATCCTGAAGGTTTATTCTGCCCCATCAGTATGATGGTAGCTACTCCCCCTTACAAATCTTATACATTGGGCGGTTTACTAACACGTTTGGACCGTTTCATTTTGACCAGGTATTTTTCAGTTGGTTTCTTGGCAATGCCTGAAACTGGAAGTTGCCTTTTGATTGGTCGTGCGGTTGTACTTGAAAGGGTATCTGGTTGTAGGATATAATCCTAAATGCACTGTTATGTGATCTTGGTGACGATTCAAGGTGTGTCCATCTTCCAATCTAACAATGTAAGAAAAAGTCCTGTACAAAGCTTTAGTTTCAGTAGATCCATGTGGGTTTCACCTTTTCTGCCCATCATCAAGTGTAATGGATTCTGTCCTGTGGTTGTGTGTGTATGTGTCCGGAAGGGGGGGGGGGGTGTTAGTTGTTATGGTATATAAACCTTGCAAGCTTGGTGTCCATGGCCCCCTTCTGTCATTTTCCTCAATGCATCTATCGCCCTTTCCGCTACTATTGGAATCGCCCTTTGAATCGCCCTTTCCGCTACTATTTGAAGCAGGATTGTATGGAGCAGTACGTATGTGCTTCACATCATTCTTTCTCAAAAAGTCAGCAAACTCTGAACTGGTAAACTTGCTTTCATTGTCGGTAACAAGTAAGTCTGGCAGTCCATATGTAGCAAATGTTGAAGAACCCATAGGCTCTATTGAGCACCATGCAGCATGTAATTGTTTCTCCCGGTTTTATATATCACGTGGTTCTCACATATACGTGCAGTAGTTACATATGTCGTTCTGGCGAAAACAGGTAGTTTCAGTTATCAAATACCGTTTCATAAATTTAACATTTCATGCACACATTACATACCTTATATATATTTATGTATATATATATATATATATATGTGTGTGTGTGTGGGTGTGTGTGTGTGTTTATAAGGCACAAAGTATTAAATGATTTACATATCTGATATTTATTGATTTGTAGGTTTCTTTTAAAATTAAAAGATATCTAGAATCAAACTTGAAAGATTTTTAATAATTATTAAATATGAAAAGATATGTAGAACATGTCCCGGTTGATAAAGAAACACTTTTTGCCCAGTTCGCGATCCATATGTTGCGAGTTACGCTTCCGATCCGAGAGGTTGATCAGTGTCTAGTTTATTCTAGTAGATGTATGTAGTGAAACTGAAAGTTCAGGCTGAAGATTCTTTGCTAGGTAGAAGAGTTTCGCGTAGAAATCTTTGTTACACGGATTCAATAGGCTCTCTGCCTGAAGCAAAAGCCGAATGTTAATAAATGTTCAATATTTGGCCCACGTTGACTTCCACAGCGAGAGGTGTATTCTGAAACCTTTGAAATATTCGGTTGTCGACGATTTATCACTATACCTTTGATAAATGAATATCCTAAAGCTAGGCCTACTGTTGTGTAGCCTAATAACTTAGGTCTGCGTGGGTTAGTGTTGCTGTAGACTCTAAATCTGTCAGTGATATATACTATCATAGAGTTAACAAATTCTTACCGTATGAATACTGTTATATAGGCCAAGGATATAACTTAGACCCATTCGTCACCTGTTTGGTATGGTAGCCTACAATTGTACCAATGTTAGAAGCCTTAGGCTAAGTTAAGTTAGGTCGTATTGGTAGGCAAGAGTTAGGAATATCCTGGTTGGCTTTGGCTGTTATATCTTTATAGAAGTCTGTATTTATGTCTTGAACCCCATGAGTTCCATATTGTTTTTGGGAAACAAATTATGAGACATTAAAAATTCCCATACTAACATACAATGTTTTGCGACATGTAAATATCAACTTCTTCAATACAGCGTTGTACATTTGGTAGTGTATCAAAACGGACAGTATTTTATTTACTATTACTCCGTCTAACACTTACATATAGAACTTCAATAGTTGTGATACACAATAGCGGTGGCTGAATAAATATAACGCATTTAGCATGATTAAATTGCAAGTTGTCAAGTAGGCTATACAATCTAAATGAAAACGTTCAGTCAAAGTGATAGTAAAGCAAGAAAATCTCAAGTTTTTTTGATCTGTTAAAATCACTTTTATGAATGATGTCACCAAGTTACTGAAATTATACTGAAAAATTGATGTTGTGAAGATAGGTACATTTCTCTGTGCTAAGTGCATTGCCACTCAATATATATATATATATATATATATATATATATATATATATATATATATATATATATATATATATATATATATATATATATATATATAATTGATACAAGTTTGATTTTGGTAAATCTGATCAAACCATGAAAACATCACAAGAACAGAGAGATTTTCGGTTTTGCTACTTTAATCTTCAAAACATATAAACAAATTGTGCTCTTTACATCACAAAATCAATGGTTGTGTTCTGAGAGACTTGTCCTGCCTAAGAATGCACATATAGGACGCTTAAAGTAGCCATTATAAAAATAAAGGGATATTCTTTAGGCAAACCATTTAAAGCTTGCGTTGAAGGGGGAAATCCACACTGCTAGTTGGTATCCCATCTAAAACGTTTCCCTAACTTGAGATAAGGTTGATTTAATGTAACCTACTTTGAGTGGTTAAACTTTTATCTTCTCCAGGAACTTGAATTACAGTACAGGTGGTCTGTGATATCATTAGGGAATATAAACTCTGTAGAAGCTTTACTTTTAATATAATCTTCTTGTTGTAGCCTGAAATATGTGCTTAATAACTGTCAATGTTCTCTGTATTAAGAACTTCATCAATATCTTTCTCTTTTTAGAGATTTATTTTCCTCTGTGGTTGAATGATTGCAATATATCAAGAAATTGTACCCCCTCCCCCACCCATTTTATATGATGTGTTTTGTGTTTTAAATGTCCTTTACAATATTTCTATATCTTAGACTTCATTATTATTTAAATGAACATAATTCAACACATAAAGTAGGACGAAAATATACTGTTTAAATGTTTATAGTAAATTATTATACGAGCTATATAGACAAGGCACTTTAGAGTTGTACCTATGGCTTCTGAAAGATAGACAGATCAGATTAATATGAGAAGGTAAATCAATTTTACCATCGTAATGCAAAATGTCTACACTACATACCTGCTACTGTAGAGTTCCCAACTCCACCTTTTCCAGACGTTATGACTTTACTGTTTTTTACTCCAGGTATTGCCATTGTCTTAGGTAGACCTCTTCTCATTAGTTGCTTCACTATTTCATCATTGCCAGTACTAATACAGTTGTTTCATAACTGTAGTCACGTTGAGCGATTCTGGGAGGCAGTGAATTCAAATTGCATTAAAATAAATTGTACTTTTAATTTGACCAATATTTGTTTTGGGGATTTTGATGATATGGGTAATCCTGTGAACTTTTTATTTTTGTATGCTAAACAATTTATTTATACTTGTAGGTTGAATAAAAAAATCCCAGATGTGCACGAATTTTACTTTAAGTTTCGCTTTCGACTTGACTTTCACTATTTTATATCTAAGCAAAACAACAATTTGTGTAACCTTGACGACTATTATGATTTCTTTACGTAAGCTTCTTATTTAAGTCGTTTGCTGATTCTGTTGTATTATGTGTTACGGTATTGTAAATAAATACAGTGGAAAAAATCATTGCCAGTACTTTTCTGAAAGATCGAGCTTGTTTTGACTTGTACAAAACCACAAATGGGGGGGGGGTAAGGGGGATGGAATGGAACCAGAAACCAGGCATAGTGTTTCCTTGTCAAATTTCTTATGAGAGCATTACACAGTAACACTTCCAACAAGATTCTCATGTATTGACGATTACTGATCAGGAAGATTCTTGCACAAACACGGACCTAACTATCAAGAAAGAAGTCCATCAACAAAGCGTCACTTTTGCTGTTATTATTTCTTCACGGTTTTCAGACCTATATTAACCTAGAATGAATTTCCAAAAAGATGCACCTTTTGATATATCAGGTGCATGCTTACAAAATTCAAAAACGTTGACCTTAAATGACATTCACAGAGAAGAATAGGGATCTTCTACTCAATAAGGTGGATCATACATACCAAGTCCATCCAAATCTTACGTTACTTATCATGTTCACAAGGTTCTCACATTGTGAGTTCCTTTGACGGCAAATGACCTTTGACATCTACTGGTTTCAAAAGGATCCATGCACTCACCATGTGGACGGCACGTAACACATATGAACTGCAACCAAGCAGCACTGTCATCTGTTATGTTTGCAGAGTTTTCATACTTCGATCTCTGTTGAAATCAATTGACGTTTGACCTCCATTAACTTCAATAAGGTGGTTGTACTTACAAAGCTGGATCTTCACACCAAATATGAAGTTGAACAATGAAGTATTTTTAGATTTATCATGTTTACAAGGTCTTCAGACGTTCACCTCTACTGACCCTCAAAAAATCTTTCCCTTCACAGATAAAATATAGTTCTTGCATTAATAAGAAAGATCCACAAACCAAGCATGAAGATACTCCATCATAAACTTTTTGAGTTACCGTCTTTACAAGCATATGCTCAGACACACACACAAACACACATGCCATCACTATCGCATAGATTCCTTTGCCTCTGGAAAGGAATAAACCAGAATGCAAAATGCATTGAGGTTTCGATGACTTCAGTGCACTAGACTTCTTGTTGTTAGTATAACCAGAACTAGCTGTTACAATAGAAATGGCCCGAACCACCATTTTAATACAATAACACTATGGCATGATAAACACAGGTCATTTTACTGTACGTGGCTATACACAAAAAAAAACAATAGGGCTCTTGTACTCAATTTTTTGAAGATTTGAAATACAAAATTTAAATTGGAATATCCATTTGAGAAAAATTTGGGCTTTGTTGATTACCAAATGAATCAAACTCTCATCTTTTTGGTCAAGTATCCAGCTTACAACGGATGTTTCTTTCTGGAGATTTTCTTGCAATGAAGAATAAAAAAATGCATATTTACTGTAGCACTGTACAAGAGCATGTGGCAGAAAACAAAATGAAGTTGCTGTTACAAGGACAATTATGGCAGGAAAAGATGTTTTGAATAAGAAAGAAGAGGTTTATCAACACATTGGAACACATAATATAATACAAGATTATACATGTGTATTGCTCACATCATAATTTCTCATAGCTGATAAGGAGGAACTGGTAAGGTTTATCTTTGCAAATATGAAGTTGTGAGCCTACAAATGGTGATCTATTGTTTACTGTGTAACCTGATCCATGTAGCTTTGTGGTCACTGTAAAAGCTTTCTAAAATTCCACAAGTTACAACAGCAGAAGAGATGTTGGTATAAATATGGTTTAAAGATGAGTTGCAGTCAATTGTTGGAACATCAATTAGTTGTGAAAAATGTGGTGAGTTAATAAAGAAAGAGAGAAGTCTTTGTTTATCTGATATGTTTAAAAAAAAATCAACATAGAAGTCTACTGCCATATAGAGAATGTATTGTGGAATCCTGTTGTTGAATATTTTTTAAATAGTGTACATCCTGTTATTTGTATGTTTTCTCCAGTTTCTTTTCTTGAGAGGTGGCATTCTGTAAACACAAGAACATCAGCTGAAACGATTGATTTGTCATTCTGGATATCAGGCATATGTTTTTGAAATGATATTAAATTTCGATGTAGGAATGTTATAGCGTATTTAGTGGGATGTAAGGAAGACATGCATGAATGCATTGCTCTAGTAGTTCTAAGTTCATTCATTTCTTTCACAGCGTTAGGATCTACATTAATTTTTGACGGATCAAGGCTGCGAATGCAAAGGCCGTTCAATGATGTAACTCTACTTAAAGCAACATAGTGAATGTGACATTGAGACTTAGTCCCTGGCATATCTATGACTACTTCATTTAGGGTATCACCTTGGCATCTATGAACGGGTTTTGCAGCAGCTGGACGAAGCGGAAACTGTTTGCGCAAATATCTCAGCATTTTGATTTCGGCCAGTTTTAAACTGCCATGAAACTCTTGAGATTGGAGTCCATGTTGATGGAATGCCATCAGTGAGTAAATGTTTCTTTGCATGCCTATAGAGCCAAACAATTACGACTGTTCCTTCTTGATGTTGGTCACTATATTTGAAAACACCCAAGCTCCATAATTCAATCCATCATCAACTGCCGCGTTTAAACACAATTCTAGTCTTTGTCCAATTCCAAACGACAACTCATAGAACAAACCCACAGTTTTTCGTGGGTCATTGGGAATATGTTGCAAAAGCTTTTCTTTCACTGTTTTTTTTTTAATATCTCCTGTAAAAACATCTTGTGAATGAATTTTAACCCTTTCACTTTTCAAACAAGCAAACACATCTTTGTTGTGTGTATTGACCTTAGTGTTTGTTTGAAATAATTGAGTCGCATTTGTTGGTATTACTTCCAAAGGGAGTGCCCTGGTCTTAAACAATATCAAGTCTCCTTTTGTGTGATTTCCTCCTCTCAAACGATTCAGAACCATGGCAAATGTTTTGTCATCTTTTGGTCGCATGATATCATCCACTTCAAATGCTGTGAAGTTTTCTTTCCATAGGTTGGTGGCAAAAGGGCCATAATCTATGCTCAAATCATTAAATATCCAGCCATCAAATACTGGCCTCAGTTGAAATAGATTACCAACACAATGATCCTAACACCTCGAAACACTGTTTTGCTACCCATTATTCATGATCACTACAGATACTTAATCGATATAAACCACTTTCAAACTCTGGTATTTGACTTGCATACAGTTGAATCTGTCAGAAGCTAAGGCCTTATAGTGAAAACCTTGGCTAGCTGGTATTCCTAGAGCACTGTGTATTGCGTTACCTTTAACACCATAAGCTACCTTACCAGTTGGGGCCATCAAAAGTATGTGTGTGGCATCAGGGTTATTACCAGGCACAGTTGAGAAGCATCTCAAGACTGTATTATAGAGGGCTTTGAGTACTTGTGATATAACATACACCTGCACCTCCAGTCAAAAATGTGGCAATTGGTGTTTTGTTTGTTTTAAACCAGTGAAGTACATGGTAGAAATGCCCTTTTTGCTTTACATTGAGACTGTAAACAATAAAATGATAGTCAGAATCGGGTAGACGGGGTTGCAGTAATTCCTTTGTATTTAGTGTGTTTACAGATACACCAATGTCCTGACCGATATCATATAACACTTGTGGCTGAAGTGGTCTTTCTTGATCCAGTTTGTCTCTATCTATCTGTTCTATATGTTCTGTCTTTAGTGCAAGAGTTTGGTTGGCACATTCATCTTCATTATCTAAAGACTTTATTGCAACATCAATAACATCACTGTTTTGATTGTAATTTCCCCCCTCTTCCTTGATGGTTGCTTCTAAGGAGTGGTAGTTGTCCTGTTATGTTTTAAATAAACCTATGAGCTCTGCCTCCTTTCGCCAAGGCAGAAACAGCATCAATTGCTCTCTGCAGTAATTTTCAAAATCATTTCCTTTATGGAAGCGCACGTTACCTACTGATAGTTTGGTTATTTCTCCTTTTGAAAGCAAATGTCCCATTGTGTAGCATTTTATGTTGGCATCATATTTCATCTTGAATGTCCTCAGCGGATCTTTTTTTGTCTGTGGAAACATCAAACCACGCAGCAAGGTCAGCTAAACAGTAACTTTTTAGTACTTTAGGCCGGGCCCCATACGTTCAATATTTGTTGAACTATCTGGTAATTGTTGAATGTAATACAATGGTTTTAGCAATATTGTGCGATCTTCTAACGGCAATGTGTTGATAAATACGAACGGTCTTGAAGCTTTCCTGAGAGACACTTGAAGAACCAAATGAATAACCTCTCGAGCACTGATTTCAACATGGTTTAGGAACTTGTTTCCTATGTGTCTCACACATTGCTTGATATCAAGATTACTTTCGCTGGCTTCTTTTGTAGCATATTGTATTAAATTGCTCATTCCTCTCTGACCCTTGCTGATGTAAGAGACAATGAACATAGCGCAAGAATATGCATCTAGAACATATTGAATGTCCATGTTAGCTTTCCATATTTCTAGTAAGGCCTTGCTGTAGGCATTAACTCGTTTCTCACTTGCAGATCTTTGTAGAAACACTATGGCAGATGTCAGGTTGAACCTAATGGCACGAATGTACTGTTCTTCTGTGGTTTCAAGGATTTGAAGCATCTCTTAAAATGTAGTAGGGACATCATCTGCTAACATCAGGCCATCCAACAAAACATATCACCATGTTATACAGCGTTGGCAATGGTTCTTTGTCTTCATTTGTCATTTTCTCCTAATAGAGTGAGAATCATTGTCTTTGGCATTGGTGAAATTGGAAAGCCAAACTTACAAACACCCTGTCTTTTCTTTCTACATGTTTTCGCATGACTGTGTGATTGCAAGTTAACTGAATTATTGACAGTTGGTGGTGGTTTCTTGCATGTGACATACTTGTTCATGAACTGTTCTACTTGAGAGTTTGTTGCATCATCATACACTGGGGCATCTCTGATCCATGCCAGCATGTGAATGTGAGGAGAACCTCTTTGCTGAAATTCTACTCTGTAGAAGTGATCAATCATTTCACCAATTAGATGCTATGAGCTCTGCAATACATCATTGATAAATCTACGTACCATGTCACCAAAGTGTCTTGCACATGTAACTGGGTCACTCTGAATGACATCTGACTTGACTTGCCTTGCCATGTAATATTGATTGCGAGTTCTATATATGTCATATTTTGGATTTCTCATTGGACATCTCATATAATCAGTTAGCTTATAGAGCATTATGTTTAAAATTGGTGTGCAAAAACTGTATAAAGTATTCATTATTTAATTATTTTTTAATTATTTTTCTGGAAGCTCTGACCCTCCAAATTATTCACAGACATACGAAATAGTGTTGACTTATATCCAGATAAAGTACCACAGTGAGGGAACCTAGAGCTGCTTTGAAGGTGTATGAATTCGTAGCCGAGCTCGGGATGGCCATATTTTATGCTTTATTCTTAATAATAATGAGAACATTTTTCTCTAAGTTCCGAAAGGTGTCACAGTTGGCAACGCCTGACCCAGTGTCGTTTGTCAGAGAAGACACCACACGGACTCGGAAACCTTGCATGCATGTATTTTCGTGGAGTTCTCTTTTAGCCTGCATGTACTTTCGTGGAGTTCTCGGTTCGCCTGCATTTACTTTCGTGGAGTTCTCGGTTAGCCTGCATTTACTTTCGTGGAATTCTCGTTTAGCCTTCATGTATTTTCGTGGAGTTCTCGTTTAGCTTGCAGGTACTTTCGTGGAGTTCTCGTTTAGCCTGCACGTATTTTCGTGGAGTTCTCGTTTAGCCTGTTTGTACTTTCGTGGAGTTCTCGATTAGCCTGCATGTACTTTCGAATTATATCAGTGCTTACATTGGTACCATTGTTATGATTAATCTTTTACGTTCTGTAAGTCTTTTAAAGAAAGTGTAGTTCGTTTTGTTTCCGTGAAGCCGATACGTAATCTCTCGCGAAGGTGAAATCTTGACTAACTATGAAATATTTAAATAAGGCATCATTTCAACACAGCACTTATTCTCATCCTCGGTTCTATGCCGCATAAGTATGGTGCAGTCTACCTGCCATTGAAAGAGTGTCTACGAAATGAGATTCTCCTAAACACGTTGTGACATGTCATGTACTTCCGCTGTTTCCCTGTGGTTTAACTCTATGTAAACGTTAAAGTCATATCAGTGCTTAACAGCAGCTTATCAACAACAGAGAAACCGTACAAGATTAAACTTCCAACGAGACCTAAAAGGGACAAACTGTAAGTATAAACCTTTTTATTTTGTGATTTTCAAAATCGGAAATCCTATGACACTGTTTGTAAACAAGAACATCCAATGAGTACGTTTCAAGTTTCTTATATTCAGTGATGTGTTTGCAGACACACCCTTACGATTTTGTGTGCAAATGTTATCATACTTGTAATGACGAAACTGAGCCATTTGGAAAAAGGGGGAGGAGGGGAGAAATTCCCTGTCATCCAGTGGCCACGTATATATATATATATATATATATATATATATATATATATATATATATATATATATATATATATATATATATATATATATTTATATATATATATATATTTATATCTCTATATCTATTTATCTATCTATCTATATATATATATATATATATATATATATATATATATATATATATATATATATAAGCATAATATGTACCTTAGGTCGACAGTTTATGGTAAAAAAGTGTACCTTAGGTCAACAGTGTACCTTAGGTCGACATTTCAGTGTCGACTTAATGTTCATTCTTGTAACTGTCGACCTAAGGTAGGATCCATAGTTATATATATATATATATATATATATATATATATATATATATATATATATATATATATATATATATATATGGAGGCTGAAAGTTTTTTCACTGTTCTTGATTTTCCAACTCATTACGATTTTCATATATGAAAATCGTAATGAGTTGGAAAATCAAGAACAGTGAAAAACCTTTCAGCCTCCACCGGAACCCGAACCCGGGCCCCCGCCCTGTGCGAGGACACCCTAACCAACTAGGCCATGCATGGACGCTGAATGTATGTCCAGAGGTTCTAAACTGGTAAGGAAGGTCGTGATATCACTGCAGGCGTTTGTCACCTGTATCGAACAATACTAGTTCTGTTTTTGGTGACATATTTTGCCTTACTCTAGAGATCAAACATAATGCCAACCAACTCTAAAATCATTTGTGATTCCTAAAGCCGGATCTCGAAAGAGATACTTTGAACAAACTTTATGTATATATATATCGCGTTGCTTAGCACCATAGGTGATCTAGAGATCATTGCAGTACATCATTACTTCCATTGTAAACACCGGGGTTTCCGTTTTCCAATTTCGTGATTGTTTCTTTCGATAAGGGGTTTTTGCAGGAGAATACCCATTTCTGTTCGAATTCCTTTTTATTTGAGTCTTTTGAGTTCGTTTCATGCGGAGCGGATATAGTCAATGTATTGGTAGATGTCTGTAAAGCCGTTAATCGATCTGCTTACGGAAATGGCTGATAACTCTGCAAGGTCACGGATCAAGTTTTCTGTACTATAATGCAAGGTATGGTCGAAATCGTTAATATATATAATTAGGACGGAATCGGATTAAAATAATCCGACACGGATCAAAATAGTCCGATTTTCCAAAACTTCCGCTAAATCCATCAGAAGTCAGAAAGTCACTTTGACTTCATAACCATGCCGACACTCCTCTCTATAAAATAGGAACAAGGGAGCATAATGCTACACATGATCTTAGTTAATAGGCCGCTCGCAACGTATATGCACGATCGCAGATATGATGACCGTGCGTTTGGCTTATTTTTCACGGATTTTGTTAGAAAAACAAGAAATGTAGAGAGCTCCTGAGATTTAACCGATTGGTTTTAAGATGTAGATTCAACAGTGTATCAGTCTGATGTTAAAGTACTGTTCATAAATATATTTACTACATCTATCAGTTTTAATGTTCCTATAACAGTGCCCAATAGTTTAACTAGGTAACTTAGAATATTGAGGCACAGTCCCCTACACGGCCCACCTTCTCAGCCCCCCCCCCCTCCTTCCTACCCAGTAGGTCCCTTTTTGGCATCTGAAACAAACAATGATAACACAAACCTTACAATTCATTTACGCCTAAAATTCCCAATGAGGCTGCCACTCAACGCGTATAGTCTATGGCTACCATCTGAATACCATAGCGTACTGTTATATCTTCATTAACCTATGTGAAAAAAAAATGAATAAAGCAGAGATTACAAAGTAACGTAAAGTCCAATTTTTCTAGAAAGTAAATACCGAATAAAACTTTTCTAATTTACCCCCTTTTTTAAGTGAAGATTTCTGAAACATGAGACCTCAAAATGAATGATGCTTAGATGCAACTTACAAGGCCTTGGAAGTGCCACTTCCGGCAGTCTGGGAGGCATTTTTGACAAAAATTTACTGGCGACGCTAAGATGGTGGCGCTCCGCTTAGATAGTGTCACGATGGTTCTTTTTTCGAAACGCCCCACCCACTAACAATTTTAGTAGCATCGGATGTTTTCACCCAATCAATATCTTGAAAACCAGAGTAGCTACGTAGAAACATTTCCAGCACTCATTCTTTTCTTGAGCTATGACATATCAAAATTCTGCCTTACGTTACCATTTCAGAACATTTTATGTATGGCCATGTTGTTACCAGTAACAATAAGTACGGCTTTTGTAACCATCATTTCTCTCTGTGTAATGTCGTTACGGCTACCCAAGCCTCCGATAATAAGTGTATTTATAATTCGTGTTTTTCGACAGTTATATCTCATGTCGGGAACTCAGCCCAAGGAGTGGATCATACTGGTGTTGGTTGCATTCAGCTGTCTTATGCAAAATGGTAGGTACAACCTATAAGAATGACTTCCTACTCTCTCCTAACAGTATACTTATTGTTTCATCATTCAATATTCCTTAATTGTTGCTTTATTTTGTTTTGTTAATACCTCATAATTGAAATGAAAAGAAAATATTGACAAATGTCTTAAACGGGACTAAATAAACGTGACCCCAAAAAGAAAGATGTAATAATATCACATAATACTGGAAACATTGATACTGGAAACATTGATACTGGAAAAATTAACACTGGAAACCCTCATCTTAACACCTAGTTGCTTACTTGATGTATTGTAATAATATCACATCGATACTGGAAACGCTCATCTTAACACCTAGTTGCTAACCTGGGGTATATAAATAATAACACATAGACACTGGAAACTCTCATCTCACACCTGGTTGCTTACTTGTGGTATTGTAATAATATTACATCGACACTGGAAATAATCATCTTACACCTATTTGCTTACTTGATGTATTGTAATAATATTACATCGACACTGGAAATAATCATCTTAACACCTATTTGCTTACTTGATGTATTGTAATAATATTACATCGACACTGGAAATATTCATCTTAACACATATTTGCTTACTTGATGTATTGTAATAATATTACATCGACACTGGAAATATTCATCTTAACACATATTTGCTTACTTGATGTATTGTAATAAAATTACATCGACACTGGAAATAATCATCTTAACACCTATTTGCTTACTTGATGTATTGTAATAATATTACATCGACACTGGAAATAATCATCTTACACCTATTTGCTTACTTGATGTATTGTAATAATATCACATCGATACTGGAAATAATCATCTTAACACCTAGTTGCTAACCTGGGGTATATAAATAATAACACATCGACACTGGAAACTCTCATCTCACACCTGGTTGCTTACTTGTGGTATTGTAATAATATTACATCGACACTGGAAATAATCATCTTAACACCTATTTGCTTACTTGATGTATTGTAATAATATTACATCGACACTGGAAATAATCATCTTAACACATATATGCTTACTGGATGTATTGTAATAATATTACATCGACACTGGAAATAATCATCTTAACAGCTATTTGCTTACTTGATGTATTGTAATAATATTACATCGACACTGGAAATATTCATCTTAACACATATTTGTTTACTTGATGTATTGAAATAAACTTACATCGACACTGGAAATAATCATCTTAACACCTATTTGCTTACTTGATGTATTGTAATAATATTACATCGACACTGGAAATAATCATCTTAACACCTATTTGCTTACTTGATGTATTGTAATAATATTACATCGATACTGGAAATAATCATCTTAACACCTATTTGCTAACCTGGGGTATATAAATAATAACACATCGACACTGGAAACTCTCATCTCACACCTGGTTGCTTACTTGTGGTATTGTAATAATATTACATCGACACTGGAAATAATCATCTTACACCTATTTGCTTACTTGATGTATTGTAATAATATTACATCGACACTGGAAATAATCATCTTAACACCTATTTGCTTACTTGATGTATTGTAATAATATTACATCGACACTGGAAATAATCATCTTAACACCTATTTGCTTACTTGATGTATTGTAATAATATTACATCGACACTGGAAATAATCATCTTAACACCTATTTGCTTACTTGATGTATTGTAATAATATTACATCGACACTGGAAATAATCATCTTAACACCTATTTGCTTACTTGGTGTATTGTAATAATATTACATCGGCACTGGAAATAATCATCTTAACACCTATTTGCTTACTTGATGTATTGTAATATGATTACATCGACACTGGAAATAATCATCTTAACACCTATTTGCTTACTTGATGTATTGTAATATGATTACATCGGCACTGGAAATAATCATCTTAACACATATTTGCTTACTTGATGTATTGTAATATGATTACATCGGCACTGGAAATAATCATCTTAACACCTATTTGCTTACTTGATGTATTGTAATATGATTACATCGGCACTGGAAATAATCATCTTACACCTATTTGCTTACGTGATGTATTGTAATATGATTACTTCGACACTGGAAATAATCATCTTAACACCTATTTGCTTACTTGATGTATTGTAATAATATCACATCGGCAATGGAAATAATCAACTTAACACCTATTTGTTTACTTGATGTATTGTAATAATATCACATCGACACTGGAAATAATCATCTTAACACATATTTGCTTACTTGATGTATTGTAATAATATTACATCGACAATGGAAATAATCATCTTAACACCTATTTGCTTACTTGATGTATTTTAATAATATTACTTCGACACTGGAAATAATCATCTTAACACCTATTTGCTTACTTGATGTATTTTAATAATATTACTTCGACACTGGAAATAATCATCTTTACACCTATTTGCTTACTTGATGTATTTTAATAATATTACATCGACACTGGAAATAATCATCTTAACACCTATTTGCTTACTTGATGTATTGTAATAATATTACATCGACACTGGAAATAATCATCTTAACACATATATGCTTACTTGATGTATTTTAATAATATCACATCGGCACTGGAAATAATCATCTTAACACCTATTTGTTTACTTGATGTATTTTAATAATACAACATCGGCAATGGAAATAATCATCTTAACACCTATTTGTTTACTTGATGTATTGTAATAATACAACATCGGCACTGGAAATAATCATCTTAACACCTATTTGCTTACTTGATGTATTTTAATAATACAACATCGACACTGGAAATAATCATCTTAACACCTATTTGCTTACTTGATGTATTGTAATAATATTACATCGACACTGGAAATAATCATCTTAACACCTATTTGCTTACTTGATGTATTTTAATAATACAACATCGACACTGGAAATAATCATCTTAACACCTATTTGCTTACTTGATGTATTGTAATAATATTACATCGACACTGGAAATAATCATCTTAACACCTATTTGCTTACTTGATGTATTGTAATAATATTACGTCGACACTGGAAATAATCATCTTAACACATATATGCTTACTTGATGTATTGTAATAATATTACGTCGACACTGGAAATAATCATCTTAACACCTATTTGCTTACTTGATGTATTGTAATAATATTACGTCGACACTGGAAATAATCATCTTAACAGCTATTTGCTTACTTGATGTATTGTAATAATATCACGTCGATACTGGAAATAATCATCTTAACACCTAGTTGCTAACCTGGGGTATGTAAATAATAACACATCGACACTGGAAACTCTCATCTCACACCTGGTTGCTTACTTGTGGTATTGTAATAATATTACATCGACACTGGAAATAATCATCTTAACACCTATTCGCTTACTTGATGTATTGTAATATGATTACATCGGCAATGGAAATAATCATCTTAACACATATTTGCTTACTTGATGTATTGTAATATGATTACATCGGCAATGGAAATAATCATCTTAACACCTATTTGCTTACTTGATGTATTGTAATAATACAACATCGACACTGGAAATAATCATCTTAACACCTATTTGCTTACTTGATGTATTTTAATAATATTACATCGACACTGGAAATAATCATCTTAACACCTATTTGCTTACTTGATGTATTGTAATAATATTACATCGACACTGGAAATAATCATCTTAACACATATATGCTTACTTGATGTATTGTAATAATATTACATCGACACTGGAAATAATCATCTTAACACCTATTTGCTTACTTGATGTATTGTAATAATATTACGTCGACACTGGAAATATTCATCTTAACACCTATTTCCTTACTTGATGTATTTTAATAATATTACGTCGGCACTGGGAATAATCATCTTAACACCTATTTGCTTACTTGATGTATTGTAATAATATCACGTCGACACTGGAAATATTCATCTTAACACCTATTTCCTTACTTGATGTATTGTAATAATATCACGTCGACACTGGAAATATTCATCTTAACACCTATTTGCTTACTTGATGTATTGTGATAATATCACGTCGACACTGGAAATAATCATCTTAACACCTATTTGCTTACTTGATGTATTGTAATAATATCACGTCGACACTGGAAATAATCATCTTAACACATATTTGCTTACTTGATGTATTGTAATAATATCACGTCGACAATGTAAATAATCATCTCAACACCTATTTCCTTACTTGATGTATTGTAATAATATCACATCGACAATGGAAATATTCATCTCAACACCTATTTGCTTACTTGATGTATTGTAATAATATCACGTCGACACTGGAAATAATCATCTTAACACATATTTGCTTACTTGATGTATTGTAATAATATCACATCGACAATGGAAATAATCATCTTAACACCTATTTGCTTACTTGATGTATTTTAATAATATTACATCGACACTGGAAATAATCATCTCAACACATATATGCTTACTTGATGTATTTTAATAATATTACATCGACACTGGAAATAATCATCTCAACACATATATGCTTACTTGATGTATTGTAATAATATCACATCGACAATGGAAATAATCATCTTAACACATATATGCTTATTTGATGTATTTTAATAATATTACTTCGACACTGGAAATAATCATCTTAACACCTATTTGCTTACTTGATGTAGTTTAATAATATTACATCGACACTGGAAATAATCATCTTAACACCTATTTGCTTACTTGATGTATTGTAATAATATTACATCGACACTGGAAATAATCATCTTAACACATATATGCTTACTTGATGTATTTTAATAATATCACATCGGCAATGGAAATAATCATCTTAACACCTATTTGTTTACTTGATGTATTGTAATAATATCACGTCGACATTGGAAATAATCATCTTAACACATATTTGCTTACTTGATGTATTTTAATAATATTACATCGACACTGGAAATAATCATCTCAACACATATATGCTTACTTGATGTATTTTAATAATATCACATCGACACTGGAAATAATCATCTTAACACCTATTTGCTTACTTGATGTATTGTAATAATATCACATCGACACTGGAAATAATCATCTTAACACATATATGCTTACTTGATGTATTGTAATAATATCACATCGACAATGGAAATAATCATCTTAACACATATATGCTTAATTGATGTATTTTAATAATATTACTTCGACACTGGAAATAATCATCTTAACACCTATTTGCTTACTTGATGTATTGTAATAATATCACATCGACACTGGAAATAATCATCTTAACACCTATTTGCTTACTTGATGTATTGTAATAATATTACATCGACACTGGAAATAATCATCTTAACACATATATGCTTACTTGATGTATTTTAATAATATCACATCGGCAATGGAAATAATCATCTTAACACCTATTTGTTTACTTGATGTATTTTAATAATACAACATCGGCAATGGAAATAATCATCTTAAAACCTATTTGTTTACTTGATGTATTGTAATAATACAACATCGACACTGGAAATAATCATCTTAACACCTATTTGCTTACTTGATGTATTTTAATAATATTACATCGACACTGGAAATAATCATCTTAACACCTATTTGCTTACTTGATGTATTTTAATAATATTACATCGACACTGGAAATAATCATCTTAACACCTATTTGCTTACTTGATGTATTGTAATAATATTACATCGACACTGGAAATAATCATCTTAACACATATATGCTTACTTGATGTATTGTAATAATATTACATCGACACTGGAAATAATCATCTTAACACCTATTTGCTTACTTGATGTATTGTAATAATATTATATCGGCTCTGGAAATATTCATCTTAACACCTATTTCCTTACTTGATGTTTTTTAATAATATTACGTCGGCACTGGGAATAATCATCTTAACACCTATTTGCTTACTTGATGTATTGTAATAATATCACGTCGACACTGGAAATATTCATCTTAACACCTATTTGCTTACTTGATGTATTGTAATAATATCACGTCGACACTGGAAATATTCATCTTAACACCTATTTGCTTACTTGATGTATTTTAATAATATCACGTCGACACTGGAAATAATCATCTTAACACATATTTGCTTACTTGATGTATTGTAATATATCACGTCGACACTGGAAATAATCATCTTAACACCTATTTGCTTACTTGATGTATTTTAATAATATTACATCGACACTGGAAATAATCATCTCAACACATATATGCTTACTTGATGTATTGTAATAATATTACATCGACACTGGAAATAATCATCTTAACACCTATTTGCTTACTTGATGTATTGTAATAATATCACATCGACACTGGAAATAATCATCTTAACACATATATGCTTACTTGATGTATTGTAATAATATCACATCGACAATGGAAATAATCATCTTATCACCTATTTGCTTACTTGATGTATTGTAATAATATCACATCGGCAATGGAAATAATCATCTTAACACCTATTTCCTTACTTGATGTATTTTAATAATATTACATCGACACTGGAAATAATCATCTTAACACATATATGCTTACTTGATGTATTGTAATAATATTACTTCGGCAATGGAAATAATCATCTTAACACCTATTTGCTTACTTGATGTATTTTAATAATATTACATCGACACTGGAAATAATCATCTCAACACATATATGCTTACTTGATGTATTGTAATAATATTACATCGACACTGGAAATAATCATCTTAACACCTATTTGCTTACTTGATGTATTGTAATAATATCACATCGACACTGGAAATAATCATCTTAACACATATATGCTTATTTGATGTATTGTAATAATATCACATCGACAATGGAAATAATCATCTTAACACCTATTTGCTTACTTGATGTATTGTAATAATATCACATCGACACTGGAAATATTCATCTTAACACCTATTTCCTTACTTGATGTATTGTAATAATATCACATCGACACTGGAAATAATCATCTTAACACCTATTTGCCTACTTGATGTATTGTAATAATATCACATCGACACTAGAAATAATCATCTTAACACCTATTTGCTTACTTGATGTATTGTAATAATATCACATCGACAATGGAAATAATCATCTTAACACCTATTTGCTTACTTGATGTATTTTAATAATATCACATCGGCAATGGAAATAATCATCTTAACACCTATTTGCTTACTTGATGTATTTTAATAATATCACATCGGCAATGGAAATAATCATCTTAACACATATATGCTTACTTGATGTATTGTAATAATATTACATCGGCAATGGAAATAATCATCTTAACACCTATTTGCTTACTTGATGTATTGTTATAATATTACATCGGCAATGGTCTGTGCAGTAGTTGATACGATGATAAGGGAACCTGCATGAAAGTCCTTATCGGATTTTTCAATAAATCAATCCTGGGACTTTCCTTGCCTTCAGTAGAAAATGTGATGTCATCAATATGGGGATGGGAACTAAATATGGACCTAAAATATCCTCTGGATTTTTGACTATATACAGTGTTCAGTTATTCTCGATAAGAATATTCACGGTACGCATGTTATTTCTGAAAGATTTCTGCACAAGTTTATGAAGGGAGTGTGAAAGTCATACCGATCATCAAATATGAATATTTGGAATGTTATGATCTTTAAAGATCCTTCCGATTATGAAAGGGGGGAACATATTTCAAGCATCCTGATAGTTCCATCCAATTTTTAGATGGCGTTCTCAAGATATTGATAATTAAAATTGGATCGGTTAGGTTTCTAACATGCAAATATTCCTCTAATTATTTAACCAATTAAATTAATAACCATGTAAAGTTGCTCTAACACACGATGCTCTTATAATTCAGAGGATTTACTCTGTTGGAAAGTTTTGATGGAACTTAATTTGTGGCCTTTCGCTTCCAACATTCAGTCCAACATCCCCTCACCCCCCCCCCTCCCTTACGATAGATTGCATCCACTTCCGCCTCTGCTTCTTCCCTGAACACCAGCAAGTACATCGTGTATTGTTATCGTTAATAATTAGAAAATATCTTCAATGTGTTTTTCTCCAAATTATGCATTTCACAATATAATAGTACCATGCACGTACAATTATAAACGCTTGAATATTTCCAGCCTATCTGATCCCGACTTGTTTGGATAGTACAGACTCAATTCTCGAGACATTTGCTTAAAGTAGATGGTTATATTGTTCATGACAACACTTTTAATTAGCGTCTTTTCTCATTCAGCTCACTCTCAGTGCACATTACCAGAAGATCCGCCAAATGGAAAGATTTTATCTCGCAACAGCGATCCTACCCATACTTACAGACGTGGTTACAGAATGAGAGTAACATGTGATCCGTCATTCCGGATGCGACCAGAATCAGACAGATTGACATGTGATGGAGACAGTTGGGAACCAACAATCGAATGTGTCCGTAAGTACTGTTCACTAGGAAGTACAATAAAACAATACCCATGCACGTTTTCGATTTCAACCTTTACGTTTTACGTGTCCACGCACGGATCCAAAACATAGGGGCAATCTATATGTCGACTTAATAGCCGTAGGTGTATACTGTGGGCCATCAGTCTCAAATCGTGGGGAATCGACATATACCGATTTAAATCGACATATACCAATTTCCTTCGACTTATACAAGTTTCTAGCAACTTAAATTGACTTTTATCGATTTACATGTATTGACATATCATCAATTTAAACTGGTAGATGTCGAAATTGACTTATACCAGTTTAATTCGACATATTATCGATTTAAATCGACATATTCCAATTTAAACCGATGATATATAAAATAAATCGGTATTTGTCAGTTTAAAATGTCATCTACCAGTTAAAGCGATGATATCTAAAACCAAATCGGTAGAAGTCAATTTTCTTGGACTTATACCAGTTTCTATCAGCCTAAATTGACTTCTACCAATTTACATCGACTTATCATCGATTTAGCTCATTAACATATTCCAAATCCCGATTTCGGTGATGATTGACAAGTGAAGATACATCACGTTGAGTCTCCTGACAAAGCTGGCGAATAATTAATGGTTTCAAAATTACCAAGCTAGCAAGAGTGTCCATCATGATTATGTCCATGGTAATTATGGACAATTACTTGCACAAAGATTTCGGTGTAATAATAAAGATTAAATACTGATATGTCAATGAGGTGAAAATCTCTCAATGCAAACTGGCTAGTCTAGTCAAGCACGTGGGGCTATAGTATAGGGATACTTTTAGCCAAATACATATAGGCCTACAGTACGTACACAGTTGCAAATACCTACTCCAGTTACTCCATAAACAAAGTTGATGCTGTGCTGCGGTGATGCCTATTATAAGGTTCTCTTATACTATAGCTATATATATTCAGTGGGATTAAACAATTACAGTATTCAAGCCACACATCATGCATTCCACTGTGCTCGTGTTTATCTTCAATTATTCGCCCGCCTTGTCAGGTAACTTCACGTGATGTATCTTCACATGACAATCATCATCGAAATCGGGATTTGGAATATGTTAATACCCTATTTTGTCTTTGGTTCCCATCTAATGAATATTCATGAGTAATAAGGGTTTCAGGGGCTTATCCAGGGGGGGGCGCAACGGGCGCGCGCCCCCCTATTGGCCGTCACCCAAAAAAAAAAGTTTAGCCAAAAAAAAAAATTGATGACGACCTTTATGTGAGACTTCATGTTAAAAATCATTGATAAACTAAAGTAAAATTCATAAATTTCTTAAAGGCTTTGATGGTGAAACTTGGCAATCACCAGATTTCCCAGTCGGTCACAAGTTTTACAAACACTAAGTGACATACCAGCCATACTAAATTGTGCATTTTTTGTCCATTTTTACTGGAAATGTTGCTTATTATTAAGGTCGAAAAATGGATCACATATAGCACAATTTTGCATTTCAGCCCTTTTTCGAAAGCAAAAATTGTCCACCCCTCCCCATAGACCCATCCCCCAGGACGGCGATCATTCATGCCTGACATCCCCCTAGTGGAAAATCCTGGATACGCCCCTGGGATTTCCCCGTAAATGTTTTTAAATGTCAATATCTCTGCAACTGTGTGTCGGATTCAGTTTACACTTGGTATGGTGTTGTAACTACATATATATTCTTTGCAACAACTTTACCTCATTAATATTTTATGATGGGTGGGGCTTCATGAGAAATTGTCAAACAGCTGGTAAACATTGTATATCAACAACCATAAGTTGAATCGATGTCAAACTTAGTAGGTAGATGCCCTGTGATGAGTGTGTTTGATTAGGTTTCCACCATATATATTAATGAATGAATATTATTGAATGGGCAGAGCTTAACGTAAAATTTGGTTCTTGCTGGTGTGGTGATGTTGGTACAAGCACATTTTCATGGCATTTCCATCTTTATGTCATTCATATTCATCAAACTGCAAGAAACGGCTTTAAACATGACAAGACAAACATGACAAGAGCCAAATGCTTTGTAACACTACATTAATAAAATCAACCGTATTTGTTTTGGGAATATCATGAATTTTAATTAGTGAACATAAAATTCTTTTTTAGATATCTCTGAAATTGTATGTCTAACCTATATATGTACTTGAATATTAAAATGTAAGTACAGTTTTTTAGATACATGCTTATGAGATCGTAAAATTTTACCTCATAAATAATTATGCTGTATCTGTTTCTATACGATGTCACTAAATATACTTCGTCAACATGACATCTGATTCTGGCACCTTCCTTTATATGTTGCCGCATTAGTCAATAGACATTACTCTTTATTTTGATGAACACAAGTTCATGAATATTTAACATGTATGAATTACCACACTATGAATATGTTTCGACATCGTAAGCATTAAACGTTTTTCGTTTTCTGGTTGTAGACGTAGACGGTCATTTCATTTCAACATAGAGCAAAGTGATGAGAGCTTGTAACACATTAACTCTTAGTGTAAATCTTGGATGAACTGTGTACATACTTGAAATGGATCCACTTTAGTAAGCTCGAGAACCCCGACATTTGTTGTAGAGATCAAAGTTCCTTTGTAGTAATTAGAGGTCAAATAAAAAAAAAACAGTCAAACAGTAACATAAATGAGCTTTATAATACTTTTTTTTGTGAATATGCATTAATATGGTATTTCAATGGGAAGGTTAATTCTTGATATGTAGATTTCCAAGTGTGTTCCCTATGATATACCACATCATGTCATTAACTGTCTCGAAAAATTATTGCTTTATGAAACCACTTGGTAGTGTGCAGTAGTTTGCCTGTAATCATATAGGCTGGCAACATCATACAAAAAGAGTAGCCTACTGGATGATGTGGCCAACTCATTCTCAAAAATGATAGATAACATGGATATCAGGGTTAACTGATTGTTTTTTACTTCTTTCTGTAGCTGAAGACTGTGATCTCCTCCCCCCATTTCCAAAAGGTGACATTATATATAGAACTGGAGAATCCGGTGTGGTTGCCCGCTATGCGTGTACGGAACGAGGATATCGATTGCATGGCGAGACACGGTTAACGTGTCAAAGTGACGGTACCTGGTCTGCTGACAGTCCAGTGTGTCGTGGTATGTATATATCCAGTGTGTCATGGTATGTATATCCAGTGTGTCGTGGTATTTATATGCAGTGTGCCGTGGTATCATATATCCCGTGTGTCGTGGTATGTTGATCCAGTGTGTCGTGGTATATTTATCCAGTGTGTCATGGTATGTATATCCAGTGTGTCGTGGTATGTATATCCAGTGTGTCGTGGTATGTATATCCAGTGTGTCATGGTATGTATATCCACTGTGTCGTGGTATGTATATCCAGTGTGTCATGGTATGTATATCCAGTGTGTCGTGGTATGTTGATCCAGTGTGCCGTGGTATCATATATCCCGTGTGTCGTGGTATGTTGATCCAGTGTGTCGTGGTATGTATATCCAGTGTGTCATGGTATGTATATCCAGTGTGTCGTGGTATGTTTATCCAGTGTGTCGTGGTATGTATATCCAGTGTGTCATGGTATGTATATCCAGTGTGTCGTGGTATGTTGATCCAGTGTGCCGTGGTATCATATATCCCGTGTGTCGTGGTATGTTGATCCAGTGTGTCGTGGTATGTATATCCAGTGTGTCATGGTATGTATATCCAGTGTGTCGTGGTATGTTTATCCAGTGTGTCGTGGTATGTTTATCCAGTGTGTCGTGGTATGTTTATCCAGTGTGTCGTGGTATGTATATATCCCGTGTGTCGTGGTATGTTTATCCAGTGTGTCGTGGTATGTTTATCTAGTGTGTCGTGCTATGTTTATCCAGTGTGTCGTGCTATGTATATCTAGTGTGTCGTGGTATGTATATCCAGTGTGTCGTGGTACGTGTATCCAGTGTTTCGTGGTATGTATATCCAGTGTGTCGTGGTATCATATATCCAGTGTGTCGTGGTATTTATATCCACTGTGTCGTGGTATGTATATCCACTGTGTCGTGGTATGTATATCCAGTGTGTCGTGGTATGTATATCCAGTGTGTCGTGGTATTTATATCCAGTGTTTCGTGGTATGTATATCCAGTGTGTCGTGGTATCATATATCCAGTGTGTCGTGGTATTTATATCCAGTGTGTCGTGGTATGTATACCCAGTGTGTCGTGGTATGTATATCCAGTGTGTCGTGGTATTTATATCCAGTGTGTCGTGGTATTTATATCCAGTGTTTCGTGGTATCATATATCCAGTGTGTCGTGGTACGTGTATCAAGTTTGTCGTGGTATGTATATCCAGTGTGTCGTGGTATTTATATCCAGTGTTTCGTGGTATCATATATCCAGTGTGTCGTGGTACGTGTATCAAGTTTGTCGTGGTATGTATATCCAGTGTTTCGTGGTTTGTATAACAGATAAATCTGCTTCCGGTCACTTATGTAAACATGCCATTCACTATATCCATATGTGTATATACTACGACACACTTAGTCTATTGCTGCTTTTTGGTTTACCTACAGCTTGGACTGAGAGACCAGGCATTAACTATCATCCAGAGATTCACAAAAGTTTGCCTACAATGTCTAAAATAATGTGGAGGGCATGAATCTTTAAAAGATTACTTATTAGACTGCTGACAATATGTAGGCAATATACTTTCGTATATATATCATTCATAGGCACTAATTCATCGCAGGTGGTTTCTTTTTTTAAGTAAAGCTCTACTTGTTCATTGAGCGATCACTGTTTTGTAATGTTCCTATCAATTGAGCATTATTATAATGTACATTTATAACTTGGAACTAAATCTTTCCCTACAGCTATGTTAATATGCAAGGAGGTAGAGAAGCGAGATCACTTGATTCGGCAAAGGATAAATGGCCGTCGACGTAAGGGATTGTGGACATATGGAAGTAGACATACCTTCTCGTGTGAGGAAGGTTACATCCTAGGAAGCTCGTCCACGTCAAAAGACTCCTACTATCCATCGATTGAATGCACAATAAGTGGATGGAACGATTCAGTTCCTATCTGCCGTGGTAATGTTAATCAAACCATGTACTTGACCAAAAACCCTACAGCATAACCTATGTCTACTATGATAGATTCTCTGTAGGGTGGAAAGGGTGTCCGCGTACAGAGCGGGAGGCCCGGGTCCGAATCCAGGAGGCTGGAAGTTTTTTCATTGTTCTTGATTTTCCAACTCATTACGATTTTCAATGATATATATATATATATTTAAATATATATATATATATATATATATATGTGTGTGTGTGTAGGTGAGTGTGTGTTGATACTAGTTGAGACTAGTGGAACACTAGTAGTTGTAACTCGGAGTTTCACGCGTTTTAGCGATCGTCAGACAACTCCTGTCTGACGATCGCTAAAACGTGTGAAACTCCGCTCTGTCCACTGGACATAGAGCACTCTGCGCCAAGATAGACGCTAACCAACCAACTATATATATATATATATATATATATATATATATATATATATATATATATATATATATATATATATATATATTTATATATAAATATATATATATTTATATATATATATATATATATATATATATATATATATATATATATATATAGCAGGGTTTGGCCACATGAATAGAATGTTGCTGTTTTATTACAAATGTGTAGAGAATTGATGAATAATGTTTTACTTTAAATAGACAATGGCAGGTATGCAAGTGTTGGCAGATCTTAAAAAGCTTTATTTCTCGTAAAGACGAACCCATTTTTACTGTTGATATTCGTGGAATGCGCAACAATATAAAATTGTAGCATGAAAACAGTCGCTCTTGCTTGATTGGGATTCATAAGAATAACAAGCTGACCTATGGTGTCCATCTTCAAAGTCTCCTCAGATGTTCCTAGATGCCCTCCTTTAGTAGAAGAAATAGAACATGGACGATCAACTGCTGAAAATCGCACATACGCACCAAAAGATATAGTCAATTATTATTGCGAAGAAGGCTACAGAACAACTAGTCAGTCATGGAGAGCGTGTGCCTTGAAAAATATCCAACATACGTATAGTGCAGTCTGGCTTGGAGTAACCCCTCAGTGTGAAGGTAACGGTTTTTTCTACATGAAAGATACCAAGCCAACTGGGAGTCACATTGCAAGCACTTTTCGAGTTTAATTGACCAGTTCTGGCAATATCAGTAACATATCTCAAGTTATTAAAATTGTGTGACTACATGGAATGCTTCCTAAAGTTTCTTCATCAAACGAAGGTTATTTCCATCTGATGAGAATCATATTAAAATACAAAGTAACTTACAAACATTTAATTATATGACTTTTCTTTGTAAATGAAACTTTAGTGATGAGTATTATCGAATGTTACCAACATTAACATTGAATGTTGTTGTCTTAACACGATATTCAAACAGAGACAAAGCAGCGTGGGCAGGTGGTGTTGGTGGCTGTTGAAATTACAACGAGATTTATATCATATTGAGGCTTTGGGTTGCTCTTATTAAATTTCTTATACATGTTTTTAGCTTCTTTAAGTTAACTGATAAAGGCAGTAATTACTAAACAATGAATTGTTGCATTTTCTGATTTGTCTGTTTTCCAGAAATAACCTGTCCTTCACTTAGGGGGTATATAGAAAATGGTGCAGCCTTTGCGACTTCGAACATGGTTGGTGCAAACGCTACCTTCAGGTGTGATTCAGGATATGAGTTGATAGGTGACTCTCGTTTGACCTGTACAAGAACAGGACGATGGAATGGACCAATACCAGTATGCGATACGGGAGGTGAGTTATTGACAGCAATAAATCACGTTATTTAAAGTGATGTACGCATTGAGGCCATGTCAGATGAAAAATACAGCAAAACAAAAATCGTGTGCATGCCTGTGTTTATAGTACGTTGATCAAAAGATACACTATACTGACTAAAAAAATAACTTCAGTTGTAGATTGTGGAGCAAAACTAAAGTAAATAAATGGTTTACGTAATTTTCTGGTTAGTCAATGGAAATATGCAACAGTTACGCACGCTTTGCAATATACTAAACTACGTTTGACGAGCATAGCTAAATACACAGAAGTTGCTGTGTCAACCAATACAAATGGATATGTGGTTGCGACATTTGTAATTTTGTTTTGTTTGTTCCTTTAGAACTACTAAACCAACGGACCTTAACAATAAGTCAAGAATACCAGGGCAACAGATCTGACTCAAATAAGCTACAATTTGTATACTCCTTTTAGGTTAATTCTTCAAGTTACTACGTTAAGAGTTGAATGATTTAACCACAGGTTAAGCATATAGAGACGTAGAGCAGGCTCTTCGTAGTATTTTGCTGGCTTGTCGATATATCAATTTATTTTTGTGTTTTTACTTTAGAAAATCATTGCCCTGTTCTGGGTATACCACTGAACGGTTACAAGACTGGCGATCGGTATTATGCAAATGACGGCGTAGAATTTTATTGCAACGCAGGTTATACGTTGATTGGGTCACAGTTTAGAAGTTGTCGTCCGACCGGCATGTGGTCAGGTGAACCAGTGAAATGCATTGGTAAGTATGCAAAACGAGGGTTCATCAATGAGAATCCAGTCACTGACAGAGCGGGTGAGGGGTGCTCTTCCAACAAATGATGCCCCTGGTGGCCCCATATTGTATTTATGGTGGCGAAGGAAAATACACAGGAAACTACCCACGGTCTAATAATATCATGCTCTGGTTGTCGTGTTAGTTTCAAAGATTTGTGTCCAACAAAAAGAGTAAACCTATACATAGTCGGTTAATGTGCGATTTACTCCCTCATCCTCTTCCCCGTCATCATCATAATCGAACATGTGCATCACGATTACGTTAGCCTAGTCATCTCTTACGGAGCAAATAACATCAACTTGGACATATTCAATTGTGTAGGAGCCCCTCAAAGAATCAGAGGAGCAAATAAGAACAGAACTATATAGTAGCGTAAGCAGGTTTCCTGGCGGGGGGGGGGGGGTGGTTGGGGCGATACAGATAACTGATGGGGTCTGGGGGTCTTTCAAAGAAAAATGTGGCCAAAATAACGATATGGAAATTCAATTTTTTACTATTTCTTTCAAATTTCCACTACATTCTCAAAATCCAAGTTTAAACTTTTGATAAATTTATTTTGACTTAGATTCTCCGGGGGGGGGGATATCTTTTGAAAATTTTGACTTCTTCTCGACATTTCAACTTATTTCATAAATTCTCGAAATCGCATTTTTATGTCGAAATTTGTACTGCTTCGTCTCAAATCATTACTCCTTTCCGCTTCTTTTATTTGAAATTTCAACGTTTTGCATTCACATTTAACTGAAACTATCTTATCTCAATGTTTTCACTATCTGCTCAAACTGAAGACATTGTATGTCGAAAATTCGACTTTCTGTCACGAAATTTCGAAAAAAATGTCTACTAATGTCAATTGTCTAACTGAGTGGCTTTAAATTCATATTGGCGCCATCAGCGTTGCGTTATATTCGTAAAGTGCTATGCCCCGTCCCCGGAAATTTAGTTTTTATTCTTTTGTGATCCATGTGGATATTTTTGCTGCCAAATTCTGAATTGTGAATGTGAGTCATCCAAATAACGGGTTGATCAATCTAATAGTGCGGAATTTATCAAAGTTTTCCAAGCTGTCAACATATTAATTGAATAATTAGTCATTTTGTTTAATTTTTTTTAAAGATATTCACGAATAGATCCTAAAATTTCGACGGGCCCTTTAAGTTTCTTATAGATAATTACTAACTAAATAGAGCATAATGAACAATTTATCAATTATGCTATGATAATATTCTCTTATTAAAAGTAAAAGCTTCATCAATATGATTAAAATTTCTAACATTTTTAAGAATATTATTTGGAATGTACCTGAATGTTCGCATACATAAGGGTAATAATATCGATAATATCGATAATCATATGACTCATTGTTAACCCTTTCAAAGGCAATCAAGACTTTGACGACATCCACGAGATATCGTTAAAGATGAGAGAAAATTTAGACAGGTTTGAAGCTAGCGCACTTTTTGAAGCTGCAGTGAGTCATGAGACTACAAACACTAATTTCCGTCGAACTGCACGATTTATCCCATTGAGCCACGATACTGGGCTGGATCTTTATTTCATGTTTGACGGATCTTCAAGCATTGGCGAAGATAACTTCAATGTGGGGAAAAGGTTTGCGAAAAAACTCGTTAAAGAGGTAAGTTTTGAGAATAGCATTCTCTACATTAATATATATATCCATTACTTTGAAGATGAAAATGTTGATCATGGTTTATAGTATGGGCAGCTATGCAAGTGGTCATGCATTATTCTTGATTCTTTGGCGAAGGTAGATAGTATCCATGTGATGGTGATGGTGTGGATATGTGTGTGTAAACGAAGCCCGAACGCATTTTTGATATCTTGCGAAAGCAAATTTTATAAGATCGTGTGTGTGTTTTATTGCTTGTGACACATATTATGTAAATATAAAGCTTGGCGTAGAACATCAAAAGATCGAGATAGAAATTCGAAGCTCGAAAGATATATGAACGTCGAAGTTTTGAGATAAAACGAACGACGAAGTTCTGAGATAAAATGTCAACATTCTGAGGAGAATCGTAGTAACTTCGAAATAAAAAGTTTCAACTTTGAGATGAAACGTCAAAATGTTGAGGTGGCCATCATAGCATCCATATTATAAAATTCTTCTGTGGAACAGATTTCAGCTCCTCACATTTGAAAGCTTAAACTACATGAAAACTGACCTTGCGTTTTTATATCAAGTAACCAGAATGACTTGTTTTTGAGGTGTAATTATCGGACTCAAACAGTTTAATACTTCCTTCCCAATAAACCGGGCGACAATCATTCTCCCTAATAGAATGGGTAGATCATAGCTCTGATGAGACTTTAGAAGTTCCCTTTAACTATTTCTCGGAACGTCATGATTTTCCTGGCAAGTGGCAAAAGCTTCACGACGACCGTCGCTTAGGCCTGGCCAAAAATATTTCCTTGGGGATCCTTCACCGCAGAACACCCACTCGCACTCTCCCTCACAGTGCCGCTCCTGGCACTTGCCAAACACAATACCAAGTTTATCCTGTACATTTTGTAGATTGGTGTGACCAATAGACAAAACTCATTGAGGGTCGGAGCGTTGGTTTTCAACAGTGAGGTAGAAATTGGCTTTCATACTGTAGCATTTGATTCAACTGACGATGTCCTTGCTGTAATTGATCGTATACCATACAGAGGTAAGAGTTTCAAGCATGCCTTATATATTATCTTGTTCGGTAACAATCATTTTAAGAATGTCATTTGAATCGTGTAGGTAAGATTCCTTGAGTTCAGATGGTTACCATGACAATGTCAGTTAGCCTCGACCATCTCTATTATGATTTGTTCTTCTCCTGCTCCTGCTCCTGCTCCTGCTCCTGCTCCTTCTCCTTCTCCTTCCCCTTCCACTTCCACTTCCCCTTCCCCTTCTCCTTCTCCTTCTCCTTCTCCTTCTCCTTCTCCTTCTCCTTCTCCTTCTCCTTCTCCTTCTCCTTCTCCTTCTCCTTCTCCTTCTCCTTCTCCTTCTCCTTCTCCTTCTCCTTCTCCTTCTCCTTCTCCTTCTCCTTCTCCTTCTCCTTCTCCTTCTCCTTCTCCTTCTCCTTCTCCTTCTCCTTCTCCTTCTCCTTCTCCTTCTCCTTCTCCTTCTCCTTCTCCTTCTCCTTCTCCTTCTCCTTCTCCTTCTCCTTCTCCTTCTCCTTCTCCTTCTCCTTCTCCTTCTCCTTCTCCTTCTCCTTCTCCTTCTCCTTCTCCTTCTCCTTCTCCTTCTCCTTCTCCTTCTCCTTCTCCTTCTCCTTCTCCTTCTCCTTCTCCTTCTCCTTCTCCTTCTCCTTCTCCTTCTCCTTCTCCTTCTCCTTCTCCTTCTCCTTCTCCTTCTCCTTCTCCTTCTCCTTCTCCTTCTCCTTCTCCTTCTCCTTCTCCTTCTCCTTCTCCTTCTCCTTCTCCTTCTCCTTCTCCTTCTCCTTCTCCTTCTCCTTCTCCTTCTCCTTCTCCTTCTCCTTCTCCTCCGCCTCTTCCTTCGTTTCCGCTCCCATTCTCATTCTCATTTTCATTCTCATTCAGGGGGTGGAACAAATATAGGCAAAGCCTTCCAGATTTTGTCTATGGTGATGCTTCCACTGACCTCAAGGCACAATAGGGAAAACAGTTTTAAGACAGTTTTTCTTATAACTGACGGTATGTATCTAAATAACAAAGACGTTTAGCTTTATTTTTGTAGCAATTGTAATGATTGAAAGGTTCAAGTTATTGTGATTACCGTATAATGTAGAACTAAGGACAAAATACAGGTGATTCTGTAGGAAGGAGAATGTGACTGATGCCATACAAACATGGGTATGAGCTAAATTAATACATAAAATCTCGTATTTCCTTTATTCACTGTTATATTACTATTATCACATGTAGGGACAAAGATAAACATTTGTTTTTTGTTAAAGCTCAACCTTTTTCTCAAAAAGTTATCTTCTTCCCCAAAGGTTAACGTGGCGGAATAAATTTGTGATTGTGGTGGTTTCCAAAAATACTAATTTTTTCTCCTTTCACACAAACTTCATATTTTTTAAGGTAGCAGGACTTAATATCTATCAAAAGCACAGAACACCATTCGAATTGACATTTCAATCGTTACTTTCATACTTAATTTCACATTTACGTTAATATTTTTTCAACTGTTTCATATGTATCTTTCATCCCCATTACTCGTCATACATTCACACTTGTTAACAAATCTCGAATCTGATTGACCTGTTGTCGTCAGCTGACCGTGCATTAACCTATGTATAATACACGCCAGACTCAGAGGAGGATTAATATAAATTGCAAAATAAAGTATATCGGCAAACTTAATTCCAGCTGCCTGGGCTACTCTACTTAAGCAAACAAGTATAGTTTGGCAACAAGCCCCTTCGGTGTAAACACCCCATTGCAATATTATGAAAATAAATTGTACGAAAACAATGTTGCACCCTGAAGTATGCTAACTATAGGTTGCAATTTTGGATCCACCATCACAGTTTGAAACAAAACTACTACAGATTATATTCCCCTGTTGGTTTGTGGCCCTGATTCTCAACCTGGCCTAATAGTTAGATGCGGTCTATTGTTTATCGCAGGATAATGCACGATCAGCGAGGGGGGGGGGGGGTATTACTCAATGCATGAGCACGGGGCGGTAGACCGAGTGCGTCTAGCAATAGCGATATAGCTTTGTATACTATCATACTTATAAAACTTTTAAGACCGTCTTAATGCCAATTCTAATTTCTGCACTATTTTGTTTGCGTGTGTGTGTCATGTGTATGTATTTGTTATAACAGGGTATGCTACTGAAGGAGGTGACCCACAAAGGTATGCCAAAGAAGTTAGGGACCAAGGTGTTATAATACATTGCATTGGAATTAGCGAGAACGCTACCAGACGGCCACTCAGTGCTCTGGCAAGTGAACCTTTAAACGAACATCTTTTTTTTTTGAAAGACTACTCAACGCTTGAAGAATTCAACAAGATAATCACCAATCAAACAATCGGTAAGTATATGTATTAAGACAAATTCTTCATTAAAGGTTTGTACTGTAATGTTCTTCCTATATGGAGTTCCTGTATAGGATTTATAGTTGTTATGAATTGTCATCAGCAGTGTATTTAACGCATACTGTAAACATGCTGTAAGTTGCATTGTGCGGAATCGAGGCAGTTGGAATGTCATTCTTGGCAGGCTTGGCTAAGGTAGCTTTTTTTTTCCATTTCAAGCTAATGAGTTTATGTTCTTACTTGCTTGTGATTGGAAAATAAGAATTCTTTTAAAAGTTTGCAGTAAGAAAACCAATTTTAAAATAAAGTTTGGTATCTAAGTACTAAGCAACATGTCACTGGTGTTCAAACAAGCAGGCTGTATAGCCGGTAACCGTGAGAAACGATGAAAGCAATTGAAGTAGAGTTCGCGGTTACACCGGTAAATTTGAGTAAGGTTAGGTGACTTTGGACCGTGTCAGTTGCACGTTAATGTTTGAACTTATCAATCTTGGGGCTGGTAGGGAAGTGACACAAGAAGACTGAAAAAAACACAAACACTGTTCTCTGGTTAATATAATGCATCAATATGATGTTAACTCGGCTCTACTGACCTGCATCGAATAGTTTTGGAGTAGAAAAGATTACATGAAAATAAAGGTAAAACGAACTCACAGATAATTGGCTCCCGGGAGACTCCTTCCTAGCTGATCCTTATTTCCCCCAAAAGCCAAAGAACATTAAACAGATGCGACTCAAACACACATGCGCATGCACAAATCAAAAGGTAGACCGCTCTAGTATAGTTAAAATGTTAAAAAGATTACCTTCCGCTTCCAGAGAGTTAACGTCGACGATCTATTAGTCCCACTCAACTGTTATAAATATGGAATATTCCATATTTTACAAATATGAGTTTGTCTTCTCTGGGTTTTAACTGAGTGAAATAGAATAAGCCCACGATTATGTCCTCCATCGAAATAATAAAACATAATATGATGTGGAGATGTTGCTCTCATTTAAACGACTTTATCGAACATGCAATGTACAAAAGAATAAGGTGTCTGTTACCTCCGTGAAAAAGTAATAAAGAGGTGGTTCTACTCCTCTCTCCTCCTCTCTCCACCTCCACCTCTATCTACACCTCTCCCCACCTCTCTCCTCGACGATTCTCTCTCTTCCTATCTATATCTCCTGTCTTGTCCTCTTCTACCAAATCTCTCGCTCTCTCGACGCCCTTTTACCTCTCCTTCATTTAGCTCTCTTCGACACTCTCCCATCTCTCCCTATATTATGTATAGAGTTCTTTATTCCATTTCACCTATCCCATAAATTCCTTTCCTCCACACCATGTACGGTCATTCTTCACCAACACAACCAAGTGCCCAAATTAGGGTACCCTCACGAAAATCAAAGGAATACGATGCTATAGAGGGGGAGGGGTGGGGAGTCTACTAACATTATTAATTAAGAATGCCACATATTACATTCTTAAACTGACTGTTACTTTCTATCTGTTCTGTAAGAACGACTACAGCCAACCTGACATAAGGCATCACATCGGAGAAACCGCGCAACAGGCGGACGATACAAAACAAGCAAAGTATTTGAGTTTCATTAACCAAGCTACAAGAATTGATAGGGGAAATTTAAACGAAGAGCGTTAGAAAGTGAAAAACAAGAAAAAAGAATAAAAGGAAAGAATGAAACAAGTACAAAATAAAGCAGTTCTAACCAGTAGACATCCTGGTTACAGCTGTATGTATAGAGTTAGGTACAATATATATATCAAGGAGCGTTCAACTTTCTGTCCGAAAAAAAATTGCCACTCCGTCTGCCAGCTGGATCATATCGCTTTACACCTTGAGTAACTCGAAAATAACCTTCTTTCACCCGTTGATCGTCGGACCGGGTCGATATCTATATACATCTTTGTCATGCATTGTCATGCCAGGAATTTCATGACAGCTGTATTATGCTTAGTGTACTTTTCAATTCAAAAACACCAAGTACTGTAAATGTGAGTATGCATGAACATTAAAGAGGTAGTAAATAAGATGAAATCAGAATTAACGTTGTTATTTCTCAATTGCGTTATACATCAAACACTTCTGCACGCATTATTCCGTTCCTTCGTACAAAATGTGATTTCATTTTCAGATTACAATGAATGCGGCATTTCTTCCCGAAGAGTATCAATGAAGGATAGCGTTCAAGATACACCTGCTGAATTGGGTGACTGGCCATGGCAAATTTACATTGAAATAGATGTAAGTGTCTCGATTGTATGTACTGCGAAAGGCATACTGCCTTTATAGTTTTATATATATATATATATATTTCTTTTTCACTTTTGTTTATTGATTTCTCCTCTGTTTTTGCTTATTGCCATAGAAGGGCAAGTAACCTTGGCAGTCAACGTGTGTGCGTTTGTGTCTGTGTCTGTGTCGCCTAGCTTGTAAACACGGTATCGCAAAAGATAATCAACCTCTGCTTATCTTATATTTAACACGTGGCTTCCCCATAATTAGTATAAGAACGATAATGCTATGGATGGAGGTCAAAGATCATTTGGGTTAGCAGAGGACAAAATGTGAAAATCTCAAGAATGCTGTTTCTCCAGAACCTGAACATCAAAGGAGCTAATATATGCATGGTTCCCTTATGTATTGTAAAATGTGTACACAATGTGGTTTAGTTCAGAGTTCATTTACGAACATCAGGGGGTCAAAACTTAAAATCCCGGTAAGCACGATAGGAACGTTATTGGCTCTCATATTTTGCCTGTGGTTCCCCATAATTAGTACAAGAACCTTATTGTCTTTTGGTGGAGTCAAAGGTCATTGGGTCTCACTCTGTAAAGTCTTGTAAAGACAAACTTTGTAAACACGATATCCCAAATGACTAATAGTGAGTTAAAGAACCATATGGGTGGAGGTCAAAGGTCGTACGGGATCAGCAGAGGTCCAAATGTCAAAATATCATAAGTATCATATTGAGAACTCTATCTTCAAAAAGAGATTATATATGCATGGTAGATTACCCAAATGATATAGGTGAGTGTTCATTAAATGTTTGCAAAGTCAAACCCTGCGACATTTCTACAGGTCAGGTCTCAATGAAGATGTGACATTTATGCTGATTTGACCTCCCAATATGTCATATAAACCTCCTTGCTGTTTTAGGTGGAGGTCAAAGGTCTACGTAGGCACATAGCTAAATAAGTAATTCACATTTTGTGAAGTGGGAGTTTTCCAACTTTCGACTGTCTTAAGACTTTGAACAGTTTTTCATTACTCTTGCTCTTACTTGAGTCCATCAAATCATATGATAAAGTTTAGACTTCCCTGTGTTTTTACGCAACTACCTATACAATTATTTTTAAAGTTCTTTCCAGGAGTTAATACCCTAATAATATTTAAAAAAATCTTTTCACGAGTTTATGCTCTACTCAACTAAACTATTCATGGTACTACCTATGATGGATGAGTTGCTCCCATAATGTTGCTAACATAAAATTGCTTGTATTACCTTTTACAAGTATTTTAAAAGTTCTTTCAAGGAGTTTATGCTAAACTAAACTAAACTATTCATTTATGCTCATTTATATTACCTATGTGGGATGAGTTGCTCCCATAATATTGCTTGTATCAGCTTTTACAAGTAGTTTTATACTTCTTTTTTAGGAGTTTATGCTCTACTTAACTAACCTATTTATGGTACTACCTATGATGGATGGGTTGCTCCCATAATATTGCTTGTATCAGCTTGTTACCTCTTGACATTAAGAAGTGGTTAATCGCCATCTCTGTATTCCCAATTGTATTTTTTGTTTTTCCACTGGTCATAGTTTTTTTCCTGTCACAAACACTGCTTGTCCTGTCTGATGACAAGTTCTATATATTACCATGTAAGCACTGGCTCTGTTTAGATTAATACTGAAGTAAAAATTTCAACCAGGGTTGGCTTGCAAACTACTCTTGCGCTGCATATGCAATATATTTAAAGGCAAGTAACCGCTATGAGGGTTTTCCCTCTGGTTTTACCTCGTGATCACAGTCAAATGTCTCAAATGGCAATTTGTACATTATATACAAATTAGAAATCCTCAGCACTTTCAAACAATAAATTTCAACTTTCTAAACTATGTGCTAAACAGATTAATTTACACAGTCAATGAAAATTTCTTGGAAACGTTAAATGCCCAAGTTATCATTTCGTGGACATAGGAAATGTCGCTCTACTTGTAATAGAAAGTTGAACTTCTATTGAAAATTAATGCGTTAGGAATTTTGTTATTTATTTTAAAGTTGAAAAAAAAATAAGTACAGTATGCAAAGTTTATCGGGTTCTTAATTTCATATAATTATCCAAACTTCACATATTTCAAATGAAAGTTAAAGTTGTTTCTCAAACATGTTGCAGAAATAACTTGCCAAACATATCAAAATAACTGGACAGGACCAGAATAGATGTTCGAGGGTCTCATCCTCAGAATTACAAAATGTACACATGGGAGATTCTTATAGCTTAATTTTATGTGAACATTAGTTGGTACCAATAATTCTTTTAATAAAGTATCCTTAGTTGGACGTGAGTTAACTGTAAACCTTATCAAACGCAGAACAGTATCAGAAAGGCTTGCAATTGGCGTTATATTGGCTTTCCACTCTCTGGGATTACCGCTAAAAATTCCATCATAAAAAGTCAAACGGGAAATTATTTGTAATATCAAACTTGGTGAATGCAGTATAGGTTATAAGGCATAACCATAAAATAAATCATTTACTATATAGGCTTTCTTCGGCATTAAAACATTCGAGTAAATACTGTCATTATTAATTTTTATATATGAAATTATGAATTGTTAACAACATATCGATTAATACAATGATCTGGTTGGCCAAGCACTACATACCACATAAATAAAGGTGTTTGAAATGTCAATATCATTTTATAGAAAGAATGCTGTATATATCATTATATTATTTTGAGTTGAACAACATTAAACACAATTTCTGACAGAACACCATCTGTGGGGGAACGCTTATTGAGGCAAACTGGATTTTGACGGCAGCAAGTTGTCTCCATGGTAATGTCACTTTCGAAGCTTATGCAGGTGAGTGCTCCCACCTGCACCGCTAGTCGGTGAAAAAAACATTCAGTTGGGATGGGGTGGGGACTGGGGAATTTTAACATTCAGTCTACGAAAAATTAGACAAATCCTTCTGGCCCAGACCGACCTCCGGAGCGGGTTCAGAAGTCTTTTCATTAGCAAAAACTTACGTTTTCTTTCTAATTACAGATATTAATTATCTATAGTTTTATCCATTTGTTTCTGGGAATTTTCAAATGTGCATGAAATTGCTGAAGTCATACAATCGGATGGTTTCTCTGATTGTACATAGAAAACCAAAAACTAGTAAAGCTTGTTTTGACATATATCTTTGATGTACTCCGAAAGATATATCTTGTGATCTGTTTTATTGCAGTCAATATCTTCAAGTTGAGTATTTTGGCGCTTACTAATACTTCAGTCATCATATTTAACACATGCATACCGACAGGGATATGCGGAGAAGCATACATGTTTTATTAAGTATTTTTTCGTTCATTTTATTGATTGACTTCTTATTCCCTTTAATACCATATAGGCATTGTTAATAGATTCGATGGGTCACGGAAGAAATTACAAGTCAATCAGACCATTCTGCATCCCGACTACGATGATGTCACGAAGAGTCATGACATAGCATTGATTCAACTCAGAAAACCTGTTAAACTGAATTTTCATATTAGAAAGGCTTGTCTGCCAGATCCCGCAAAAGGTGAGAACAAGCGCCCTACACTGTAAAAAAAAAATTGTAAATTTTACAGTGAAATGGCTGTCAGCTAAAATGCCAAAAATAATTTGTTAATTTTACAATCACTTGTAAATTAAAAACAGTTAAAAACTGTAAACTTTACCATTTTTGGTAATTCAAATTACAAATTATTGTAAAGATATTTACCGAAAACTGCAATATTTACATATTAAAACTGTAAAATTGACAATTTATTGTAAATAAATTTACAAACATATGTAATATTCACAGTTTAAAACTGTGAAATAAACAACAAATTGTAGATGAATTTACCAAAAAATGTAATATTCACATTTTTGAAATGTAAAATTTTCCAATTTCACAATAAATTACACATTACTGTAATTAATTTACACAAAAATGTAATATTCACAATTGATTGTCTCCAGGGTCACAACAAATTTGGAAAATTAACAGGTCCTATTTCCATGGCAGTGGTATTTCACCAGTTGGTTAGCGATACAATATTTACTCGATCAAGGGCATACAATGTGACCTTCGCAAATGACCTTTGAGCTACTTGAAAAATGAAATGCTCGAACATGAAACATGTACAAATGACCATTATATATATAAGTAAGGAATTTTAACTTTTTTTTCTGTAGTCACATTTAGACTGTGGGTAAAACAGAGTAAATTTTCAAAAATGGAAAATAACAAGGAAATAGTTTATTACAACTTTATTACAACTGTAACTGTGCTTACATTCTTACTATCATTAAAACACCAGTCTTACATATGGCCATGTGTTTTAATCTGGGCCAGTAAATAAGTGGCGATGTTACATCTGTGCAACACATTTCAAGGGGCGGCCACTCCCTAACCCCGCCCCCCCCCCTCCGGGTGGATCTCGGGTCCCCCCGAAATTAGTGGTTTCCCCCTTAACCCCCTCACCCCAAGAAAAAAATAAGAAATACAACAGAAAAGTATAACATTTTACCTCATTAGTTACCTCAAATCTCCATAATGTCTCAGAGGAAGGACATTTTGTACGAACGTATCTTCAATGTTTTCTGTTTCTTGCGAAACTTCCCAGAGAAAGAATCTGCATCATTAATATTCCGAACTGTAGCACTAAATATGATTTCACAATATTAAAAGGTGACAAAAGGAGGGCCTGTCACTTCCATACACAAGTTCACAAGAACCTTGAAGATTTGCAGTTAGCCACGTCGCCATGAATGGTGGCAGACCGTGATTATGATTATGTAAAGGTCGGAAGACAAACACAATATGGTTGGTTACCTGAGTGACCCTCCTATGGGCGCCCATTCATTTTGTTAATGCTCGCAATCAGCCTCCGATCAGTAAACTCAACAGATAGCTAGTATGATGCTGAATTAGCCCCCTTATTTGCAAATGTTGTAAAATTTACAGTGTCCCTCATGTTTGCACAAGTTTTATGTGGGTCATTCCAAGCCAAATTTTTTACATGCCCAGGTGACAATTTCCTGTTTTTTTTTGCAGAATTGGAACTCCCTCTAATTAGTTGATAATTAATGACCAATTAAAAACATTTATGTCAAAATACATTTTTTATGAAAGATATTACACTCAAAAAATTATTTCAAGTACTTGAATATATTCCTAAAGTAAACATACCAACTGATCCAAATTTTGATGAAAATAGACGAAAATTTAATAATCTTTATTCACGAACTGTCTCCCACATGACCACCTTTTTCCCCGCCAGTTGTACTAATGCATACACTTCCGGGTTGGCTTACGATTTTTGAATCAAAGGCGAAGGCAGGCATGATCCTGTTTTAACTGCGATACTGTAGGGTAAACAACTCCTTTCAAATAGTGGTTGCCTCCAGATGATTCCTTTTTTTCAAATATTTTTTTATGAATTTTTACAATATTGAAAGCAGTTTCCGTATTTGTCACCCAGGCGTCGCACCCAGTTTTAAAGTAAAAAAATCCAATAACCCCTGACACGTCATGCGGTACTCATTAATTATTCATGAGCTAGCATCACCACGCTATAGTTAAGGTTGCACTGTGTAGTAACTATGTAGTTAGATCTATATTTAATTAAGGAACATTATTCACAGAATATAAGAATGTGGTCAAAATGAAAAGGGAAACAGGAAAGCGTGATGTACAATAAGACAACGATTCGCGGGAATGAAATTTGATGTTGTACTTTTAGGTCCAAAAAATATTCCTATTCTCATGGTTTCCGGGGAGAACAGGGAGACGCTTTAGGCTAGGTGAATAAATAATTTAAAAGGGCACCGACAGCACAAACAAAAGGGTATCACAGCATTTTGTGCCGTCGGTGGTGTAATATTTTTTTTTGGGGGGGGGGGGGGGCACTGACAGCTTTTTTTCAGTAAAAAGGAAGGGCACGATGGCAAAAGCCTTCGGTTTTGTCGAGCCCTGAATAGGATAACCTATTCTGAATCTGCGAACAGACGATCTATCAGTAATGGGTCGCTAGAGTAAATGGGTGTAGTGACCAATGGAGTGGGCCCCAATTTTTCTGAAGTTTAAATAATTCTTGCAATCAATTCTTACAATGCAAAGCCAAGTCTCATGCTTCACAGTTGGGCATTTTTAGACAATAAAACACATATGGAATTCTATTTCGGCTGAACTAATGTCTGAATGGCAAACCTACTACACAAAATTGTGAGATTATAACCAATTGCTACCAGTGTTGGCGCTAGGATCATAATTTCGGGGGGAAAATCCCCCCTTCCGATTTTGGGGGGGATTTTTAAATTTTTTTGGGGGGAATACTAAAATTGAGCGTAAATTTAAACTTCTTCGACATAAAATGATGTTGTACTAGTTTTATGCATTAGCAAATGACAGTTGAGCATCAGTAGTACAAATTAAAAGCTGATAAAATCAAGCACCACCCCCCCCAAAAAAAATATATATTTTTAAGGGGGGAAAATCCCCCCGACGATTTCCCCAATGCGGGATCGGCAAGAAAGGTGCGGGAATCCCGCAATCGCACTGCTTAGCGCCATCACTGATTGCTACTATTTGTTAATGTTCACAATTGTCACTAGAGAGCCCATTCGAAGTCACTGACGTTCTGGATCAAAGAGAGTACCTTTCGGATGGGCGCCATATCCTTTCTTGAGTTTCGATCCTTTGTCCGGATTTATCATCAAGAAACACCTACAAAATTGAAGAATAAAAAATGGACAAAAATGGACATATATAATAGTGTACAGAATAATACTTTGTCAAAATCCATCAAAGGATATATGCATGAGATCACTTATGAACAATTGTTGAGAGATTGAGTGATAGATAGAGTGATGGGTGCAGCGCAATCAAAATAGCCCTGACCAGCATGATGCTGGTATGAGCTAGTGATATTATCTTGGAAATCTGTTATGTTCCGGAAATTTGTCGTTAAATACAATTACCCAAAGCTTGACATCAGCACCCACAAATGCGGATGAGTTTCCGGCTTGCGGGTGCACACAGCAAAGTTTTGTTTTGATGGTAAACCAACTTTCATGGATGTAGACGATGCAATTCCACCCACAAGGTTTTGCAGGTAATCAAAATCCCCTTAAGAAAATAAGCATTATTCTAGCTCATATTCAAATGATGGGTCAAATTTTTCTTTATCAATGCATTCTGTGAGATATCCTGTGAGTTCTTCGAATGTATTCCAGATTAATAGCAATTTTAGACAGGATCCATGGCTCTCATAAAAAAATAGGCAGGTCCTGTGATTGGTTATTAGGATATTTTCTGGCCCTTTTTACCAACTAAGGTCATATAGAGCCACCCAATTCTTTTTTATATCAGTTAGAGACACTGAGAGCTAAAATATATCACCCAGGTGGCTCCTGTAGACCCATAACCTTAAGGCCCACGCCTGGGTCGTATGTGACCCACCTTTTCCCCTGGCCACTCGAAACTGCCAGTAGGTACCCGGAAATTTGGACAGCGGGATGCAGGCGCGTGACGACCCGCGCTGTTGCGAACACAAGGGGGCAGACTTCAGCCTCCTCTCAGCCATTGTCGCGCAAATCCCACCCTACTTATTGAGAGGTGTGGGCTAATGGTTGACCAGCTATGGGAGAGCCTCATCAGCAGCAGGCTGAGAGATGGACTGGATGGGAGTGGAAAAAATTTGAGCAGGGATGAGGTGGTTAGAAGGTTGCCGTTGGGAAGGCTGAGGTGGAAAGATTCTGTGGTTAGGGATATGAGAAGGGTTTGGCAGGTGCCAACATGTGTGAGGGCTAGCCCGCTTCCCTTGAGGGGTGGGAGAAGTTGAAAGATGTCCCAATTCACAACCGATCTCATAAATTGCATATCACATGTTCGTATCTACTTTTTCATATTGGATCGACCATTCATGTCCAACTTGAAGGCTTCTGGTTCGCCCAAATTCGCTCCTGGTTCACTCAAAATCTCTGTGCACCAACCAGGAACCCCTTTTCTCAAAATGTGGCTCCTAATTCCAGCATAAAAAACCCACCATTGTTGCCCTTTCTTTCCAGGCATGGTTATTGACATACTGAGTGTACTGTACCTTTGAAAAAAGTCCAAAGTTGCAGGTGCTCCTTCATTATATTCTATTCCGAAACAGTAGTAGGCTGAAAACAGCATTCCGAGGGCAGACAGGAATGACAAAATATTGTCAGCAACAACATGGCGGTCGATAACCAGCATCCATTTCTTGGCAGTTAACATCTCACCTGAAAGTGAATAAATATATTTCTCATTCACCTCCTTTCAACAAGAACAAATTTGTGTTGAGATTCCAGCTGGGTATATTGTTCCTTTTGGGTAGTCTGTTTTTTATCCTTTTAGGTTGCTGCAGTTGCAATATTCTTGCATGGATTTGGCTACTGTATTGATTCCTGATCTCAAGTGACCTTGAAACAACATAAAAAACTAGGCTTTGAACTCCAAGTGGGGAACCTAAGCTAAGTATAATAACAGTTAGGGATGTGCCCGATCCAAAATTTTGAGATCCGGCCGGACCCGATTTTACCCGATAGTACGAACTATCCGGCCAGATCTCCGGCCGGATAGTATGAACTATCCGGTACACCCCTAATAACAGTCCCACAAGTTGATATTCCCCAGATTTCATGCTTACAATAAGTGTCATAGACGCACACACACCCACATGCCTGCAGAAATTAATTTCGCCATTGGCAAGAAATAACCCCCATCAAATCTTGCAACCTTGTGTGAACTTGTCCTCCTGTTGAATTTGTCATTTCAATTTGAATGTCACAGCTTCAAAATAATTTTTAGGTCTGATTTTTTTATTAGTGATCTGAAACAGTTCAGTAAATATTATTTCGTATTAGCTCATGAATTTTCAATACAGCCTTTAGGTTGACAAAAGGTTGAGTTAAAATCAATCTTATTCTACAGATAGAGTGCTTACCACAAGCAATCAGGAATGGAGTGTTTGGAAGATCCTTCTGCCTGTCTACATCATCTTTGGTGGTTGTAGGCTGAAATAGAAAATTAAATGAAAGAGAAATGTAAATCAAAACAGGAGGCCTTGATTCTGACGAACCTTATAACATATTGATGAAATACACTGCAGCCTACAAACTTAGTGACCTTAAATCATTTTGATTTTTTTCTTTAGTGTCTCGTAAGTTAAATCTTTAAATTCGCGGGATTTTCCATTATATTGCGCAATCTTCACATTCGCGGAATTGTTACGTATGGAAACGATTAATCGTTAATCGTTCGAATAATGCGTAGCGATTACCGAATACTGTAGCCTATTATTCGAAAATCCCTATAGCCTACTATTTGCATATTAGAGCGCAGGCTAGGCATTCAGCGATATCACTTTTACTGGTTATAGTAACACCTAGGGTTCGCATTATTAGCAGCGAAATGGGGGAATCGCGCAATCTGAGGCTGTGCTCCCGCGCCAACCCCCCCCCCCCCCATCCCCCCCCCGTAGCGCCGCCACTGCAGACAGTAAAATTAGACGTAAGCCTAACATATTTTTTTCAATGGACAATTGGAGATCGCGAAATTATCGGCACTAACGATTATTCGCTACAGTTCTTTTGTTTATCGTAATTGCTACAAAACGAACGAATAACAGTTTATCGTTAATTGCCAACAGCCCTACACTGCACTACCTACATTGTACAAATGATCATTCCAAATACACCTTGAACAATTGGAGTACAGTAAAGAAGACTAAAGAGGGATTAAAAAAACATTTCTTTTTCATTCATGTACTTCACAAGCTATAAACCCTGAGTTAATGCTCACTTATCACTCCTCCCTAACTCCTCATGCCTTTGGTAATTTGTATTTGCCTCCTCCCCACCCCTCCACCACGCAGTTCACACAGTTCAAACTACCAACCCCCTTGTGTGGGACGTCATCTATGAGTGCCCCCTAATCACTGGTAAAAAGTTGATTATTCAACATTTTTGGCATCAACTATGAACCAGTCTGAAAAAAATCATATTCATGACATGTCTTTATGACTGAAATTCACAGTACTGTTTTCATCGGTACAAGTTATGATGCTAAAATTCCCACAGCGTGCCATGAAATGTTACTAAAATTTCTCCATTCATCTTCATCCTTAGCTAAACTGTCATTTTTTGATATTATTTCCTAACAAAATGAGTAACATTATTTTGGTATAAATGTTCAGTATTTTTTTTTTGTATGAACCTGTTAACATATTACGAAATTATTTTACTTTATATCCGGGCGCTAACGCACGCTTCTCACGTGTGGGGCGAAACAGACGACCTGTTGCCATCTGAAGTTAGTAATACTATAGGGCAGGGCGGACTTCTTTGAACAATGCTGTTACCAGGACAACTGTACCCAACCCGCCGTACTATCAGCCGGTGAAAACAAACGGTCTACGTTCACTGACACTGAGTTACTGTGGCCTAGCTTGATCGACAGAGCTAAAATATTTTTATTTACAAGTTTAAACTTCAAATAATGTCAAATATTTGTGTAGTTATATGCTACTAAACACTTATCGTTTGGGATTTAGGGAACAAGTACGTCAAGAAACATTTTTTCACTTAGCAAAAGCCATTATTTGTACGCTATCTCGCTGTAGGTATGTGTGTGCTCACCAGCAGAAATCCGGTGAATGCTGACGTCAGCACGCGCTGCCCTATTGTAATTATTTTCTCAAATTTCACCACCTGAGCCTTTGTAACTAGCCTAAATAAGATAATTAACATGGGTTGATCATTTTATTGATGCATGCAAGTGATCTGATAGAGGCTAGTGATGGATAAACTAATACTACTATTCCTTTAGTTCTACTATGTTAGCATATTAAAGAAACTTAGAAATAACCTACGATTTGTTAATACTATTAACTATAATTCTCACCAGTTCGTCAAGCATACTGTATGACAAAGTAGAATTCGGCCTAGCTAGTTCAATCCAAATCTCAAGTTCGAATAGTTCATATAATAGACCGAGAATATCGTTTGAATTTGAAATAATTTCACTTTATACCAAAGGCAAGGGCGATATTTACTATAGACTAGTCCCAGTAAACATTTTGACGTCGGATCGACGTTGGGTTTGGGTCGCGTGAAATGGTCGGACCGACGTCTCCCACGTTTCCGTTTGCAAAGTGGGGCAACGTCGATTCGACGTCGATTCAGACGTCCAATATTCGTTGGTCCGACGTTTGGCCGACTCTCCGGTATACCGTTCAAACGACGTTCATTGGACGTCTTTCCAACAATTAATGTCGACGTCAATTCGACGTCGATGAAACCGTCCAATATTCGTTGATCCGACGTTTGGCCGACTCTTCGGTATACGTTGAAACGACGTTAACTGGACGTCTTCCCAACATTCAATGTCGACGTCGAAACGACGTCGATAAAACCGTCCAATAATCGTCGGTCCGACGTTTGGCCGACTCTACGTTATACCGTTCAAACGACGTTCACTGCACGTCTTTCCAACATTTAATGTCGACGTCGAATCGACGTCGATGAAACCGTCCAAAATTCGTTGGTCCGACCTTTGGCCGACTCTTTGGTATACCTTTCAAACGACGTTCATTTGACGTCTTTCCAACATTTAATGTCGACGTCGAATCGACGTCGATGAAACCGTCCAATATTCGTTGGTCCGACGTTTGGCCGACTCTTCGGTATACCGTTCAAACGACGTTCATTGGAAGTTTTGCCAACATTTAATGTCGACGTTGATTTGACGTCGATGAAACCGTCCATTAATCGTTGGTCCGACGTTTGGCCGACTCTTCGGTATACAGTTAAAACGACGTACATTGGACGTCTTTCCAACAATTAATGTCGACGTCGATTCGACGTCGATGAAACCGTCCAATAATCGTAGGTCCGACGTTTGGTCGACTCTTCGGTATACGTTGAAACGTCGTTAACTGGACGTCTTCCCAACATTCAATGTCGACGTCGAAACGACGTCGATAAAACCGTCCAATAATCGTCGGTCCGACGTTTGGCCGACTCTACGTTATACCGTTCAATCGACGTTCATTTCACGTCTTTCCAACATTTAATGTCGACGTCGAATCGACGTCGATGAAACCGTCCACAATTCGTTGGTCCGACCTTTGGCCGACTCTTTGGTATACCTTTCAAACGACGTTCATTTCACGTCTTTCCAACATTTAATGTCGACATCGAATCGACGTCGATGAAACCGTCCAATATTCGTTTGGCCGACTCTTCGGTATACCGTTCAAACGACGTTCATTGGACGTTTTTCCAACATTTAATGTCGACGTTGATTTGACGTCGATGAAACCGTCCATTATCGTTGGTCCGACGTTTGGCCGTCTCTTCGATATACCAAACGACGTTAAGTGGACGTCTTTGTAACACATCATTTTAACGTCGGATTGACTCTGGCTTGGTTTATAGTTTACTAACAATGTATGGTAAGTTTGTTTTAAATCGAAAAATGAAAAACATGAGTTGATTGAAATATTTCGTTTTAAAAGAAAACGGCCCTTTTATATTTGATTACAATAATATGATAAAGTCACAAGAAAAGTCTACTATAAAGTTAATAGAGGTAAAATGCGCTACATAGCACAGACTATATGTTACTACAGCTGCATGTTTATTAAAAGGCAATGGAAGTTGTTGACTGTTGTTCCAAACTTGTCAACATAAACCGTTGTGGTAAAAAGGAGCGCTCTACACGTACATTGTCGTACGAGTTACACCCTACCGCCGATGAAATGCCATATGTTAAAGTCCCATTCATAGTTTCCTCATGAATTTCAGAAAACAAACTTCCGAATTAGATTCCAACGTTTCTTAACCTAAATACACTCTGACCAGGTGGGTTTTATGGAGAAAAGCTGTCGCAATCGAAAGAAAGAAAAAAAAATTCTGTCGCCCTTATGGCGGTAACGATTTACCGTAATATCACTGCAACCGCCTACGGTTCATTACACAAATGTAAAGAAAATAGTCCATGCAGTCCTATTGGTATCGCATTTTACAAGTAGAATAGGTTTGACACCGCTAGGTCACGGTACTAATCTCCCACCAAAATATGCCTTCTCGCATTCACTACACTAGAGGTAGGGAAAATCCCGAAAACACTCGAGAAGTACAAAAAGGAAAATTACCAACAAAATAAAACAATGTAAAAAATAAATATTGAAAGCCACGAGCATTTTCCCATAACAGCAATCCAAAACAAGTAGTGATTGCCTAGTCTGTAATACAACTGAAATTTCGAAATATAAATATTTTTACATCAGTTCTGGAGTCGTTACTAGACACACGTAGATTGGAAATGTCGGTGCCTTTGTGCATATACCACATTCTGTCTATCTACAAGATGTAAGGTCATTAACCTCGTTGCAATTTTGACATTCCCTTGGTTCCCACAATCCCTTAAAAAGAAAAACATAAGAAATTGCTTGACCCGCTATTTCAGACGTCTAGTCAATTCAGAAAAAAACAATAAAAAGATAAGCAGCACGTGACGTTTCTTTCTCACTCTTGGTTGGTCCTTTCAATGACAGATTTGATGAATTAGGTAACATTGAACCAATCAGTGACCAGATGCCCGAACATGAGTGAGCCCAAGAGTTCTTATTTCAGAGGCATGTCAGTAGTGAAAAGTTAGTCGAAACAATCGCTCTTAGCTAGTGATCGTTGTTTGCGGACGTACAGGCTATTTAAGTAAACATGGTTTCTTATCAGTATCTTGAAGTAACTTAACAACGCTAATTGGACTTTAATTTAGAGACGAGAGAGGTAATCTTATAATCAACGGAATATTTGACTCATTTACTTGAGCAAGGGCGAGAAATCGAGATACCAGTTATACCGAGCTCACAAGGCGTCGTCACACTCGTAGCAGTAAACCGCCTCATAACACTTGTTACGGATCGCCATTCCAGCCTAATAATTTGTTTTCCAATTAATACGAGAATAAACGCAATAATACAGATATCGTGCTACCAAAAACACGGAATGAGCAGTATCGATAGAGTTGATAGGTAAGTACATATTTATCCCATCAGTTGTTTAATTATCATGTTACTCGTTCTCAGTTGCTTAGTCAATTACTGCAGAGTAGAAATAAGATACCGAATTGATCATGCCCTGGATAACACTACAGTCTGTACAGGAAGGGCATATGCCGTGGACCTATCAAGTATCAACCGATGTTTTCAATAGCAGTTGGTATATAGTTGCAGTACAATATTTGTATATACTATTTTTATTTGTAGCATATTTGGCTAATGCCTGAATCCCAACACCCTCTAACTTAGATTAAAGTTCAGGCCGGGATTTCCTTTGTAAGAATTTTTTTTTTTTTTGTAAAGTCGGTCTGCGTATCGACCAGCATGTAGCAGTGCTAATTTTAAAGGTATGCAGTATTTCCGCGAATTATGCCAGAAATTTAAATATGGTCACCTTTGGTCATAATTCTTAAATTGTTTTTATTACCGCCTTCGAAGAAATTTACCCCACTGAGAAATTCTTTCGTCTTGGGTGTTCATTAAGAAAATGTCCGAGAACAATTTGGAGAATAACGACCTCCAGGAAAATACTTTTTGAAAATGTCTAGCAATTATAAAGTGCTATAATTTGGGGCCTATGCAGACTACTTTTAAACTGGGGGTGGTAACTTGATAATAGTCACCAAAAGTATGGTGGGATAAGAAAATTGCCAGAATGGCTTCTGGTCACTACCAATCTTATATAATAACTCACCATTTTGTATTTAAGCACTCTTAAATTGTAAGAAAAAAAGTAGCACCATCCTCTGGGAAAGGCACTGGAGGAACCAGGAAGCAAACAGAATACCACCAGGCTCCAGCATGTAGTTTATATGTCATGCAGGCACTTTGGGCTGATATGAGGCTAAGGACTACTTTGAATTGTAATAAAATATCTTTCACTAGGAGAATGGAATTGCATTTGATGCAAGGATGTAGACCCTGCAAGATTTTTTTACTGATTACTTTTACTGCTATAGTCTTCAAAATGTGTTAGAAGACTATAATATAGCCATTACTATTTACAAGGCATGTTAAGTGAAAGGAACAGTTTAATGACAGTTCAAAAGTGTCACACTAAAGTTAAACAATGGGAAAGCAGTCTTGATATTGATAATGGAAAGATGATCTAGGCTTATGTTGAATTTAAAGTATTTGACTTTAATCAAACTGACAATCTGGCTGTTGTGCCTGCCTGTCCTTGCGGGCACCAGTCCGGTCTGCAGCGTGTTTTAGCCATAATTTAATGACTGCTTCCACCTGTGACTGGGTTGCTGTTTTTGTCAAGGGGTTTCTTGAGATGGCCCCTAGGGACAATAGGAAAAAACGAAGAGCAATTATAAGTATAATCACATGAATAAACCAAGAGAAAATGTAATCTAATGACTGACCGCATGGCTTAATTGATATTATGTTGTTTATTTCAGGCAAGTCTCATCCCAAATGATTGGAGGGCATTGATGATACTTATCAACTTGGTCCAATTTTACTGCTCTGCTCAGCGCTTTGCAAAGATGAGTACATTATCTTATATGAATTACAGTCACACATTGCAGTCTGACAAAACCATTCAATCTACACAAAGTTGCTTGATGGTTAAAATATGGGCCTTGGCCTTTTGGGAAAGATGTATACAATGCATAATGTTTGTGTGTAGTTCAGTGTGAAGCTTTTCTACATGTTACATGATGCATCATTGAAGCACTGTTAGTTTGTCACAGTATATATACCATTTGAACAACTGGGACGATTTTATTTTTTTTATTATAGGCATTTGTATACTTACTAAAAATCAAATCTTTCAGAAGAAGGGTAGAAAAGGCTTTCTTTTCGGCACTCCCCCTGCCTAACCAGTTGAATTTTGTGGCCAAGGCACTGCTCATTAGGAATGATAAAATCCTTCTCACACTACTATCCAAGTTGGTCCCACCTATCATAGACAGCTTCTGGACCTATATAAGGAGGTGATTGCGAAAAAACAATGAAATTTATTAAGGAACAAAGTTTATGTTATCCAGTTGTAATAAGTTATGAATTGTTTACTTGTTATTTACCACCACACTACTATTAGTATTACATTAGTTGTAATTAATTTATTTTCTAAAAATATGTATTTGGTAAACATTACTACAAGAAGTATAATTAAAAAGTAATATATTTCAAAATGTATGTAGTTAACAGAGATACAATTTTTTCAAAAAAATAATGCAAATATATCTCAGATAGAGGTATGACTTATGACATACCACGTATGACAGGAGTGGGGTCACTGGGTGCATAAGTATCTAAGAGTTTGGCAAGATTGTTTAAAACTGTAAGACTCCTACCACTCCCAGTTGAAAAAAAAGTAGTGCAATTTTTAAAGCAATATGCAATTGTAAGGCTCATAGAGCAAATTTTAAACTGTGCCATTCTACACTTATAACTTGGGTTGAAATATGAGACTTATAGACCACATAGCATCATATGTCTATTTAATATGGCTGTGAAAAGGTTTTCATTAACTTTATATTACAAATTGATGGAGCACGAAATTACAGCAAGTTACATTTAGTCTAAAACTCAATCATAGAACGCTTACACTACTGGTTTCTTTAAAAACGTGCAATCAAAAACACACAAAAAACATTTCTTACCAGTTTTTTCCTTGATCCTGTGTCATTTTTAAGTTTTTCCTCCAAAGAAGTTATACCTTCAAGGGACTTTAGAGGAAATTCATTTAGCCAATCGTCTTCTTCACTCTCTGGTAGGACGTTTGCCTCAGTCAGTGTTTTTAGCAGCAACTTGTTGTGCTGAACCTCCGCCTTAATCTCCGTCAGCATCGAGATTACCCTTTTTTCAAAATCTAATGAAAGTTGACAACAACAAAATAAACTTAGTTACATTCCTATAAACTCCATGTGTCATAGTAAAACTGTGTTCCCTTAAAAATTATACTGTACATTAGGTCTTTCATTTTTTGTTGTTGCATATTTAGCATCAATTTAATAATAAATAACAATTCACAAGAATATAAATAAATAATATTAAATAGTAACAAATATTACTTTGTCTTCATACCTTAGCATTTTTGGTTTCGATGATAATCGTAACATTTGCAATCATGCGTGTGTGTGTGTGTGCGTTTGTGACGCCCAGCTTGTAAACACGATATCTCAAGAAGGGAAGCTTGGACAGTTCTCATATTTGGTACATAGGAGTACCTTATTGAGTACAAGAAGCCTATTGTTTTTGGTGTAGGTCAGAGGTCATTTAAGGTCACCAGGGGTCAAATAGTGAGAAGCTTGTAAACATGATATCTCAAGAAGCAAAGCTTGGATTGATTTCATATTTGGTATGTAGGTTGACCACATTAAGTACAAAAAGCCTATCGTTTTTGGTGGATGTCGAAGGTCATTTAGGGTCACCAGGGGTCAACTTTTTTCATACCTTTTCATAATATAGGTATCTCCCATCGTCCAGCCTATAAGTAGATGACATGGGCGATTCGCCTCATAAGAATAGGAGAGCCTATTGACAATTGAAAATGATCTTACGGGCATCCGTAGATTTGAATCCGAACTCGCGACAATATCCCCATTGACTTAAGTGTGTCGCTAGAAGTCCTGAATTACTATGTACATAGCTACATACATGTGTGTGTGTGTGTAAAACAGTGTCTTCCAAGGCTTGCTTGCAGACCATAGATATATAAAAGTGCTAGAGCTACTGCAACACTTGTCACTCATCCGTATGGATATTTTGCTAAAAAGTTGATGTGATTTTGATGGAATAGTGCATTTGAATGGCGAAGCATGCCTTCTCTAGAAAATATTTGTAGATCATTGGTAGTTCTGGTTGGATGTAAGTTGCACAGGTACCACGAATTTCAAAACATTTCTTGGCCAGCTGCCAAGGAGAAACTAGGTCAAGCACCTGTGAACTTGAGATTTGTTTTCACTTCATGGAGTTGGCTGTAATGTTGGCCTAGTTTTTCTCAACTTGTGAAACTACCATTGACAGGTTCCAACAAGGTTGATATTTTGGGACTAGTTGTGAATGGGGTAAGGGATTGTTTCAAAACATAACAGTCATGTGATCCAATGTCAACAAAGGTCAATCAGGGGTCAAAAACTAGTATTTTTGCAATAACTTGAGAACCAAATGTCCATCAAGGTTGGGAGTTACGCTATTGTAATACAATAGTCGACCTGCATTTGGGTGACCTTTGACCTCAGGTTGACCTCCAGTGACCTGTGTTAGCTTCTTTCAAGTTGATTCTTTCAAGTTTCGTGGGCATATTCCAATCTAAATTGTCCATAAGTGGACTCCTCTGCAACCTTAATGTGCAAAGTTATTAGCGATTTGGTTTGGTTTGTAATACTTGGTGTGCGGATTCATAACATTGAGTACAAGAACCCTACTGTTTTTGATGGAGGTGTGTATAACCACGTACAGACTGACCTGTGTTAGCATGCCATAGTGTTATTGTGACAGCTAGTTCTGGTTATATACTAACAAGCAGAAGTCTAGTGCATTGAAGTCATCGAAACCTCAATGCATTTTGCATTCTGGTTTTAATTGAAACAATTCAAACATGTGTCAATTGCTTTAATTTAATGAAGCTGAAATTCTGTAAATCAATAGAGCTAATGTACAATGCTTGCAAATAATTGAAAAGAGTTAAAAGAAAATTACCAGGGCAATGGAAAGAAGAGGCTGCACTATTGTCCAAAGTTTGGTTGGGGAAGCAAGGTGGGGTTGGAGAGCGCGGTGGGGCAGGAGATAGAGCAAGCGGAGTTACAGGTGTTGAAGTTGATGGCAATGATGGTGGTCTGGGTCGCTTTGGTGAGGCAGGAAACTCCTCATCACTCGAGCTTTCAACCATATAACGTTGATTAGGTCTGCAATAAAATAAAAAAATTAAATAAAAATTAAATTACCATAATACAATAATGATAACCTAAAATCTATCTTACTTTGACCACTTTTACGCTAACAAATCACCCTCCCACCCCAGTTGAAAAGAGAAACTTGGTGATAATTATACTTTGGTGCTTCACTGCTTTGTATACATGTGTGACTCTATCAGTCTTTTTGCTGTGTTGGGACTTACTTTCGTTTTCTTCCTATGGTTACTTCCTCATCTCCTGTCTGCAGGTCTGACTCATCTTCAGCCTGCCTTAGTTTGGAAACTGCCTTGTCATATGAATCTGTATGGAATAATATAAAATATGCCCCATGTATTTGAATACCTTTACTTTGAATTTGTGAAGTTACATTTTTATTTTATTCCTTGGTAAATTGAAAAATATCAGGAAACAGTTGGATAACCCAGCCAAAATGAGAAGGATAAACAAAGGGCATGAGACAGGGTGGGGGGGAGGGGGTCCTTATAGATTAGGTAACCACTGGACAGAGCACTTGTGAGTTCATAGCCCATCGTGGTGAAACAGTGCGTTCAATGGTAGTTACTGCATTAATTTATTACTGTTCTCCAACATTTCATCTCAAACTTCTGGGCTGTGTAGCATATTAGCAACAAGTATTAAAACCAGTACTTAGAAATGGGGGCAAATAGAGAGTATGAAGACACACCCTTCAATTATATTTAACATAATTTTTACTTACTTGTTGCATATAGTTTTCTTATTTTAAAAGCCTTCCAACTTGTCTCGGGCTCTGTGGTAGTCTTCAGAGCCTTTGCCAAACTTGCTGAAGATTTGAAGGGGGGCCACAAACAAGTACCCTCAGAAACCATCCATTTCTCATTGATGATGGCTATCTCCTTAGAGTCCGTAAACTCCACAATGTGATACAATGGGTCCATGCTAAGATTGAGTAATATAATTTTTCTAATTTATGTTAAAGTGATGATCATATATGTAAGTAAATGAAGTGTTAAAATGTATTTAACATTAAACTTAAACTAACAGTAACTGGCCTGAAGTCTCCTTAATATAAACTTGCTCTTTAATGAAGGATAGGCATAGCAATGAACCAATTTCTATGCGGTAAAAGTACATATTTTTTGAAAATTTCCCTCGAATGTGATACCTGTAGATTTTCACTTATACTGTCAACTTGTAAAATTCCTATACACTTTGATTCACAAGGATAGCTAAAATAATTTTCCTTGTGAGTGAATGATCGATAAACCACATACAAATCATCATTGGTAACAAAAAAGTTTTGCACTAGGCACACATCATTCCCTATTTGAACACAATTGTCCCCAGTGCAAAGAGTTATATGGACATTCAAATCTTTGTGATAAAAGTAGGCATACTGTGACATAGCTAAATGTCCTTCTGGCACTGGCCCATTTGAATGTTCTTGTTTGAGGATAGTGTACTCATTGTTCTTCATGCTTTTCTGAATTTCCCCCTTTCTCAACAGATGCCCAACTACTTGCCGCAGTGGCAGTGATGGCTTTTTCACCATTTTCTTCAATGTGCCCAAATAACTTTCAAATGGAAATGCAGAAACATTATCTAGTGGACCATATTTACGTGCATCATCAGCAAGATGAAGCAAACAATGTACATTGTACACTACCATTTCCTTGCCATACAATTTGGAGAAATGTGCAACAAACAGTTTTAATAATTCTTCAGAATAATCAATCAATGATGATTGGTTACAAAGCCTTGGTGACAACAGAATTTGAACTGCAACGGAAAGCAGCATGAAGTTGTGGTAAAGGTTCACTGGTATTTGGCTAGAAAGGACTAATGGACCAGTGTAGACTAAGAATTGACGGAACTCCGTAGCCTTCCATCTATCAACTTCTCGGAGTGATCTAGGTTTTCTTGAAAACTCTCTTGGCATGAACTCTCTAAGTGAAATCATCTTCTCAGAAATTGCATTGATCACTCTGGTTGGCATTCTAGTTTTGAACGGACCTTTCATCCACAAACCCAGCAGTTTACGAGTAACACCCAGACACACCAGATGCATATAATCTAATGGAAATTGGGAAACTAATCCTATAGAAGTAGATGAAAATGGAGATTGTTCAAGGTGGTGATCTTCGTCAAGCATTTGTTGGAAACTTTCGTCAGTTCTTAAACTATCTGCACTTTCTTTGTACACCATTTTTCCCATCCAAGTTCCAGTTTGTATGCACCGATCACAGCCTTTGTAGGAGGAATGCCCTTTTACACGCTTTATTAAGGCACGAGCCGGGGCATCACAAATAACAGCAGATATTGAAAATTGGTATTTTGCCCCACAATGCTCAATACCATGTTCTTCGAGACTTGTAACCTCGTCAATTAATGGTTTTAAGAATTCATTAACTGGAGATGGTTTCGACATTCCAGAAAATATTCCAATTGGAAATGGTGTACTGTCAAAAATTTGATCAGTGATCCCCAAAATTGGCCAGAACTGCATATTTGAACTGCGAAACAGGGGTAGACCATCAATGTTAATTTTAATTGAGATAGATTCTTTACATGGCTGTGATAACTGCATTTTTGATTTAATGTAGTTAGCAATGCCAAAGTGATAGTACTTGCCCCCTGCTATGTTTTCAAAAGAAATGTCTTTAATGGGCTTTAGAAGTGATCTTGGATCCTTTGGCAAATCAATGTGGTATGGTTTTAAAATGTTTAACAAACTAGATACTGCTGTTTGTGATATGTTGTTTGATGTAGCCCATTCCCCCAACTGATCAGAGAGGCTCATTTCATCAACATCTGACTGGCTACTAGAACATTGTGAAAGCTCTTCAAATTCACTTTCAGAATTACTACTCGGCCTGTGGGTAACTCCAGGATTGTTTAATGTATTGTTGAAGAGGTGTTTGCTTTCAGAAGGCCTAGTGCTAAGCCTAACATTGTCATGGCCTGTTTGTGATACTGTGGGGCTAGAAGTAAAATTTAGTGCAGTATTTGTGACTGGAATGTCTAAGTTGCTGGGCTCTTGAATCTGTTTAGGAACTTTACTCTTATCTGTTTTGAGATAGGGGTGGTGCTTTAGTTGAAATTGTACATTACGTCTTATTTTCCAATACGATATTGGTTTTACATAAGCCATAGCAAAGAAGAAATGTTGAAAATTCGAGACTTAAGCTACGGGCAGTTGTGCTCAACTGGCCTAAAATATCCTCTTAGTCTCAGAGGGAACTATATTGAGTATTCAAGACAGGTGTGGGGATTTTGTCTTTCCTAAACTGTTATTGTTAAATTAATATCCCAGTGTCCCTGGGCATTCTCTTCTTTGGGATTGTGAACTAGCCTCTAGGCCCTAGTCTAGGATAGTATCGAATATGGTAAAAACCACTTTTGGTGCCTTTTTTGGTAATGTTTAAGAATACGATATAGGAGGGGGGGGGGGTGATCCTAGCTTGGGGCAGTTTGAAACTGGGAGTGGGACGAAAATTGTAGCAACCCCTGGGCCTAAGCTCAATTATTTACCTTTATTGTTATACCGTTCGAAGAATAGACCTAGGCCCTAGCCTTTTAATGTTTGAAAAAATAAAATTGACCTCCTACGTCTAGGCCTTGTCCGACTTCATAAAGAGGAACACAATGAGGACGTTATCATTTCAGTTTCTGCTATACTCCAGTATAGGTTATAACTTAATTCGAGGAATCAACAAAAAACAGACAAGGCCTAGGCTATAACATCCTACCGCCTGTGCAGTATATACAACAGCATACACTAGGTTGGTAAATAAATCTGAGCCTATAGGCTATACATAGTATAACAACATAAGTATACAGAGCAAGGTCCTTATTTTCCACAAATTATATCGAATTCTTGGCAGTTTTGTTTTTTTGAGACCGCTGCCACTAGTTTTGCATTTATTATATAAAAACCTTGTACTCCGAAAAATCTCGTAACCGCAAATCCCTGTTTGATGCTGATCAATTTGTTATAGCTATAACGGCCGGTTAATGTATGTTAGACGTGGAATGCTTGTCATATATACAATGTACAATCCATGCCTCGCAAGCTGCGAGATCAAACACGTGCATGTAAAACGTGTATGATTACAGCAACTTATCATACTTGTACGTACGTACGATTCGACCAGCCGGTCATTGTGTAGGAGAGTGATTATTTATGTTAATATTTACGCGGGAAACCTTCAATGTTGAATATGTGAGGGCGTGTGTTTGCACTAAAGGGAATATATGACTTATCTAACGTGTGGGATTCATATCAGTTATACGAGCAAGGGATGATACACGTAGCATATTTGGTCCCCGTTTCCGGAAACTGAATAAATTAGAATTAACTAAAGATCTGATACTGATCCAAATATTATACAAGTAGTGTAATATGGAAAGTTGCAGGTGTGAAATATTGTCGAATGAAACCTTTTGTTTGACTTTTTGCTTGCACACATTTTGCAAGTCGTAGAGGCACTCCCCCCATGTAATCGCTATACTACCCCCCCCCCCCCCGTCAAGGAAAATTTAATTTGCTTCAAGTACTCAACAGTAACAGCTCTACAGAATCGTGCTATTAAGGCTTAGATCTTTATCAAATTTTAGTGTGATATAGCTCACACTATTTGCACAAGAAATATTTGGAAGTAATTTATTCTAATTTAGTTTGGATCCTTTTGTCAACAGCCTTTAATTCACCGAATGTCCGAACGTTATATGTAGGCTTTATTTTGCATGTTTACAGTTTTGTACTGACGTACTTTGTGCTAAGAAAATGTAATCTTTTGTATTTTCAATTGTCCGAATGGTTGACTCATTAAAAGACCGTTTTGAACGAGAAGTCAATTTTGTTTCTATTTCTTAAGCCAGGTTCGGCATTTGCACGATCGTATTTAAGAATAAAATACGGTAGTGTTTTATAACCGCGAAAATAGATCGCATTCTGGCGCAGGAGCTATGTTTGATCTACCTAAGTTAGCAGATAACCAGTAGCTATAAAGGAGGTCCCACACTCTAGAAGTTTCAGCCTCGGCAACACTTAAAAGATGGGCCTGACCTATACTAAAGCATTAAAAACTTGACCCTTTGTTTATTTGCACGTGATTATTGGGCCTATATGACCAATTATCATGGGTCATGGCTAATCATACATTACATGACCCAGCCTATACATGAGATTTAATGCGGAGGTTGGGGTAGTCTGCTGTGCTGTGAAAATATAAAACGGTATGAAAGAGTCGTACTGTTTTTATGTTGTTTACATTAATTCCAATTTAAAATTGAGTTGCCGTGGCAACAGCCCTAGCGCCCACACCAAATTAACAAACAGATTGTGACCGGAAATGGCGGATGAAACTCCCTATAAATGAGTGTTTCTGTGTGTGTGTGGGGGGGGGGGCACTACATGGCTAAACAGTGGCCAGTCTACCTAGAATTAAACCAATGGTACAGGTATAAGCTTTTTGACAGACATGTCAAGAAAGCGTCGGTACCCGACAGAACCACGAGTTTTGGCAAGAAGTTGAGTTATTATATAATGTGTGAGACATGTCCCCTTATGACCACCGTTAAAGTGTCGTGTTGCACAATTACAACTCGTAAATATTATTAAAAAAATGAACAAGCAACAACACTGAATTCCACTATGGAGCAACCAAAATTCAACGCAATTATATAATGCTATGTTCGCGAGATTAGTATAGTGCAATTCGTCAAATCATTGAAGAGTAATTTTCTTTTTAATTTCCCGACTTTCTTTGAAAAAGTTTGGCACTCTTCAAATTACAGAAAATTAATCCGTTGACGAGATCCGTCGGTTGTACGGTCAAAACGGCAATTTCTAGAATCACGTTACCATCTCAACATTTTTCAGATATTTGTAGTTTTGTTAAAGTTGGTAACCTGCCAATTTGCAGAAACTTGAAGGAGATACTTTATCTCGTCAACATTTTCCGATTTCTGTCATTTTTGAGATAGTAGCAACTCAGTGTGCGACTCAGCAAATTACAGAAAATTAATAATAAATTAACAACATTCAATACCAAGTTTGTGAATTTTATGACGTTATCGTCTCGTCAACTCGACAATTTACCGTTGTTTGTGGTTTAGAAAAGTCGGTAACTGTTCAATGCAATGTCCCTTCTGCGCTACCATAGTCTTGGACAGCGCATATTAGGAAAACTGACATTCCTCTTTCACGTTCGCTCAGCAGAAGATGAAAGCGCTGCCGACGCACATTTGTCTACGGAAGTGTTATAAAAGCGTAGTCGGGGATGTGTTTGTGAGGATATGGGATGGGGTATAACGAGGTATGCTCTAGTGCGTCAAACGATTACTTGATTCATAATTGTTATATGGAGCTGCCATGACCGAATCAATTATTTAAGTTAAACGTTACCTCAATATTACTGCACCAGATATGGTTCTTTCTTTCACTCGCAGTGCAAGTGTTATGGAAGAAAACGAGTGTAGATTTGCAATATACTTGTTAACATGTTTAACATTGCTCTATAGTTTCATTTTACTGAAAATATGTCTCCTTTTATTGGATTCATTTAAGTTTTACTTACCTTAATAACGGCATGATAAGCGAGAAGTTGTTGTATATACTGACGGTACTTTCACAGCTTTCGTCTGAGTCGCATATGATTGCCAGTGTTAAGTTGGATGTCACGGATACACGTATTTCGAAATGTTTATTTTACGTTATATTAATAAACTGTATTAAACGTCGAAGGTATACGTATTCACGTAAGCGCCCGCTGTTCAAAATTGATTCGACACCGATCCAACGAACTGTTTATGATATAGTATATTTCTAGATAGTCATTGGAGCGTATAAAGAGGGAAGCTTATATACTTCTACCGCCAATGCCGTTCCAACACCGAACTAGTTCAGCCGACGTCGATCCAACGAATCGTTTATGATTAGTCTATTTTGAATTGTTGTTTTAACGTCGTTTAATATGGCGTCTCTTGTCGACACTTCATTCGACGTCGATCCAACCAACTATATCAATGATTAAGTCGGAGAGACATTTACCGTGCGACGTCGCCTGTCCGTAGTTGAACCGACGTCGATCCAACGAACCGTTTATGATTAGTCTATTCTTTCCGGTCGTTTGAGCGTCGATGGGACGTTCTCAGTGCGACGTCGCCTGTCCGTAGTTGAACGGACGTCGATCTAACGAACCGTTTATGATTAGTCTATTCTTTCTGGTCGTTTGAGCGTCGATGGGACGTTCTCAATGCGACGTCGCCTGTCCGTAGTTGAGCGGACGTAGATCCAACGAACCGTTTATGATTAGTCTATTCTTTCTGGTCGTTTGAGCGTCGATGGGACGTTCTCAATGCGACGTCGCCTGTCCGTAGTTGAGCGGACGTGGATCCAACGAACCGTTTATGATTAACCTATTCTGACTGGTCGTTTGAGCGTCGGAGGGACGTTTTCAGTGCGACGTCTCCTGTCCGTAGTTGAACCGACGTCGATCCAACGAACCGTTTATGATTAGTCTATTCTGACTGGTCGTTTGAGCGTCGATGGGACGTTCTCAGTGCGACGTCGCCTGTCCGTAGTTGAGCGGACGTAGATCCACCGAACCGTTTATGATTAGTCTATTCTTTCTGGTCGTTTGAGCGTCGATGGGACGTTCTCAGTGCGACGTCGCCTGTCCGTAGTTGAGCGGACGTTGATCCAACGAACCGTTTATGACTAATCTTTTCTGACTGGTCGTTTGAGCGTCGGAAGGACGTTTTCAGTGCGACGTCGCCTGTCCGTAGATGAACGGACGTCGATCCAACGAACCGTTTATGATTAGTCTATTCTGTCTGGTCGTTTGAGCGTCGGTGGGACGTTTTCAGTGCGACGTCGCCAGTCCGTAGTTGAGCGGACGTAGATCTAACGAACCGTTCATGATGAGACTACTCTGACTGGTCGTTTGAGCGTCGGAGGGACGATTTCAGTGCGACGTCGCCTGTCCGTAGTTCAACCGACGTCGATCCAACGAACCGTTTATGATTAGTCTATTCTGACTGGTCGTTTGAGCGTCGGAGGGACGTTTTCAGTGCGACGTCTCCTGTCCGTAGTTAAACCGACGTCGATCCAACGTACCGTTCATGATTAGTCTATTCTTACTGGTCGTTTGAGCGTCGGATGGACGTTCTCAGTGAGACGTCTCCTGTCCGCAGTTGAACCGACGTCGATCCAACGTACCGTTTATGATTAGTATATTCTTACTGGTCGTTTGAGAGTCGGAGGGACGTTTTCAGTGCGACGTCTCCTGTCCGTAGTTGAACCGACGTCGATCCAACGAACCGTTTATGATTAGTCTATTCTGACTGGTCGTTTGAGCGTCGGAGGGACGTTTTCAGTGCGACGTCGCCTGTCCGTAGTTGAACCGACGTCGATCCAACGAACCGTTTATGATTAGTCTATTCTGGCTGATCGTTTGAGCGTCGGAGGGACGTTTTCAGTGCGACGTCGCCTGTCCGTAGTTAAACCGACGTCGTTCCAACGAACCGTTTATGATTAGTCTATTCTGACTGATCGTTTGAGCGTCGGAGGGACGTTTTCAGTGCGACGTCTCCTGTCCGTAGTTAAACCGACGTCGATCCAACGAACCGTTTATGATTAGTCTATTCTTACTGGTCGTTTGAGCGTCGGATGGACGTATTCAGTGCGACGTCTCCTGTCCGTAGTTGAACCGACGTCGATCCAACGAACCGTTTATGATTAGTCTATTCTGACTGGTCGTTTGAGCGTCGGAGGGACGTTTTCAGTGCGACGTCTCCTGTCCGTAGTTAAACCGACGTCGATCCAACGAACCGTTTATGATTAGTCTATTCTGACTGGTCGTTTGAGCGTCGGAGGGACGTTTTCAGTGCGACGTCTCCTGTCCGTAGTTAAACCGACGTCGATCCAACGAACCGTTTATGATTAGTCTATTCTGAATGGTCGTTTGAGCGTCGGAGGGACGTTCTCATTGCGACGTCGCCTGTACGTAGTTCATCCGACGTCGATCCAACGAACCTTTTATTATAGGTCTATTATAATAGGTCATTTCGGCGTCGGATGGACCATTGAAACGCGACGTATATTAAAGGGCTGTCATCCGACGTCGGAAAGACTACCTTTATATAACTACGATATTAACAAACGTCCATCCGCCGTCGTTAGGACGTCGAAAATTGAAAGGATTAATTTGTGACGTCAATCCGACGTCTGAACTACTACTTATGTTGGACACCGACGTTTAACCGACCATCTGGACCTAAGCCCGACGTCGATCCGACGTCAAAATGTTTACTGGGGTAGTACTAGTAGTATAGGCCAACGCCGCACCTTGGCGGGAAAACTTACTACGAATAGCCTAACACACTAATTCACCTGTATAAACAGTCAATTAACAGAGCAGAAAAGCCTAGGCTTAAGTTTGCCCCGATAACAGCGTCATGCAGTGTGTAGCCTAGGCTATATAGATCGACCTAGCCTAGTGCTACTATTTAGCCAGTGAATTGTTGCACCAAATATGTACGATACGGAAAAAAATCAGTGATGTGTTTGTACGTATCGAAAGGGACAATTTCATTAAAGATTTGAACTCATTCCTTACCTTAAATAACGGCTAGCTAGTCTGATACTGTGAACGGAATTCGGTCGACACGACGTGTGAGTACGAGTACACATGCGACGGGGTCCGGTACAGAGAATACGTATGGTCAACCAGAGTGTATATAATAGCATGCATGTCCCGCCTGCACGTTATGTATCGCAGCTAGCTAGCGGCGGTGCAGTATATACTATGACGTATACGTACGTCGTACGCGTAAAGTTGATATGAGTACAGTACACCGGTTGTTTTTGAAATTACCTGTTGACAATTGTATTTTATACTACGGAACTACTGTTGACTACTAAATTATACAGTAATTTTTTACAGTGTATATATATATATATATATATATATATATATATACATATATAGATACATATATACATACATATATATATATATATATATATATATATATATATATATATATATATATATATATATATATATATATATATATATATATATATATATATATTCAAAGTATATCTTTCGAGATCCGGCTTTAGGAATCACAAATGATTTCGAGTTGGTTAGCATCATGTTTGATCTCCAGAGTAAGGCAAAATATGTCACCAAAAACAGAACTAGTACTGTTCGATACAGTTGTCAAACGTCTACAGTAAAATTACGACCTTCCTTACCGGTTTCGAACCTCTGGACATACCATCAGCGTCCATAGCCTAGTTGGTTAGGGTGTCCGCGTACAGAGCGGGAGGCCCGGGTTCGAATCCCGGTGGAGGCTGGAAGTTGTTTCACTGTTCTGGATTTCCTTCTCATTACGTTTTCAATTATTTATATATCTATATCTATATCTATATCTATCTATATATATATATATATATATATATATATATATATATATATATATATATATATATATGTATATATATATATATATATATATATATATATATATATATATATATATATATATATATATATATATATATATATAGGTAATGTTCTGTGTAGCACTGAGAATTCTAGTGGAAAAATTGCAAAGTTTGCAAGTGCTAATAAAGAAAAGAAACACGACGTTTCGGGTATAAACCCTTTAACAAAGTGAGCAAAAACACTACTGAAACTGTAAACAGCGAAGTTCAACGAAGAAAGATAAAATGGTCCAATGCACACACATGAAAGAAGCGAAAAGTAGCAGAGTAAAAGGACTTACAACAACCTTTAACCTTATGACACACCATAGCTCACGTTGGCAATCCATCCAAAGGCAGCAAATACCAATCCAAATTGGGAGTCCTTCGGTCATAAGGAAAGGGAGTTCGTGACACACTTTTTGTTCACACACATGGAACATTCACACACATCGCTTTGAACCCCCACCCCCTTCCCACCCCTAAAGCTTTTCCACATCAATTCATCGTGTTACGTGTCACACTCCCCTCAACCAACCATATTTCAGTTTAGTACCAAATGGCTGTGGGGTAGGGCCTTCATTTTATGTACAAATTTCCATAACATAACATGGAAAGTCATAGCTATGATGGTACGCCTGTGTAGCAGCCTCGCTAGTATAGTTCCCGTAAGAACGATAATTGGAGTGATTCGAAAAGGAATAGTTTCCTTATTAAGTACAGAAATGATTTGTATAATAATCAAATTGATGTGATTACAGACGTTTTTGTGTTTCATATTTATGAAGAATATTAACATATATTCAATAATTAGAGATATTTTCAATTTAATTCGAGATATCTGCAATTTATTTCAGATATCTCGAATAAAACTGAAGATATCTGTAATTATTTTGGATATCTTCAATTCAGTTGGAGATATCAGAAACTGCATTTTCGATATCTTGAATTTTATTTAAGATATCTCAAATTGATTTTAAGATATCAAGAAATAAATTAAAATTATTTACTAAATGAAACATTATTTAAGATATCTGGAATTGAATTCGAGATATCCAAAATTGAATTCGAGATGTCAAGAAATGAATTCGAGATTTCCAAACTTGAATTCAATCTAGGATATCTAATTATATTCCTGATATATCTTATTCAAGTTTGGATATCTCGAATATGTTTTCATGCTTGATATCTGGAAATGAATTAGAGATATCTGGAAATGAATTAGAGATAAATTGGCGTTCCACACGCCCAGCTATGGATTTCCGATCACCCATTCATTGGTGACCCCGCGGAACTCTCTGCGCAGGAACATCATTTTCTACCGTGGCAACCTTTGCTATGGCAACTGAAATAGACAAAATATAGGCCCCAATGACAAACCGACTACAATACATCTCATCCTCGCTGTAAGAACGATGATAATAAACTGAACGTAGCTGCTATAAGCTTGGATGTGTGAACACAGCCTTGCTTTAATTTACGACATTGTCTCAGTCACATTTCGATTATTTAAATTCACCAACAGAGAACCGGTTGCTCACTGTTGGCGCTGCAGTTGTGACAGGATGGGGACACAACGGGGTAGTTGAAGCGAATGAGACTGGTACCAACTTAATACCAGAACACTACCTTCAGGAACTAACCTTGCAACTTCGCAGGCGAGATGAATGTGAAACAAGTCTGGTTGGAAACGATGAAGAAGACTGGTTTGATGAAACTATGACGTGTGCTGGGTACCTCGGTCGAGAAGTAGGACCCTGCTCTGGAGATTCGGGAGGACCTTTAGTGAAGTATGCTAAAAGAGGAGATTCCCGCCGTTGGACTGTCATTGGAGTCACCAGTTGGACCATTGGATGTGCTTTGCAAAATGAGTTAGATTTCTTCGCAAATGTCGCACACTTTGTTCCTTGGATTAATGAAAATATCAACCCGGAATCAGCGCGGTTGAGGCGGAACACATAGATTAGATACAGACGTGGTCCCGGTAACGGTTAATAGACAGACAAATATATCGATAGTGAACACTTCCCATAACAGGACTTTAAAAATACTGACTTTGGAAATAGTTTCTTTGTTTTACTTTGAATGTTGATGCATCTCTCATAATTTGTAAAGAAATGTCATTAGTAGCCGAGAGTTATTGTAACATAATGTTGTCAGATAAGCCACGAAAAGATTCACTTTTAACAGCAGAAGAATAATAATATAAAAAAGGGTGAACCAATGAATGTTTTAGATTAAACAGAGAGTATATCGCATCAAATGTGCTAGACAAGAAGTGATGAAATGTTTTACTTGTGACCTTACGAACACAGACAAGCACAATTGATGCTTTAAGTTCAACGGGTATAGTAGAAGTGTTTCTACAGATTTCATCCTGCCCCAATATCATCGCATGAACCAACACAGATACAAACCCGACGTACCTTTTGTTTAGTGATGATAGCGTTTTTCAGTGATATTATCAGTGAGTTTTGTGGTTTGGCATTTCGTTATTTCCTAATTAATTGGCACGAATGTACTGTTCTTCTGTAGTTTCAAGGATTTGAAGCATCTCTTAAAATGTAGTAGGGACATCATCTGCTAACATCAGGCCATCCAACAAAACATATCACCATGTTAAACAGCGTTGGCAATTGTTCTTTGTCTTCATTTATCATTTTCTCCTAATAGAGTGAGAATCATCGTCTTTGGCATTGGTGAAATTGGAAAGCCAAACTTACAAACACCCTGTTTTTTTTCATTCTACATGTTTTTGCATGACTGTGTGATTGCAAGTTAACTGAATTATTGACAGTTGGTGGTGGTTTCTTGCATTTGACATACTTGTTAATGAACTGTTCTACTTGAGAGTTTGTTGCATCATCATACACTGGGGCATCTCTGCATGCTAGCATGTAAATGTAAGGAGAACCTCTTTGCTGAAATTCTACTCTGTAGAATTGATTAATCATCCCACCAATTAGATGATATGAGCTCTGCAATACATCATTGATAAATCTACGTACCATGTCACCAAAGTGTCTTGGACATGTAGCTGGGTCACTCTGAATGACATCTGACTTTCCTTGCCATGTAATATTGATTGCGAGTTCTATATATGCCACATTTTGGATTTCTCATTGGACATCTCATTTACTTTTCATTTGTAATCCTCTATAATCAGTTGGCTTATAGAGCATTATGTTTAAAATTTCGTCTGCAAAAAAATTTGATAAAGTATTCAAAATTATTTTTCTGGAAGCTCTGACCCTCCAAATTATTCACAGACATACGAAATAGTGTTGACTTATATCCAGATAAAGTACCACAGTGAGGGAACCTAGAGCTGCTTTGAAGGTGTATGAATTCGTAGCCGAGCTCGGGAGCTAACTGGCCATATTTTATGCTTTATTCTTAATAATAATGAGAACATTTTTCTCAAAGTTCCGAAAGGTGTCACAGTTGGCAACGCCTGACCGAGTGTCGTTTGTCAGAGAAGACACCACACGGACTCGGAAACCTTGCATGCATGTATTTTCGTGGAGTTCTCGTTTAGCCTACATGTACTTTCGTGGAGTTCTCAATTAGCCTCCATTTACTTTCGTGGAGTTTTCGTTTAGCCTGCATGTACTTTCGTGGAGTTCTCAATTAGCCTCCATTTACTTTCGTGGAGTTCTCGATTAGCCTGCATGTACTTTCGTGGAGTTCTCGTTTAGCCTGCATGTACTTTCGTGGAGTTCTCAATTAGCCTCCATTTACTTTCGTGGAGTTCTCGATTAGCCTGCATGTACTTTCGTGGAGTTCTCGTTTAGCCTGCATGTACTTTCGTGGAGTTCTCGATTAGCCTGCATGTACTTTCGTGGAGTTCTCGATTAGCCTGCATGTATTTTCGTGGAGTTCTCGTTTAGCCTGCATGTACTTTCGTGGAGTTCTCATTTAGCCTGCATGTACTTTCGTGGAGTTCTCGATTAGCCTGCATGTATTTTCGTGGAGTTCTCGGCTAGCCTGCATGTACTTTCGTGGAGTTCTCGTTTAGCCTGCATGTATTTTCGTGGAGTTCTCGGCTAGCCTGCATGTATTTTCGTGGAGTTCTCGTTTAGCCTGCATGTATTTTCGTGGAGGTCTCGTTTAGCCTGCATGTATTTTCGTGGAGTTCTCGTTTAGCCTGCATGTATGTCGTGGAGTTCTCGTTTAGCCTGCATGTACTTTCGTGGAGTTCTCGTTTAGCCTGCATGTACTTTCGTGGAGTTCTCGTTTAGCCTGCACGTATTTTCGTGGAGTTCTCGGCTAGCCTGCATGTACTTTCGTGGAGTTCTCGTTTATCCTGCATGTATTTTCGTGGAGGTCTCGTTTAGCCTACATGTACTTTCGTGGAGTTCTCAATTAGCCTGCATTTACTTTCGTGGAGTTCTCGTTTAGCCTGCATGTACTTTCGTGGAGTTCTCGTTTAGCCTGCATGTATTTTCGTGGAGTTCTCGTTTAGCCTGCATGTATTTTCGTGGAGGTCTCGTTTAGCCTGCATGTACTTTCGTGGAGTTCTCGTTTAGCCTGCATGTACTTTCGTGGAGTTCTCGGCTAGCCTGCATGTACTTTCGTGGAGTTCTCGTTTAGCCTGCATGTATTTTCGTGGAGGTCTCGTTTAGCCTACATGTACTTTCGTGGAGTTCTCAATTAGCCTGCATTTACTTTCGTGGAGTTGTCGTTTAGCCTGCATGTACTTTCGTGGAGTTCTCGTTTAGCCTGCATGTATTTTCGTGGAGTTCTCGTTTAGCCTGCATGTATTTTCGTGGAGGTCTCGTTTAGCCTGCATGTACTTTCGTGGAGTTCTCGTTTAGCCTGCATGTACTTTCGTGGAGTTCTCGTTTAGCCTGTATGTATTTTCGTGGAGTTCTCAGTTAGCCTGCTTGTACTTTCGAATTATATCAGTGCTTACACTGGTACCATTGTTATGATTTAATCTTTTATGTTCCGTTAGTCTTTTAAAGAAAGTGTAGTTCGATTTGTTTCCGTGAAGCCGATACGTACTCTCTCGCGAAGGTGAAATCTTGACTAACTATAAAATACTTAAGGTATCATTTCAACACAGCACTTATTCTCATCCTCGGTTCCATGCCGCATAAGTGTGATGCAGTCTACCTATCAGCGAAAGAGTGTCTACGAAATGGGATTCTCCTAAACACGTTGCGACATGTCATGTACTTCCGCTGTTTCCCCTGTGGTGTAACTTATGTAAACGTTAAAGCCATATCAGTGCTTAACAGCAGCTTATCAACAACAGAGAAACCGTACAAGATTAAACTTTCAACGAGACCTAAAAGAGACAAACTGTAAGTATTAACCTTTTTATTTTGTGATATTCGAAATCGAAAATCCTATGATATTGTTAGTAAACAAGAACATCCAATGAGTACGTTTCAAGTTTGTTATATTCAGTGATGTGTTTGCAGACACACCCCAGAAATCAGTCCGTCCGCGTGAAACACCACTCTTTTTTACTACGGAGTCACTCTTACCGACCTTGAAAAATTGTGAGGGAACCGCGAATTGTTAAGTCGGCATTGACTAAACCGCCGATCGCACAGTCGGTAACTACTATTACGGTTAGATTCATTCAACACGGCAACATACAGAAACGCTGTACTCAAAGCCGAAGACTTCATTATTTGGACAGCGACGGTCATTCTCAGAAATGTCGCTATTACTAAAATCGTAGTGTTTGCAGTGTTTTTCAATGTAGAAAAAAACATTCAACAGGTTAAATTATATTAACAAAAAAACATTACAATTATACTTGGTACTATTAATAGTAAATGTTGATAATATTATGTAGTTGTCTTTAAATGTTAAAATATGTTGTGTTTGATACATAAATTGTTACCCCTTGCAAAATATATATACTGTCTCATATATATATATATATATATATATATATATATATATATATATATATATATATATATATATATATATATATATATATATATATATATATATATATATATATATATATATATATATATATATATATATATATATATATATATATATATATATATATATATATATATATATATATATATATATATATATATATATATATATGTATATATATATATATATATATATATATATATATATATATATGAGACAGTATAAACACTGATAAGCACTATCCTCCGAAACGATGAAAATCAAAACAATATAGTACGTTAGCGTAAAGTTGCCATCGCACAGGCCTATACCGATATTGCAGTTAGAGAAATAAACAAGTTGGTCTATGAAGATCGCCGAGTCAGCAGGTTTTGGAGGTAAATACCAGATTTTAATAACTTACAATCAGATATGGCTTTTTACTCTATATTTTTTATCGATTTCAACCAATCCTTGCATTTTCAGTTCAGAACACTTGATCCGTGGCCTTGCAGATCGTATAACGGCTTTAAAGACACCAATCAATACATTAACTAATTCCGATTCGCATGAAATGAAGTCAAAAGACCCTTCAAATAAAAGGAATTCGAATAGAAGTGGGTATTCCCCTGCAAAGAACCCTTATCGAACGAAACAATCACGAAATTGAAAGAAATTGGAAAACGGAAACCCCAGTGAATCAGATGATAGAATGGAAGTAATAATGTTCTGCAATGATCTGTAGATCACGTACGGTGCTAAGCAACTCGACATATATATATATATATACATACAGAATGACCAATCTTTATAGGCAAGCCAAGCCGAAAATAAGAAATGAATGTGTAGCAAGTGGTATGACAGATATATAGTAAATCAATTAAGAATAACACACCAGAAAAATTCCACTTCACGACCGGTTTCGTCCTTTTGGGTAGGAATCAACCCCGGATCTTCGTGTCACGAACCGAAGTCCGTACCACTCTACCACAGTGATTCACAGTTTTGGAAAACCCGATACTCGATATATATAAACTCGATATATACTTACTCGATATATATATATATATATATATATATATATATATATATATATATATATATATATATATATATATATATATATATATATATATATATATATATATATATATATATATATATATATATATATATATATATATATATATATATATATATATATATATATCGAGGGGGAATGGGGGCAGCTACACTTTAAGACAAGTCACGAAGAAAGAACCTGGGCATGAAACACCGAACGACTGATCCGCTCTCAAGCCCTGTCCCCGTGCATGTAGACTGTGATGGTATGATCGTCGTCAGGTGTGTATCACAATTCCCCTACAAGGGGAACATAATGCTACACATGATCTTAGTAAAAAGGCCGCTCGCAACGTATATGCACGATCGCAGATATGATGACCGTGCGTTTGGCTTGGTTTTCACGGGTTTGTTAGAAAAACAATAAATGTAGAGAGCTCCTTAGATTTAACCGATTGGTTTAAAGATTTAGATTCAGCAGTGTAGCAGTCTAATGTTAAAGTATTGTTCATAAATATATTTACTACATCTATCAATTTCATTGTTCCTTTAACAGTGCCCAATAGTTTAACTAAGAAACTAAGAATACTGAGGCCCACTCACTCAGCCCTCCCCAGTAGGTCCCTTTTTGGCATGTGAAACAAACAATGATAACACAAACCTAACAATCATTGACGCTTTAAATTCCCCATCTGGCTTCCCCTCAGAATATAAAGGCTGTGGCTACCATCTGAATGGCATAGCGTGCTGTTATATCTTCATTAACCTGTTGAAAGCAATGAATAAAGCAGAGCTTATAAAGCAGTGGCGGAGCTGGGGGTATTGGTCATGGGGGTCGAGAATGGTCTGTAGGGGCGCTTTCGACACTATCTAAGCGGAGCGCCACCACAGGTTGGCGCGGAGCGTGCAGATTTTTTTTTGTGTAAAGATACTCCCTAGATCGCCGGAAATTACCCTTTCCAGGCCTTGCTAATTTGCAGAAGAACGAAGAATAAATAGGTGTCATCGTCAACAGAAATGTGAAAAATGTCAATCTGTATATGAGAGTGCAATAAAAAGTCAATAATAGCGAATATTTAAAAAGTGGTAAAAAGCTGAAAAGGGCGCCATTAGTCCATTTGAGTCCGTCAGGGGGTGGGGGGGTGTTCGCCCCCTGACTGTATGGACGCTCCGCCACTGTTATAAAGTAACGTTAATTCTTCTTTTTCTAGAAAGTTAATTACCGAATAAACTTTTCTAATTTACCCTCTCTTTAGGTGTAAATTTCTGAAACATAAGACCTCAAAATAAATAATGTTTAGATGCAACTTACAAGGCCTAGGAAGTGCCACTTCCGGCAGTCTAGGAGGCATTTTTGACAAAAATTTACTGGCTCCGCTTAGATAGTGTCACGATGGTTCTTTTTTCGAAACGGCCCACCCATATGCACTAACAATTTTAGTAGCATCGGATGTTTTCACCCAATCAATATCTTGAAAACCAGAATAGCTACATAGAAACATTTCCAGCACTCATTCTTTTCTTGAGCCATGACATATCAAAATTCTGCCTTATGTTACCATTCCACAACATTTTATGTGTGGCAATGTTGATACCAGAAACATTAAGTATGGCTTTTGTTACCATCATTTCTATATCTACGAATGTCGTTACGGCTACCCAAGCCTCCAAAGTCCACCGAAATTACAGTGAACTCGCCTCATGACGCCAAAAAACAACACCTCGTACTTTTATTTTCTCTAGTTTTAAACGTTAAGTTATTACTTACTTCATTTACGAAACATAATATCTTGACTAGAGTTTAAGATGGAATTTTTGATGATATCATGCACTAGTGTTTAAAGTTAAAGATAATAATCGTGAAGTGTGTGAGTAATTACCAATATTACCATGCAAGCAGATAATTCAAATAAGTGTATTTATAATTCGTGTTTTTCGACAGTTATATCTCATGTCGGGAACTATATCCAAGGGGTGGATCATACTGGTGTTGGCTGCATTCAGCTGTCTTATGCAAAATGGTAGGTACAACCTATAAGAATGACTTCCTACCCTTTTCTGACAGTTTACCATACTTATCGTTCCATCGTTCAATATTCCTTAATTGTTGCATTATTTTGTTTTGTTAATACCTCATAATTGAAATCAAAAGAAAAGATTGACAAATATCTTATACGGGAATATTCCTGTGGCAAACAACGTGACAACAAAATGGAAGATGTAATAATATCACAAAATACTGGAAACATTGATGCTGGAAACATTGATACTAGAAACATTGATACTGGAAACATTAACACTGGAAACCCTCATATTAACATCTAGTTGCTAACTTGAGGTATTGTAATAATATCAGATCGACACTGGAAACCCTCATCTTAACACATACTTGATAACCTGGGGTATTTTAATAGTAACTCATCGACACTGGAAATCCTCATCTCACGCCTACTTGCTTACTTGAGGTATTGTAATAATATCAGAACGACACTAGAAACATTCATCTTCACACCTTATTTCTTGTTTGACTCGGGTATTTTAGTAATATCACATCGACACTGGAAACCCTCATTTTAACACCTAGTTGCTAACTTGCGGTATTGTATTAATAACACATCGACACTGGAAACCCTCATTTTAACTCCTAGTTGCTAACTTGATGTATTTTATTAATAACAAACACATCGTTACTTGAAACCCTTATCTTAGCATATAGTTGCGAACTTGAGGTATTGTTTCAACGTGTCTGTCCCAGATACACATCTCATCACACCAGGCAATTATAATACGTGACGTCGTAATAACAGGCGTTCTTCCACGCTGTACTTTTTCTTTTTGGCCCCTTTTTTCTTTGGGGTTTTCGCTAACTTGTGATACATTAAGGATATTTGCAAACCTGTCAACTCAAGGCTACATCAAACATACAAGTTTTCCCTTCAGTATATTGCATCCCGTAGATGAATAATTCCTAAGTTATAAGTAAACCAAAACCTTCACCAACTTTCGGAACCGTATCTTGGCGATCATGCATGCTTTTATGTCATACGTACTCACACAATAATGTACATTCAAAGTGAACCACCGGACCATTTCTGATCTTGTCAGTGCAGTAGTTGATACGATGATAAGGGAACCTGCATGAAAGTCCCTATTGGATTTTTCAATAAATCAATCCCGGGACTATCCTTGCCTTCAGTAGAAAATGTGATGTCATCAATGTGGGGATGGGAACTAAATATGGACCTAAAATATCCTCTGGATTTTTGACTATATACAGTGTTTAGTAATTCCCGATAAGAATATTCACGGTACGCATGTTATTTCTGAAAGATTTCTGCAAAAGTTTATGAAGGGAGTGTGAAAGTCATACCGATCATCAAATGTGAATATTTGGAATGGTATGAGCTTTAAAGATCCTTCCGATTATGAAAGCGGGGAACATATTTCCAACATCCTGGTGATAGTTCCATCCAATTTTTAGATGGCGTTCTCAAGATATTGATAATTAAAATTGGATCAGTTAGGTTTCTAACATGCAAATATTCCTCTAATTATTTAACCAATTAAATTAAACCATGTAAAGTTGCTCTAACACACGATGCTCTTAGTATTCAGAGGATTTACTCTGTCGGAAAGTTTTGATGGAACTTAATTTGTGGCCTTTCGCTTCCAACATCCAGTCCAACATCCCCCTCACCCCCCCCCCCCCCCCTTACGATAGATTGCATCCACTTCCGCCTCTACTTCTTCCCTGAATCCCAGCAAGTACATCGTGTATTGTTATCGTTAATAATTAGAAAATATCTTCAATGTGTTTTTTTCCAAATGATGCATTTCACAATATAATAGTACCATGCACGTACAATTATAAAGGCAAACTATGCTATAAGTGCTGGAAAGTTAATCACTTGAATATTTCCAGCCTATCTGATCCCGACTTGATTGGATAGTACAGACTCAATTCTCGAGACATTTGTTTAAAGTAGATGGTTATATTGTTCATGACAACACTTATAATTCGCGTCTTTTCTCATTCAGCTCACTCTCAGTGCACATTACCAGAAGATCCGCCAAATGGAAAGATTTTATCTCGCAACAGCGATCCTACCCATACTTACAGACGTGGTTACAGAATGGGAGTAACATGTGATCCGTCATTCCGGATGCGACCAGAATCAGCCAGATTGACATGTGTTGGAGACAGTTGGGAACCAACAATCGAATGTGTCCGTAAGTACTGTTCACTGGGAAGTACAATAAAACAATACCCATGCACGTTTTCGATTTCAACCTTTACGTTTTACGTGACCACGCACGGATCTAAAACACAGGGGAATCTGTATGTCGATGTAATAGCCGTAGGTGTGTATGGCGGGCCATCAGTCTCAAATCGTGGGGAATCGACATATACCGATTTAAATCGACATATACCAATTTCCTTCGACTTATACCAGTTTCTAGCAACTTAAATTGACTTTAACCGATTTATATGTATTGACATATCATCAAGTTAAACTGGCAGATGTCGATTTAAATTGACTTATACCAGTTTAATTCGACATATTATCGATTTAAATCGACATATTCCAATTTAAATCGATGATATATGAAATAAATCGGTATATGTCAATTTAAAATAACATCTACCAGTTTAAAGCGATGATATGTAAAACTAAATCGGTAGAAGTCAATTTTCTTGGACTTATACCAGTTTCTATCAGCCTAAATTGACTTCTACCAATTTACATCGACTTCATCGATTTAGCTCATTCACATATAGGCCATGTGAAGATACATCACGTGAAGTCTCCTGACAAAGCGAGCTAATAATTAATGGTTTCAAAATTACCAAGCTAGCAAGAGTGTCCATCATGATTATGTCCATGGTAATTATGGACAATTATTTGCAAAAAGATCTCGGGGTAATATTAAGGAGGAAATACTGATATGTCAATGAGGTGAAAATCTCTCAATGCAAACGGGGCTAGTCTAGTCAAGCACGTGGGGCTATAGTATATGGATACCTTTAGCCAAATACACATAGGCCTGAAGTACGTACACAGTTGCAACTACCTACTCCAGTTACCTCATAAACAAAGTTGATGCTGTGCTGCAGTGATGCCTATTGTAAGGTTGTCTTATACTATAGCTATAAACATATCCAGGTGGGTTAAACAATTACAGTATTTAAGCTCAAATCATGCATTCCACTCGTGTTTATTTTCAATTATTCGCCCGCCTTGTCAGGTGACTTCACGTGATATATCTTCACATGACATTCATCATCGAAATCGGGATTTGGAATATGTTAATACCCTATTTTGTCTTTGGTTCCCATCTTATGAATATTAATGAGTAGTAAGGTCTTCCCCGTAAATGTTTTTAAATGTCAGTATCTCTGCAACTGTGTGTCTGATTCAGTTTTCACTTGGTATGGTGATGTAACTACATATATGTTCTTTGCAACAACTTCACCTTATTAATATTTTATGATGGGTGGGGCCTCAAGGGAAATTGTCAGACAGCTGGTAAACATTGTATATCAACAACCACAAGTTGAGTCAATGTCAAACTAAGTAAGTAGATGCCCTAGCCGTGATGAGTATATTTGTTTAGGTTTCCTCCATCAATATTAATGAATGAATATTATTGGATGGGCAGAGCTTAACGTAAAATTTGGTTCTTTATGTCATTCATATTCATCAAATTGCAAGAAACGGCTTTAAACACATGAAAAGAGCCAAATGCTTTGTGACACTACATTAATACAATCAACCGTATTTTATTTGGTGAATATCATGAATTTTAATCAGTGAACATAAAATTCTTCATCATGTATCTCTGAAATTGTATGTCTAACTTGCTATATATATGTACTTGGATATTAAAATGTAAGCACAGTTTTTTGATACATGCTTATGAGATCGTAAAATTTTACCTCATAAATAATCATGCTGTATCTGTTTCTATACGATGTCACTAAATATACTTCGACAACATGACATCTGATTCTGGCACCTTTCTTTATATGTTGCCGCATTAGTCAATAGACATTACTCTTTATTTTGATGAACACAAGTTCATGAATATTTAACATGTATGATTTACCACACTATGAATATGTTTCGACATCGTAAGCATTAAACGTTTTTCGTTTTCTGGTTGTAGACGTAGACGGTCATTTCATTTCAACATAGAGCAAAGTGATGAGAGCTTGTAACATATTAACTCTTAGTGTAAATCTTGGATGAACTGTGTACATACTTTGAAATGGATCCACTTTAGTAAGCTCGAGAACCCCGACATTTGTTGTAGATATCAAAGTTCCTTTGAGGTAATTAGAGGTCAAATCGCCCAAAAAAACCAGCCAAACAATAACTTAAATGAGATTTATTTTGGTATGTGAATATGCATTAATATGGTATTTCAATGGGAAGGTTAATTCTTGATATGTAGATTTCCAAGTGTGTTTCCTATGATATACCACATCATGTCATTTACTGTCTCGAGAAATTATTGCTTTATGAAACCGCTTGGTAGTGTGCAGTAGTTTGCCTGTAATCATATAGGCTGGCTACATCGGACAAAAAGAGTAGCCCACTGGCTGATGTGGCCAAGTCAGGCTCAAAAATGATAGATAATAGGGATATCAGGGTTAACTGATTGTTGTTTACTTCTTTCTGTAGCTGAAGACTGTGATCTCCTCCCCCCATTTCCAAAAGGTGAAATTATATATAGAACTGGAGAAGCCGGTGTGGTTGCCCGCTATGCGTGTACGGAACGAGGATATCGATTGCATGGCGAGACACGGTTAACGTGTCAAAGTGACGGTACCTGGTCTGCCGACAGTCCAGTGTGTCGTGGTATGTATATATCCAGTGTGTCGTGGTATGTATATCCAGTGTGTCGTGGTATGTATATCCAGTGTGTCGTGGTACGTATATCCAGTGTGCCATGGTATCATATATCCGGTGTGTCGTGGTATTTATACCCAGTGTGTCGTGGTACGTATATCCAGTGTGCCGTTGTATGTATATCCAGTGTGTCGTGGTATGTATATCCAGTTTGTCGTGGTACGTATATCCAGTGTGTCGTAGTATGTTTATCCAGTGTGTCGTGGTATTTATACCCAGTGTGTCGTGGTACGTATATCCAGTGTGCCATGGTATCATATATCCGGTGTGTCGTGGTATTTATACCCAGTGTGTCGTGGTACGTATATCCAGTGTGCCGTTGTATGTATATCCAGTGTGTCGTGGTATGTATATCCAGTTTGTCGTGGTACGTATATCCAGTGTGTCGTAGTATGTTTATCCAGTGTGTCGTGGTATTTATATCCAGTTTGTCGTGGTACGTATATCCAGTGTGTCGTGGTATGTATATCCATTCCATGTATATTTCAAGATAGTACTGTATCTTACACAGCAGCTGGGTCATCTACAAGGAGGGTAGAGACCAAATTAATTGAAGTGAGTTCTGCAGAACTAAAAGTTACACACGTCCATAGGTCTCTACAGTGATAAAGTTCTTTTCTTCGCCTTCGAAGTCCCAATTTAAGAAAAAAAAAAGAACAAAGTGGTATATGACACTAAAAACGCTATGTATTCTTCAGTTTTTTCACTGTTTCCTTAACTTTCCAACTCATTACGGTTTAAATTATATATATATATATATATATATATATATATATATATATATATATATATATATATATATATGTATATATATATATATATATATGTATGTATATATATATGTGTATAGGCTATATATATATATATATATATAAATATATATATATATGTATATATATATATATATATATATATATATATATATATATATATATATATATATATATATATATATATATAATGACAATCGTTCGTCAGTTGTCTGATGATCGCTCAACGCGTGAAACTCTGATTAACAACTACTAGTGTTCCACTAGTCTCAACTTGTCTCAACATATATTCCGCTCTGTCCCCGGACATAGAGCACTCTGCGCCAAGAAAGACGCCAACCAACCGACTCTATGTATATATATATATATATATATATATATATATATATATATATATATATATATATATATATATATATATATATATATATATATATATATATATATATATATAAATATACATTGTAACTGTGAATTTAGAAAACATTAAAGATCACTTTTCGCTTTACTCGTCCTTCCGTGTCTGCTAGTTTATTCTGAAGAAAGTTCAAGGCATCCAAGTCCCTATCATCACCCGGGGATACACCTCACCACTTAATTTGGGGGATAACTGGCAAGTGGTTAAGGATATGGTATGAAATGACCTAAGGATATGGTATGAAATGACCATGGTATAGCCAGATATATGTTTATATAGTACTTGATATATACCGGTAAAGTTGGAAGCCAATTTAGTGTTCCCCTTGAGTTATTCATAGCAAATAAATGTATTATATAAACAGAAGCACACTTCCTTCTACTCAGACATTCGGATTACGTAAATTAAACTAGTAAACAGATCCTTTAAAACGCAATTATTTTCTCTGGATCCATTAGCTGATGTTTAATATAGTCTCTTAACTGTACTGTCACATTTTGTAAAGTCACATCTTACCATACATTCTGTGCCAGACTATCGGAACGTTCATCAAACTTCCTGAAAATAGTAGTGAATTTGGCAATCTTCATTGTAACATTTCTAATTGGTTACAAATGATCTTTATTGCCCGCGCATGTTCACAATGTTTACAAGCATTTCCGTGTATGGTCTTATATCTCTGTTTAAGTTTTGGCAAAGGTCACTTCGGTTCTGAAGAATATAATTCCCGTTGATATCTGATGACGTAGTATTCACGCAAGATTTAGTTGTGACATCATTCATTTCCCTAAAGCGTCTCAAATCTTTCTGAAAATTTGGCCCATATTTATTGATTTTATTCCATAAGGTTCGATTGAATCGTTGATAGAGCATGACATCCCCTTTGTTCCATTTTCGTATCGCATTGGCCTGTTCTATACGTGTAGGCTCGCGGCTCACGTTTCGACGTTGCTTTTTCTTAATATACATTATGTCTTCGAATGTCCAGCACATCATTTTCTTTAACAGCAGCAAGGATTCATCAAAGTACTCCGCAATTAACACCAGATCCAATTCTTCTTCTATTGCTTTAATTTTCTTCTGTATTACATGTTCATCTGTATAATAAACTTTTTCGGTCAACAAGTGTTTTTATGTGACAGAACCTTAATACCTACTCCTCACACATAAACACTTGTGACTCTCACAAACAATTGAAATTTCATGGATAATAAACATCGCACGTAAAACATTCACTTGTTTGCAGCCCTTCTCCTTCGCGCCCCAATCCGTGGCCCGGCGGCGATTTTTTTTTATCCCCTGCGCGGTAAAGGCCAAGATTTGCATACATCGCTCCTATTTTCTGGGGTCCATACATAAGCTTCATAACAATATCAACTAACAGCAGCTGTACAGAATCGCTCATCACATACCACTTTTCGCAAGGCCAGTTTGCTACACTCGGAAATGTGAAATTGGTGAGTTTTCTCATTTCCGAATGATAAATTGAATGTCAGTGGTACATATATAGTGATGCAAGACGACCTGTGGGGAATAAGGTAAGTCTGATGGCGAGCGGGGGGGGGGGGCGGATCACAAGTGCTTGTGTGTGACAGAACCTTATTATCTTATCCTCACACATAACCACTTGTCTCTCTCATCCCAATTGAAATTTCATGGTTAATAAACATCGCACGTAAAACATTCACTTGTTTGCAGCCCCTCTCCTTCGCGCCCCAGTCAGTCACCAGGCGGCGGTTTTGTTATCCCCTGCGCGGTAAGTGCCAAGATAAGCATACCTCGCTCCCATTGGCTGGGGTCCATATGCATAAGCTTCATTACAATATCAACTAGCAGCAGCTGTACAGAATCGCTCATCACATACCACTTGTCGCACATACACGCACACGTACACTGTGAGAACAACCAATGTAGGCTAGTATAAGCTATATCGTCAGTTTTTTTTACAAGTTGTTAAATATCCGAGAGAAATGCCATTCCGCTGTGTTGTTGGGGGCTGCAGTAATGTCATAACCCATGCAATCAGCCTTCATCGATGGCCGAAGAACGAAAAAAAACACGGCGATTATGACCAAGTTAGTGCAGAACACCAGCGCCGATTTCACTGGGCCTACAGCCAGTATACAGCTCCGTATGTAGCGAACACTTCACGGAAGCAGACTACGACCCCTCCTTTCTTATAAAATAAAAAAAAATGGGCTTAACGGGTCAACATAAACAAGTCGTTCTTCTGTCAAGTCATCCACATTAAAAACTCCGAAGACCAGATCGGGGCAAGTGGAGATCCTTTGGAGGGAGCGCGGTCGAGCACTAGTACTAGTAGTACTAGTATTAGCGTTACTACATTGAAGTCGCCATAGACGAAGATATTTTACTGTATCATCTAAGTTAACCCCCCTTCATTGCCCTATTGTGTAGTAATAAGCTATGAGGTTAGCTTTAGAAGTGATGGGTTACATCTTCTTGTGAAAAATCTCAGTGCCCCAATTTATTTCTGGAATATGCTGGGTCAGTTATAGTTATGGCAATAATTTTTTATTCGTATTCCAGGAAAACCAATTTTTTGTTGGGGAGGGAGTGGGTTGATAAGTCAAAATAGGTAGTCTAAAAGATCATATTCCAAAGGGTGTTTAAATCTCATAGCGATTTATTTTAAACAGTCACAGAGCCAAAAATTCACACAACGTAGTTCAAATCTTAAATCATTGAACAAAGTTTATTCGATGTCAGTTCTAAACAGTCATTCAAGACAATCTGAGCAAGCCTGTGACTAAACCAACATTAACAACAATCATTGTATTATATGACATAAAAGTAAAACTGTACTTTCAATAGACAATATCATTTTTAAATTACACTAATGTAATTTGTGACATCAAAGGAGGTTTAAAGAAAACCGACTTACATGAAATTTTGGCTTTAAGCCTAAAAAACAGATGCATGTCCATCGCTATCAATCGTGGTTATGACAAATTAATTAGAATAAACCAGAAGCAAATAGAATAAAGCGTAATTTAAACCAAGAAACACTGCACAACGCAAATCACATGGAACAATGTTACCCACGCACGACGATACGTGCAACACTGACGCGAAACGTAAAACACAGCATCACACGCATTAAAACAATCGAAGACCATTAACAGGGTGTCCCGCTGAGTTTCTGATGAAAGATTGTTAAACAAACAACCTGCTGCTGAAGAAACAAAGTCTTTACATTCAAGAGTTCTGCTGCCTCCATTGGTCTTTATTATGACTTTCTGCCAAATATCATTGGTGATATGGATATTTTGGCTTCCAGATTAAGGTACGAAGCAAACATGTCTGGGAGGTAAATGCTCCTAAAAAGGTCAATGACTGTTCCCTTATGCACATATTATATGACATCACGGTCACGCCAATACTTGTGTCCAAATGCTTCAAAACATGCCTTTTCTTTCATTGTTGATGTTGGGTCTGGAAAATAACCATTTCATCATTAATTAAAAGTCTTGAATTTCAATATATCAACACTGGGGAACCCTGACGAATTGATAATCCCACACAATCGTATAATAGAAAAGGTGTTTCTGGAGGGATTTCTCAATCAAGGCTTCCTATACAATAAGTTTTCTCCTGGCAACTTGAATCCAGTGTAATGACAATTGGCTGGAGACTCACTTCTGATCCTTTGGACTGCACATGATGGTAGCACAACCCTGACATGTCTTGCTAGGAACCCCCAGTACCATTGAACCTGTTGACAGTAGGCTATGTATCTGTACTGTCTGGAAAAAATATGAAAGTTCAAAATGTATTAATGTTGGCCCATGATGTCCACAATAACAAGCAGGGATACAATGTACAGTTATGGTTACATTTGTTGTGAATTTACACCTTCCATGTTCCATGAAACATTCTTTTGTTTCAGACAATTGATTTGCAATTCTCCAGGCCAAAGTACTAGCCTAGTAATAATGAGTATGAAATAACATATAAGCCTACCTAGCATGGCTGCATAATGCAACTTACATCCCCGAGCCAAACTTTCAGTATGCAACCAACCCTACCAGTACTACTACTATATAGTAGTAGTAAGCACCATACTGTACATGTATGAATACATAGCCAACACACTGTACATATGGGTTGTAGTCCACCGTAACACAACGCACAATACGGTTTAGGGAGTTCCGCGAATTCCAACAACACATTCACAGAATAGACTGGATTTTGTTTTTATATGCTTCGTTAATAAATTCTTACCACGTGGTATGTTCCTTGCAATAGTTCCGAACGGGTTTCTTCTTCGATATGTTGTGGAGCTTCAATTTCGGCTCGTTTAACAGGCTCGAACTGATACGGTTCTAACACCTCAGGTCCACCCTCAACGTTCGGTTCAATATTGGCATGATCATCGCCTTCACTCTCTGCTTCGAAAATGAGAAAGTGCACTCTAGTTATAGCCAAATTTCACTGCCTGGTGAAGAACCACTATCACTTTGAACTTCGGTTGCCGTTCTAAATCTGACATTCTACGGGAAATTTCGATCTGATTTCGCGCCGACTTGTAATCGATTGTTTTGTGTATTTATGTACTTTTGTCGTACTGTAAGCATGATATGTGTTCGGAGGAATCAGCGAGAGCCAAATCGTGTTCATAACACGACGTCACATGACGTCATGAGATTAGGAACATTTTCAGGCGAACGAACTTTTCAAGCCCGAAGAGGGAAAATTAAATCTCAATTTTCGAAGGGAAAAATCAAATTTTCAACTGGCAGAATGGTTGATATATGTTTTAGAGAGCATGCTTAGATGGATCCAAAAAAAAGGACGTTGAAATTTTCGTGTCATGGCCACTTTAATGTATTTGTCGATTTGTTATGCCGCGGGTGTAAAGGGTCTGTGGCTATGCATCGCACACCTCTGTAAAGAAGTTAAATCAAACCGAAACAGTTTGAAGATGATACAAAATATCACCATATGATATAAACGTAACAATTTGACACCAAAAATGAATTGATGCATTTTCCGTATGTTAATGTTAACCTTTGAAGAGAATGATGTTGAAAACATATCAAGGCTTTAACAAGAAAGTTTGAGCACAGAGCAACGGTTTGAGAAATGTTATACTAAACATTTTTTGCCAAGTCTCAGATCTATGCTGAATTAAAACCTGTTGGTTGTACTAAGTAGAAACATGCGCATCATTTGTTGAAAGCTGGTCTTGCTCTGATAATAGCTTTCAAGGATTTTGTTTTAGCTGAGGGACCATTATGACCATCCTTACTGCAGAGAGGCAGTGACCGTTAATGGGTTATAACTATAACACAATACCAGCTTGTAGGGGTTGAAACCACGTAGAGTCCAAATTTTCATTCCCTACGAAATTAGAATATTTTTCATTCATTTAGCCAATAATTCAAAGACAGATGATTTTCAGACAATCACTAAACCTTTTGTTACAAACTTATGGATGTAAATGATACACAAACAAGTCCGCGCAAAAGCGAAGAAAAAACCTTTTAACTTAGTTGTCATTAAGACAGTCACCAGTTCATACAGTACGTGTATGTGAATCACGAAGCACTGCGTGCACATGTATGTACATGAACACACACACACGCGTACATTGCGTAAGCAAGAAATTCCCAATTTGAATAATTCAGCATCAAAAGTGCAAGACCCAGCCAATGAGAAGCGAGGTATGCAAATGATCGCCTTTACCGCGCTGGGGGAAAAAAAATCGCGACTTAAGAATAGTTTAGTTCATGGTAACCTACAAGCTCAGCATATGTATCAGAGTCGCGACCCAAACCATGCAGCTGTCATTGTACATGTAACTGTTATTCAGTAAAATGACAAATAAACTGCATAAGATACTTTTTCGCTATAACATACCTTTAATAACGTAACAAAAACAAGTTCGATTTCGAGGACAAGGTATCGTTTGTTGTTGCACTTTGTATTCAAGAAAAAATAGCTTAAAAGAGAGAGGCGTAGTGTTGAAAGCCTACTGAGGATTGTTATTCTACCATTATTACACCCTGTAAAGATAACATATTCAGGACGATAATCTTCGACCCCTCGAAAATTGCCTCGCAGTATGAGGAACAAATATTTAACAAATGTGATAGTGTGTTATTTGTTGTATAGCTTAATATTGTTGCCTTGCTGGTATTATACCCATACGAAGTCGCAGTGGCGTTGAATGATTGTTAAGGTGTGTGTTGGGGAAGGAGGGTGGGGGGGGGGGGATTCAAGACTTTCTGTGACAAAATTAGACGTCAAATGGTGCATTTACAGCATGTGTATATACTACAATTATGTCTTTATTAGTAGCCCTGAACGCAAGACTGTATGGTCAAATAATGGGGGGGGGGGCAGGTGGGCGGAGAGCAAGTAAACACAGCCTTCAGCAATAATAGAGGTGCAGTTTACAAATGCCAATTCAACTAACATTCGGTATTAATAGTTTTCATCTTGTTTTTTTCGTATTTTGTGGGCTATTTAGAACAATACAACACAAGGCACTAAAAGTCTTCATAAATTAATTGATATTTTCAAAAGCCCAAATGATATTTTCACGACGATTTAATGTTTGTAAAGGATCGTGATGTTCAGGACATATATGATCAGATATACTCACTGAGTTGTTTTCGTTCGAACCACGTGTTAGCTGACAGAGACGTAGCCGGGGGGGGGGGGCAGGGGAAGCGGCAGCAACCCCTTTCAGTGTCGAAAAAATGTTAAAAACTGTTGTTTTTTAGAATGGTTTTTGTCAGTGCTCTTTTGATCTTGAATACTAGTCAGCTCCGTTAACTAGATTATAATCGTAGTAACATTCTACGGGCCTATTGATGCAGCTATACTTACTTAGTTTGGCAGATGCAATTTGCTAAATTAAGCCTATAGCCTGTACAGGCCTACAGTTGGAAACTGCGTAATAAAATACGTATTGCCTATACCTAACCGCACTCTATGGAATGTCACGAACCGTATCCACAACAACGTCGACAACGTTCGTTCTCATCCTTTCAATGATTCGTCATAAGTTGTTGCACGAACAGCATGATATGAAGCTTAGCTAGCAATCGTACGTGTTACGCGCTTCCTATAAATAATTATTACACTGTTAATACACTGCGATAACGATATTTGTTTTTAGGCCAATGCACATCTGGCTGTCTCACAAAATATGAAAGTTTTATATTGTCCATCAGTTTAGTTCTTAAAATGTATTAAAGTCCAGACATGGGACAGTAAACAAGTATCATCCTACTGGAAAAGTTGTAAAAGAGCACTATGTTTGTCTTTCTGATATAATATCGCCGACTAAAACTGGTTGCGCTCTACTCTTATAAGTTATAACCATAGTAACAAATACTTCATTCCTCACCCCCCCCCCCTAAATGCCCCATAATGCTAACTTCTACATTAATGGTAGATTAATTATGCACTGAATCATATTATAATTATTTTAGGTTTAAGATATAAGATTACAAATTAATAGTTAACATTATCGAGTTCTTGGGTAGACTACACTGACTCACCATCGATACATCCTGAGGGTTTATTCTGCCCCATCAGTGTGATGGTAACTACTCCCCTACAAATCTAATACATTGGGCGGTTTACCAACACGTTTGGACCGTTTCATTTTGACCAGGTGTTTTTCAGTTGGTTTGTTGACAATGTTTGAAACTGGAAGTTGCCTTTTGATTGGTCGTGCAGTTGTACTTGTAAGGGTATCTGGTTGTGGGATATAATCCTATATATACTGTTCTGCTCGGAGTGTAGAACATGTACGCAAACGTATGTGATCTCGGTGACGTTTAAAGGTGCGTCCGTCTTCCAATCTAACAATGTAAGAAATGGCTAGGTCCTGTACAAACCTTTGGTTCCCATAGATTCATGTGGGTTTCACCTTTCCTGCACATGATTAAGTGTAATGGAGTCTGTACTGTGGCTGTGTGTGTGTATGTATGTGTCAGTGCAGGGGGGGGGGTGTTACGGTAATGGTATAGTACCTTGCAAGGTGTCCATGGCCCCCTTCTGTCATTTTCCTCAATGCATCTTCGACTGTGTGAATCGCCCTTTCCACTACTATTTGAAGCAGGATTGTATTAAACAGTACGTATGTGCTTCACACCATTCTTTCTCAAAACACCGCAAACTCTGAACTGGTAAACTAATTGCTTCCATTGCCTGTAAAATCTAAGTCTGGAAGTCCATATGTAGCAAATCTATAGCAATGTTTAAAGAACCCATAGGCCATATTGAGTTCGCGTCATGCAGCATGCAGTTGTATCTCGCAATTTTATATATTTTGTGGTTCTCACATATACCTGCAGCAGTTTCATCTGTCGTTCTGGCGAAAAACAGGTAGTTGTCAGTTCTCAAAACCGTTTCATAAATTTAACATTTCATGTACACACTATAACATTGGACTGCAGTTAAACCGTATGAAACCGTCAGCCTTTTCCAACAGATCCCTGACTGTGAAAACTGAAACATTTATCATCTGGAGTGATACAAGGTAGTAACCCAACAGTTGACTGTGGGCGTTGCATACATTACTTACCTTGTATATATATATGTTATAAGGCACAAAGTAATAAAGTGGCCATGACACGAAATTGTCAACGTCCTGTCTTTTTGGGATCCATCTAAGCATGCTCTCTAGAACATATATCAACCATTCTGCCAGTTAAAAATTTGATTTTTTTTCCCTTCGAAAATTGAGATTTAATTTACCCTCTTCGAGCTTGAAAAGTTCGTTCGCCTGAAAATGTTCCTAATCTCATGACGTCATGTGACGTCATGTTATGAACACGATTTTGCTCTCGATGATCATGCCAATATTGAACCGAACGTTGAGGGTGGACCTGAGGTGTTAGAACTGTATCAGTTCGAGCCTGTTAAACGAGCCGATATTGAAGCTCCACAACATATCGAAGAAGAAACCCGTTCGGAACTATTGCAAGGAACATACAACGTGGTAAGAATTTATTAACGAAGCATTTAAAAACAAAATCCAGTCCATTTTGTGCATTTGTTGTTGGAATTCCCTAAACCGTATTGTGCGTTGTGTGACGGTGACTTACAACCCATATGTACAGTGTGTTAGCTATGTATTCATACATGTACAGTATGATGCGTATAGTAGTAAGGTTGGTTGCATACTGAAATTTTGGCTCGGGGAAGTAAGTTGCATTATGCAGCCATGCTAGGTAGGCATGTGTTATTTCATACTCATTATTACTAGGCTAGTACTTTGGCCTGGGGTTTTGCAAATCAATTTTCTGAAACAAAAGAATGTTTTCATGAAACATGGAAGGTGTAAATTCACAACAAATGTAACCATAACTGTACATTTTATCCCTGCTTGTTATTGTGGACATCATGGGCCAACATTAATACATTTTGAACTTTCATAATTTTTTTCCAGGCAGGACAGATACATAGCCTACGGTCAACAGGTTCAATGGTACTGGGGGTTCCTAGCAAGACATGTCAGGGTTTTGCTACCATCATGTGCAGCCCAAAGGATCAGAATTGAGTTTCCAGCCAATTGTCATTACACTGGATTCAAGTTGCCAGGAGAAAACTCATTGTTACTTATAGGAAGCCTTGGTTGAGAAATCCCTCCAGAAACACCTTTTCTATTCTGCTATTGTTTTAGATTATCAATCCGCCAGGGTTCCCTCAGTGTTGATATATTGAACTTCAAGACTTTTAATAAAGGATGAAATGTTTATTTTCCAGACCCAACATCAACAATGAAAGAAAAGGCATGTTTTGAAGCATTTGGACACAAGTATTGGCGTGACCGTGATGTCATATAATATGTACATGAGGGAACAGTCATTGACCTTTGTAGGAGCATTTACCTTCCAGACATGTTTGCTTCGTACTTTAATCTGGAAGCCAAAATATCCATATAACCATTGATATTGGACAGAAAGTCATAATAAAGAACAATGGAGGCAGCAGTACTCTTGAATGGTTAGACTTTGTTTTTTCAGCAGCAGTTGGTTTGTTTTAAAATCTTCCTTTAGAAACTCAGCAATACACCCTGCTAATGGTCTTCGATTGTTTTAATGCGTGTGATGCTGTGTTTCACGTTGCCCGTCAGTGCTGTACATGTCGTCGTGCGTGGGTAGCATTTTTGCATGTGAGTTGCGTCGTACAGTGTTTCTTGGTTTAAATTACCCATTATTGTATTTGCTTCTGGATTATTCTAATTAATTTGTCACAACAACGATTGATAGCGATGGACCTGCAACTGCTTTGTAGGCTTTAAGTAAAAAATTCCATGTAAGTCGTTTTTTCTTTAAACCTCCTTCGATGTCACAAATTACATTAGTGTTATTTAAGAATGATAATGTCTATTGAAAGTACAGTTTTACTTTTATGTCATATAATACAATGATTGTTGTTTATGTAAGTTTAGTCACAGGCTGTGTTCAATGATTAAAGATTTGAACTACGTTGTGTAAATGTTTTGCTCTGTGTCTTTAAATAAATCGCTGTGAGATTTAAACACCCTTTGGAATAAAATCTTTTTACCTTCTTATTTTGACCCATCCCGTTACCCCACTCCCTCCCCAACATAAAAAATGGTTTTCCTGGAATACGAATAAGAAATTACTGCTATAATTAACTGACCCAGCATATTCCAGAAATAAATTGGGGCACTGAGATTTTTCACATGAAGATGTACCTCATCACTTCTGAAGCTAACCTCATAGCTTATTACTATACAATAGGGCAATTAAAGGGGGTAGGGGGGTGTTCATTTAGATGATACATACAAAATCTCTTCGTCTATTGCGACTTCAGTGTAGTAACGTTAATACTATATAGTACTACTAGTGCTCGGCTGCGCTCCCTCCAGAGGATCGCCACTTGCCCCATTGGAGGTTTCCTGTTCCCCGATCTGGTCTTCGGAGTAGTTTAAATGTGGATTACTTGACAGAAGAACGCCTCGTTAAGGTCGATCCGTTAAAGTCCATTTGTTTTATTTCATAAAAAAGGAGGGATTGTAGTATGCGTGTATATGTGACGGTATGATTGTCGCGCATCATAATCGCCGTGTTTTTTTTTTCGCCTTCGGTCATCGATGAAGGCTAATCGCAGGGCTTATGGCATTTGTGCAGCCCCCAACAACACAACGGACCGGCATTTCTCTCGGATATTTTACAACATGTTGTAAACGAACTTGAAATTTCTAACGATATAGCGTTATACAGTGGTTGTTCTCTCAGTGTAAATGTGCGTGTATGTGTGACGGTATGATTGTCGCGCATCCGGTACGTGACTGGGCTTGGCACTTGTGTTCCTGACATGACGTCATCATTGTCTTGTTTTTGAAATCGCATTTTCAGATATCTATTTTCGGATGCGAATATTAAAACGTTAATTTCTAATTAGTCCTTTAGGTTTTCAAGGTGTTGAGGATAGTTTTGAACATAGATTTTATCATAGATTCAGAGGAATTTACTCTCGATTAGCTGGCTTTTTCGTGTCATGGCCTCTTTAAGTGATTCAAATATCTGATATGTATTGATTTGTAGGTTCTTTTAAAATTAAAAGATATCCAGAATAAAACTTAAAAGATTTGAATAATTATTAAATAATGATAAGATGTGTAGAACATGTCCCGTTTGATAAAGAAACACTTTTTGCCCAGTTCGCGATCCATAGGTTGCGAATTACGCTTCCGATCCAAGAGGTTGATCAGTGTCTAGTATATTCTAGTAGATTTATGTAGTGAAACTGAAAGTTCAGGCTAGAGATGCCTGGCTAGGTAGAAGAGTTTTGCGTAGAAATCTTTGAAACACGGATTCAATAGGCTCTCTGTCTGGAGCAATAGCCTATTGTTAATAAATGTTCATTATTTGGCCCACGTTGACTTCCACAGCGAGAGGTGTAATCTGAAACCTTTGAAGTAATCGGTTATCGACGATTTATCACTATACCTTTGATAAATGAACATCCTAAAGCTAGGCCTACTGTTGTGTAGCCTAATAACTTAAGCCTGCGTGGGATTGTGTTGTTGTAGCCTTGTAGGCTCAAACTTTGACAGTGATATATACTATCATTGAGCTAACAAATTCTTACCGTGTGAATACTATTATATAGGCCAAGAATATACCTTGGACCATTCGTCACCTGTTTGGTATGGTAGCCTACAATTGTACCAATGTTACAAGCCTATACTGGCCTTACCTCATTCATGAATTGACAAGGCTACGTTAAGTTAGGTCGTACTCGTAGGCAATAGTAAGGAGTATCCTGGTTGGCTATTATATATCTATAGAAGTATGTATTTATGTCGTGAACCCCATGATTTCCATCTTGTTTTGGGGAAACAAATTATGAGACATTACAAATTCCCATACTAACATACAATGTTTTGCGACAAACTTTGTGATGTAAATATCAACTTCTTCAATAGAGCGTTGTACATTTGGTAGTGTATGAGTGGCGTAGCCAAGGGGGGCGTGGGGGCGACAGCCACCATGAAAGCTTGTCGCCCCCAGTCGCCCTCCCACTGGGATTTTGGGGGTTGAAAAAAATACATGTGCGAAAAATATAGAATTGGTCTGAATGGTCTCGGATCTCCATGATGACCACTCATGAACGACCCTTCGACCGCGGACCGGCAATAGGCTATAGTTGCTGAAAAACCTGACGTGACATAGCGCATAATCCGAGAAGACATCTAAAGTAGTCGCACTGTACTGAAAACACATGTTAATTACCGTCGAATTATACAATTCCTGCTCTAATAAATACAGGCGCGTAGCCAAGGGAGGGGGGGGGGGCGAAGGGGCGACCGGCCCCTCCCCCTTCAGCATATTTTTTTGTACGTTTTTATGATATCGCTAGTAATTTCAAAATAGAAAATGCCTAAATGCAACTTGCAAGGCTTGGGAAGTGCTATTTCCAGCGATCTGGGAGGCATTTTCGGCCAAAATTTTCGTCTACGTTTCGCGCCAACTTATGGTGGCGCTACGCTTAGATAGCTTCAAATGCCGAATCTACGGCTCTGATAATTTGCCTACAGGTTCACCCCTCCCTTGGCAAATTCCTCGCTACGCGACTGAATAAATACTAATACAAGATAATTTCCGGCGATCTAGGGAGTATCTTTACTCCAAAAATTTCTGTAAGCTACGCGCCAACCAGTGGTAGCGCTCCGCTTAGATAGTGTCGAAAGCGCCCCTACAGACCATTCTCGCCCCTCCTGACTAATGCCCCTAGCTCCGCCACTGTCGCAGAAGCTCAGCTAAGCTTCTATTTGAGAATTTATTTTTGATTGGCAATAAGTTCTGAGCAGCTTGTGCGAAAAGTATAAGACGTTAGGCTGGATAACGGTGTCATTTCCTTTCCTCCCATCTTTTCCCTTTGGCTTATGCTCCTTCTTTAGCAGTAATAGCTTATTACAACGTTAGAATGTTGTAAACATTTGTTTTGAAGAAAGGACATAAAGATAGATTTATTATTTTACTTTTATTGAAATAAACCATGAAAAAACTTTGAAATAGATGTAAAAAGTCAAATGATATAATTACCGCTAAGTTGTGTTCTTGAATACTTAAAATGCAGAGATGCCTTTGTAGTATATTTTTAAACCAGAATTGCAACACTGTATTAGTGTTTGATGGATTACTTCATCGTAACAGGGTATGAGCCAATGTTAATCAATCTTGTAAGATATCATGAAAAAGTTTGGTTTACATGTGTTCTGTAGATACTGTTGACCCTTTATGAAGTTTGACATTCACTATAGTTAATACATTTATACTCATAATGAGACCTCATGGATAAAGGAGACTTGTCAATGCTACATATCCTTAGCATGGTGGTCACAATGTTTCACCTTTGAGCTGGTTGACTTTAAATGACTTTGGCCTAAAAGTATATCAAGGGGTTTGTCCAACTCAGAAAAGGTATCCTACATGTTCCATTCTTGAGATAAGGCCAGTACAATGTTTTCACTAATTTATCTTGTTGTCTTCAGATGTCTCTCGACCTCCAATTTGATAATATCAATAAGGTCCTTATCTAATATTGGCAACCTATACATGCCAAGTATAAGGGTTGCCAACGACACACTTGATACAACACTCGTACTTCCATTCAAAAGTTATTTCCACAACTTACAGCAGGTTTGGACAAATGTTCTATAGGAGAAGCATTTTGTGAGGTTTCAGAAGATGACCTCTCATGACCCCAAATGACCGTCCAATTTATAAAATATGATCGCATGTATGAACACTTAACTCACGCAAGCCACTGACGAAAATTCAGCCACATCGATGAAATGGCAGTCATTCAAACACGGGGGCACAAACGTGAATACTTTCAAGAAAAACCTGAAAACTCATATGTTTAGTTTATGTTGATAATAATTTTCCTTGTTTTAGCCTGTTATACTAGTTCTTATCCTGTTTTACTGTGTATTAACATTGTAAGGGCGTTTCCGATTTTTTAGTGATTCCTGCTCGTTTCCTTTTACTAAGGTTTAAGGTTTTTGAGGTTTACTATTTTATTGTTTCGTTTAATTGATTTGTTGCTTTTTATTAGATTTATATTAGATTTAGATTATATTTACAGCGCCTGAAAGCTTCCAGTAGAGCTAAACATTAAAAAATGCGTATTTTTGTCCATTGTTGGTGTAATAGTTATATCCGGTGTACTTGTGTTCGCACTTCATAGGTGCAAGACATACTGAACGGTATATTTTCAGTATAGTCCCAATTTCCTCTGCAAATTATGTACTTTCCAGGACCCCTGCAGTAAGCTATTACCAGACTTGTATGTTATAGCTTAGCCAAGAAAGATACTCAACGAAAGGAATTGCTCGGAGGGTGATAAATAAACAATGCTTGGTCAAATTTGAAAGCGGTGGCCCATTTCTACCCTTCTAACAAATTGCATGGCAGTAACGCTTAAGATAATTAAAGGGACTACATAGTGACACTAAAATTGTTAGTATGCATGGCCCCTAAACGTACACAAAACTGAAGTAGCTTTTCAAGCACATACATTGTGCGTCATGGAAACAAAACCGGAGCAAGCCAGTCTAAACCAAGTTTGGTACCATCATGCAAGTACTGCACCTTTGAATATGTCACTTTATATTCCCTGTATAAGCAAGTTATATGAATGACCCTTGACTGACCGTGTGTTGGTACATTCTCATTTCCCAGGCTCTCATTAAATACATGTACTGTGTAAATGGCGCTGGCGCCGCAATTATATGGCTTAAATTTCTTCATGCAAGTGGAATTTGTACAGACAGAAAGCTGACGGATGGCAATGCATGTTATCTATGCAACACTGATATTTTTTTTGACTGACGGTTAGTGTTCATGCATGCCTCTTTTGAAACATCGAACGTTTTTGCTGACATTTTTTAGTTTAATGCTGACATTTATTCGACCAATGAGAATCCAGGAATAATTGTTTGCATATAATCACTTAATGACAATAAATCGAATATATGCTGACATTAAATCGAATATATGTTTGCATTAACTCGAATATATGCCAGCATAAAATCGATTTTATGCCAGCATTAATTTGAATATATGCCATGCAGCATTGATTCGAATATATTTCTGTGTGAATTCGAATTTATGTCCACATTAAATCAATTTTATATAGACATATAAAACAGCCTCCTGATTGGCTCAGAATTATGTCTGCATTAAATGGAATTTATATCTGCATAAAATCGAATTTATGTCAGAATTAAATCGAATATATGTCGGCATAAATTTCCGAATTTTGTCCACTTTGGCCAACCATAAACGTTATGGCCGGAGTTGTTATCCGGCCATATATAATGTTTATCATATATTAGGAATATGATCAGTCGGTATAGAGCGGCAGCTTTCCTCACATGTTTCAACGTTGGGGCGGGCAAGAGTATGGTTCTCCCTCCCGACTACAATTCTAACTAAAGAGATGCACTCCACGGCAGTGCTGTACATACCACTCAGCCTTAGAAAATATGTGCCTGACAATTAAAATAAATTATTGTAGACGATTTGACTGAAATTGAAAGATTTCGTAGTAAAATGTCACAAAATTCAATAGTTTATACGATCGTAATTATAAGACGTCAACATTTATGTATGAAAATTCAAAATCAAATATTTTATAACGCATCGAAATAAAACACTTCTCGGTACAGAATGAAATTAGTCGATAGTATGATAATTTTGGGGGGAGCTTTTGAGGTAAAAGGAACAGTACTGGAACTAATGTACATAGGTTGTTTACAGTACTGGAATGTCACGGCTGTTTACAGCACTGGAACTAATGTATATAGGCTGTTTACAGCACTTGGAATGTATAGGCTGCATGTTTACAGCACTGGTATGTATAGGCTGTTTACAGCACTGGAATGTATTGGCTGTTTACAGCACTGGAACTATTGTATATAGGCTGTTGACAGCTGCTGTTTACAGCACCGGTATATGAGATTGTGCTATCTAGCAATTACGTCATTAGGTAAAAATAACTGCCCAAAAAAGTCAGTTCTTTCACTTGGGTTGAGTCTTTACATTTGTTCAGTTGGTCACATGAGTACCTTACTTCTCTTGATGCATTTTTCCAGACAATACTTAACCCTTTTTTTACATTACTCTAATTTTGGTGTGCATCTCTATACGTAGTCGCACAATAATTTACACTGGAATGTCAATGTGATGGTTAATCTTCAGTGATCGCCAGAATCGGAGCGTGTGGTCACACTATGAAGCATTTTGCAAAAACACGCGGTAATATGCACACGACCTATCAAAATACATTCTGTTCAATAATTTGTTATATATTTTGAAGCTCTGGTATGCTATTGACAGGTCCATTGTTTGCCAAGTAAAAACACTGTCCTAAACAGATTGATACATTTGAATGCGTGCATGGCACAAAGGACCAATCGCAAGTGAAAATGAGAAATTTTCAAAACTGTGCCTCGCTCACTTTCGTACGGTCAAGACTATTCACAAGAGCTCCTGTCTGAAATTTCTTTGTCTAAAAACTAACTGCTAATGCTATCTAATATCATATGATGGGAAGTGTGGTATAAGCTTTCAAGTTAACGCCCATGTGAGAGTTGAAATCTGGGTGAAATTTCCTGTTCGAGATACTTATATTGATAGAACTTCAAGGGTGCATTTGGTAAATATACCCAGTACAAAACAGTACATGTCATTGCAATTGATGTTTCTTTAATATTTCGGTTCTCAGCAATTTAAGCTCTCAGATATAGTAACTCTATGGAATGCTGTTAATGAGGCTAAATTTTTGATGACGTCAGATCTTCAGTGCAATCTAATGTTAATATTAATTCTTTGTTTTATTATAAACCAATCAAAACATGTTCATGTAATTCCACATGAAGCCCAGAGCACCCTTCACCCATTCGTTCTTGACAATTGTAGTCTTTGCATGAATTGTAAATGCGTAATTTGCGGCATGAAAGTCTTATCTTCTTATTAAGTTTTAGATTTGAATCTGAGAGACCAGAGTAAAGCTAACTAGTCAATCAACTTTTATTGATGAGGCTGGGATTTTCTAACAGGGTCACTTCTGAAAATTTTAAATGGGGATGGAAAAGAAATTAAACCTAACCAGTGATAGCAGTGTTTTTGTAACTGTCAACATACAACATATAAACAAAAACAGAAATAATGCTATACATTACGTTATCCTTGCAAAGTGGTAAATATATGTAATCCATATTAGTAAATGATGCTTTTTCGCGTAAAAGGTGAAGAGGAGGAGACCTGGCAGATATGGTTCCTCAGTTCCAGATCTCCAAGGCTTTGATGGGTTGCTACAGTAGTTATTGAAGTGCGCATGCGCGCTTCAATATTGGGATTACTAGCCCGCTCCATCCTCTACATGGCTGGCTGGTGAATACCAGCTGAACATACACTCTTCATAGACATCTCAAATTCACAGGTTGGCTTCGCAGGAAAAAATCCAGACTAAGATTTGCGAAGAATTGTAGTGGCGAACAGTTAATTCTGCACACGTAAATAACATAGATCTCCTTGTTCTTCTTCAAAACAATACGTTAAATTAACTGCGTTGGTTCGTTATTCTCGAATTGAACAAGACAGGTAACATTTGAACGCATTTGAGTTAACACACATTCTGCAAAAAACTTGCAAGCAACAAATGTTAATCGTATTCATCCGCAACGACTCGGCATTATCTGTACTACGTCAGCTCTTGCATCATAGGCACTTTAACTTTATTATTGTGGCATGGCATTATTATATACTATGGCCGTGTATGGCATATAGTACGTGTTTTTGATCAGTGGCGTAGGAAGGTACTTTTGAGTGGGGGGGGCTGAAGACTGATGGCCGGCCTGGGGGAGGGGTCTAAGGGGAGGGGGTGTCCCCTCCCCTTTGGAATATTTTGCATTTCCAGGTAGCCTCAGATGCAATTTGGTGCAATATAGCACACTTCAACACCCACTCCATTTTGTAAACTTAATTTTGTATTTTCACCAGGCCTTAGATGCAATTTGGTGCTCCAAATGAGATTTTTTTTCTCATTTGGAAATAAAAAAGGTGTTTTCTGACTTGCGAAGCGGGGGGGGGGCGGAATGATACTTCCGCCCCTCCACATTTTTCACTGGGGGCCCTTGTTTTGGATGATGACAAACCAGCGCCAGGAAATCGACCAAGCAGTTTTAAAGGCATTGAAGACTCGCCCAAAATCGCGTGCTGTCCTCTGAAAAGTTAACTTTCCGTCGGTTGCAAGTGAAGTTTTTTTTATTGTCGCTTCAAAATGCAGACAGTAATGAAACGTGATACCTTGTTATCTTTTATCTGGACCTGAGATGTCCATCGCTGCTGGGTACACTGTGTTGTGGGTATTGACCGAAGCTGCATGTAGTGACTGTTCACTAGTGTCTAATTAGGAGTGTTAGCTCAGTGGTTAACGCCGGTGCCTTTCAATCATAAGGTCCCGAATTCGAGTCACTCCAAGTATGTATATCGTCCAGTTACAGAGTTGTTGACAATTCATAATCATGGACGGTAAAATATGAATCTCAGAGACTGATTGCGGCTTTTGATAAGCCAATGATGGCTTCTTCGCGAGTTCCTGCTTGCAGGTGGATCTAAAATACATACTTACATACACACACAGTTACCGAGGGTATAGCAAGCTGCGTGTGCTTTTACTGGGATCGATGATGGTTTCTAACACTTCTGTTACACCTCATTCGAAACTAGATCAGATTACTGGCAAAAGACGTTTCTTTGTGCGCGAGTCTTCACTCCCTTTAAAAGACCGGAGAGTGTTACAGTTTCAATAATAGACTATAGGCCTACATGTTTTCGTTAGATGAATCGTCCATTAGGCCTCCGGTGCAAAACCTCGTATGTTCGTAAAATTTTGCTAACTTGACGAGGATACGCTAAAGGAGAATTGAAGGCAAGATTGTTTCCCCCACTCAAAAGACGAATATTACATAACCATATCAACCACATTCTTTTCTTACCTGAGATAATTAACTTTTATTACGACACTACCCTGGGAACATGGGGGTCGCCATTGAAATGTGAAATAGCAATAATCCGGGCTCTTTGTGACGTATTATACGAAAAACTATAGGCATACTTAACGTTTCGAAAACATTAGCTAACTGTACAAGTGCAGTGTGTAACTAACACTTATATTTTCCTAGTAAACATTTGATATTCATATTGTTATATCACAGAAAGTAAGATTATGAAAAACAATTGAAAATTGCTTTGCTTGTGTAAATGGCCAGACCTGATCCTTACGATTATGAGCTACGTTTCAACACCGCAGAATTACTAGAAATAGAAAATGATGGAATTAGCGATGACGATGAGAACCAAACGTAGTCCGAGACGAACAGCCTAGGCCTAATGTTGTTCGGCTCGGTAATACGGACTGCATGGTGTGACTTTGGTTTGTGCAACGTTAGAAAGAAGTAGAGTGCATTTCTTGAAAAGGTCTGGTTTCTTCTTCGGATGTTGAAACCAAAACTGTGATTTCTTTACTCGGGAAGAATGACTGTTACAACTGAATGCCTGACAGTACGGCATTTTGTTGGGCTTCACTTCGAGTAACGTCGGACCTACATGTAGGCTACGTACGTACGGTACATTTTTCATATGCAGCACAACCTACACAGTATAAGTATAGCCTAGCATACACATCGAGTCTGGATGTTGAAGTTAAAAGCAAGTTGTCCGGATAGAACGTCATACGTGAACCAGGTCACAGGTATTTGAATATCTGTGGCGATTATCCAGCGATTTTGTTCAATCAATCTCAATTGGCGCCATCGGCGCCAATCTCAACTTTCAAAAGGTCGGTACTAAATATTAGATAAGTTCTTGTGATAAAGAAGTGGTTCATTTTAGAGCCTATATTTTAATCAACAATTAAGTTCATGATTGCGTGCTGCCTGTATTGCCTCTTTAACATGTAGTACAAATTGACCAATCACTTTCCAGGACTCGGTGTATTCTCTGTCACGTCCGAACCAGGCGTGATTCGTGATTGACGGCTAGGTTGTGATGGTTTTAGTTATCATTTATTCGTTTATATTGCAGACACATGCTAGCTAGAGTTTGTTCAAACACATTACACAATATTGCCTAGCTACGTTAAGGGACCAAACGCCGAACTGGCTTCTTTGTGACCGAAAAAACTTCAAAAGCTTCAAAAGGGTCGCAGTAACAGAGACCCCTCCATTGAATATGAACAACTAACTGACGTTGGCCTTTCGTGACCACGCACTAAAATGATATGTGTTTGTATATATAACAAAATCAGTTGGTCTAGTTACAAACGGATTTTGTAGGGTTTGCGTTAAACAGTCGATGCTAGTCTTAAAACTCCGTTGATGCATTACAATCATGTAACCTCTAGTAATACTCAATAAACTGTAACAGCCAAAGCAATATGATAGTCGATTTCCCGCGCGGGCGTGCAGGCCACTATGGAGAAAATCTTAACCAACCCATTGAAAATATATCAATGACATCCTTTCAAGAGCCTTCGTTGGAATGCGGTTTTGTTCTTCATGCAACGCAATACCCAGATTGTATGACATATCTATATAAAATATGGCTTCTTTCAACAAAAATGTAGGCCTAACTGTTAAAATAATAATTGTGTGTATCAAGGCTTATGCCTGCACAAAGTCCAAGCACTCGAGCACTTTGCCAACAGGTTAATACTCCCATGTTCCAACTTTCACCTATTGTACGCATAGGATTGGCGATTGTTTACTTTTATTAAAGGGGGGGGGGAGGGGCGTTTCCAAATTCAAACAGTAGGAAGTCGAGTCTACTTCCTTTGAGTGCGAGCTCTTTTCATGATGCCACATTTTGGATTTCTCATTAGACATCTCATTTACTTTTGATTTGTAATCCTCTATAATAAGTTGACTTATATAGAGCATTATGTTTAAAATTTCGTCTGCTATAAGCTTGTTAAAAGTATTCAAAATTACTTTTCTGGAAGCTCTGACCCTCCAATTAGCTTGCATGTACTTTCGTGGAGTTCTCGGTTATCATGCATGTACTTTCGTGGAGTTCTCGAATATCCTGCATGTACTTTCGTGGAGTTCTCGGTTACCCTGCATGCTCTTTCGTATGGTTCTCGGTTAGCCTGCATGTATTTTCGTATTGTATCAGTGCTCTAACCGGTACCATTCTTATGATTTAATCTTTTATGTTCCTTAAGTTTTCTTAAAGAAAGTGTAGTTCGATTTGTTTCCGTGAAGCCGATACGTACTCTCTCGCGAAGGTGAAATCTTGACTAACTATATAATATTTAAATAAGGTATCATTTCAACACAGCACTTATTCTCATCCTCGGTTCCATGCCGCATAAGTATGGTGCAGTCTACTGTTACGAGGGCCCATTGTAGCCTAACGCTAGTCACTGCTAGTGAGGAACCTAATGTTATAATATAGAAAGTATTGAAATTGCCTACGTGATAAATCAGTATTTGAGAAATTAGGTCGGGTTAACGTCAGGATGTTGTTTATGTAATGAGCAATACACGATTGTTCTGGTATATTCCTTGTGATGACGCGCTGGTCTCGGGTTAACGTCGGTTTACGTGAGATCGTGTGTAAGCTGTACACATCTTCGTGGATTCTCTGGAATGTTCGCGAGCGATGCAAAGGACTTCCAAGAATAGAGAAACCGGGTCGCGTTGTTACTCGGGTGTATCGAGAGAGATCTAGATGATTCTTGACATGGCGAATCGTATATAAACCCGCCCAGATCGGAGAGTTTCTCAGTTTCTGTACGAATACAAGCGACGTACGACACATATTATATCATTCTACTATATATCGTCAGTGCTCAACTACCAGTATTTTCTGAAGGATTGAGATATCGATACCAAGATTGATTTTACACTTCCATTCAGAAGTTTGAAGAGGACTTTACTGTGAAAGTACAGTTTTCAGTCGTTATTGCGGAGAAGGTGAAGAATTTCTGTCTCCGTTGAGGAAGTTCGTTACGCCAGGAGTTGGTGGCTATAAAGCTGATTTTGGACTGACTCTGGTAATATTTAGTCGGCGAGAAGTTCGACTTGTGCTTCACTCGATTGTGGCTGGAAGTCCGTCTTCTATTTTGGAGCATCGCCAGAAAGAAGGTGACTGCTGTTTCTGGGATCGCGAGAAACTTCGTCGAGGACCAGTGAATTTCGCGGTACAACGGACCGAGAATCGTCGTCATCAAGGTCGTGGCCGCTGAGGGATATCGCCGTTGGAAGAGACCAGCGTGTTATAAAGTGTATCCTATCTTGTTAAGTTTGTGAGTAATTTTCTATATATTTGTAATTACTACTTGTTGCTGTTGGTTCGAAATCCATTGTTCAATATAGTTTACGTTCTCATTTAAATTCTCTAGACTCGTCAATTTGTCTGTGTTCCTTACGGAAACGAACTCAGGCTTGTGTCTCGTTAAAATTAATTATCGAGACCTCTCGCATTCCAACGTAACACTACCTATCAATGAAACAGTGTCTTTGAAATTGGATTCTCTTTAACGCGTTGCGACATATCATGTTCTTCCGCTGTTTCCCTGTGGTTCAATTCTATGTAAACGTTAAACCGCAATAAAAGAGGCTTCTCGGTAACACATCAAGCCATATCAGTGCTTAAGCAGCAGCTTATCAACAACAGAGAAACTGCACAAGATTAAACTTTCAACGAGACCTAAAAGGGACAAACTGTAAGTATAAACCTTTTTATTATGCCACTTGAGCATCATTTAAGTTTTATAGACATCATTATTGTTAAGAGAAGAAGCTATTATCTTATAAGATACGGATTATAACACAAATCCGACTACATTCTCCAGTTAATGTGAACTTCTTGTCGATGCATCTAGTGCAATTTTGCCTTCGTGTATGGTGACCCTTTTTATCGAACTTGCTATTCTTTCATGAGGGTGAAACGTGCTTATTAACAGCAATATTATAGGGTATAAAGAAGCACTGATGGATATAAAGATCATATGATTTTTACGGTACCTCAGAGTCAACTGAAAGTTTTCTACAAGAATTGTGGTGACAAGATCAAAAGATATTGTTTCTAAAACTTGAAAGAAAGAATAACCCACACGATACTTAAAGGCATTGAAGACTCTCCCCAAACCGCGTGCGGCAATCTGAAAAAGTAAACTTTCCGTTGCTTGCAAGTGACGTTTTTTTCGTGTCGTTACAAAATGCAGACAGTACAGTAATGGAAGGTGATACCTTGTTATCTTTAGCTGGACCTGAGATGTCCATCGTTGAATTGTTTGTACACAGTGCTGTGGGTATTGACCGCAGCTGTATGTACTGACTATACACTAGAGTCTAATTACCGATGGTAGCAAGCTGTGTGTGTTTTTTTTTCTGCGATCGATGGTGGTGTCTAACAGTTCTGTTACATCTCATTCGAAACTAGGCCAGATTACTGGCATTAGACGTTTCTTTTTGCGCGAGTCTTCACACCCTTTAAATCACTTGGTTTATTCAGATTAAACAGCTCCCTGGATTAATAACCATTCAGCAGTCGCATAAAGGTGGCACAATAAACCTGGAGGGCTGGTACGTTGCTCACCGCATATAGATTATCTGAAGTAACTGCTTGCAAGTTGCAGCAGTACTGTTATGTATAATCTCCTCGTTTCAATTGATGTGCAGTATGCTATTCTTGCCAGCTTCTCATATTTCATTATCTTCTCAAATAATTGACGTTAATGGAAGCTTTTGGAGATTCAAATTGCAGGGTGAAGATTGTCCTAGTCAGATAAAGCAGCCATTTGATACTAAAATCTACCACAACAGTGCAGTTCACAGTTCATGCGGTGGCAAATAATGACATAAAATCTTGTAAATCTTCATGGCTGTGAGTGGTGATGCTCTGGGGTTTCCGATGAACCGGCTATTCTTCGTAGTATAGATTCACTTGTTGTCTGACTCTCCGTGAGGGTGTTTTGATGGTGGTTTCCGAAGCTGAGTTTATCGATAAGTAATGTCAGGAAGCGAACTTGATTTGCGACTGGTATGACGATGTTCAAGATGTGGTTGCTTCCTTTTATCTTTGTGTTTGGCGATGTAGAGTATTTGTGACTTGGTTGAGTTGAGTTCCATTCCCCAGTCGTTGTAACAGTTGTATATTCGGTTGAGGTAGCGTTGTAGGTATTCCTCTGCTCTGAGTGGCCATGGTCCAGATGGCGATGTCATCACCATATTGCGAATGTTTGATGTGGTCCTTGAAGCCGACTCCCCCATGTAGGGGGGGGATCCTCCCCTTTAGACGTCAAATGGTGCAATCTACGGCAAATACCACAAATGAAACAATTACATTGATTGGTTTTAAACAATGTTACCATTGTAAATGAGGCGGAGTGCCGTGTATATAAGGATGTGTTTAGTTCATCTCCCGGAAAAAAAAACAAATGTTAGTCGTGCAATAGTGCATACTAAGGCATAGTTAGACTATAACTTGGGTTTTAAATTAGATAAACACGCAAAGTTGCGCTAAGAACCAGTATCCTTTTTTTATGGGGTTGAATAGCCAAGAGGAAAATTCATGTTTGTCTGATGAAAGCGGAACATAGCGTAAGCATTCTAGTGAAATTGACATTCAGTTCAGAACTATCGTATTCGAGATAACTACATTTAAAGCTCAAGAGTACATAGAGATGTGTATCTATAGATGCACATTGACCAATTTGTTTATGTTTATAAGTTGATAAAATACACTTTCGTCCTCAAAAGTGCAATGCATTAACATCTGAATACTCATATAAACAGTCAATTGGGTATTGATCACTGCACAACACCAAATTTGGAATATTGTCCAATCCAAGGTCAAAACAATAAAGTGAAAATAATGAAAAAGTAAACCAATATTGCTGTCATTGCGCAACTATGACATCAGACCTGTGTGCTTCAAGTTCAATCATGGTAACAAACTATGACATATTCAACTATGAAGATCTCGAAAACGCAATTTAAGAACTACATGCAAATTTCACCAGGAAGTTTAGTATATGTGCTTTTCCCCTAGTCAAAAACAAAGTTTGCTTTGACTACCATTTTAAGGGGGAAATGTTGAAAACCCCAACGTCTTTAAAAACATTTTCCTTCTTGTATTCCTATCCAAAGTGTTACGAAGTCCAGATATCATGGTTTGGGAAACGAACACAATAAGTAGGTTAGAGAGGTTTTGTTTTAAAAGAATCTAATGCGTGTCTCTTGGTAACAAAAATATATATAACTTAGCATAAATACATTACATACCTTAATACTTAAAGTTAACTTAACGCGCACGCAAGGTACCTCGGCTACCGCTGGGCTCTCCGTGGGTGTCAAATCCCAGGGTAGTCTGTAACCGTAGTGCGGGTGGTTCTGGAAGCTTCCGGAAGGCGCTTTTCGTATAAATAACAGCTCCGGTATAGAGAACAGGACCAGGTAAGGTAAATAATAAGTTCAGAAGAATGGTACCCAAGAGAGAGTTAAGAGTAAGTCACACACAGCGTGGTTGGCATGGTGAAGAAAGGCCGGAACGGAAAAGGTAGGTTTTGTAAGGGCTAGGCAGACATAGTCGTTTTACGTGGCGTGACGTACAGGTTGGTGCCACTGGGAGAAGAGCGAGAGCCACTCCTTGAAAACTAATTTATATGACATTCGGTGAGGTTACTCGACCGTAGCTTAGAACTGCACTGATTGTGCTCTACGTTTACAAATTAGCATAATAATACACCATTTAGGAATTGCATAACATCAATTAGCGTAGTTAACCTTTAAAGTAACATGCTGCATCATAACAAAAGAGTTAGTACGAAGTTCTAAGAACTGAGCCCCATACAGCCTATAGTCTCATAAATGTAGAGCAGTAATCACATCCTTCCGTTAAATGATTAAATGAAGCAGCTGCTGAGTAGGCTCCCTAACCCCATCCCCCGCCCACCCCCACCCACATAATTAACGTGCCTCCTAACGCCTAACCGATAAAATGTGTCACTGTGTCCCCTTTATGACAAAGAATTGAACTAATTACCCTAACCTTAAATCATGACTGTCTGGAACACTGGAGCAATGTGATATCTAAAGCCGCAAATCCATTGATACCTTTAGTAAACAAGAACATCCAAAGTGTACGTTTCAAGTTTCTTATATCCAGTGATGTGTTTGCATGCACACCCAATAAATCAGTCCGTCCGCGTGAAACATCACTCCTTTTGACTATGGAGTCACTCTAACCGACCTTGCAAAATTGTGAGGCAACCGCGAATTGTTAAGTCGACATTGACTAAACCGCCGATCGCACAGTCGGTAACTACTATTACGGTTAGATTCATCCAACACGGCAACATACAGAAACGCTGTACTCAAAGCCGAAGACTTCGTGAGTTGGTCAGCGACGGTCCTTCTCAGAAAGGTCAATATAACTAAAATCGAAGGGTTTGCATTGTTTGTCAATGAAGAAAAACATTCAACAGGCTAATTAAATTAACAAAGGAACATTAAAATTATACTTGGTACTACTTCATACAGTAGATTTGATTGCTTTTGTAAAGAACACATTGCAATTGCAATTCATGAACGAACAAGGAATCCGACGAACACAATCTACGTGCACGTTCATGTAAAGCCTTAATAACCGCAATTTTATAATCAAGAAAAGCACATTTACCCCCGCATTCCATTTCATAAGTAAATTGAATAGATTTATGAAGAGAGTTCAATACATGTAGAAAATCATCCCACTTTATTTTTAACAATTTTATGTATGAGCAAATTGATGGGTGTGCCATGGGCTCTTCCTTGAGTGTCTGTTTAGCCAACTTGTTTATGTGCCACCTTGAGGAGAAATTGATCCAAATTTGTCCTAAACTTAACTTTTATAGAAGATATGTGGATGACATTTTTGTAGTTATTTCAGCAGACTACGTGGATGATTTTCTACATGTATTGAACTCTTTTCATAAATCTATTCAATTTACTTATGAAATGGAATGCGGGGGTAAATGTGCTTTTCTTGATATAGATATTTTCAGAACGGTTGGCTCAAGCGGTACTGACACTATATCGCCACTTCAGTTTTCCGTAAGAAAACTTTTACAGGGTTGTTCATTAATTGGAAATCCTGGTGTCCCAAAAAGTATAAAATTGCGGTTATTAAGGCTTTACATGAACGTGCACGTAGATTGCGTTCGTCGGATTCCTTGTTCGTTCATGAATTGCAATTTAGACGTATTTTGACTTTAAATGGTTACCCTAGGAAGTTGTTGCACGATATAGAAAACTATACTTATATATTAAGAAAACAACTGGGCATGGGTCCTGTAATTAAATTAGATCATGGGGAGACCCAAGTAAATACTGTGTATGTTAAATTACCATATTGTGGCCCCAGCAGTGATAAACTCGCTAAGACTTTAGGTAGTTACATTAAGGGGTTGTGTAATGACAATATACATATCAAAATAATTTTTCTGCAAAAGAAAATCTCTGCTCTGTTCAATTTCAAGGATGCTTATAAGTTAGATTATGCCAACGATGTTGCTTACAGGACTAACTGTCCTGACTGTGATTCCTTTTATGTCGGAGAAACCAATAGACGGCTTAAGGATAGATTCAAAGAACATCTGATGAGCTCTTTAGGTGGTCAGAAAGGCGCTACTAACCTTCATTGTACTGCGCATAAACATCATCTGCCTACTTTTGTTGACCATTGTGCAACTATTGGTAATGAACCCCAGTGGTTCAGGAGGAAGATTAAAGAGAGTCTCCTAATAAAAGACTTAAAAGCTGACCTCAATAGAAATGTAGCGAGCTACGGGTTGGAGCTATTCTAAACCCTATTTACTTTTTTATTGCTGGTTGTTCTATTCATCTCTAAGTTAATAATATTCACTAAAACAATTGCTGGTTGTTCTAATCATTCCTAGTTTAAAAATCACTCATGCTTATCACTATTGTCGTCCTTGGATGTATATTAGCCCTTGTATTTAATTGATCTTGTACAATTGCCTGACGATGGAGTGGTGACCACTCCGAAATGTAGCAGTATGTCGTTGTTAAAAATATTCGCTTGTTTATCTTTTATATTATATATATATATATATATATATATATATATATATATATATATATACATATACATATATATATACATATACATATATATATATATATATATATATATATATATATATATATATATATATATATATATATATATATATATATATATATATATATATATATAATATAACGACTTTAGTCTAAGACCCCCTTCCCTCTCTTGTGATTCTATTAATGTTATTTACATTTTCTATTGTGTACTTTGCAAAGAGGGCAATTATGTAGGTGAAACAGGCTCCCGATTCCGCTTACGTTTTAATAATCACAAAAAATCTATTCGTGATTATTTTGCAGGATTCCCAGTCTCCGAACATTTCAATCTTCATAGTCATTCTCGAAAAAAACCTAAAACGTATTTTAATTGCCTCGAACTTCAAATCAACTACTGAACGTAAACGTAAAGAAATCATTGGATCTTTCGTATTAAGTCTCACATCACCGGCCTTAACAACTATCAGTTCTACAAGCATATATGTAATCCGTTCTTTGCTCCTTAATCTGCTTCTTGTATAGTCATGGTTTATTTGGTTTTAATTCCATCATTGCACCTTACACTTATCTAGCGTCATACTTTCATTGTGTCACATTTTGTACTTTTCATTCGACTGCCAAGTATTGCTGACGAAGGTCCCAGGGGGACCGAAAATTCCAATATATTTTCTATAACTTACTCCTTATTTGTCAATTATGAGTCATATCTTATTTCTCTGGTTTTCTCTAATAATATCCTGAACCGACCCTAACCAAACCTTTAAATGAACGTTTTAGAGGACGGAGAACATTATAAAGCTATTTGCGACAATAAAAAAGTTTCTTAAAATGGTAGTAAAAACCTTAGGTGGACACGGAAATGTCGACCTAAGGTACACTGTCGACCTAAGGTCGCTTTTTTTACCATTTGGTGTCCACCTAAGGTATCATCTAGGCATTTATATATATATATATATATATATATATATATATATATATATATATATATATATATATATATATATATATATATATATATATATATATAAACAAAACAGAAATTAAACAAAGAAGAAGAATCTAATATATAGTATGGTAGCGTATAGTTGCCATCGCACAGGCCTATACCGACAGTAAAGTTAGAGACAAAAACAAGTTGGTCTATGAAGATCGCCGAGTCAGTAGTTTTTGGAGGTAAAAAACCAGACTTCAAAAACTTACAATCAGATATCGCTTTAATCATAAATTTTATCGATTTCGACCAATCCTTGCGTTATAGTTCAGAAAACTTGATCCGTGACCTTGCAGAATCCATCAGCCATTTCCGTAAGCAGATCGTTTAAAGGCTCTACAGACACCTATCAGTACATTAACTATTTCCGCTTCGCATGAAACGAACTCGAAAGACTCTTCAAATAAAAAGGAATTCGAATAGAAATGGGTATTCCCCTGCAAAAAACCCTTAGCGAAAGAACCGAAAAACAATCACGAAATTTCAAGAAATTGGAAAACGGAAACCCCGGTTTATCGCATGATACAATGGAAGTAATAATGTACTGCAATGATCTTTAGATGATCTAGATCTTGATCATGAAGCTAACCAACTCGATATATATATATATATATATATATATATATATATATATATATATATATATATATATATATATATATATATATATATATATATATATATATATATGTATATGTATATATATATATATATTTATATTTATATTTATATATTTATATATATATATATATATACATATACATATATATGTATCTACATATATATATTCATATATATATACGATGGTTTAACTAAGTAACTAAGAATATTGAGGCACTGTCCCCTACATGGCCCACCCATTCAACTCATTTACACACCCCCCCCCCCCTCTCTCCAGTTGGGCCCAGTTTGGAATGTAAAACAAATGATGACAACACAAACCTAATAATTTCATCAACACCTTAATTCTCCACGTGGCTTCCCCTCAGAATATAAAGGCTATGGCTACCATCTAATGGCGTGTTGTTATATCGTCATCGACCTGTGTAAAACAATGAATAAAGCAGAGCTTATAAAGTATCTTAAAGTCCTATTTTTCTAGAAAGTAATTTTACTGAATAAATTTTTCTAAATTAATCTCATTTTTTGAGTGTAAATTTCTAAAATATGAGATCTCAAAATAAAAATGTTTAGATGCAACTTACAAGGCCTTTGAAGTGCCACTTCCGGCAGTCTGGGAGGCAGTTTTGCCAAAAATTTATTGGCTTCGCTAAGCTTACATAGTTTCACGATGGTCCCTTTTCGAAACGGCCCACCCACTAACAATTTTAGTAGCATCGGATGATATCTTGAAAACCAGAATAGCTACATAGAAACATTTCCAGCACTCATTCTATTCTTGAGCTATGCAATATTAACATTAAATTTATACGTTACCATTTCAGAACATTTTATTCGTGGCAATGCTGATGCCAGAGACATTAAGTACGGCTTTTGTAACCATCATCTCTATCTCTGTGTAATGTCGTTACGGCTTCCCAAGCCTCCAAAGTTCACCGAAATTACAGTGAACTCGACTCATAACGGCAATTAACAACCCCTCGTACTTATATTTTCTGTAGTTTAAAATCACGTTGATGATATCATGATCTAGTGCTTAAAGTTAAAAATAAGCCTCGTGGAGTATGTGATGAATTATCAATATTACCATGCAAGCAGATAATTTAAAAAAAAAACGTGTATTTCTACTTCGTGTTTTTCGACAGTTATATCTCATGTCGGGAACTACGCCCAAGGGGTGGATCATACTGGTGTTGGTTGCATTCAGCTGTCTTATGCAACATGGTAGGTACAAACTATAAGAATGACTTCCTACTCCTAACAGTATACTTATTGTTTCATTCGTTCAAAATTCCTCAATTGTTGCTTTATTTTGTTTTGTTAATAAAAACTATTTTTACCTCATAATTGAAATCAAAAGAAAAGATTGAGAAATATCTTATACGGGAATATTCCGGTTGCAAACAACGTGACCCAAAAAGGGAACATGTAATAAATTCACATTAATACTGGACACATTGATGCTGGAACATTAAAACTGGAAACATTGATGCTCGAAACATTGATACTAGAAACATTGATACTGGAAACATCAACACTGGAAACATTGATACTGGAAACATTAATACTGGAAACATCAACACTGGAAACATTGATACTGGAAACATTAATACTGGAAACATTGATACTGGACACATTGATACTGGTAACATTGATACTAGAAACATTGATACTGGAAACCCTCATCTTAACACCTAGTTGTTAACTTGATGTATTGTTATAATATCACATTGATACTGGAAACCCTCATCTTAGCACATAGTTGCAAACTTGATGTATTGTAACAATATCACATTGATACTGGAAACCCACATCTTAACACCTAGTTACTAACTTGAGGTATTGTACTAACATAACATTGATACTGAGAACCCTCATCTTAACACCTAGTTGCTAACTTGAGGTATTGTACTAACATAACATTGATACTGGGAACCCTCATCTTAACACCTAGTTGCTAACTTGAGGTATTGTACTAACATTACATTGATACTGGAAACCAAATCTTAACACCTAGTTGCTAACTTGATGTATTGTACGAACATAACATTGATACTGGGAACCCTCATCTTAACACCTAGTTGCTAACTTGAAGTATTGTACTAATATCAAATCGACACTGGAAACCCTCATCTTAACACATAGTTGCTAACCTGGGGTATTGTAATAAAATCACGTCGATACAGGAAACCCTCATCTTAACGGCTAGTTGCTAACTTGATTTATTGTAATAACATCACATCGATACTGCAAACCCTCGTTTTAGCACCTAGTTACTAATTTGAGGTATTATTATAATATTACATCTACACTGGAAACCCTCATATTAACACCTAGTTGCTAACTTGAAGTATTGTACTAATATCAAATCGACACTGGAAACCTTCATCTTAACACATAGTTGCTAACCTGGGGTATTGTAATAAAATCACGTCGATACAGGAAACCCTCATCTTAACACCTAGTTGCTAACTTGATTTATTGTAATAACATCACATCGATACTGCAAACCCTCGTTTTAACACCTAGTTACTAACTTGAGGTATTATTATAATATCACATCGATACTGAAAACCCTCACTTGAGGTATTGTTTCAAGGTGTCTGTCCCAGATACACATCTCCTCAAACCAGGCAATTATAATACGTGACGTCGTAATAGCAGGCGTTCTTTCAAGCTGTACTTTTCCTTTTTGTTCCCTTTTTTATCTTTGGGTTTTTGCGAATTTGTGATACATTTAGAATACTTGAATAGCTGTCAACTCAAGGCTTCATCAAAAATACAATTTACCTTTCAGAATATTGCATTCTTCCGTAAATGAATAATTCCTACGTTATAAATAAAACAAAAACCTTCACCAAACTTTCGGAACCGTATCTTGGCGATCAACATGCTTTTATGTCATACGTACTCACACAATAATGTACATTCAACTTGAACAACCGGACCATTTCTGATCTTGTCGGTGCAGTAGTTGATACGATGATAAGGGAACCTGCATACGAACTTTTTATCGGATTTTCAATAAATCAATCCCGGGAGTATCCTTACCTTCAGTGGACCATGTAATGTCATCGATGTGGGGAAGGGGGGGGGGGTGGTGGGAACTAAATATGGACCTTAACATTACACAGTTTATACAGTGTTTAGTAAATCCCGATAAGAATATTATCGGTACGCATGTTACTTCGAAATATTTCTGCACAAGTTTATGACGGGAGTGTGAAAGTCATACCGATCATCAAATGTGAATATTTGGCATGTAATGAACTTTAAAGATCCTTCTAGTCAAAGGTACTCCAAGGTATCAGAGAGAGAGAGTGCATATAAAATATTGCAAATGTTAAAAGACGTCCATGAAAGAGGGGAACATATTCCCAGCATCCTGGTGATAGTTGCATCCAATTTTTAGATGGCGTTCTCAAGATATGATAATTAAAATTGGATCGGTTAGGTTTCTAACATGTATATATTCCTCTGCAATATCCTCTTATGGCTCAAATCAAAACCAGGTAAAGTTGCTCTAACACACGATGCCCTTATTATGCCACTTCCACGGTTCTGCATTGCCCCCAAATATGCTACAAAGTCCCACAATGGCCACTCATGTGAACATATCGAAAAGCATGCTATGATACCCTCAAAGCAGTTTGCCCCTCCTTGAGTCGTTCAGTTGTCTTATAGGACACATGTATCATTCAGCATGCTGCATTGGGGGCAAAACAGATGATTTATAAATGTTAGAGGACCGGCTCGTGTTAGAGACTACCTCGCACAGTAAACCCAGACCCTTATTTTATCCAGAATCTGGTTTACCTGATTAGACATACAACATTTTCTGTTTATAATTGCATAGCCAAAAGTACTATGCTGCTTCCCACGGGCGACGCTCCCGAGGGCCCGAAGTGGCACGTGCTCCCCCTGTTTGTCTAAAGGCCTCACAAGAGACCCCTTTCGTAAACGAGAAATGCCCCTTTGATGAAAAATACACATTTTCCACTTTTCTGCAATTAAAGAGTGCATTATTTGCTCGAAAATGCAATAACATTGTTGTTAAATAATTATGGAAAAGGTTCATTTTAAAAGCTTCCTCGTGTTGACAAAAATTCAAATAGGCATACTGGAATTTGTGGTACAGAGGATTCACTCCGTCGGAAAGGTTTGATGAAGCTTAATTTGTGGCCTTTCGCTTCAATTTGGCTTCAAATCAAAGTCACATGTCGCACCCCTCGACGTTTGTGACCCCCTCCCTAGATTGAACCCTCATCCCTCGCTGCTTTTTTCCTGCATTCCAACATCCCCCTTCCGATAGATTGTATCCTCGCCTCTGCTTCCTCCCTGAATCCCAGCAAGTACATCGTGTATTTTTATCGTTAAAAGTTAGAAATTATCCTCAATGTGTTTTTTTTCCAACGATGCATTTCACAATATAATAGTACCATGCACGTACAAGTATAAAGGCACTACACTTTAAGTACTTTAACTGCACTTTAAGTGCTGGAAGGTTAATCACTTGGATATTTCCAGCCTATCCGATCCTGACTTGTTCGGAGAGTACAGACTTTCAATTGTTCATAACTACACTTCTATTTCTCGTCTTTTCTCAATCAGCTCACACTCAGTGCACACAACCAAAAGATCTACCAAATGGAGAGATATTATCTCGCAACAGCGATCCCACCCATACTTACAGACGTGGTTACAAAATGAGAGGAACATGTGATCCGTCATTCCGGATGCGACCAGAATCAGCCAGATTGACATGTGTTGGAGACAGTTGGGAACCAGCAATCGAATGTGTCCGTAAGTACTGTTTTGTTAATATATTTTTTACATTATTATTGTCATCTTTAATGAGGGTAGTCCTACTCAGTGCATAAGCACTGCTTTCCAGAGGAGCCCTCTGTTGAGTGGGAAGTACAATAAAAACAATACCCATGCATGCATGCCATAAATTGACTTTTACCTATTTAAATCGACATATCATATACCGATTTAATTCGACATATCATCGATTTAAACAAGAAAATGTCGATTTAAATTGACATAATACCGATTTATATGACATATCATCAATTTAAGCTGATAGAAACTGGTATAAGGCCAGGTAATTTGACATATACCGATTTAGTTCTACGTATCATCGACTTATACTGGTAGATGTCGTTTTAAATTGACGTGTACCGAAATATTTTACATATCAATGATTGGTATATGTTGATTTAAAACGATGATATGTCGAATTAAGCTGGTACAAGTCAATTTAATCGACATCTACCAGTTTAAATTGATGGTATGTCAATTTAATTGGTAGAAGTCAATTTAAGCTGCTAGAAACTGGTCGAAGGAAATTGGTATATGTCGATTTAAATCGGTATATGTCGATTCCCCACGATTTGAGACTGATGACCCGCTACATGTGTGTGGATCAACGTTAGTGAACACAAGTTACCAATTGTTTATCATAAATGTCAAAGGTCATGTGAAGTTAACAGAGGCCAAAATGTGAAAACTTGTTAGCACCGTTACTTGGTAAGAAATGCTTTAAGGAACTCTAGATGTAACTTGCAAACCAGCTTATTTAGTAGAGGATATTTTTATGGAAACTATTTTTTGGAGTAGTAAAGTATTGTTTTTGAAGATGTGAACGGTCATCTGGCGTCAATAAACTTTGGAAACACGGTTACTCCAAAAAAAAAGCTTCAATGAACTTTATGTTTCCACTTTAGTAGGTACACGAATCGTAGCTGGTTGAAAAAAAGGTTTGTCTATTCACTTTGGTTCCGATGCTTTGGCACCCATCGGAACTTATGCAGTTAAGTTGGCGTTTGTGTATGTTTGCGTGTGTGGGTATATGTCACTCTCTAGCTGAATAACACGGTATCTAAAGAAGGCAAATATGTGATTGATGTTATACTTGGTTATTTGGTCATGGTCAGTAGATGTTCCCTATTGTTTTTGTTTTTGCATAATGATGTCATACGTGGTGGGTAGATTAGTGGGTGTGCCCTATTTTGTCTTTGGTTCCCATGTCATGAATATGAATGAGTGGTAAGGGCTTACCATAAAATTCTTAAAATGTCAATATCTCTGCAACTGTGTGTCTGATTTAGTTTATACTTCGTATGGTGATGTAACTACATAGATATGTTCTTTGTAACAACAATTTTTACCTCATTAATGTTTTTGATGTGTGAGGCTTGATAAGAAATTGTCAAAATAGCTTGTAAACATGATATCTCAACGACCACAAGTTGAATCAATGTCAAACTTAGTAGGTAGATGAACTGTGAATGAATATTAATGAAAGGGCAGGGCTTAACGTAAAATTTGGTTCTTGCTGGTATGGTGATGTTGGTACAAAATAAACACATTTTCACGACATTTCCATCTTTATGTCATTCATAAATAAATTTAAAGTTATTCTTGTTAAAATGGCTTTTTAAAGATGTTCGAAATGCGTCAATGAAGGAACTGTCACGAATACCAGAAGGTAAGTTGCTCCAGAGTAATGAGCCGGCGATAGTCACTTTACTTTTTGGAATTTATTACTTTATGAAACCGCTTGGTCGTGTGCAGTAGTTTGCCTGTAATCATATAGGCTGGCGACATCGGACAAAAAGAGTAGCCTACTGGCTGATGTGGCCAACTCATGCCCAAAAATGATAGATAATATGGATATCAGGGTTAATTGATTGTTTTTTACTTCTTTCTGTAGCTGAAGACTGTGATCTCCTCCCCCCATTTCCAAGAGGTGAAATTATGTATAGAACTGGAGAAGCCGGTGTGGTTGCCCACTATGCGTGTACGGAACGAGGATATCGCTTGCATGGCGAGAGACGGTTAACGTGTCAAAGTGACGGTACCTGGTCTGCTGACAGTCCAGTGTGTCGTGGTACGTACATCCAGTGTGTCGTACTAATTCATCGCAGGTGGTTTGTTAACTGAGTGATTAGTATTTTTTAATGTTCCTATACTTGTAGTATTGTTACAATGTACGTTTATAACTTGGAGCAAAATCTTTCCCTACAGCTATGCCAATATGCGAGGAGGTAGAGGAGCGAGATCACTTGATTCGGCAAAGGATAAATGGCCGTCGACGTGAGGGATTGTGGACATACGGAAGTAGGCATACCTTCTCGTGTGAGGAAGGTTACATCTTAGGAAGCTCGTCCACATCAGAAGGTTTCTTCTATCCATCGATTGAATGCACAAGAAGTGGATGGAACGCTTCAATTCCTATCTGCCGTGGTAATGTTAATCAAAATATGAATTTGACCGAAAACCCCTACAACATAATCTATGTCTACGATGATGGATTGTCTTTTACGTCATCTTTCTCTGATTAGTTGCCAAGTGAATTGATTTGTCCTTCAACTAACATTAGTCATGTTATGATGTTCCTCACAATGGTATTGTAATACAACTAGGTCTGACGAGAGGGGTCGGTTGCAACGACTTATAATCGAACGTCCTATGTTTCGAGTGCCCCAGCTTGTTATGTGAGTATAGAATAGACGAACTGATTCCTGCCCAGAAAAAAATGTGGAGAAACTCATTTCAATATCCCTGGATATCCTGAACGAAGGGAACCTGTGGGACGTCAGAATGGGCATGATTATTTTCATTGGTATTTTTGCATTTCAAGATCGTACAGTATCTAACACAGCAGCTGTATCATCTACAAGGAGGGTAGAGATAAACTTAATTGATTAAGTTCTGCAGAACTAAAAGTTACACAGGTTCCTAGGTCTATACAGTGGTAAAGTTTTATTCTTCGCCTTCGAAGTTCCAGTTTAAGAAATTAGGCTATAAAGAACAAAATGGTATGGATGTGAGCACTATATATTATTCAGCAAAAAGATAAGAAAGTAATATAGACGTGTGCTGTATTATTAGTTTAGTACTCCATTTTCTCTTTGTGATTCATATAAGTGACTACATGAATGTACATGCAGTCACAAATATATCTATATCTATAGATATGTATGTATGTATATATGTTTATATATATATATATATATATATATATATATATGTATATGTATATTTGTAAGTCAATATATATGTATGTATATATATATATATATATAAGCATATATATATATATATATATATATAAGCATATATTTGATACTGGAGAGATTTTATGTCCCTTTTTTCATTTTGCTGAAATTTCCATTCATCATACCCCTTTGCTTGTATTTCCCTTTTCAATGGTTGTGTCAATAAACCATCAGATATCATTTGATAGTTATTCAACCATACATTGGGTGGATGCGAAATTATGAGGGTTTTACTGCAAAAATTGGCCTAATTTTGGACACCAAAATGTGACATTATGAAAATGGATGTAATTGAGATGCACTTTTCTTAGTTTTTCCCATGTTATTATGCCTTGACTTTGCATTTTCTATTCAAGTGAAAGCAGAGCTTCAATTACACTTGCAAATGTCAGTCACCCATGCTCATCAACTGCTGAAAAATAAAGATCTTCATCTTTGTTAACGTACACATATTTTTGGTGTCCTCCTGCATCACATACGTTAACTGGTGGCAACTTTTCATGGTTATAACCTAATCACACACTGCACAGTAGTGTACTAGGGATTGCAAGTCCCTGAAACTCACTACTCATGCTGAGAATAGGTCTAATGGCATCTCAGAGGACAAATTCATTCAAAAATACATGTGAAAAAACTTGTAATTGGTTGTTAAACTGTACAAATTGTTCGGTGTAATCAACATAACGTACGTTAAATGGGCATTATTTCACTATCAACTGATAGTTTTGAATATCAAAACATTTGTAACTGATCAACACCCCACATACACTGATAGTAAATAATTCTTTCACTGCTAGCAGCTCAATTCCTCTGTATCAGTCACAATTTGTGTGTGGTGTCCTCATTTCTAGCCTGCATAACATACGTTAACTGTGAAAATCTATTTTAGGCCCATGTCAGGAATTCTCACAGAATATTCAACTCACTTAATATTTCACCATGTTTGAAATAGAATTAAACTATTTCCATCATCCAATGAGTCTAAAACATGGTTTTAGAACATCTGTTAACGTATGTGATGGTGTCTCATTTTTTGGTGTCTTCATAACATACGTTAACAATATGCACATTGAATGTAAATTATTGAGAAGACTGAGAACTTCCATGCTAGGAAACACTTCATTCCATGTAGTTCTAAGGTACTCTATCTAACTAGTTGATGAAATTTGACATTGAGCCAGTGGCTAAGTTCTATAACTCCAAATTCCTGTTGTGTTGTTAACGTATGTTATGGTGTCCTAAATGATCAGCCTCATTAACTTACAATGGAATATGATAAGAACTTCAATTTTTTTTGTGTCATAAGATATCATTTGACATTGCTCATATATATTCCCCTTCACTTTAATGGAGAAGGGGCTATGTTTATAGATAACTGTAGGACACCGAGTCACATACGTTAACATCATCACTTGTCCTTTTTATTTGCCTCAAATACACCTTTCTCAATACTGTATTATCTTTTAACATGACTAATTGTGTTCGACATTCACCGGAGAACCAGAATCAGCACTCAAATAGATACCTTTGTGTAATTCATTTTTGAACATGCATGTCAAACTTTAGTAACCCAGTATCAAAAAATAATAATAATAATATATATATATATATATATATATATATATATATATATATATATATATATATATATATATATATATATATATATATATATATATATATATATATATATTTATATATATATTTATATATATATATATATATATATATAAATATATATATATATATATATATATATATATATATATATATATATATATATATATATATATATATATATATATATATATATATATATATATATAGATTTATATGAGAATGTCCAAAACTTGTGTCAGCATGTTGAGAGAAGGAAATAATATATTCAAGCCACATGGATCACGTTGATGCCTTAATGCATTTTTTGGGCCCTTTGTCTATTTTCACATGATTAATTACTGTGTGGGCAATTGGGCCTTTGAGGTTGCTGCATGGGCCCTGTTACAGTTCAAAAAAGAAGTCGTTGGTACTTTTGGATACCGCAATGTCCAATAGGGCCAACACCTCTAAAAGAATTATCCTGCTTTTTGTTAACATAATCAAATCATGTACGTGTGGGCCATGGGCCCCTTATGGCTGTTGCCTGGGACCCGGTACAGATAAAAGTCGTCGATGGTATTTTTTGGTTTCTAGATTGTAAAAAGAGTTCAGTGCAACTACAGGAATTATCCTTGTTTCTTTGCACACGATTAAATCACGTGTGGGCTTTGGGCCCTTGAGGTTGTATGGGCTATGGAAGAGGATAAATTTGTAGTCATAGGGTTTTTCTTTTTTTAATACCCAATACCCATAGGGTACAGCGCCAATAAAAAGAAATCATCATGCTCTCTTTTCACATGATTCAATGATGTGTGGGCCACTGGCCCTTTCTGGCTGCTGTCTGGGTCCTGGTACATCATAAAGTTGTTGTAATTGGTATTTTTGGATACCCCAATGTCCAAAGGGTCCAATGCCACTTTAAGAATCATCCTGCTCTCATTTCACATAAATGAATCATGTGTGGGCCACAGGCCTTTTTTGGTTGCTGCCTGCATGGGCCCGGTACATCATAAAGTTGCTGTAATTAGTATTTTGGGACACCCCAATGTCTAACTGGTGTACCGCAAGATGAATTATCCTTGTCTCTTTTCTCATGATTAATACCATTTTGATAGGCCCTCCTGCAGGGCCCGTCACAAGGTACAATTACTATCATTGCTATGGTTTCTAAAAGTATCTTACTTTGAGTTCTATCCAGCGCTTTTGCCTTGCATCTTTCACAAGATTAAATCAACATTTGAGCCCCCTATTTTAATTGAAGGCACTTTCAGACTACATACAAGCACATAGTGTGGCACGGCAGCAACACATAACCTTGAATCCTGGTCATAAACGGACATAACCTGCCCATCAAACCCTCTGTAGCGTATCGATGCAGACCGGGTGAAAGTAAACGCGGGCCAAGTGCAGTGCAGTGCAATAAACAAGGCTCACATCACTGCAAGACGCGAGCCATCATAATGACGTCACAGGTCGATTTACTACAAATTTATCCTCTGCCATGACCCAGACGACTTCAAGGGCCCATGGCCCAAACGTGATTAATCATGTGCATAGACACAAGGATAATTCCTGTAGTTGCATTGGACCCTTTATACATTGGAGAAGCCAAAAGAGTACCATATACGACTTTTTTCTGTACCGGGTCCCAGGCAACAGCCACAAAGGGCCCATGGCCCACACATGATTTGATTTTGTTAACAAAAAGCTGGATATTTCTTTTAGAGGCGTTGGCCCTATTGGACATTGCGGTATCCAAAAAAAAGCGCCCAAAAATTGCACTAAGGCATCAACGTGATCCCTGTGGCTTCAATATTTTATTTCCTACTCTCAACATGCTGACACAAGTTTTGGACATTCTCATATAAATCTCGACATACATATACAGTTTTGGGCATTAACGAAACGATGGCGCGCGCCGATGTGCCAAAATTATAGCATTACGTCAATATTGTATCTAGCAAGCAATGTTGACATGACCAATGTAGTAGTGGCATGCTGTTACAAGTTTTCGACATGCTGATGTTGCATTTGACATGTTGATAGACGTAATGACACATTGGCATTTTGTTTCGACATGTTCGTATGGAATTGTAACATGTTGATATCGAATTAGACATATATATATATATTAACTTCACTTTCTTTTTCGACATTTATGGAACGTTTGGCTCTCCGTAGGATTCATAAGAATAACATGCTGACCTATGGTGTCCATCTTCAATGTCTCCCCAGATGTTCCTAGATGCCCTCCTTTACTGGAAGAAATAGAACATGGACGATCAACTGCTGAAAATCGCACATACGCACCAAAAGAAATAATCAATTATTATTGCGAAGAAGGCTACAGAACAACTAGTCAATCATGGAGAGCGTGTTCCTTGAAAAATATCCGACATACGTATAGTGCAGTCTGGCTTGGAGTAACCCCTCGGTGTCAAGGTAACGGGGTTTTTTTTTTCATATGAAAGATACCAAACCTACTAGGAGTCACATTACAAAACCTTTTCGAGTTTGGTTTACCAGTTCTGGCAATTTTAGTAACCTATCTCAAGTGTTTAAAATTGTGTGACTACATGGAATGCTTCCTAAAGTTTCTTCATCAAACAAAGGTTATTTCCATCTGATGTGAATCATATTAAAATACAAAGTAACTTACAAACATTTAATTATATGACTTTTCCTTGTAAATGAAACTTTAGTGATGATTATTATCGAATGTTACCAACATCATCATTGAATGTTGTTGTCTTAACACGATATTCAAACAGAGACAAAACAGCGTGGGCAGGTGGTGTTGGTGGCTGTTGAAATTACAACGAGATTTATATCATATTGAGGCTTTGGGTTGCTCTTATTAACTTTCTTATACATGTTTTTAGCTTCTTTAAGTTCACTGATAAAGGCAGTAATTACTAAACAATGAATTGTTGCATTTTCTGATTTGTCTGTCTTCCAGAAATAACCTGTCCTACACTTAGGGGGTATGTAGAAAATGGTGCAGCCTTTGCGACTTCGAACATGGTTGGTTCAAACGCTACATTCAGGTGTGATTCAGGATATGAGTTGATAGGTGACTCTCGTTTGACCTGTACACGAACAGGACGATGGAATGGATCAATACCAGTTTGCGATACGGGAGGTGAGTTATTGAAAGCAATATATCACGATATTTGAAGTGATGTATGCATTGAGGCCATGTCAGATGAAAAATACAGCAAAACAAATATCGTATGCATGCCTGTGTTTATAGTACGTTGATCAAAAGATACACTATACTGACTAAACAAATAATTTAAGTTGTAGATTGTAGAGCAAAACTAAAGTAAATAAATGGTTTACGTAATTTTCTGGTTAGTCAATGGAAGTATGCAACAGTTACGCACGCTGTGCAATATACTAAACTACGTTTGACAAGCAAAGCTAAATACACTGAAGTTGCTGTGTCAACCAATACAGATGGATATGTGGTTGCAACATCCGTATTTTTGTTTGTTTGTTCCTTTAGAACTACTAAAACAACGGACCTTAACAATAAGTCAAGAATACCAGGGCAACAGATCTGACTCAAATAAGCTACAAATTGTATACTCCTTTCAGGTTAATTCTTCAAGTTACTACGTAAGAGTTGAATGATTTAACCACAGGTTAAGCATATAGAGACGTAGAGGAGGCTCTTCGTAGTATTTTGCTGGCTTGTCGATATATCTATTTATTTTTGTGTTTTTACTTTAGAAAATCATTGCCCTGTTCTGGGTATACCACTGAACGGTTACAAGACTGGCGATCGGTATAATGCAAATGACGGCGTAGAATTTTATTGCAACGCAGGTTATACATTGATTGGGTCACAGTTTAGAAGTTGTCGTCCGACCGGCATGTGGTCAGGTGAACCAGTGAAATGCATTGGTAAGTATGCGAAACGAGGGTTCATCAATGAGAATCCAGTCACTGACAGAGCGGGTGAGGGTGCTCTTCCAACAAATGATGCCCCAGGTAGCACCAAATTATATTTATGGTGGCGGGGGAAAATACACAGGAAACTACCCACGGTCTAATAATATCATGCTCTGGTTGTCGTGTTAGTTTCAAAGTTTTGTGTCCAACAAAAAGAGTAAACCTATACATAGTCGGTTAATGTGCGATTTACTCCCTCATCCTCTTCCCCGTCATCATCATGATTGAACATGTACATCTCGATTACGTTAGCCTAGTCATCTCTTACGGAGCAAATAACATAAACTTGGACATATTCAATTGTATAGGAGCCCTTCAAAGAATCAGAGGAGCAAATAAGAGCGTAAGCAGGTTTCCTGGCGGGGGGGGGGGGAGTTGGGGCGATACAGATAACTGATGGGGTGTTTCAAAGAAAAAGGTGGCCAAAATAACGATATGGAAATTCAATATTTTACTATTTCTTTCAAATTTCCACTACATTCTCAAAATCCAAGTTTAAACTTTTGATAAAGTTATTTTGACTTAGATTCTCAGGGGGGGGGGGACATCTTTTGAAAATTTTGACTTTTTCTTGACATTTCAACTTATTTCATAAATTCTCGAAATCGCATTTTAATGTCGGAATTTGTACTGCTTCGTCTCAAATCTTTACTCCTTTCCGCTTCTTTTATTTGAAATTTCGACGTTTTGCATTGATATTTAACTGAAACTATCAGTTATCTGAATGTTTTCACTATCTGCTCAAAATTACGACATTGTATGTCGAAAATTCGACTTTCTGTCACGAAATTTCGAGAAAAATTCTACTAATGTCAACTGTCTTACTGAGTGGCTTTAAATTCGTATTGGCGCCATCAGCGTTGCGTTATATTCGTAAAGTGCTATGCCCCGTCCCCGTAAATTTAGTTTTTATTCTTTTGTGATCCATGTGGATATTTTTGCTGCCAAATTCTGAATTGTGAATGTGAGTCATCATAACGGGTTGATCAATTTAATAGTGCGGAATTTATCAAAGTTTTCCAAGCTGTCAACATATTAATTGAATAATTAGTCATTTTGTTTAATTGTCTTAAAGATATTCACGAATAGATCCTAAAATTTCGACGGGCCCTTTAAGTTTTTTTTATAGATAATTACTAACTAAATAGAGTATACTGAACAATTTATCAATTATGCTATGATAATATTCTCTTATTAAAAGTAAGAGCTTTATCAATATGTTTAAAATTTCTAACATTTTTAAGAATATTATTTGGAATGTACCTGAATGTTCGCATACATAAGGGTAATAATATTGATAATGAATTTAATCATATGACTCATTGTTAACCCTTTCAAAGGCGATCAAGATTTTGACGACATCCACGAGATATCGTTAAAGATGAGAGAAAATTTAGACAGGTTTGAAGCTACCGCACTTTTTGAAGCTGTTGTGAGTAATGAGACTACAAACACTAATGTCCATCGAACTGCACGATTTATCCCATTGAGCCACGATACTGGGCTGGATCTTTACTTCATGTTTGACGGATCTTCAAGCGTTGGCGAAGATAACTTCAATAAGGCAAAAAGGTTTGCGAAAAAACTCGTTAAAGAGGTAAGTTTTGAGAATAGCATCCTCTGCATTAATATATATCCATTACTTTGAAGATGAAAATGTTGATCATGGTTTATAGTATAAGCAGCTATGTAAGTGGGCATGCATTATTACTCTTGATTCCTTGACGAAGGTAAACAGTATCCATGTGATGGTGATGGTGTGGATGTGTGTGTTTAAACGAAACTCCAACATTTTTGATATCTTGCGAAAGCAAACTCTATGTGATCGTGCGTGTGTTTTATTGTATGTGACACATATTATGTAAATATAAAGCTTGGCGTAGACCATCAAAAGTTCGAGATAGAAATTCGACACTCTAAAGATATATAAACGTCGAAATTTTGAGATATAAAATGTCAACATTTTGAGGAGAAACGTTATAACTTCGAGATAAAAAGTTTAAACTTTGAGATGAAACGTCAAAATGTTATGGTGGCCATCATAGCATCCATAAAATGGAATTCTTCAGTGGAACAGCTTTCAGCTCCTCACAGTTTGGTGGCTTAAACTAGGCCACTGTCTAATTCATGAAAACTACATGAAAACCGATCTTGCGTTTTTATATCAAGTAACCAGAATGACTTGTGTTTAAGGTGTAATTATCGGACTCAAACAGTTTACCACTTCCTTCCCAATAAACCGGGCGACAATCAATCTCCCCAATAGAATGGGTAGATCATAGCTCTGATGAGACTTTAGAACTTCCCTTCAACTATTACTCGGAACGTCATGATTTTCCTGGCAAGTCGTAAAAGCTGGCCAAAATATTTCCTTGGGGATCCTTCACCGCAGAACACCCACCCGCACTCTCCCTCACAGTGCCGCTCCTGGCACTTGCCAAACCCAAGTTTATCATGTACTTTTTGTAGATTGGTGTGACCAATAGACCATACTCATTAAGGGTCGGAGCGTTGGTTTTCAACAGTGAGGCAGAGATTGGTTTTCATACTGCATCCTGTAATACAACTAACGAAATCCTTGCTGCTATTGATCACATACCATACACAGGTAAGAGTTTCAAACATGCCTGATATATTATCTTGTTCGGTAACAATCATTTCAGAATGTCGTTTGAATCGTGTAGCTAAGATTCCTTGAGTTCAGATGGTTACCAAGGCAATATCAGTTAGCCTCGAACATCTCTACTTATGATTTGTTCTCCTTCTCCTTCTCCTTCTCCTTCTCCTTCTCCTTCTCCTTCTCCTTCTCCTTCTCCTTCTCCTTCTCCTTCTCCTTCTCCTTCTCCTTCTCCTTCTCCTTCTCCTTCTCCTTCTCCTTCTCCTTCTCCTTCTCCTTCTCCTTCTCCTTCTCCTTCTCCTTCTCCTTCTCCTTCTCCTTCTCCTTCTCCTTCTCCTTCTCCTTCTCCTTCTCCTTCTCCTTCTCCTTCTCCTTCTCCTTCTCCTTCTCCTTCTCCTTCTCCTTCTCCTTCTCCTTCTCCTTCTCCTTCTCCTTCTCCTTCTCCTTCTCCTTCTCCTTCTCCTTCTCCTTCTCCTTCTCCTTCTCCTTCTCCTTCTCCTTCTCCTTCTCCTTCTCCTTCTCCTTCTCCTTCTCCTTCTCCTTCTCCTTCTCCTTCTCCTTCTCCTTCTCCTTCTCCTTCTCCTTCTCCTTCTCCTTCTCCTTTTCCTTCTCCTTCTCCTTCTCCTTCTCCTTCTCCTTCTCCTTCTCCTTCTCCTTCTCCTTCTCCTTCTCCTTCTCCTTCTCCTTCTCCTTCTCCTTCTCCTTCTCCTTCTCCTTCTCCTTCTCCTTCTCCTCTTCATCGTTGTAATCTTCTTCGTCTCTTTCTTCGTCGTCCTCCCTTTCCCCTTCCCGTTTCTGCTCCCATTCTCATTCTCATTTTCATTCTCTTTCAGGTGGTGGGGAAAATATAGCCAATGCCTTCCAGATTTTGTCTAATGTCATGCTTCCACTGACCTCAAGGCTCAATAAGGAAAACAGCTTAAAGACAGTATTCCTTATAACTGACGGTATGTATCTAAATAACAAAGACGTTTAACTATATTTTTGTAGCAATTGTAATGATTGAAAGGTTCAAGTTATTGTCATTAACCTATAATGTAGAACTAAGGACAAAATACAGGTGATTCTGTAGAAAAGAGAATATTAGTGACTGATGTTATACAAATATGGGTATGAACTAAATGAATACAAAAAACCTCGTATTTTCTACGTTCCCTGTTACATTACTACTATCACATGTAGGGACAAAGATATACATTTGTTTTTTGTGCAAGCTCAACCTTTTTCTCAAAAAGTTATCTTCTTCCCCAAAGGTTAATGTGTCGGAATAAATTTGTGATTGTGGTGGTTTCCAAAAATACTATTTTTTTCTCCTTTAACACAAACTTCATATTTTTTAAGGTAGCAGGACTTAATATCTATGAAAAAGCACAGAACACCATTCGAATTGACATTTCAATCGTCGTTAATATTTTTTCAATTGTTTCATATGTATCTTTCATCCCCATTACTCGTCATACATTCACACTTTTTAACAAATCTCGAATCTGATTGACCTGTTGTCGTCAGCTGACCGTGCATTAACCTATGTATAATACACGCCAGACTCAGAGGAGGATTAATATAACTTGCAAAATAAAGTATATCGGCAAGCTTAATCCCAGCTGCCTAAGCTACTCGACTTAAGCAAACAAGTAAGCCACTTCGGTGTAAACACCCCATTGCAAAATTATGAAAATAAATTGTGAGAAAACAATGTTGCAGCCTGAAGTATGCTTACTATAGGTTGCAATTTTGGATCCACCATTACAGTTTGAAACAAAAATTACTACATATTATATTCCCCTGTTGGTTTGTGGCCCTGATTCTCAACCTGGCCTAATAGTTAGATACGGTCTATTAGTTATCGCAGGATGATGCACGATCGGGGGGGGGGGGGGGTATTACTCAATGCATGAGCACGGGGTGGTAGACCGAGTGCGTCTAGCAATAGCGATATAGCTTTGTATACTATCATAATTGTAAAACTTTTAAGTCTGTCTTAATTCCAATTCTAATATCTACTCCATTTTGTTTGCGTGTGTGTGTCATGTGTATGTATTTGTTATAACAGGGGATGCTACTGAAGGAGGTGACCCACAAAGGTATGCCCAAGAAGTTAGGGACCAAGGTGTTACAATACATTGTATTGGAATTAGCGAGAACGCTACCAGACGGACACTCAGTGGTCTGGCAAGTGAACCTTTACGCGAACATCTTTTCTTTTTGAAAGACTACTCAACGCTTGAACGTATCATCAAGGTAGTCACCAATCAAACAATCGGTAAGTCTATGATGTAAGACAAATTCTTCATTAAAGGTTTGTACTGTAATGTTCTTCCTATATGAAGTTCCTGTATAGGATTTATAGTTGTTATGAGTTATCATCAGCAGTGTATTTAACGCATACTGTAACATGCTGTTAGTTGCATTGTGCGGAATCGAGGCAGTTGGAATGTCATTCTTGGCAGGCTTGGCTAAGGTAGCTATTTTTTGCTTGCATTTCAAGCTAATGAGTTTATGTTCGTGCTTGCTTGTGTTTGGAAAATAAGACCTCTTATAAAAGTGCACTACGAAAACCAATTTTAATATAAAGTTTGGTATCTAAGTACTAAGCAACATGTCACTGATGTTCAAACAAGCAGGCTGTATAGCCGGTAACCGTGAGAAACGATGAAACCTATTGAAGTAGAGTTCGAAAATAAGGCGACCCTCGCGAAAAACAAATGAAAACAATGCTAAGGGGAGGAGTCTACAAACATTATTAATTAAGAATACCACATAAATTCATTCTTCTCTTTTCTTCTGGAAATTAAGTTAGTAATTTCGTGACTTTTACTGACTGTTACTTTCTATCTGTTTTATAAGAACGACTAAAACCAACCTGGCTTAAGGCATCACATTGGAGAAACCGCGCAACAGGCGGCCGATACAAAACAAGCAAAGTATTTGAGTTTCATTAACCAAGATATAATAATTGATAGGGGAAATTTAAACGAAGAGCGTTAGAAAGTGAGGAATAAGAAAAAAGAATGAAAATAAAGACGGAATAACACAAGAACAAAATAAAGCAATTCTAACCAGTAAACACCCTGGTTACAGCGGCATGTATAGACTTAGGTACAAAATATATCAAGGAGCGTTCAACTTTCTGTTAGAAATAGTTTGCTACTCCGTCTGCCAGAAAAAATAATATCGCTTTACAACTTGAGGGACTCGAAAATGATTTTCTTTTCACCAGCTGATCGTCGGACCGGGTCGATATCAATATCTTTGTCATGCATTGTCATGCTAGGAAGTTCACGACGACGTACCATGCTTAGTGTACTTTTGAATCCAAATGGCTGCAAAGGGTTTGAATGCATGAACAATAAAGATTGATCTAATAAGATGAAATTAGAATTAACATTGTGATAGGTGTATTTCGTTACACTTGCAACACTTCCGCATGCAATATTCCGTTCATTCATCCAAAATGTGATTTAATTTTCAGATTACAGTGAGTGCGGCGTTTCCCCCCGAAGAATATCAAGGAGAGATAGCGTAGAAGATACACGTGCCAAATTGGGTGACTGGCCATGGCAAATTTACATTGAAATATACGTAAGTGTGTCAATTGTATGAAAAGCATACTGCCTTTATAGTTTTATATATATATTTCTTTGTCACTTTTGTTCATTGATTTCTCTTCTGTGTTTGGTTATTGCCATAGAAAGGCAAGTACCATTGGCTGTCAACGTGTGTATGTGTGTGACGCCTAGCTTGTAAACACGATATCGCAAAAGATAATCAACCTCTGCTAATCTCATATTTGACATGTGGCTTCCCCATAATTAGTATAAGAACGATAATTTTTTGGATGGTCAAAGATCATTTGGGGTTAGAAGAGGACGAAATGTGAAAATCTCATATTTCCTGTGGCTTCCCCATAATTAGTACAAGAATCTTATTGGTTTTGGTTTATTTCAATTGTCATTATAAGGTCACACTCTGTAAAGCCTTTTAAATAAAACTTTGTAAACATGATATCCCAAATGTCTTATAGTGAGTACAAGAACCCTATTATTTGGGGGGGGGGGGATGTAAAAGGTCAAATGAGTTCAGCAGAGGTCCAAATGTCAAGATATCAAATCCTTTTTATCTTGAGAAATTTTACTTTAAAATAAATTTATATATGCATTGTAGATTACCCACATAAAATAAGTAAATTTGCTGCACAATTTGATAAAGGTGAAATCTCATTAATGGTTTGCAAAAGTCAAACCATACGACATTTCTACAGGTCAGGTCTCAATGAAGATGTGAAACTTATGCTGATTTGACTTCCCGTTATGTAGTAGAACCTTCTTGCTGTTTTAGGTGGAGGTCTATGCTCTACCTAGGCACATAGCAAAATAAGTAATTCACATTATGTGAAGTGGCAGGATTCCAACCTTCGACTGACTTAAGACTTTGAACAGTTTCCATTACTTTTGCTCTTACTCTTACGTCCATCAAATCATATGATTAAGTTTAGACTTCCCTGTGTTTATACGCATTTACCTAACAAGTATTTTTAAATTTCTTTCCCGGAGTTTATACTCTATTCAACTTAAATATTCACGGAACTACCTATGATGGATGAGTTGCTCCCATAATATTGCTTTAATCATCTTTAACATGTTTTTAATAGGTCTTTTCAAGAGTTTATGCTCTACTAAACTAACCTATTTATGGTACTACCTCTGATGGATGAGTTGCTTACATAATATTGCTTGTATCAGCTGTTACAAGTAGTTTTAAAGTTCTTTCCAGGAGTTTATGCTCTACTAAACTAACCTATTCATAGTACTACCTATGATGGATGAGTTGCTCCCATAATATTGCTAGTATCAGCTTGTTATCTCTTGACTTAAGAAGTGGTTAATCGCCATCTATGTATACCCCATATTTTTTCTTTTTTCCACTTGCATTGTATTTTTTCTGTCAAAACACTACTTGTCCTGTCTGGTGACAAATTCTATATACTAGCACTGCCTCTGTTTATATTAATACTGAAGTATGAACTGCAGCTAGGGTTAGCTTGCTACTCTTGCGCTGCATTTTTAAAGGGAAGTAACCGATAGGGAGGGGGGTCCCTCTGGTTTTACCTCGTGATATCAGTCAATTGTCTTAATTGACAATTTGTACTTTATATACAAATTAAAAATCCTGAATCCAAATTAAACAGATAAATTTACACAGTCAATGAAAATTTCTTGGAAACGTAAAATGCTCAAGTCATTTACAAAGGATATTTCGCTCAACTTGTAACAGAAAGTGGAATTTCTATTGAAGAATTGATGCGTTGGGAATTCAGTTATTTATTTTACAGTTGAAAAAAATACATACAGTAAGAAAAAGTTTATCGGTTTCTTTATTTCATATAAAAATTCAAACTTTACATATTCCAAATGAAAGTCAAAGTTGTATCTCAGACATGTTGCAGAAATAACTTGCCAAAATTATCTGAATGACTGGACAGGACCAAAATAGATGTTTGAGGGTCTCATCCTCAGAATTACAAAACGCAGAATATTATCAGAAAGGCTTTCAATAGGCCTTACATTGGCTTTCCACCCTCTGGGACTGCCGCTCAAAATTCCATTATAAAAAGTCAAACGGGAAATTATTTGTAATATCAAACTTCGTGGTGAATGCAGTATTGTATATAAGGCATTACTATTAAATACATCATTTACAAAATAAGCTTTCTTCGACATCAAAATATTCGAGTAAAATTAATGTTATCGTTATTAATTTTATATGTGAATTGTTAACAACATATCGATTAAAATAATGATCTGGTTGGCCAAGCACTACATACCACACAAATAAAGGTGTTTGAAATGTCAATATCATTTTACAGAAAGAATGCTTAGAATGCTTTATATATCATTATATTGTTTTGAGTTGAACAACATTAAACACAATTTCTGACAGAACCACATCTGTGGGGGAACGCTTATTGAGGCAAACTGGATTTTGACGGCAGCAAGTTGTCTCCATGGTAATGTCACTTTCGTAGCTTATGCAGGTGAGTGCTCGCACCTGCACCGCTAGTCGGTGAAAAACATTCAGTTTGGGGTGGGGTGGGGTTGGGGACTGGGTAATTTTAACATTCAGTCTATGAAGAATTAGACAAATCCTTCTGCCCCAGGTCGCCCTTCAGGGCGGGTTCAGAAGTCTATTTATTACCACAAACTTGCGTTTTTGTCTAATCACAGATGTTAATTATCTATAGTTTTATCTTTTTTTCTGGGAATATTCAATTGTGCATGAATGTGCTGAAAGTCATTAAATCGGACTGTTTCTCTGATAATACATAGAAAACAAACACAACACTAGTAAAGCTTGTTTTTGACAAATATCTTTGATGCACTCCGAAAGATATATCTCGTGATCTGATGTATTGTATTCAATATCTTCAAGTTGAGTATTTTGGCGCTTAGTAATACTTCAGTCATCATATTTAACATGAATACCGACAGGGATTTGCGGAGAAGCATACATCTTTTATCAAGTATCTTTTCGTTTATTTGATTGACTTCTTATTCCCTTCAATACCCTATAGGCATTGTTAATAGATTCGATGGGCAACGGAAGATATTACAAGTCCATCAGACCATTCTGCATCCCGACTACGATGATGACACAAGGAGTAATGACATAGCATTGATTCAACTCAGAAAACCTGTTAAACTGAGTTTTCATATTAGAAAGGCTTGCCTGCCAGATCCCGCAAAAGGTTAGACCAAGCGCCCTATATATATATATATATATATATATATATATATATATATATATATATATATATATATATATATATATGTGTGTGTGTGTGTGTGTGTGTATGCGTGTGTGTGTGTGCGTGTGTGTGTGCGTGTGTGTGTGTGTGTGTATACGAAACCGGTAGTGAAGTGGAATGTTTCTGGTGTGTTATTCTTTATTGATTTACTATATATCTGTCAAACCACTTGGTACACATTCAATTCTTATTTACTGCTGGTTATGACGTAAAGACCACTACAGCTATATCGGCAGTCCATGGTGCTGCAAATCTCTTCCGAAATTTGGGTATATGACCACTATGACGTCATCACACCAGAGGCACATCGATCATCATACATCCAGCAATGTTGTCCTACATGAGCCTCACAACTGAAGTGGAGTTTGCTACACCCTTTTTCAGACCTTTGACATTTTACATTATTTAAACTTTCATTGCAATGGTTACTGCTACCTTGAGTATGACATTTTCAGCTATTTTGTCGTTTTGGCATGTCCATATTAGCCAAAGGAAGTCTTAGTATTCTTTTAATATAAATTGCATGCAGTGTATTATTTTATCATCTTCAGTCAAGGCAGCAATTTCCTCTATGACTTTCGACAAGTGTTAGCGACACAGTGTCGACCACTTTCTTGTTTTTATACTCGCGAAGTTTGATCTTTGACCTCCATTGACCATGTGCTATTGGCTTTTAATAATGCACTGGAAACTTCACCTTAAAAGAGTTTGATATCACACATGGATTTGTGGGTTTCGGCCATGTTATCAGTTTAGTATGTGCGACATGGCCAAACGCTGTTATTTAGTTAGTTAGTCAAAATTTACCTTTAACCTCGAACCTTAAACCGTATGACACCATAGCTCGCGTTGACAATCCATCTAAAGGCCATCAAATACATAGCCAAATTGGGATCCTTCGCTCATATAGAGAGGGTTTTCATGACACACTTTTCCTTCACACAATGGAACACTCACACATAATGTTTTGAACCCCCCCCCCCCCCCACTTCATAAGCTATTCAAAATCATTTCATCGTGTTACTATGTCACACTGCCCTCAACCAACAACATTTCAGTTTAGTACCAAATGAGTGTGGAGTAGGGCCTGCATTTTATGTACAAATTTCTAGAACATAACATAGAATGTCATAGATATTGGTTTGATGGCACGCCTGTGTAGTAGCCTCGCTAGTATAGTTCTCGTAAGAACGATAATTGGAGTGAATCGAAAAGGAATAGTTTCCTTATTAAGTACAGAAATGATTTGTGTAAAAATCATATTAATGTGATTACATACATTTTGTGTTTCATATTTATGAATTATATTAACATTTTTTCAATATTTACAGGTCTCCTCAATTTAATTCGAGATATCTGCAATTAATTTCAGATATCTCGAATTAAACTGAAGATATCTCTAACTATTTCGGATATCATCAATTCAATTTGAGATATCAGAAATCGCATTTTCGATTTCTTGAATTTGATTTAAGATATCTCAAATTGCTTTTTAACAATCAAGGAATAAATTAAGAATATTAAAAGGAAACATTACTTAAGATATGTGGAATTGAATTCGAGATATCCAAAATTGAATTCGAGATATCAGGAAAGGAATGCGAGATATTCAAACTTTAATTAAATCTTCGATATCTCTAATTGTATTCCCAATATCTCTAATTCAAGTTTGGATATCTCGAATTCGAATTCTTGATATCTCGAACTCAATTTGGATATCTCAAATATGTTTTAATGATTGATATCTGGAAATGAATTAGAAATATCTGGAAATGAATTAGAGATATCTGTTAGTATTGAAGTAAAGTTAAAATGGCGTTCCACACGCTCAGCTGGGGATTTCCGATCACACCCATAATTGGTGACCCTATACGGAGACTCTCTGTGCAGGAACATCAACTTCTACCATGGTAACCTTTGCTATGGCAACTGAAATAGCCAAAATATAGGCCCCAATGACAAACCGACTACAATACAACTCATCCTCGTTGTAAGAACGATGATAATAAACTGAACGTAGCTGCTATAAGCTTGGATGTGTGAACACATCCTTGCTTTAATTTACAACGTTGTCTCAATCACATTTCGATCATTTAAATTCATCAACAGAGAACCGGTTGCTCACTGTTGGCGCTGCAGTTGTGACAGGATGGGGACACAACGGGGTAATTGAAGGGACTGCGGATCGATCCAACATACGACCAGAACGCGACCTTCATGAACTAATCTTGAAACTTCGCACGAGAGATGAATGTGAAACAAGTCTGGTTGGAAACGATGAAGAAGAGTGGTTTGATGAAACTATGACGTGTGCTGGGTACCTCGGTCGAGAAGTAGGACCCTGCTCTGGAGATTCGGGAGGACCTTTAGTGAAGTATGCTAAAAGAGGGACATCGCGCCGTTGGACTGTCATTGGAGTTACCACTTGGGGCATTGGATGTGCTTTGCAAAATGAGTTAGATTTCTTCGCAAATGTCCCACACTTTGTTCCTTGGATTAATGAAAATATCAACCCGGAAGCAGCGCGGTTGAGGCGGAACACATAGATTAGATACAGAGGTGGTCCCGGTAACGGTTAAAAGACAGAGACAAATATATCGATAGTGAACACTTCCCATAACAGGACTTTAAAAATACTGACTTTGGAAATAGTTTCTTTGTTTTTACTTTGAATGTTGATGCATTTCTCATAATTTGTAAAGAAATGTCATTAGTAGCCGATAGTTATTGTAACATAATGTTGTCAGATAAGTCACGAAAGATTCACTTTAAACAGCAGAAGAATAATAATATAAAAAAATGGTGAACCAATGAATGTTTTAGATTAAACAGAGAGCATATCGCATCAAATGTGCTAGACAAAAGTGATGAAATGTTTTACAAGTGTTTCTACCGATTTCATCCTGCCCCAATACCATCGCATGAACCAACGCAGATACAAACCCTACGTCCCTTTTGTTAAGGACAAAACAAAACGGTGATAGAAATAGCTTCCACAGATGAGGGGGCTTCCACAGATCCATGGGGCTAATAATTATAACTATTTATATAGGCTGCAATGTCAATTAATTTTCTTCACATATTTTTAACATCGATGCAAGAAATAACGGAAACATATCCACAGTAAATCTCCTCTCTGGAAAAAGGAAACCTATTCCAGCAATATAAAGGATTACTGCATGCGTGATCATATATTTATATATATATATATATATATATATATATATATATATATATATATATATATATATATATATATATATATATATATATATATATATATATATATATATATATATTATATATATATATATATATATATATATATATATATATTTATATATATATATATATATATATATATGTATATATATATATATATATATATATATATATATATATATATATATATATATATATATATATATATATATATATATATATATATATATATATACATTGTAACTGTGAATTTAGAAAACATTAAAGATCACTTTTCGCTTTACTCGTCCTTCCGTGTCTGCTAGTTTATTCTGAAGAAAGTTCAAGGCACAAGTCCCTATCATCACCCGGGGATACACCTCACCACTTAATTTGGGGGATAACTGGCAAGTGGTTAAGGATATGGTATGAAATGACCTAAGGATATGGTATGAAATGACCATGGTATAGCCAGATATATGTTTATATAGTACTTGACATATACCGGTAAGGTTGGAAATTTAGTGTTCCCCTTGAGTTATTCATAGCAAATAAATGTATAATATAAACAGAAGCACACTTCCTTCTACTCAGTCATTCGGATTACGTAAATTAAACTAGTAAACAGATCCCCTAAAACGCAATGATTTTCTCTGGATCCGTTAGCTGATGTTTCCCCATAGTCTCTTAACCGTACTGTCACATTTTGTAAAGTCACATCTTACCATACATTCTGTGCCAGACTATCGGAACGTTCATCAAACTTCCTGAAAATAGTAGTGAATTTGGCAATCTTCATTGTAACATTTCTAATTGGTTACAAATGATCTTTATTGCCCGCGCATGTTCACAATGTTTACAAGCATTTCCGTGTATGGTCTTATATCTCTGTTTAAGTTTTGGCAAAGGTCACTTCGGTTCTGAAGAATATAATTCCCGTTGATATCTGATGACGTAGTATTCACGCAAGATTTAGTTGTGACATCATTCATTTCCCTAAAACGTCTCAAATCTTTCTGAAAATTTGGCCCATATTTATTGATTTTATTCCATAAGGTTCGATTGAATCGTTGATAGAGCATGACATCCCCTTTGTTCCATTTTCGTATCGCATTGGCCTGTTCTATACGTGTAGGCTCGCGGCTCACGTTTCGACGTTGCTTTTTCTTAATATACATTATGTCTTCGAATGTCCAGCACATCATTTTCTTTAACAGCAGAAAGGATTCATCAAAGTACTCCGCAATTAAAACCAGATCCAATTCTTCTTCTATTGTTTTAATTTTCTTCTGTATTACATGTTCATCTGTATAATAAACTTTTTCGGTCAATCCTAAATCAAACAGTTGCCCATTATAACCCAGACTACATGAAAAATATTTGCACTTCGCTATTGCTGAGAGGAAATCATCAAGAGGTGACGTTTTGATGGCTTCGTACTGCTCTTTGGTGAGACGAAGAGCAAGTTTGAATAATGAGTAATACTCCACCACAGAATACCATCGCGAAACTGGTTCACGCAAGATAGAAACATACTTAGCGGTAGGTTTCATAACCTTTTCCATGTTAGCTCTGTGGAAAGGCACGTGGTTAACTAAAACGTTAAATCCTTCATCTGTCGGTTGCCTTAGTAACATTTCCTGTGAAAAAGTTTGGTAACCCAGAATAAATCCAGTTGATGGTAGAGCAAATGTTAAATTTCTCTCATACCCATAACGTGCGATGATTGTGCCTACTGTTGATCCGCCAGTTTTGTGCGTTTTCGCAAGTACAATGCTGTTTCTTGGTTGACAGTGATTATCTTCTGAATGTAAGTTGATTCGAAGAGTTTGGGACCTTTTCAAACAACAGAATGTAAAAGGAAAGATGATAAATGTGAAATTGGTGAGTTTTCTCATATCCGGATGATAAATTGAATGTCAGTGGTGCATATATAGTGATGCAAGACGACCTGTGGGGATTAAGCCTAAGGTAAGTCTGATGGCGGGGGGCGGGGGAGGGGGGGGGGTAACAAGTGCTTATGTGTAACAGAACTTTAACAGCTTATCCTCACACATAAACATTTGTCTCTCTCATCCCATATGATTTTCATGCATGGCTAATAAACATGGCACGTAAAACATTCACTTGATTGCAGACCCTCTCCTTCGCGCCAGATCCGTCACCCTGCGCGGTAAAGGCCAAGATAAGCATACCTCGCTCCCATTGGCTGGGGTCCATATGCATAAGCTTCATTACAATATCAACTAGCAGCAGCTGTACAGAATCGCTCATCACATACCACTTGTCGCAAGGCCAGTTTGCTAGACTCAGAAATGAAAACAGTCTAGCAGCAGAATGTACGTGTTTGAGTAGAGTCAATTAAGTTAATTTATTTGTCGGTTTGTTATGCCACGGGTGTAAAGGGTCTGTGATTATGCATCGCACAACTCTGTAAAGAAGTTGAATCAAACCGAAACAGTTTGAAGATGATACAAAATATCACCATATGACAGTGGCGGCGGAACCGGGGGGGCTTGGGGGGCTCAGCCCCCCCCCCAATGAAAAAGTTGAGGAGGCAAATGCATGATAAGCCCCCCCAATATTTACCAAGGCTCCGAAACGTGCATCTGCCCATTTTTCAATGCATATACTTGTCGATCTGTCCGATGCACACATATACTATATAGGTGTAATCATTTTAGTAATTGCTGGGGGACCCTCGGCCCGTCCCCTAGCTATAGACCACTTTGTCACCCCAACCGCGTCTTCACGCCCCGTGAAAAGTGGAAGCAGTGAGTGTGAGTACCGGTAAGCGTAACACAACTTAGTCTTAGGCCAATGACTTGCCTCATTTCAGCCAGTTCTCCAACATCCCCTTACTTAGTGGCGGAGCATCCATATATACAGTCAGGGGGCGGATGCCCCCCCCCCCTGACGGACTCAAATGGACTGCTGGCGCCCTTTACAGCTTTTCACTACTTTTTACTTATTCGCGATTATTGATTATTTTATTGCGCTCTCATATACCTATTGACATTTGTCATATTCTGTTGGTGTAATTTTCCGACAAAATGGCGACGACACCTATTTATTCTCCGTTTATCTGCAAATTAGCAAGGCCCGGAAAGGGTCATTTCCTGCAATCTAGGGAGTATCTTTACTCAAAAATTTTCTGTAAGCTCCGCGCCAACCTGTGGTGGCGCTCCGCTTAGATAGTGTCGAAAGCGCCCCTATAGACCATTGCCCCCCCCCCCCCCGACCAATACCCCTAGCTCCGCCACTGCCCTTACTACACTCAAAAACGTCTTTGCGAGTACACTACGAGTAATAGCAACTCTCTTAAAACACCATCGAATATACAAATTACAATGTTTTTACAGACTTTAACGTGCAATCTGAGAAATTGCAGGCTTGAGACCCATATTTTAGGGCTAGGTATTCGCAGCATAAAACACTCGGGAAGTGCCGTTTCTGCGGCCATCTGGGGGTTTGAAAAAACCCAAAATTTTCTTGTACGCTCCACGCCAACCGATGATGGCGCTCCGCTTAGATAGTCTCCACACATTAGCCCCCCCCCCCCCCCCAATAATTTTTCCGTTCCGCCGCGCCTGCCATATGATATAAACGTAACAATTTGGCACCCAAAATGAATTGATGCATTTTCCGTATGTTAATGTTAACGTTTGAAGAGAATGATGTTGAAAACAGATCAAGGCTTTAACAAGAAAGTTTGAGCACAAAACAACGGTTTGAGAAATGTTCCATTAAACATTTTTTCCAAGTCTCAGATTCATGCTGAATTAATCTGTTCGTACATGTACTAACTACTAAGTAGAAACATGCGCATGCGACCGTTAATAGTTTATAACTATAACACAATACCAGCTTGTAGGGATTGAAACCATGTAGAGTCCAAATTTTCATTCCCTGCGAAATAACAATATTTTTCATTCATTAAGCCAATAATTCCAAGACAGATGATTTTCAGACAATCACTAAACCTTTTGTTACAAACTTATGGATGTAAATGATACACAAACAAATCCGCGCAAAAGCGAAGAAAACCCTTTTTAACTTAGTTGTCATTAAGACAGTCACCAGTTCAGACAGTATGTGTATGTGAATCACGAAGCACTGCGTGCACATGTATGTACATGAACACACACACACGCGTACAGAGCGTAAGCAAGAACTTCCAAATTTGAATAATTCAGCATCAAAAGTGCAAGACTCAGCCAATGAGAAGCAAGGTATGCAAATGATGGCCTTTACCGCGCTGGGGGAAAAAATCGCGACTTTTAGTTCACGGTCACCTACAAGCTCAGCATATGTATCAGAGTCGCGATCAAACCATGCAGCTGCCATTGTACATGTAACTATTATTCTGTAAAATGACAAGTAAACTGCTTAAGATACTTTTTCGCTATAAACATACCTTCAATAACGTAACAAAAACAAGTTAAATTTCGAGGACAAGGTATCGTCTGTTGTTGCACTTTGTATTCAAGAAAAAATACCTTAAAAGAGAGACGTATAGTGTTGAAAGCCTACTGAGGATTGTTATTCTACCATTATTACACCCTGTAAGAATAACATATTCAGGACAATAATCTTCGACCCCTCGAAAATTGTCTCGCAGTATGAGGACCATATATTTAACAAATGTGATAGTGTGTTATTTGTTTTATAGCTTATTATTGTTGCCTTGCTGGTATTTATACCCATACGAAGTCGCTTTGGCGTTTAATAATTGCTAAGTTGTGTGTTGGGGAAGGAGGGCGGGGGGGGGGGGGATTCAAGACTTTCTGTGACTGTATTAAGTAGGGGCTGAACCTTTATGGGCCCAGAGGCGAATCAAATATTTTGTAAAGGAGGGCTGCTGCCATGAGGTCACTGAAGCCGACTCCAATGATAACAAAATTAGACGTCAAATGGTGCATTTACAGCATATATGTATATACTAAAATTATGTATTTATTAGTAGCCCTGAACGCAAGACTGTATGGTCAAATAATGGGAGGGGGGCAGGTGGGCGAAGAGCAAGTGAACACAGCCTTCAGCAATAATAGAGGTGCAGTTTACAAATGCCAATTCAACTAACATTTGGTATGAATAGTTTTCATCTTGTTTTTTTTTCCGTCTTTTGTAGGCTATTTAGAACAATACAACATAAGGCACTAAAAGTCTTCATAAATTAATTGATATTTTCAAAAGCCCAAATGATATTTTCACGTCGATTTAATGTTGTAAAGGATCGCGATGTTCAGGACATATATGATCAGATATACTCACCGAGTTGTTTCGTTCGAACCACGTGTTAGCTGACAGGGACGTAGCCAGGGGGGGGGGGGGCAGGGGAAGCGACTGCTTCCCTTTTCAGTGTCGAAAAAATGTTAAAACTGTTGTTTTTTAGAATGGTTTTTTGTCAGTGCTCTCTTGATCTTGAATACTAGTCGGCTCCGTTAACTCGATTATAATCGTAGTAACATTCAGGCCTACTGATTCAGCTATACTTACTTAGTTTGGCAGATGCAATTTCCTAAATTAAGCCTATAGCCTATACAAGCCTACAGTTGGCCACTGCGTAATAAAATACGTATATGCTACTTAACCGCCCTCGATGGAGTGTCACGAACCATATGCACAACGACGTCGACAATGTTCGTTCTCATCCTTTCTATGATTCGTCATAAGTTGTTACACGAACAGCATGATATGAAGCTTATAGCTATAGCAATCGTACGTGTTACGCGCTTCCTATAAATAATTATTACACTGTTAATACACTGCGATAACGATATTTGTTTTTAGGCCAATGCACATCTGGCTGTCTTACAAAATATGAAAGTTTAGTTCTTAAAATGTATTAAAGTCCAGACATGGGACAATAAACAAGTATCATCCTACTGGAAAAGTTGTAAAAGAGCACTATGTTTGTCTTTCTGATATAATATCGCCGACTAAAACTGGTTGCGCTCTACTCTTATAATCATAGTAACAAACACTTCATTCCCCCCCCCCCCGTAAATGCCCCATAATGCTAACTTCTACATTAATGGAAGATTAAATATGCACTGAATCATATTATAATTATTTAAGGTTTAAGATAAGATTACAAATTAATAGTTAACATTATCGAGTTCATGGGTAGACTACACTGACTCACCATCGATACATCCTGAGGGTTTATTCTGCCCCATCAGTATGATGGTAGCTACTCCCCCTACAAATCTAATACATTTGGCGGTTTACTAACACGTTTGGACCGTTTCATTTTGACCAGGTATTTTTCAGTTGGTTTGTTGGTTTGTTGTGGTTTGTTGTGTCTGAAACTGGAATTTGTCTTTTGATTGGTCGTGCAGTTGTACTTGTAAGGGTATCTGGTTGTGGGATATAATCCTATATATACTGTTCTGCTCGGAGTGTAGAACATGTACGCAAACGTATGTGATCTCGGTGACGTTTAAAGGTGCGTCCGTCTTCCAATCTAACAATGTAAGAAATTGCATGGTCCTGCACTGAAAAAATAAACTAGTCAATATTGCCACGGACTAACGTTAAATTAGTCTGTAACGTTAGTCAATGCACACGGACTAGCAAAAATCTTCGTTTTACCGCTACTTCTTAGTCAGTTTAGACTGACTAAGGAAAATGTAATCGCAGCTTAGTCGGTGGCGACGGACTAAGGTATTTTAACCCATGGACTAAGAACGATACGGACACCCGATTTACGCCATAATCGTAGCTTAGTCGGTGTCGACGGACTAATGTATTTTAACCCACTTCGATTCACTTCAATTTGGAGACCGAGAGGCAACGGCAGCTTGCTGGACTTGGCATAGTTTCATACGATCACTCTAAGCAACTTTCAACTGTAAATCACCCAAGAAGGTCTTTAGAAGAATGGAGGTATTAACTGCCATCATCGGCCTACCGGTTATTCCTTTAACTTGAAGGTAGAATTAAAGTTAATTGTTAGGCCACTGGCACTAGTACTGTATTATGGTTAGTGTAACGCTACCGTTGTCACGCTGGCGTTTCGCAATACACAAGTGCAATGACAGTGAGTAGCCTATGGGCTTCTACTGGGTACTGCAGTGCATTCTCAACACTAAAGTGTGCATTCTAAACACCAATTAACAATGTGTTATGTGTGTATTGGGCTAGATTGAACAGTGGCACATAATCTTCTAATTTATTCCCAAACAAATGCTGGAACTATAAGTCTCAATAGTTTATTTGAAGTCTACACTCATTTGGTAAAGATTTCCTGTAATTTCCCATGTGAATCTAAATGGGTAGGCTTTGTGATATTGAATAAGCAAGGCTAGACCTTCAAACGTACAGTCACAGTAGGCTGAACAAATTATGTTGGCTAGTCAACGGTATTACCCAGGAAAAAATTTACCTCAAATTTACCGCGGTAACATACCACAATTTTACCACGGTAAAACCGTGGTAAATTTGTTGTACATTACCGCGGTGTTTTGGCCCTATGGACGCGGTAAACCGCGGTTTACCGCAGTAAATTACCACAAATTTACCATAGCTTTATTTCACTTTTACCGCAATTTACCACGCTGTTACCATACTTTTACCGCACTTTTACTACACTTTTACCACACTTTTACCCCAAATTTACCACAGTTTTACCGTTCTTTTACCCCAATTTTACCGCATATTTACCACGCTCTTCCTTAGTTTTACCTCGATTTACCATACTTTTACCATGCTTTTACCACAGTGTACCATGGTTTTACCCCAAGGTTACCATGGTTTTACCGTAGATTTACCACACTTTTACCCTAAATTTACCACAGTTTTACTGTTCTTTTACCCCAATTTTACCGTATATTTACCAGGCTTTTTCCTTAGTTTTACCACAAATTTACCATACTTTAACCACGCTTTACCGTTCTTTTACCCCAATTTTACCATGGTTTTACCGTAGATTTACTACGCTTTTACTTTAGTTTTACCTCAGTTTAGCAGGATTTTACACTAATTGTAGGACAGTTTTACCTCACACTGAGCATAATTTTGTCCTAATTTCAATCAGAATGTCCACCATAAATTTCTTTGAATTTCACCCATTAGTGTATTGTATCATAATTTGGCAATATGCCTTTACCCTTATTGTAATGGGTGTATGCCTGACATGTGAGTCCACAGTTGTAGCATGAACAGTTTTTAATTCATCAAATCCATGGAGGTTTCACACATGAGAAAGCTTTGTTGAATTTCAATAACCCTAGCTGGTATGATTCCTGACTATCTTCTTTAGACTTAACTGGTAGTCCAGATTGGACTTTTGATCTCCAATTTTCCTCAAAGACTTGGTTTAAATGAAGAAGGTACATTGTAGATACGATACATAGACTTGTCATGTCATTTAATGGACCTGAAAGAGAATACCCAAATCTGAGGACACTGATTGGTCAATTTTTGTGTGTTCAGTGTTGAGGCACAGAAGCTATGCCTTATGTGTGCAAGTTTATATAGTTCTTTTTTCATTTTAAAGGCATTTAGGTTCTCCCTCATGATGAAAAAAGAATTAAATGTTGTCTCCTCTCAAATTTAGCAGGGATTGCATGAAGGAATTCTCTATGTATATATCTACTGTTTTTTTTTAGGAAAAGAGATGCATACTATAACATATAAGAATAGCAGTTGGTCTCTCTTCTTAATTCAACTCATATCCACAGGTAATTTATATTGCCAACATTAAGATATGAGTAGAACATAAGCTGGCAAAAGGTTTGTCTTATCAGTATTGCAAAAATGTGGGACAAAATCATGCAAAAATTGCTGTAAATGTACCATCATGTTTCATAGTGTGACCCATATATGTTCTACTGTGGTAAAATCATGGTACAATTATGGTAAATTTACCATAGTATAATTGCACTGTATAGTTTTACCCTAATTTTACTGTGGTTAATCATGGCACAATTGTAGGAATTTCACCTATGTAGTTTATGTACCATATAAATTTACCCTACTTAATTACTCCAGTAATATCATGGTAAAGCTATGGTTAATTTACCGTAGTAATGTACCACACTTTTACCCTACTTTTACCACGGTAATACCATGGTAAAACTGTGGTAAATTTACCGTAGTAAATGTACCGCACTTTTACCGCGGTAATACCATGGTAAAACTGTGGTAAATTTACCGTAGTAAATGTACCGCACTTTTACCGCGGTAATACCATGGTAAAACTGTGGTAAATTTACCGCAGTAAATGTACCGCACTTTTACCCTACTTTTACCGCGGTAATACCATGGTAAAACTGCGGTAAATTTACCGCAGTAAATGTACCGCACTTTTACCATACTTTTACCGCGGTAATACCATGGTAAAACTGCGGTAAATTTACCGCAGTAAATGTACCGCACTTTTACCATACTTTTACCGCGGTAATACCATGGTAAAACTGCGGTAAATGTACCACAGTTTATTTTACCACAATTTTACCACACATTTACCCCATTTACCACACATTTACCATAGTTTACCGCGGTAAAATTAGGGTACATTTTTTGCTGGGTATATGTTGCGAGCAGTCATGATGCACGCTTCAGTTCTATTTAACCTTTTCATTTATCATTTTTTAGTATTTAATTTCCGGTCACGCCCAGGAAACAATTGCGACATTCCTTCACGGTCGACTTGTTTACTGTAAGAAGTATTAACCGTTTTTTCTCAGGAAGGCTTGATAGTCTGAAGTTATTATAACATGTGCTTTTAGTATACTGCCAAAAGAGTAAGTTGTTGTATTTGTATTGATATTTTATGTAGAAGTAACGGAAAATTTAGTATGTTTAGTTTGGTCTAATTGCACGTTTTTTTCTGTCCAATGTAGTGCAGGGTTTACTTGCGCGAATTCAAATTATTCTGTTTATGTATATGTATATGCATCGATTCGTAGATTATGATGTTTTTTTGACATTTATTTGTAATTCAAGCATATCTGTTTAGTAGCAAAGTTCAAAGGTTAAGATTAATTAGTTTTCTCTCTTTGATCCTAGATTGAATGAAACTCATTGACGTAAATAATAGATCAGATGATACAGTTTAACGCAGTTGCTAAAACTCTGGGTATTCTCTAGTCTTCGCCGGTCCATTATGTACTTTAGTACTACTAGTAAGACTAAATCAAAACGACCGAAAGACAAACTTAGTGTAACAAAGTACTGATTCTCCTCTAGCCTAGGTCTAAACAGGCTTGTTATGTGAGCAAGCAAAATAACAACTAAAAACGATTAGGCCTATAAATAAGTTGGCTCAGTGCATTTCTGTTTCTAAAATTTTATATTTTTAAAGATCTTAAAAACAAACAAAGATTTAGCCCATGTTTTATTATCTCTGTATTCTGGGCATTTGATTCTGGTTGCAATGGTGATGACACTCTCGTTCAAATTTTCAGCTTTATACAGTCTGCTTCAAACTTTGGGATTGTTTTTTGAGACTATAGTGGAAGCAAATCTCACATAACTTTGTGGTGACAACTTTATTTAATTTTTTTTCTTCAAATGATGAATACTTTGCTGTTTCTTTTTTCCAGCAGGAATTGAAAAGCCAAATATCTAAGTCAAGGGTGAGCTTTCCTGTGATGTACGACACCAGTGTGTGGAGGCAACAACAGAAGAGGAGAACTGTGTTATATATGGCTTAAAGACATGTTTTAAGATGATATATTGGTACCCTTCGCAGAACAAAAGAGTTTATCCAAGAGTTCAAAAAGCAAAGGAACAAGTACCATAGAGAAAAAAAGATGGAAGAGTGAGTTTAACTATTGTACCCAACTGTTTAATGATATTAAAGATACTTTTCATAACCTGTTTTAAAAAAAAACAGTCTAGTTTATCATTTACGTGCAAGCTTCATAAGTTTGGTCAAATTTTCACTGATCTGTAGAGCGGGAGTCCAGAGGGTTTGGTTAGCTGGGAAGGTAACCAATTGCCTGGTACATCACAATGTTCACAGTGCATTCCTGTATATGAAACCTGACGACTGGCAAACCGACTGGTGGATGTGGCTGGGAGAGCAATTTTAAAGTCACCTAATAGCTAACCTAGATCAGCTTTCATGGTCACCACATCAAGGTAAGAACAATGTGTCAGGTATGGCCCCAAGAGCAACACATGGCCATCGCCAGTAATTATTGGTGGTGGGGTACCCCTGCCAGTGATCAACAATTGACCCCTCACGACTGACCTAGGTCAGCTCATGAGGTAACCACTTGAAACCTACTGGAAAATGTTTGTTAGGACTTCAGATACAAGGGATGGGCATTGCCAGTATTTTTTATTGGTGGGGTACCCCTGCCAGTAGACCCTTAATATGCCCATCCCCTCATTGACCTAGGTGAGCTCATGATTTGACCAGTTGAAACCTACAGGAAAATGATAGGTATCACTTCATATGTAAGAATGGGCATTTCCAGTATTTTATATTGGTGGGCCACCACTGCCAGAGTCCGCCCATCCCTTACATATAGAGTCCTGCCAATCATTTTACAGTAGTTTTCAACTGGTTACCTCATGAGCTAATCTAGGTCAATGGGGGATGGGCATTTTGGGGGTCTACTGGCAGGGTTACCCCACCAATGTAAATGACTGGAAATGCCCATCCCTTACATATGAAGTGATACCTATCATTTTCCAGTAATTTTTCAACTGGTTATCTCATGAGCTGACCTAGGTCAATGAGGGAATGGGCATTTTGGGGGTCTACTGGCAGGGGTACCCCCCCCCCAATATAAATTACTGGAAATGCCCATCCCTTACATATGAAGTGATACCATTTTCCAGTAGTTTTCAACTGGTTACATCATGAGCTCATCTAGGTCAATGGGGGATGGGCATTTTGGGGGTCTACTGGCAGGGGTACCCCACCAATAAAAATTACTGGCAATGCCCATCCCTTGTATCTGAAGTCCTAACCAACATTTTCCAGTAGGTTTCAAGTGGTTACCTCATGAGCTGACCTAGGTCAGCCTTGGGGGGTCAATTATAGATCACTGGCAGGGGTACCCCACCACCAATAATTACTGGCAATGGCCATTTGTTGCTCTTGGGGCCATACCTGACACATTGTACTTACTTTGATGTGTTACCATGAAAACTGATCTAGGTTAGATATCAGGTGACTTTAAAATTGCTCTCCCAGCCACACCCACCACAGTCGGTTTGCCAGTCGTCTGGTTTCGTATACAGGAATGCACTGTGAACATTGTGATGTACAAGGCAATTGGTTACCTTCCCAGCTAACCAAACCCTCTGGGCTCCCGGTCTATTGGGATCATTATTAACATGATTAACATAATTATTAAGCTTTGAAAAATAACTTGGTGTTATGCTGTGCAAAGCTAATAATTATTTGGTAAAGCTGCTATTCCTGGCTTACAATTTGAGGGACCTAGATTTAAATGTATACCTCCCAATATGTTATAAAATTTTAATGTAAATGTATGTTTATGATAATGTGAGTTATCATGTGCTATATCTGTATCTGTGCTTACACGTATATCATATTTTCTGTTCACAGGTCAATAATGGTGCAGATTTTGGCTTCCTGAAGACAAGTGGGAGGCCATTTGTAGTTAAGAGAAACACTCTTTGTTCGTGAAGACTTAACTGGTGTCGATTTGGGGTACCACTTTAAAACGAAAGTCATGAGGAACCCTTGCCCAAGATTCAACTTTGCATTATTGTGCAGTGCTATACTTTTGCAATTCATGTTTGATCCATTAACTTGTCTTAACTTTGTTGGAATAAAATCATATTTTCAGATTTTTGTTTACAGTGATTTCTTCTCTATCTGTCGAAAGTCAGCCTTTGTAGACATCAGAAGTTTTATCAGAAATAAATACTGTCAACGTACACACTATTTGTGTGTCTTCTGCTCTCTTTTCTTTCAGTGATGCTAGTCAGTGAAACTAGTCGGGTTTAATTCTTTCAGTTATTCTAGTCAGTGCAACTAGTCAGTCGATACCGACTAAGAAAGGTTAGTCGGGAGAGACACCACCCTGACTAATGTAAAACCTGCTATAAACTAGTCGGTGGCTCATATAAATTAGCCGGTAATGACCGACTAATGTCACCAACTAATGTAACTGACTAACATACATTTACCGACTAAGAAATTGTTGATCGACTAAGCTGACGGACTAAGATGACCGACTAAGAAATCCAACTGACTAAGGAATAAATTAGTCGGTATAGCAACTGACTAAGGCTATGTTAGTCGGGAGAGGCACCAGATGGACTAACGTTATGTTAGTCGGTGAACCAATTTAAGTTTTCAGTGTGTACAAACCTTTGGTTCCAGTAGATCCATGTGGGTTTTACGTTTCCTGCACATGATTAAGTGTAATGGAGTCTGTCATGTGGCTGTGTGTATGCATGTATGTATCAGTGCAGGGGGGGGGGGGTGTTACGGTAATGGTGTAGAACCTTGGGATCCATCTAAGCATGCTCTCTAGAACAGATATCAACCATTCTGCCAGTTAAAAAATTGAATTTTCCCTTCGAAATTGAGATTTAATTTACCCTCTTCGGGCTTGAAAAGTTCGTTCGCCTGAAAATGTTGCTAATCTCATGACGTCATGTGACGTCATTTTATGAACACGATTTGGCTCTCGCTGATTCCTCCGAACACATATCATACTTACAGTACGACAAGAGTACATAAATACACAAAACAATCGATAACAAGTCGTCGCGAAATCAGATCGAAAATTTCCCGTGGAATGTCAGATTTAGAACCAAATGCGTCAACCGAAGTTCAAAGTGATAGTGGTTCTTCACCAGGCAGTAAAATAGGGCTATAATTAGAGCGCCCTTTATCATATTGGAAGCAGAGAGTGAAGGCGATGATCATGCTAATATTGAACCGAACGTTGAGGGCAGGGGCGTAGCGAGCGGGGGGTGTGGGGGGTGTCACACCCCCCAATAATTTGGTCGCTGTCGGCAAATTTAGGGTCTGTCGGCAAAAGGAGAAAAGGTGAAGAGAGCGGAAGGGGAAGAAAGAAGGAAAGCTGAATAGAGAAAAGGAGAACGGGAGCTTCTTCCGTGCCAAATTTGACTTAAAATATGCTCCAGATTGCATCTAAGGACGTTTCAAAACTAAAAATTTTCCAATGGGGAGGGGTAGACCCCCTACCCTTAGACCCCTCCCCCAATTCAGTCACCACGTCCAGATCCGTCGGCAAATCAAATTTGACTTAAAATATGCACCAGATTGCATCTAAGGAGTTTCAAAACTAAAAATTTTCCAAAGGGGAGGGGGCACCCCTCCCCTTAGACCCCTCCCCCATTTCAGTCACCACTTCCAGATCCGTCGGCAAATCAAATTCTCCACACCCCCCAACAAAAACCCCTTCGCTACCCCCTTGGTTGAGGGTGGACCTGAGGTGTTAGAACTGTATCAGATTGAGCCTGTTCAACGAACCGAAATTGAAGCTCCACAACATTTCGAAGAAGAAACCCGTTCGGAACTATTGCAAGGAACATACAACGTTTTAAGAATTTATTAACGAAGCATTTCAAAACAAAATCCAGTCCATTTTGTGCATTTGTTGTTGGAATTCGCGGAACTCCCTCAACCGTATTGTGCGTTGTGTTATGGTGAGTTACAACCCATATGTACAGTGTGTTGGGTATATATTCATACATGTATACAGTTTGGTGCGTAATACTACTATATATTAGTAGGGTTGGTTGCATACTGAGTTTGGCTCGGGGATGTAAGTTGCATTATGCAGCCATGCTAGGTAGGCATGTGTTATTTCTAAATCATTATTACAAGGCTACCACTTTGGCCTGGAGTTTTGTAAATATATTTGCTAAAACAAAAGAATGTTTCATGGAACATGGAAGGTGTAAATTCACAACAAATGTAACCATAACTGTACATTGTATCCCTGCTTGTTATTGTGGACATCATGGGCCAACATTAATACATTTTGAACTTTCATAATTTTTTTCCAGGCAGTACAGATACATAGACTTCGGTCAACAGGTTCAATGGTACTGGGGGTTCCTAGCAAGACATGTCAGGGTTGTGCTACCATCATGTGCAGTCCAAAGGATCAGAATTGAGTTTCCAGCCAATGGTCCTTACACTGTATTCAAGTTGACAGGAGAAAACTCATTGTTACGTATAGGAAGCCTTGGTTGAGAAATCCCTCCAGAAACACCTTTTCTATTCTGCGACTGTGTTGGATTATTAATCCGTCAGGGTTCCCTGAGTGTTGATATATTAAAATTCAAGACTTTTAACTAAGGATGAAATGGTTATTTTCCAAACCCAACATCAACAATGAAAGAAAAGGAATGTTTTGAAGCATTTGGACACAAGTATTGGCGTGACCGTGATTTCATATAATATGTGCATGAGGGGAACAGTCATTGACTTTTTTAGGAGCATTTACCTCCCAGACATGTTTGCTCCTTTAATCTGGAAGCCAAAATATCCATATCACCAATGATATTTGACAGAAAGTCATAATAAAGAGCAATAGAGGCAGCAGAACTCTTGAATGAATTGTCCAGAATGAATGTCTAGAAATGATATTGAATAAACTTTGTTCAATGATTTAAGACTTGAAATACGTTGTGTGAATTTTTGGCTGTGTCTTTAAAATAAATCGCTGTGAGATTTAAACACCCTTTGGAATAAAATCTATTTACTTTGACCCACCCCATTACCCCCACTCCCTCCCCCCTTAAAAAAAATGGTTTTCCTGGAATACGAATAAGAAATTACTGCTATAATTAACTGACCCAGCATATTCTAGAAATAAATTGGGGCACTGAGATTTTTCACAAGAAGATGTAACCCATCACTTTTGAAGCTAACCTCATAGCTTATTACTATACAATATGGCAATGAAGGGGGTGTTAATTTAGATGATACATCAAAATCTCTTCGTCTATTGCGACTTCAAAGTAGTAGTAACGTTAATACTAGTACTACTAGTGCTCGGCTGCGCTCCCTCCAGAGGATCGCCACTTGCCCCATTGGAGGGTTCCTGTTCCCCGATCTGGTCTTCGGAGTAGTTTTAATGGGATTACTTGACAGAAGAAGGCCTCCTTTATGTCGACCCGTTAAAGTCCATTTGTTTTATTTCATAAAAAGGGAGGGATTGTAGTATGCTCCCGTGGTGTGTTCGCTTTATATGGAGCTGCATATTGGCTAGGCCCAGTGAAATCGGAGCTGGTGTTCTGCACTAACTTGGTTATAATCGCCGTGTTTTTTTTTCGTCCTTCGGTCATCGATGAAGGATAATTGCATGGCTTATGGCATTTGTGCAGCCCCCAACAACACAACGTACCGGCATTTCTCTCGGATATTTTACAACATGTTGTAAACAAACTTGAAATTTCTAACGATATAGCGTTATATAGTGGTTGTTCTCTTAGTGTAAATGTGCGTGTATGTGTGACGGTATGATTGTCGCGCATCCGGTAGGTGTCTGGGCTTGGTTGATCAGTGTCTAGTTTATTCTAGTAGATTTATGTAGTGAAACTGAAAGTTCAGGCTGAAGATTCTTGGCTAAGTAGAAAAGTTTCGCGTAGAAATCTTTGAAACATGGATTCAATAGGCTCTCTGTCTGAAGCAAAAACCTAGTAATGTTAATAAATGTTCAATATTTGGCCCACGTTGACTTTCACTGCGAGAGGTGTATTTCTGAAACCTTTGAAATATACGGTTATCGACTATTTATCACTATACCTGATGATAAATGAACATCCTAAAGCTAGGCCTACTGAAGTGTAGCCTAATAACTTAGGTCTGCGTGGGATAGTTTTGCCGCAGACTCTCAATCTGACAGTGATATATACTATCACAGAGCTAACAAATTCTTAGCGTGTGAATACTGTTATATAGGCCAAGAATATACCTTGGACCATTCGTCACCTGTTTGGTATGGTAGCCTACAATTGTACCAATGTTAGAAGCCTAGGGCTAAGTTAAGTAAGGTCGTACTCGTAGGCAATAGTAAGGAGTATCCTGGTTGGCTTTGGCTGTTATATATTTATAGAAGTCTGTATTTATGTCGTGAACCCCATGAGTTCCATCTTGTTTTGGGGAAACAAATTATGAGACATTACAAATTCCCATACTAACCATACAATGTTTTGCGACAAACTTTGTGATGTAAATATCAACTTCTTCAATACAGCGTTGTACATTTGGTAGTGTATCAAAACGGACAGTATTTTATATACTATTATTCTGTCTAACACTTACATATATAACTTCAATAGTTGTGATACACAATAGCGGTGGCTGAATAAATATAACGTATTTAGCATGATTAAATTGCAAGTTGTCAAGCAAGCTATACAATCTAAATGATAACGTTTAGTCACAGTGATAGTAAAGCAAGAAAATCTCAAGTTGTTTTGATCAGTTATAATCACTTTTATGAATGATGTCACCACGTTACTGAAATTATAATATATATATATATATATATATATATATATATATATAATTGATACAAATCTGATTCTGGTGAATCTGATCAAACCATGAAAGACATCACAAGAATAAACCAGAGAGATTTTTGTTTTTGCTACTTTAATCTTCAAAAAAATATAAACAAATTGTGCTCTTTACATCACAAAATCAATGGTTGTGTTCTGAGAGACTTGTCCTGCCTAAAAATGCATATAGAACACTTACAGTAGCTATTATAAAAGTAAAGGGATATTCTGTAGGCAGGTATTGTCATTGTCTTAGGAAGACCTCTGCCCATGAGTTGCTTCACTCTTTCATCATTGCCGGTACTAATACATTTGTTTCAAAACTGTAGTCACGTTGAGCGATTCTGGGAGGCAGTGAATTCAAATTGCATTAAAATTAATGATACTTTTAATTTGACCAACTTTTGTTTAGGTGATTTTGATGATACGGGTAATCCTTTGAACTTTTTATTTTTGCATGCTAAAAATATATTTATACCTGTAGGTTGAACAACAAAATCCCAGATGTGCACGGATTTTATTTTAAGTTTCGCTTTCGACTTGACCTTCACTATTTTATATCTAAGCAAAACAACAATTTGTGTAACCTTAAAGACTATAATGATTTCTTTATGTAAGCCTCTTATGTAAGTCTTTTTGCTGATTCTTTTGTATTATGTGTTACGGTATTGTAAATAAATACAGTGGATAAAAATCATTGCCAGTACTTTTCTGAAAGATCGAGCTTGTTTTGACTTGTACAAATACACAAATGGGGGGAAGGGGGGGTGGAATGGAACCAGAAACCAGGCATAACCAGAACTAGCTGTTACAATAGAAATGGCCCGAACCACCATTTTGATACAATAACACTATGGCATGATTAACACAGGTCAGTCTACTGTACGTGGCTATACACAAAAAACAATAGGGCTCTTGTACTCAATGTTTTGAAGATTTGATATACAACATTTAAATTGGAAAATCCATTGGAAAAAATGTGGGCATTGTTGATTACAAAATGAATCAAACTATCATCTTTTTGGTCAAGTATCCAGCTTACATCGGATGTTTCTTTCTGGAGATTTTCCTGCAATGAAGAATATTAAAAAATGCATATTTACTGTAGCACTGTACAAGAGCATGTGGCAGAAAACAGAATGAAGGTGCTGTTACACAGTGATGGCATGAAAAGATGTTTTGAATAAGAAAGAAGAGGTTTATCAACACATTGGAACACATAATATAATACAAGATTATACATGTGTATTGCTCACATCATAATTTCTCATAGCTGATAAGGAGGAACTGGTAAGGTTTATCTTTGCAAACACGAAGTAGTGAGCCTACAAATGGTGATCTATTGTTTACTGTGTAACCTGATCCATGTAGCTTTGTGGTCACTGTAAAAGCTTTCTAAAATTCCACAAGTTACAACAACAGAGGAGATGTTGGTATAAATATGGTTTAAACATGAGTTGCAGTAAATTGTTGGAACATCAATTAGTTGTGAAAAATGCAGTGAGTCAATAAAGAAAGAGAGAAGTCTTTGTTTATCTGATATGTTTTGAATATTCAACATTGAAGTCTCCTGCCATATAGAGAATGTATTGTGGAATCCTGTTGTTGAATATTTTTAAAATAGTGTGCATCCTGTTATTTGTATGTTTTCTCCAATTTCTTTTCTTGAGAGGTGGCATTCTGTAAACAGATTGAAACGATTGATTTGCCATTCTGGATATCGGGCATATGTTTTTCAAATGATCTTACATTTTGATGTAGGTATGTTACAGCGTATTTAGTGGGATGTAAAGAAGACATGCATGTATGCGTTGCTCTAGTAGTTCTAAGTTCATTCATTTCTTTCACAGCGTATGGATCTACATTAATTTTTGACGGATCAAGGCTGCGAATGCAAAGGCCGTTCAATGATGTAACTCTACTTAAAGCAACATATTGAATGTGACATTGAGACTTAGTCCCTGACATATTTATGACTACTTCAATTAGGGTATCACCTTGGCATCTATGAACGGGTTTTGCAGCAGCTGGACGAAGTGGAAACTGTTTGCGCAAATATCTCAGCATTTGGATTTCGGCCAGTTCTAAACTGCCATGAAGCTCTTGAGATTGGAGTCCATGTTGATGGAATGACATCAGTGAGTAAATGTTTCTATGCAAACCTATAGAGTTTTCCAGAGCTCGTTCATCAAATTGTAGCCTAACAAATATGACTTTTCCTTCATGATGTTGGTCACTATATTTGACAGCACCCCAAGCTCCATAATCAATCCATCATCAACTGCCGCGCTTAAACACAATTCTAGTCTTTGTCCAATTCCAAACGACAACTCATAGAACAAACCCATTGTTTTTCGTGGGTCATTGGGAATATGTCGCAAAAGCTTTTCTTCCATTGTTTTTTAATATCTCCTGTAACAATATCTTGTGAATGAATTTTAACCTTTTCACTTTTCAAACAAGCAAACACATCTTTGTTGTGTGTATTGACCTTAGTGTTTGTTTGAAATAATTGAGTCACATTTGTTGGTAATACTTCCAAAGGGAGTTCTCTGGTCTTAAACATTATCAAGTCTTCTTTTGTGTGGTTTCCTTCTCTCAAACGATTCAGAACCATGGCAAAAGTTTTGTCATCTTTAGGTCGCATGATTTCATCCAGTTCAAATGCTGTGAAGTTGTCTTTCCATAGGTTGGTGGCTAAAGGGCCATAATCAATGCTCAAATCATTAAATATCCAGCCATCAAATACTGGCCTCAGTTGAAACAGATCACCAACACAATGATGCTAACACCTCCAAACACTGTTGTGCTACCCATTATTCATTATCACTACAGATACTTAATCGATAAAAAACACTTTCAAACTGTGGTATTTGACTTGCATAGAGTTGAATCTGTCAGAAGCTAAGGCTTTATAGTAAAAACCCTGGCTAGCTGGTATTCCTAGAGCACTGTGCATTGTGTTACCTTTAATACCATAAGCTACCTTACCAGTTGGGGCCATCAAAGTATGTGCGTGGCATCAGGGTTATTACCAGGCACAGTTGAGAAGCATCTCAAGAGTGTATTATAGAGGGCTTTGAATACTTGTGATATAACATACACCTGCACCTCCAGTCAAAAATGTGGCAATTGGTTTTTTGTTTGTCTTAAACCAGTGAATTAGAAATGCCCTTTTCGCTTTACATTGAGACTGTTAACAATAGAATGATAGTCAGAATCGGGTAGGCGGGGTTGCAGTAATTTCTCTGTCTTTGGTGTATTTACAGATACACCAATGTCCTGACCGATATCATATAACTCTTGTGGCTGAAGTGGTCTTTCTTGATCTGCCTTTTCCAGTTTGTCTCTTTCTATCTGTTCTATATGTTCATTATTTGGTGCAGCAGTTTGGTTAGTACATTCATCTTCATTATCTAAAGACTATATTGCAACATCAATAACATCACTGTTTTGATTGTATTTTTTCCCCCTCTTCCTTGATGGTTGCTTCTAAGGAGTGGTAGTTGTCATGGTATGTTTTAAATAAGCCTATGAGCTCTGCCTCCTTTCGCCAAGTCAGAAACAGCATCATTTGCTCTCTGCAGTAATTTTCAACATCATTGCCTTTATGGAAGTGCACATACCTACTGATTGTTTGGTTATTTCTCCTTTTGAAAACTAACGTCCCATTGTGTAGCATTTTATGTTTGCATCATGTTTCATCTTGAATTTCCTCAGCGGATCTTTTTTTGTCTGTGGAAATATCAAACCACGCTGCAAGGTCAGCTAAACAGTAACTTTTTAGTACTTTAGGCCGGGCCCCATACGTTCAATATTTGTTGAACTATGTTGTAATTGTTGAATGTAATACAATGGTTTTAGCAATATCGTGCGATCTTCTAAAGGCAATGTGTTGATAAATACGAACTGTCTTGAAGCTTTCCTGAGAGACACTTGAAGAACCAAATGAATAATCTCTCGAGCACTGATTTCAACATGGTTTAGGAACTTGTTTCCTATGTGTCTCACACATTGCTTGATATCAAGGTTACTTTCGCTTGCTTCTTTTGTAGCATATTGTATTAAATTGCTCATTCCTCTCTGACCCTTGCTGATGTAAGAGACAATGTACATAGCACAAGAATACGAATCTAGAACATATTGGATGTCCATCTTAGCTTTCCATATTTCTGGAAAGCCAAACTTACAAACACCCTGTCTTTTCTTTGTACATGTTTTTGCATGACTGTGTGATTGCAAGTTAACTGAATAATTGACAGTTGGTGGTGGTTTCTTGCATGTCACATACTTGTTAATGAACTGTTCTACTTGAGAGTTTGTTGCATCATCATACACTGGGGCATCTCTGATCCATGCTAGCATGTGAATGTGAGGAGAACCTCTTTGCTGAAATTCTACTCTGTAGAAGTGATCAATCATCTCACCAATTAGATGCTATGAGCTCTGCAATACATCATTGATAAATCTACGTACCATGTCACCAAAGTGTCTTGCACATGTAACTGGGTCACTCTGAATGACATCTGACTTGACTTGCCTTGCCATGTAATATTGATTGCGAGCTCTATATATGTCACATTTTGGATTTCTTATTGGACATCTCATTTACTTTTGATTTGTAATCCTCTATAATAAGTTGGCTTATAGAGCACTATGTTTAAAATTGGTCTGCAAAAAAATTGATAAAGTATTCAAAATTATTTTTCTGGAAGCTCTGACCCTCCAAATTATTCACAGACATACGAAATAGTGTTGACTTATATCCAGATAAAGTACCACAGTGAGGGAACATAGAATTGCTTTGACGTGTATGAATTCGTAGCCGAGCTCGGGATGGCCATATTTTATGCTTTATTCTTAATAATAATGAGAACATTTTTCTCTAAGTTCCGAAAGGTGTCACAGTTGGCAACGCCTGACCCAGTTTCGTTTGTCAGAGAAGACACCACACGATCTCGGTAACGTTGCATGCACTTTCGTGGAGTTCTCGTTGAGCCTGCATGTACTTTCGTGGAGTTCTCGGTTAGCCTGCATTTACTTTCGTGGAGTTCTCGGTTAGCTGCGTGTACTTTCGTGGAATTCTCGATTAGCCTGCATGTACTTTGGTGGAATTCTCGATTAGCCTGCATGTACTTTCTTGGAGTTTTTTGGTTAGCCTGCATGTACTTTCGTGGAGTTCTCGTTAAGCCTGCATGTACTTTCGTGGAGTTCTCGATTAGCCTGCATGTATTTTCGTGGAGTTCTCGGTTAGCCTGCATGTACTTTCGTGGAGTTCTCGTTTAGCCTGCATGTACTTTCGTGCAGTTCTCGATTAGCCTGCATGTATTTTCGTGGAGTTCTCGTTTAGCTTGCATATACTTTCGTGCAGTTCTCGTTTAGCCTGCATGTATTTTCGTGGAGTTCTCGTTTAGCCTGTATGTACTTTCGTGGAGTTCTCGATTAGCCTGCATGTACTTTCGAATTATATCAGTGCTTACACTGGTACCATTGTTATGATTTAATCTATTACGTTCTGTAAGTCTTTTAAAGAAAGTGTAGTTCGATTTGTTTCCGTGAAGCCGATACGTACTCTCTCGCGAAGGTGAAATCTTGAATAACTATAAAATATTTAAATAAGGCATCATTTCAACACAGCACTAATTCTCATCCTCTGTTCCTTGCCGCATAAGTACGGTGCAGTCTACCTACCATTGAAAGAGTGTCTACGAAATGGGATTCTCCTAAACACGTTGCGAAATGTCATGTACTTCCGCTGTTTCCCTGTGGTTTAACTCTATGTAAACGTTAAAGCCATATCAGTGCTTAACAGCAGCTTATCAACAACAGAGAAACCGTACAAGATTAAACTTTCAACGAGACCTAAAAGGGACAAACTGTAAGTATAAACCTTTTATTTTGTGATATTCGAAATCGAAAATCCTATGATACTGTTAGTAAACAAGAACATCCAATGAGTACTTTTTAAGTTTTTTATATTCAGTGATGTGTTTGCAGACACACCCTATAAACCAGTCCGTCCGCGTGAAACACCACTCTTTTTGACTATGGAGATACTCTTACCGACCTTGCAAAATTGTGAGGGAACCGAGAATTGCAAAGTCAAAAATGAATAAAACTGGAATCGCCAAGTCGGTAAGTACTGTTACGGTTAGATTCGTCCAGCACGGCAAAATACAGAGACGCTGTACTAAAACCGAAGACTTCATTATTTGGTCAGCGACGGTCATTCGGTTGCTATTACTAAAATCGTAGGGTCTGCATTGTTTGTCAATGTAAAAAATATTTAACAAGTTAAATTAAATTAACAAAAGAACATTACAATTATACTTGGTACTATTAATAGTAAATGTTGATAATATTATGTAGTTGTCTTTAAATGTTAAAATATGTTGTGTTTGATACAAATATTGTTAATTCTTTGTAAAATAGCCCATGTACCTGAACCATTTAGGTTAATACCATTATGTTGATAGGGATAACGTATAAGTTGGCTCTAAATAAAAACAAGAATGAAAATATATCTATAACGAAAATAACTACTTGTATAGCAGATGACGTATTAGGAACACAGGTTATTTTGACTTTTTTTCCTGAAATAAAGTTCTCATTCGACAACTCAAAAAAGTGTTTATTACATGTCAACCTCACACATTTCGAGTAGAACCCATGTGATAAATCTTACACGGTTCAGCTACAGAGCCGTATGTAGAGAGAGCTTGGTCAACTGCGTAACGATTACTGATTGGTCAAGAACTTTCAGCGCTCACTGGCCACCTTTTTATACGGCTGTGTACAGGTAGGACCAATACCGCCGGCTTACTTTCGAGAAAATTTTATACTGTAGATTTAATTGCCTTTCGTCAAGAACAAACAAATTTCTCTCTACAAACATTATAAATGAACTTCAGCAGCCGTTCTATTGTGATACGACATACATTATACCCATTTTGTTGACTCTAAAGTACTATATACAGTTTATATTCATGCCTGTATCGTCAGAAGATTTTGGGAGGGGATGTGGGGTGGCAGTAATTTGGAATATGTCCACCCTTGGTATGGGTCGATGGAAAAAAAAATAAAGATAGGGGGCTACGTTCTTGCACCTCAACTTGAAGTTGCCATTTTTTTACGATTTTGTGTGCAAATGTTATAATACTTGTAATGAAGAAACTGAGCCATTTGGAAAAAGGGGGAGGAGGGGAGAAATTCCCTGTCATCCAGTGGCCACGTATATATATATATATATATATATATATATATATATATATATATATATATATATATATATCTATATCTATATATCTATTTATCTATATCTATATATATATATATATATATATATATATATATATAAATATATATATATATATATATATATATATATATATATATATATATATATATATGGAGGCTGAAAGTTTTTTCACTGTTCTTGATTTTCCAACTCATTACGATTTTCATTTGTATATATGAAAATCGTAATGAGTTGGAAAATCAAGAACAGTGAAAAAACTTTCAGCCTCCACCGGAACCCGAACCCGGGCCCCCGCCCTGTGCGCGGACACCCTAACCAAATAGGCCATGCATGGACGCTGATTGTATGTCCAGAGGTTCTAAACCGGTAAGGAAGGTCGTGATATCACTGCAGGCGTTTGTCACCTGTATCGAACAATACTAGTTCTGTTTTTGGTGACATATTTTGCCTTACTCTAGATCTCAAACATAATGCCAACCAACTCGAAAATCATTTGTGATTCCTATAGCCGGATCTCGAAAGAGATACTTCGAACAAACTTTATGTATATATATCGCGTTGCTTAGCACCATGGGTAATCTAGAGATCATTGCAGTACATCATTACTTCCATTTTAAACACCGGGGTTTCCGTTTTCCAATTTCGTGATTGTTTCTTCCGATAAGGGGTTTTTGCAGGAGAATACCCATTTCTGTTCGAATTCCTTTTTATTTGAGTCTTTTGAGTTCGTTTCATGCGGAGCGGATATAGTTAATGTATTGATAGGTGTCTGTAAAGTCGTTAAGGTAGCATACGCCCATTAAAAGCCCCATTGACTTACACACTAAATCACAAAAGTAATGTGGTCTCTAAGTCTAGATAGAAGTTTTCACTAGCTTAACGCTACCCATCACCGGATAGCTGACAAGTTGGCCTTTCATGGCACTATCAATTTTCCGTACCATGACCGTGAAAATTTTTTGCTATCCGAGCCGGAAGTTTTCGTCACTTGTAAACAAACCTCTTCACTCAGTGGTAAACAAATTTCCTACGCTGCTCCTGGGAAGCCTAAAGGGGTCTAAAATTGCCTCAATTGACCCAATTTTTTCACCACATGTACTTCCATTCATGCTCTTCAACATGAAAGCCACAAAAAACTAGATTATCATTGATAACAGGTCACAAAAGATGTTCTCCTGCTGCTTTTTGGCACTTTTCCTGAAGGAGAACAATCGAGCGGATTGATATAGACTCTAATAGGAGTATGCCACCTTAAGTGAGAGTTGAATTTTTTTTTTTTTCCAAAATGATACTTTTCATAGTCGTCACAATATAAACCACAACAGAATTATATGCAATTTTCATTTTAGGTCCATAAAGATGTATTTTCAGAGATTTCAGTATGCACGGTGCAGTGTGTAAATACACATATGAGCAATACTGTGTAAGCAGTAACCAGGTCTATGTCTGCAACAACACTTCCAGTCACCAATTTTGATAAGCTTGACCAATTTGGGTGCATCTATGATTCGTGCAGGTATTATTGGTATCCCTGATCACAATCCACTTGGTCTGGCTTGCCCTACCTGCAGAAACATCATCCATAGAAGGGTTAGCGGTGAGGGCTTTTTCGTCTCTGGCTCTGAAAAGTGATGAAAACTACTTTTGTTTAGCTCAGCAGATTCCTCACAAACTGACCCACAGGACATACCCCAATGTATTCCTGAACTGTTTGGAACATGTTAAACTGATATTGCATGTCACTCCAGTGCAACTGTTAAGTTACTAAGAATAAAAGAAGAGAATTGAAGGTGTTCTTTGCCAAAACTGGATCATCGGGATTTGTAAACAACAGCCTCACTGTAACAGTATTACAGCAGTCAAAAGGAAAGCTTACTGGAATGCTATCTAGATACACTGTTCACCTCAATAGCATATCCAGTCCATTTAAAGGATTGTGCATAGGTTGTTACAATGTATTAAAGACAGTTATAAGAGAAGAGAGGTGGATAGGGGGCATATTTCATGATAAAACATTCAAATTTGTTGCTCGGCAGAGAACAACGACGTCAAATTACCTTATTCTCCATTGGTGGCAAGCACTGGTTCCTATAGTTACTACAGTAGATCTCCCATGGAAGCATCAGGATATCTCTTTCTGCTGTCAGAGTTGTTTGGGATTTGTTGTTACCTCATCTAACCAGTTGAGTCCATTGATACCACACCCATTCAAAGTATATCGCTGTGCATGCTGAGGACTTAGCACATCAACTTTCTCTGAAATTGACAAAACAACAGAAAACTAATGAGAAGTGAATAGGCTCAAAAACCCCATGATGCACATTGGCAGAAGCAGAATATGCATACCTTTGTGAATTATTTGCTAAATAAGACTCAAAACATTCTCTGTGCAAGGTATTAGCCCTCAGCAGCCACTCCACTTAGGATACAGACCTCATACAACATTGTGCTACAGCTGGTGTAGACTTGGTCTAGGATACTAACGTAGCGCCATTATGAACCTGAGGCCTAGGCCTAAGCTAACAACATTAGGGGTATTTCATGCATTGAAACTGAGTTTTTGTCCTTAGTTAAACACCAGGTACTTCCAGCTTTAGCAAAAATAACCTAAAGTATGATTACCATGTAATTTAGGTGCCCACAGATGTCAAATTTCACTGAACTTAGTCGTTCACGTCACACACACTGCAGGCTTTTTGGTCTGATTCTGAAGGATTTTGAATTTCGTGCATTTGGCACCTACTTAGCAGATTCAAGGCAGGAATCATACTACGGAAGCTTTGGTAGGTCAAGGCTTAATGACCCAATAGTTTATTGGGGAGGAAAACTGGTTAGAAATGCCCAGAAGGCTGTTCTAGTCTAATGTATGGACACGCACATGCTCTTTGTGGTACTTTAAGGCTGTAATACTAATTTATGCGTAAAAATCACCCAAGCGTGAAATTTTCTGACGTTTGCTTGAAAACCATTTTTACACACCATAGCAACTACTTTGATCCAAAATTGGGACTTCTAGCACTTAAAATGAAAAATTTGGCATTTTTGCTTAAGGTAGCATACGCCCAATAAAAGCCCCATTGACTTACACACTAAATCACAAAAGTAATGTGGTCTCTAAGTCTAGATAGAAGTTTTCACTAGCTTAACGCTACCCATCACCGGATAGCTGACAAGTTGGCCTTTCATGGCACTATCAATTTTCCGTACCATGACCGTGAAAATTTTTTGCTATCCGAGCCGGAAGTTTTCGTCACTTGTAAACAAACCTCTTCACTCAGTGGTAAACAAATTTCCTACGCTGCTCCTGGGAAGCCTAAAGGGGTCTAAAATTGCCTCAATTGACCCAATTTTTTCACCACATGTACTTCCATTCATGCTCTTCAACATGAAAGCCACAAAAAACTAGATTATCATTGATAACAGGTCACAAAAGATGTTCTCCTGCTGCTTTTTGGCACTTTTCCTGAAGGAGAACAATCGAGCGGATTGATATAGACTCTAATAGGAGTATGCCACCTTAATCGATCTGCTTACGGAAATGGCTGATAACTCTGCAAGGTCACGGATCAAGTTTTCTGAACTATAATGCAAGGTATGGTCGAAATCGTTAATATATATATATATATATATATATATATATATATATATATATATATATATATATATATATATATATATATATATATATATATATATATATATATATAATTAGGACGGAATCGGATTAAAATAATCCGACACGGATCAAAATAATCCGATTTTCCAAAACTTCCGCTAAATCCATCAGAAGTCACTTTGACTTCATAACCATGCCGACACTCCTCTCTATAAAATAGGAACAAGGGAACATAATGCTACACATGATCTTAGTTAATAGGCCGCTCGCAACGTATATGCACGATCGCTGATATGATGACCGTGCGTTTGTCTTGTTTTTCACGGATTTTGTTAGAAAAACAATAAATGTAGAGAGCTCCTGAGATTTAACCGATTGGTTTTAAGATACAGATTCAACAGTGTATCAGTCTGATGTTAAAGTACTGTTCATAAATATATTTACTACATCTATCAGTTTCAATGTTCCTATAACAGTGCCCAATAGTTTAACTAAGTAACTTAGAATATTGAGGCACAGTCCCCTACACGGCCCACCTTCTCAGCCTCCCCCTCCTTACTACCCAGTAGGTTCCCTTTTTGGCATGTGAAACAAACAATGATAACACAAACCTTACAATTCATTTACGCCTAAAATTCTCCATGAGGCTGCCACTCAGCGTGTATAGTCTATGGCTACCATCTGAATACCTTAGCGTACTGTTATATCTTCATTAACCTATGTGAAAGGAAATGAATAAAGCAGAGATTATTAAGTAACGTAAAGTCCTATTTTTCTAGAAAGTAAAATACCGAATAAAACTTACCCTCTTTTTTAAGTGAAAATTTCTGAAACATGAGGCCTCAAAATAAATAATGCTTAGATGCAACTTACAAGGCCTGGGAAGTGCCACTTCCGGCAGTCTGGGAGGCATTTTTGACAACAATTTACTGGCGACGCTAAGATGGTGGCGCTTCGCTTAAATAGTGTCATGATGGTCCCTTTTCGAAACGGCCCACCCACTAACAATTTTAGTAGCATCGGATGTTTTCACCCAATCAATATCTTGAAAACCAGAATAGCTACGTAGAAACATTTCCAGCACTCATTCTTTTCTTGAGCTATGACATATCAAAATTCTGCCTTTTACGTTACGTTACCATTTCAGAACATTTTATATATGGCCATGTTGTTACCAGCAACAATAAGTACGGCTTTTGTAACCATCAATACTCTCTGTGTAATGTCGTTACGGCTACCCAAGCCTCCGATAATAACTGTATTTATAATTCGTGTTTTTCGACAGTTATATCTCATGTCGGGAACAAAGGCCAAGCGGTGGATCATACTGGTGTTGGTTGCATTCAGCTGTCTTATGCAAAGTGGTAGATACAACCTATACGAATGACTTGTTGCTTTATTTTGTTTTGTTAATACCTCATAATTGAAATAAAAAGAAAATATTGACAAATGTCTTAAACGGGAATAAACGTGACCATAAAAAGGAAGATGTAATTATATCACATAATACCGGAAACATTGATACTGGAAACATTGATACTGGAAATGTTAACACTGGAAATAATCATCTTAACACCTATTAGCTTACTTGATGTATTGTAATAATATTACATCGACACTGGAAATAATCAAGTCCTTATTGGATTTTTCAATAAATCAATCCCGGGACTATCCATGCCTTCAGTAGAAAATGTGATGTCATCAATGTGGGGATGGGAACTAAATATGGACCTTAAATATCCTCTGGATTTTTGATACAGTTTTTAGTAATTCTCGATAAGAATATTAACGGTACGCATGTTATATCTGAAAGATTTCTGCACAAGTTTGTGACGGAGTGTGAAAGTCATACCGATCATCAAATGTGAATATTTGGAATGCTATGAGCTTTAAAGATCCTCCGATCATGAAAGAGGGGAACATATTCCCAGCATCCTGGTGGTAGTTCCATCCAATTTTTAGATGGCGTTCTCAAGATCTCTCAAGATATTTAAAATTGGATCGGTTAGGTTTCTAACATGCAAATATTCCTCTGCACTCTCCTCTTATGGCTCAAATTAAACCATGTAAAGCTGCTCTAACACACAATGCTCTTATTATTCAGAGGATTTACTCTGTCGGAAAGTTTTGATGGAATTTAATTTGTGGCCTTTCGCTTCCAACATCCAGTCCAACATCCCCCCCCCCCCCCCCTCACGATGGATTGCATCCTCTTCCGCTTCTGCTTCTTCCCTGAACACCAGCAAGTACATCGTGTATTGTAATAGTTAATATCCTCAATGTGTGTTTTCCAATGATGCATTTCACAATATAATAGTACCATACACGTACAATTATAAAGGCAAACTATGCTATAAGTGCTGGAAGTTAATCACTTGGATATTTCCAGCCTATCTGATCCCGACTTGTTCGGATAGTACAGACTTTCAATTCTCGAGACATTTGCTTAAAGTAGATGGTTATATTGTTCATGACTACACTTTTAATTAGCGTCCTTTCTCATTCAGCTAACTCTCAGTGCACACAACCAGAAGATCCGCCAAATGGCGAGATTTTATCTCGCAACAGCGATCCTACCCACACTTACAGACGTGGTTACAGAATGAGAGTAACATGTGATCCGTCATTCCGGATGCGACCAGAATCAGCCAGATTGACATGTGATGGAGACAGTTGGGAACCAACAATCGAATGTGTCCGTAAGTACTGTTCACTAGGTAGTACAATAAAACAATACTAATGCACGTTTTCGATTTCAACCCTTACGTTGTACGTGTCCACGCACGGATCCAAAACACAGAGGAATCTATATGTCGACTTAATAGCCGTAGATGTGTATGGCGGGCCGTCAGTCTCAAATTGTGGGGAATCGACATATACCGATTTAAATCGACATATACCAATTTCCTTCGACTTATACCAGTATCTAGCAGCTTAAATTGTCTTCTACCGATTACATGTATTGACAAATCATCAATTTAAACTGGTAGATGTCGATTTAAATTGACTTATACCAGTTTAATTCGACATATTATCGATTTAAATCGACATATTCCAATATAAATCGATGATATGTAAAATAAATCGGTATATGTCAATTTCAAATGACATTTACCAGCTTAAAGCGATGATATGTAAAACCAAATCGGTAGAAGTCAATTTTCTTGGACTTATACCAGTTTCTATCAGCCTAAATTGACTTTTACCAATTTACATCGACATATCATCGATTTAGCTCATTAACAAATTCCAAATCCCGATTTCGGTGATGATTGACAAGTGAAAATACATCACGTGAAGTCTCCTGACAAAGCGGACGAATAATTAATGGTTTCAAAATTACCACGCTAGCAAGAGTGCCCATCATGATTATGTCCATGGTAATTATGGACAATTACTTGCAAAAAGATTTCGGTGTAATAATAAGAGTAAAAACTGATATGTCAATGAGGTGAAAATCTCTCAATGCAAACTGGGCTAGTATAGTCAAGCACATGGGGCTATAGTATATGGATACTTTTAGCCAAATACATATAGGCCTACAGTATGTACACAGTTGCAACTACCTACTCCAGTTACTCCATAAACAAAGTTGATGCTGTGCTGCGGTGATACCTATTGTAAGGTTCTCTTATACTATAGCTATATACATATTCAGTGGAATTAAACAATTACAGTATTTAAGCTCAAATCATACATTCCACTGTGCTCTTGTTTATCTTCAATTATTCGCCCGCCTTGTCAGGTGACTTCACGTGATATATTTTCACATGACAATCATCATCGAAATCGGGATTTGGAATATGTTAATACCCTATTTTGTCTTTGGTTCCCATCTCATGAATATTCATGAGTAATAAGGGTTAAGGTTTCCCCGTAAATGTTTTTAAATGTCAATATCTCTGCAACTGTGTGTCTGATTCAGTTTACACTTGGTATGGTGATGTAACTACATATGTGTTCTTTGCAACAACTTTACCTCATTAATATTTTATGATGGGTGGGGCTTCATGAGAAATTGTCAAACAGCTGTTAAACATTGTATATCAACAACCACAAGTTGAATCAATGTCAAACTTAGTAGGTAGATGCCCTGTGATGAGTGTGTTTGTTTAGGTTTCCACCATATATATTAATGAATGAATATTATTGAATGGGCAGAGCTTAACGTAAAATTTGGTTCTTGCTGGTGTGGTGATGTTGGTACAAGCACATTTTCATGGCATTTCCATCTTTATGTCATTTATATTCATCAAACTGCAAGAAACGGCTTTAAACACATGAAAAGAGCCAAATGCTTTGTAACACTACATTTATAAAATCAACCGAATTTTTTTGTGTGAATATCATGAATTTTAATTAGTGAACATAAAAGTCTTCTTTAGATATCTCTGAAATTGTATGTCTAACTTATATATGTACTTGAATATTAAAATGTAAGTACAGTTTTTTAGATACATGCTTATGAGATCGTAAAATTTTACCTCATAAATAATCATGCTGTATATGTTTCTATACGATGTCACTAAATATACTTCGACAACATGACATCTGATTCTGGCACCTTCCTTTATATGTTGCCGAATTAGTCAATAGACATTACTCTTTATTTTGATGAAAACATGAACTCATGAATATTAACATGTATGATTTACCACACTATATATGTTTCGACATCGTAAGCACTAAACGTTTTTCGTTTTCTGGTTGTAGACGTAGACGGTCATTTCATTTCAACATAGAGCAAAGTGATGAGAGCTTGTAACACATTAACTCTTAGTGTAAATCTTGGATGAACTGTGTACATACTTGAAATGGATCCACTTTAGTAAGCTCGAGAACTCCGACATTTGTTGTAGATATCAAAGTTCCTTTGTAGTAATTAGAGGTCAAATAAAAAAAAACAGTCAAACAGTAACATAAATGAGCTTTATAATACTTTTTTTTGTGAATATGCATTAATATGGTATTTCAATGGGAAGGTTAATTCTTGATATGTAGATTTCCAAGTGTGTTCCCTATGATATACCACATCATGTCATTCACTGTCTCGAAAAATTATTGCTTTATGAAACCGCTTGGTAGTGTGCAGTAGTTTGCCTGTAATCATATAGGCTGGCAACATCATACAAAAAGAGTAGCCTACTGGATGATGTGGCCAACTCATTCTCAAAAATTATGGATCACATGGATATCAGGGTTAATTGATTGTTTTTTACTTCTTTCTGTAGCTGAAGACTGTGATCTCCTTCCCCCATTTCCAAGAGGTGACATTATATATAGAACTGGAGAATCCGGTGTGGTTGCCCGCTATGCGTGTACGGAACGAGGATATCGATTGCATGGCGAGACACGGTTGACGTGTCAAAGTGACGGTACCTGGTCTGCTGACAGTCCAGTGTGTCGTGGTATGTATATATCCAGTGTGTCGTGGTATGTATATCCAGTGTGTCGTGTTATGTTTATCCAGTGTGTGGTGGTATCATATATCCAGTGTGTCGTGGTATGTATATATCCAGTGTGTCGTGGTATCAAATATCCAGTGTGTCGTGTTATGTTTATCCAGTGTGTCGTGTTATGTTTATCCAGTGTGTCGTGGTATGTTGATCCAGTGTGTCGTGGTATATTTATCCAGTGTGTCATGGTATGTTTATCCAGTGTGTCGTTCTATGTATATCCAGTGTGTCGTGTTATGTTTATCCAGTGTGTGGTGGTATCATATATCCAGTGTGTCGTGGTATGTATATATCCAGTGTGTCGTGGTATCAAATATCCAGTGTGTCGTGTTATGTTTATCCAGTGTGTCGTGGTATGTTTATCCAGTGTGTCGTGGTATGTATATCCAGTGTGCCGTGGTATCATATATCCCGTGTGTCGTGTTATGTTTATCCAGTGTGTCGTGTTATGTTTATCCAGTGTGTCGTGGTATGTTTATCCAGTGTGTCGTGGTATCATATATCCCGTGTGTCGTGTTATGTTTATCCAGTGTGTCGTGTTATGTTTATCCAGTGTGTCGTGGTATGTTTATCCAGTGTGTCGTGGTATGTTTATCCAGTGTGTCGTGGTATGTTTATCCAGTGTGTCGTGGTATGATTATCCAGTGTGTCGTGGTATGTTTATCCAGTGTGTCGTGGTATGTATATCCAGTGTGTCGTGGTATGTATATCCAGTGTGTCGTGGTATGTATATCCAGTGTGTCGTGGTATTTATATCCAGTGTGCCGTGGTGTCATATATCCCGTGTGTCGTGGTATGTTTATCCAGTGTGTCGTGGTATGTTTATCCAGTGTGTCGTGGTATGTATATCCAGTGTGTCGTGGTATGTTTATCCAGTGTGTCGTGGTATGTTTATCCAGTGTGTCGTGGTATGTATATCCAGTGTGTCGTGGTATGTTTACCCAGTGTGTCGTTGTATGTTTATCCAGTGTGTCGTGGTATGTATATATCCAGTGTGTCGTGTTATGTTTATCCAGTGTGTCGTGGTATGTTTATCCAGTGTGTCGTGGTATGTTTATCCAGTGTGTCGTGGTATGTTTATCCAGTGTGTCGTGGTATGTATATATCCAGTGTGTCGTGTTATGTTTATCCAGTGTGTCGTGGTATGTTTATCCAGTGTGTCGTGTTATGTTTATCCAGTGTGTCGTGGTATGTTTATCCAGTGTGTCGTGGTTTGTTTATCCAGTGTGTCGTGGTATGTTTATCCAGTGTGTCGTGGTATGTTTATCCAGTGTGTCGTGGTATGTTTATCCAGTGTGTCGTGGTATGTATATATCCCGTGTGTCGTGGTTTGTTTATCCAGTGTGTCGTGGTATGTTTATCCAGTGTGTCGTGGTATGTTTATCCAGTGTGTCGTGGTATGTTTATCCAGTGTGTCGTGGTATGTATATATCCAGTGTGTCGTGTTTTGTTTATCCAGTGTGTCGTGGTATGTTTATCCAGTGTGTCGTGGTATGTTTATCCAGTGTGTCGTGTTTTGTTTATCCAGTGTGTCGTGGTATGTTTATCCAGTGTGTCGTGGTATGTTTATCCAGTGTGTCGTGATATGTATATATCCCGTGTGTCGTGGTATGTTTATCCAGTGTGTCGTGGTATGTATATATCCAGTGTGTCGTGGTATGTTTATCCAGTGTGTCGTGGTATGTTTATCTAGTGTGTCGTGCTATGTTTATCCAGTGTGTCGTGGTATGTATATCCACTGTGTCGTGGTATTTATATCCAGTGTTTCGTGGTATCATATATCCAGTGTGTCGTGTTTTGTTTATCCAGTGTGTCGTGTTATGTTTATCCAGTGTGTCGTGGTATGTTTATCCAGTGTGTCGTGGTATGTTTATCCAGTGTGTCGTGGTATGTATATATCCAGTGTGTCGTGTTATGTTTATCCAGTGTGTCGTGGTATGTTTATCCAGTGTGTCGTGTTATGTTTATCCAGTGTGTCGTGGTATGTTTATCCAGTGTGTCGTGGTATGTTTATCCAGTGTGTCGTGGTATGTTTATCCAGTGTGTCGTGGTATGTTTATCCAGTGTGTCGTGGTATGTTTATCCAGTGTGTCGTGGTATGTATATATCCCGTGTGTCGTGGTTTGTTTATCCAGTGTGTCGTGGTATGTTTATCCAGTGTGTCGTGGTATGTATATCCAGTGTGTCGTGGTATGTATATCCAGTGTGTCGTGGTATGTATATCCAGTGTGTCGTGGTATTTATATCCAGTGTGCCGTGGTGTCATATATCCCGTGTGTCGTGGTATGTTTATCCAGTGTGTCGTGGTATGTTTATCCAGTGTGTCGTGGTATGTATATCCAGTGTGTCGTGGTATGTTTATCCAGTGTGTCGTGGTATGTTTATCCAGTGTGTCGTGGTATGTATATCCAGTGTGTCGTGGTATGTTTACCCAGTGTGTCGTTGTATGTTTATCCAGTGTGTCGTGGTATGTATATATCCAGTGTGTCGTGTTATGTTTATCCAGTGTGTCGTGGTATGTTTATCCAGTGTGTCGTGGTATGTTTATCCAGTGTGTCGTGGTATGTTTATCCAGTGTGTCGTGGTATGTATATATCCAGTGTGTCGTGTTATGTTTATCCAGTGTGTCGTGGTATGTTTATCCAGTGTGTCGTGTTATGTTTATCCAGTGTGTCGTGGTATGTTTATCCAGTGTGTCGTGGTTTGTTTATCCAGTGTGTCGTGGTATGTTTATCCAGTGTGTCGTGGTATGTTTATCCAGTGTGTCGTGGTATGTTTATCCAGTGTGTCGTGGTATGTATATATCCCGTGTGTCGTGGTTTGTTTATCCAGTGTGTCGTGGTATGTTTATCCAGTGTGTCGTGGTATGTTTATCCAGTGTGTCGTGGTATGTTTATCCAGTGTGTCGTGGTATGTATATATCCAGTGTGTCGTGTTTTGTTTATCCAGTGTGTCGTGGTATGTTTATCCAGTGTGTCGTGGTATGTTTATCCAGTGTGTCGTGTTTTGTTTATCCAGTGTGTCGTGGTATGTTTATCCAGTGTGTCGTGGTATGTTTATCCAGTGTGTCGTGATATGTATATATCCCGTGTGTCGTGGTATGTTTATCCAGTGTGTCGTGGTATGTATATATCCAGTGTGTCGTGGTATGTTTATCCAGTGTGTCGTGGTATGTTTATCTAGTGTGTCGTGCTATGTTTATCCAGTGTGTCGTGGTATGTATATCCACTGTGTCGTGGTATTTATATCCAGTGTTTCGTGGTATCATATATCCAGTGTGTCGTGTTTTGTTTATCCAGTGTGTCGTGTTATGTTTATCCAGTGTGTCGTGGTATGTTTATCCAGTGTGTCGTGGTATGTTTATCCAGTGTGTCGTGGTATGTATATATCCAGTGTGTCGTGTTATGTTTATCCAGTGTGTCGTGGTATGTTTATCCAGTGTGTCGTGTTATGTTTATCCAGTGTGTCGTGGTATGTTTATCCAGTGTGTCGTGGTATGTTTATCCAGTGTGTCGTGGTATGTTTATCCAGTGTGTCGTGGTATGTTTATCCAGTGTGTCGTGGTATGTTTATCCAGTGTGTCGTGGTATGTATATATCCCGTGTGTCGTGGTTTGTTTATCCAGTGTGTCGTGGTATGTTTATCCAGTGTGTCGTGGTATGTTTATCCAGTGTGTCGTGGTATGTTTATCCAGTGTGTCGTGGTATGTATATATCCAGTGTGTCGTGTTTTGTTTATCCAGTGTGTCGTGGTATGTTTATCCAGTGTGTCGTGGTATGTTTATCCAGTGTGTCGTGTTTTGTTTATCCAGTGTGTCGTGGTATGTTTATCCAGTGTGTCGTGGTATGTTTATCCAGTGTGTCGTGATATGTATATATCCCGTGTGTCGTGGTATGTTTATCCAGTGTGTCGTGGTATGTATATATCCAGTGTGTCGTGGTATGTTTATCCAGTGTGTCGTGGTATGTTTATCTAGTGTGTCGTGCTATGTTTATCTAGTGTGTCGTGGTATGTATATCCACTGTGTCGTGGTATTTATATCCAGTGTTTCGTGGTATCATATATCCAGTGTGTCGTGGTAAGTATATCCAGTGTGTCGTGGTACGTGTATCCAGTGTATCGTGGTATTTATATCCAGTGTTTTGTGGTATCATATATCCAGTGTGTCGTGGTACGTGTATCAAGTTTGTCGTGGTATGTATATCCAGTGTATCGTGGTTTGTATAACAGATAAATCTGCTTCCGGTCACTTATGTAAACATGCCATTCACTATATCCATATGTGTATATACTACGACACACTTAGTCTATTGCTGCTTTTTGGTTTAGCTACAGCTTGGACTGAGAGACCAGGCATTAACTATCATCCAGAGATTCACAAAAGTTTGTCTACAATGTCTAAAATAATGTGGAGGGCATGAATCTTTAAAAGATTACTTATTAGACTGCAGACAATATGTAGGCAATATACTTTCGCATATATATCATTCATAGGCACTAATTCATCGCAGGTGGTTTCTCTTTTCAAGTAAAGCTCTATTTGTTCATTGAGCGATCACTGTTTTGTAATGTTCCTATCAATTGAGCATTATTATAATGTACATTTATAACTTGGAACTAAATCTTTCCCTACAGCTATGTTAATATGCAAGGAGGTAGAGAAGCGAGATCACTTGATTCGGCAAAGGATAAATGGCCGTCGACGTAAGGGATTGTGGACATATGGAAGTAGACATACCTTCTCGTGTGAGGAAGGTTACATCCTAGGAAGCTCGTCCACGTCAAAAGACTCCTACTATCCATCGATTGAATGCACAATAAGTGGATGGAACGCTTCAGTTCCTATCTGCCGTGGTAATGTTAATCAAACCATGTACTTGACCAAAAAACCCTACAGCATAACCTATGTCTACTATGATAGATTCTCTGTAGGGTGGTAAGGGTGTCCGCGTACAGAGCGTGAGGCCCGGGTCCGAATCCAGGTAGAGGCTGGAAGTTTTTTCATTGTTCTTGATTTTCCAACTCATTACGATTTTCAATGATATATATATATATATGTAAATATATATATATATATATATGTGTGTGTGTGTGTGTGCGTGTGAGGGTGTGTGTGTGTGTGTGTTGATACTAGTTGAGACTAGTGGAACACTAGTAGTTGTAACTCGGAGTTTCACGCGTTTTAGCGATCGTCAGACAACTCCTGTCTGACGATCGCTAAAACGTGTGAAACTCCGAGTTACAACTACTAGTGTTCCAATAGTCTCAACTAGTATCAACATATATTCCGCTCTGTCCACTGGACATAGAGCACTCTGCGCCAAGATAGACGCTAACCAACCAACTATATATATATATATATATATATATATATATATGTATATGTTGATACTAGATGAGACTAGTGGAACACTATAGTAGTAGTCTAGTGTTCTACTACTACTAGTGTTCCACTAGTCTCATCTAGTATCAACATATATTCCGCTCTGTCCAATGGACATAGAGCACTCTGCGCCAAGATAGACGCCAACCTACTCTATATATATATATATATATATATATATATATATATATATATATATATATATATTAATATATTAATTAATATATATTAAAAAGCTTTATTTCTCGTAAAGACGAACCCATTTTTACTGCTGATATTCGTGGAATGCGCAACAATATAAAATTGTAGCATGAAAACAGTCGTTCTTGCTTGATTGGAATTCATAAGAATAACAAGCTGACCTATGGTGTCCATCTTCAAAGTCTCCTCAGATGTTCCTAGATGCCCTCCTTTACTGGAAGAAATAGAACATGGACGATCAACTGCTGAAAATCGCACATACGCACCAAAAGATATAATCAATTATTATTGCGAAGAAGGCTACAGAACAACTAGTCAATCATGGAGAGCGTGTGCCTTGAAAAATATCCGACATACGTATAGTGCAGTCTGGCTTGGAGTAACCCCTCGGTGTGAAGGTAACGGTTTTTTCTACATGAAAGATACCAAGCCAATTGGGAGTCACATTGCAAGCACTTTTCGAGTTTAATTGACCAGTTCTGGCAATATCAGTAACATATCTCAAGTTATTAAAATTGTGTGACTACATGGAATGCTTCCTAAAGTTTCTTCATCAAACGAAGGTTATTTCCATCTGATGAGAATCATATTAAAATACAAAGTAACTTACAAACATTTAATTATATGACTTTTCTTTGTAAATGAAACTTTAGTGATGATTATTATCGAATGTTACCAACATCATCATTGAATGTTGTTGTCTTAACACGATATTCAAACAGAGACAAAACAGCGTGGGCAGGTGGTGTTGGTGGCTGTTGAAATTACAACGAGATTTATATCATATTGAGGCTTTGGGTTGCTCTTATTAACTTTCTTATACATGTTTTTAGCTTCTTTAAGTTCACTGATAAAGGCAGTAATTACTAAACAATGAATTGTTGCATTTTCTGATTTGTCTGTATTCCAGAAATAACCTGTCCTACACTTAGGGGGTATATAGAAAATGGTGCAGCCTATGAGACTTCGAACATGGTTGGTGCAAACGCTACCTTCAGGTGTGATTCAGGATATGAGTTGATAGGTGACTCTCGTTTGACCTGTACAAGAACAGGACGGTGGAATGGATCAATACCAGTTTGCGATACGGGAGGTGAGTTATTGAAAGCAATATATCACGTTATTTGAAGTGATATATGCATTGAGGCCATGTCAGATGAAAAATACAGCAAAACAAATATCGTATGCATGCCTGTGTTTATAGTACGTTGATCAAAAGATACACTATACTGACTAAACAAATAATTTAAGTTGTAGATTGTAGAGCAAAACTAAAGTAAATAAATGGTTTACGTAATTTTCTGGTTAGTCAATGGAAGTATGCAACAGTTACGCACGCTGTGCAATATACTAAACTACGTTTGACAAGCAAAGCTAAATACACTGAAGTTGCTGTGTCAACCAATACAGATGGATATGTGGTTGCAACATTCGTATTTTTGTTTTTTGTTTGTTCCTTTAGAACTACTAAAACAACGGACCTTAACAATAAGTCAAGAATACCAAGGCAACAGATCTGACTCAAATAAGTTACAATTTGTATACTCCTTTCAGGTTAATTCTTCAAGTTACTACGTTAAGAGTTGAATGATTTAACCACAGGTTAAGCATATAAAGACGTAGAGGAGGCTCCTCGTAGTATTTTGCTGGCTTGTCGATATATCTATTTATTTTTGTGTTTTTACTTTAGAAAATCATTGCCCTGTTCTGGGTATACCACTGAACGGTTACAAGACTGGCGATCGGTATAACGCAAATGACGGCGTAGAATTTTATTGCAACGCAGGTTATACATTGATCGGGTCAGAGTTTAGAAGTTGTCGTCCGACCGGCATGTGGTCGGGTGAACCAGTGAAATGCATTGGTAAGTATGCGAAACGAGGGTTCATCAATGAGAATCCAGTCACTGACAGAGCGGGTGAGGGGTGCTCTTCCAACAAATGATGCCCCAGGTAGCCCCAAATTATATTTATGGTGGCGGAGGAAAATACACAGGAAACTACCCACGGTCTGATAATATCATGCTCTGGTTGTCGTGTTAGTTTCAAAGTTTTGTGTCCAACAAAAAGAGTAAACCTATACATAGTCGGTTAATGTGCGATTTACTCCCTCATCCTCTTCCCCGTCATCATCATGATCGAACATGTACATCTCGATTACGTTAGCCTAGTCATCTCTTACGGAGCAAATAACATCAACTTGGACATATTCAATTGTATAGGAGCCCCTCAAAGAATCAGAGGAGCAAATAAGAACAGAACTATATAGTAGCGTAAGAAGGTTTCCTGGCGGGGGGGGGGGGGTGGGTGCGATACAGATAACTGATGGGGTCTGGGGGTGTTTCAAAGAAAAAGGTGGCCAAAATAACGATATGGAAATTCAATTTTTAACGATTTCTTTCAAATTTCCACTACATTCTAAAAATCCAAATTTAAACTTTCGATAAAGTTATTTTGACATAGATTCTCCGGGGGGGGGGGCATCTTTTGAAAATTTTGACTTTTTCTTGACATTTCAACTTATTTCATAAATTCTCGAAATCGCGTTTTTATGTCGAAATTTGTACTGCTTCGTCTCAAATTTTTACTCCTTTCCGCTTCTTTTATTTGAAAATTCGACGTTTTTCATTCATTATTAACTGAAACTATCTTACCTCAATGTTTTCACTGTCTGCTCAAAATGAAGAAATTGTATGTCGAAAATTCGACTTTCTGTCACGAAATTTCGAGAAAAAAAATTCTACTAATGTCAACTGTCTTACTGACTGGCTTTAAATTCGTATTGGCGCCATCAGCGTTGCGTTAGTTTTCATTCTCTTGTGATGCATGTGGATATTTTTGCTGCCAAATTCTGAATTGTGAATGTGAGTCATCCAAATAACGGGTTGATCAATTGAATAGTGCGGAATTTATCAAAGTTTTCCAAGCTGTCAACATATTAATTGAATAATTAGTGACTTTGTTTAATTTTTTTTAAAGATAATCACGAATATATCCTAAAATTTCGACGGGCCTTTAAGTTTCTTATAGATAATTACTCACTAAATAGAGTATAATGAACAATTATCAATTATGCTATGATAATATTCTCTTATTAAAATTAAGAGCTTCATCAATATGATTAAAATTTCTAACATTTTTAAGAATATTATTTGGAATGTACCTGAATGTTCGCATACATAAGGGTAATAATATCGATAATGACTTTATTCATATGACTCATTGTTAACCCTTTCAAAGGCAATCAAGACTTTGACGACATCCACGAGATGTCGTTAAAGATGAGAGAAAATTTAGACTGGTTTGAAGCTAGCGCACTTTTTGAAGCTGCAGTGAGTCATGAGACTACAAACACTAATGTCCATCGAACTGCACGATTTATCCCATTGAGCCACGATACTGGGCTGGATCTTTACTTCATGTTTGACGGATCTTCAAGCATTGGCGAAGATAACTTCAATGTGGGAAAAAGGTTTGCGAAAGAACTCGTTAAAGAGGTAAGTTTTGAGAGTAGCATCCTCTGCATTAATATATATCCATTACTTTGAAGATGGAAATGTGGATCATGATTTATAGTATGGGCAGCTATGCAAGTGGGCATGCATTATCTCTTGATTCTTTGACGAAGGTAGATAGTATCCATGTGATGGTGATGGTGTGGATATGTGTGTAAACGAAACCCGAACGCTTTTTTGATATCTTGCGAAAGCAAACTCTTAGTGATCGTGTGTGTGTTTTATTGTATGTGACACATATTATGTAAATATAAAGCTTGACGTATAACATCAAAAGTTCGAGATAGAAATTCAACACTCGAAAGATATATGAACGTCGAAATTTTGACATAAAACGAACGACGAAATTCTGAGATAAAATGTCAACATTCTAAGGAGAAACGTAATAACCTAAATAATAAAAAGTTAAAACTTTGAGATGAAACGTCAAAACTGATCTTGCGTTTTTATATCGAGTAAACAGAATGAATTGTGTTTAAGGTGTAATTATCGGACTCAAACAGTGAACCACTTCCTTCTAAATAAACTTGGCGACAATCAGTCTCCCCGATACAACGGGTAGATCATAGTTCTGATGAGACTTTAGAAGTTCCCTCCAACTACTTTCTCGGAACGTCATGATTTTCCTGGCAAGTCGCAAAAGCTTCACGACGACCGTCGCTTAGACCTGGCCAAAAATATTTCCTTGGGGATCCTTAACCGCAGAACATCCACCCGCACTCTCCCTCACAGTGCCACTCCTGGCACTTGCCATACACAATACAAAGTTTATCCTGTACTTTTTGTAGATTGGTGTGACCGATAGACCAAACTCATTGAGGGTCGGAGCGTTGGTTTTCAATAGTGAGGTAGAAATTGGCTTTCATACTGTAGCATTTGATTCAACTGACGAAGTCCTTTATGCCATTGATCGTATACCATACAGAGGTAAGAGTTTCAAGCATGCCTTATATATTATCTTGTTCGGTAACAATCATTTTAAGAATGTCATTTGAATCGTGTAGCTAAGATTCCTTGAGTTCAGATGGTTACCATGGCAATGTCAGTTAGCCTCAAACATCTCTATTTATGATTTGTTCTTCTCCTTCTCCTTCTCCTTCTCCTTCTCCTTCTCCTTCTCCTTCTCCTTCTCCTTCTCCTTCTCCTTCTCCTTCTCCTTCTCCTTCTCCTTCTCCTTCTCCTTCTCCTTCTCCTTCTCCTTCTCCTTCTCCTTCTCCTTCTCCTTTTCCTTCTCCTTCTCCTTCTCCTTCTCCTTCTCCTTCTCCTTCTCCTTCTCCTTTTCCTTCTCCTCCACCGTTTTCGCTCCCATTCCCCATCTCATTTTCATTCTTATTCAGGGGGTGGAACAAATATAGCCAAAGCCTTCCAGATTTTGTCTACGGTGATGCTTCCACTGACCTCAAGGCTCAATAGAGAAAACAGTTTTAAGACAGTATTTCTTATAACTGATGGTATGTATCTAAATAACAAAGACGTTCAACTTTATTTTTGTAGCAATTGTAATGATTGAAAGGTTCAAGTTATTGTGATTAACCTATAATGTAGAACTAAGGACAAAATACAGGTGGTTCTGTAGGAAAGAGAATGTGACTGATGCCATACAAACATGGGTATGAGCTAAATGAATCCATAAAATCTCGTATTTCCTAAATTCACTGTTACATTACTGCTATCACATGTACAGACAAAGATATACATTTGTTTTTTGTGAAATAACCTTTTTCTCTAAAAGTTATCTTCTTCCCTAAAGGTTAACGTGTCGTAATAAATTTTTGATTGTGGTGGTTTCCAAAATTACTGTTTATTTCTCCTTTAACACAAACTTCATATTTGTTTAAGGTAGCAGGACTTAATATCTATCAAAAAGCACCGAATACCTTTCGAATTGACTTTGCAAACGTTAAACATATCACCATGTAATGACAGTGTCTGAAACTTAATTTCATATTTACGTTAATATTTTTTTCAACTGTTTCATATGTATCTTTTATCCCCATTACTCGTCATACATTCACACTTGTTAACAAATCTCAAGTTTGATCGACCTGTTGTCGTCAGCTGACAGTGCATTAACCTATGTATAATACACGCCAGACTCAGAGGAGGATTAAGAAAACTTGCAAAACAAAGTATATCGGCAAGCTTTATCCCAGCTGCCTTAGCTACTCGACTTAAGCAAACAACTTTGGCAACAAGCCCCTTCGGTGTAAACACCCCATTGCAATATCATGAAAATAAATTGTGAGAAAAACAATTTTGCAGCCTGAAGTATGCTAACTACAGGTTGCAATTTTGGATCCACCATTACAGTTTGAAACAAAAACTACTACAGGTTATATTCCCCTGTTGGTTTGTGGCCCTGATTCTCAACCTGGCCTAATAGTTATATGCGGTATGTTGTTTATCGCAGGATAATGCACGATCAGGGGCGGGGGGGGGGGTATAACTCAATACATGCCCTTACCGAAATCCCAGATCTGGCTCTATATCTTGTTTAATCTGCCCAGATCAAGTTTTATCTGGCCATGTAAAGCCAGATATAACTGGATATAGAGTCAATCCAGATATGCAGATAAAGTTTTATCTGGCCATATAAAGCCAGATATAACTGGATGTAGAGTCAATACAGATATGCAGATAGTTTTATCTGGCCATATAAAGCCAGATATAACTTGATGTAGAGTCAATCCAGATATGCAGATAAAGTTTTATCTGGCCATATAAAGCCAGATATAACTGGATGTAGAGTCAATACAGATATGCAGATAAAGTTTTATCTGGCCATATAAAGCCAGATATAACTGGATATAGAGTCAATCCAGATATGCATATCAATTTTTATCTGTTCAAACAAAGGCAGATATAACTTGATATAGAGTCAATCCAGATGTGTAGATAAAGTTTTATCTGGCAATTAAAGCCAGGTATAACTGGATATACATGTTAGACTGTTTGCTCTTACATAGTGTATTTTCATAGAGATTTACATTGCACTATATTGTGGTACTGTACTATGCATATATATTTCAATCGTAAATCACTTACAGTGCACACTAAGTCAAAGGAGGGGGGGGGGAATAACTATCTCTATCTGGGTTGCTAGGCAACCACAGGTTCTAAGCTAGAAACAGGATGACTCAGAGGGTTTTTAAGTGTGAAATCCCGCTTGTAAACAAAGGACATATGTGTATTGATACTCTGGGAGTGAGATAGGAAAGAGAACTCCCTTTCATGTGTACACTAGTGTACACATGGTAGGAGCAGTGAGCAAAAGGAAGTTTAAATGAAAGGATTGCTACATTAAGACAATGTGATGGAGATTCTTAAATAATAACCTATTGATGTCAGGACATTGGCAAAGGATTCTACAGTGAGCTGAACAGTCAGAAGTAAGGAAGATTTTTTTGGAACGGATGGAAACAAGGAATATATTTTGGGACTGAACTTTTATACTGGATGGAACATATATCGCCCTCCTGAAACTTATTTATTAAAGCAAATATATTAAATAAAAGAATAGCACAACGCAATTTAGTATTAACATCTACAGGACCACATAAGAATAAAGAACTCAACCTTTAAGTATTATTTTTAGGTGTACTAGCGGTACCGCGCGATATCGCGATATGCCAGTTTATTTAAGTAAGTAATATGATTTACCTGGGTCCAAAATTTGAATGTACATGTATCCAATATCATTTTGCAAATGTTTTGGTAAGGTATAGTAAAAATGTGTAATGTGCATGCACATAACATATTTCCACTATGTTCCAATCCAGTTGATTTCTGTGTTTATGTTTTGTGTGTGTCTTGCTCTCTGAATTTTCTTTATATCAACCAGATAAAGTTTTATATGGTCCAGATATGGATGCATTAAAATTTAACCAGATCAAATTTTATATGGGCCATATAAAAATTTATTTAATATCAAGTTATATCTGCCCATATTTTTATCTGGCCAGATATAAATTCCAGATCTAGAGCAGATCTGGTCCAGATTAAAATTCCAGATCTGGGCCAGATCTGGATTTTTATATCTGGGATTTCGGTAAGGGTGAGCACGGGGCGGTAGACCGAGTGCGTCTAGCAATAGCGATATAGCCTTGTATACTATCATACTTATGAAACTTTTAAGACCGTCTTAATTCCAATTCTAATTTCTACACCGTTTTGTTTGCGTGCGTGTGTCATTTGTATGTATTTGTTATAACAGGGGATGCTACTGAAGGAGGTGACCCACAAAAGTATGCCAAAGAAGTTAGGGACCAAGGTGTTACAATACATTGTATTGGAATTAGCGAGAACGCTACCAGACGGACACTCAGTGCTCTGGCAAGTGAACCTTTACGCGAACATCTTTTTTTTTTGAAAGACTACTCAACGCTTGAAGAATTCAACAAGATAATCACCAATCAAACAATCGGTAAGTATATGAATTAAGACAAATTCTTCATGAAAAGGTTTGTACTGTAATGTTCTTCCTATATGGAGTTCCTGTATAGGATTTATAGTTGTTATGAATTGTCATCAGCAGTGTATTTAACGCATACTGTAACATGCTGTAAGTTGCATTGTGCGGATCGAGGCAGTTGGAATGTCATTCTTGGCAGGCTTGGCTAAGGTAGCTATTTTTATTGCATTTCAAGCTAATGTGTTTATGTTCTTGCTTGCTTGTGTTTGGAAAATAAGAATTCTAATAAACGTGTGCAGTACGAAAATCAATTTTAAAATAAAGTTTTGTATCTAAGTACTAAGCAACATGTCACTGATGTTCAAACAAGCAGGCTGTATAGCCGGTAACCGTGAGAAACGATGAAAGCAATTGAAGTATAGGTTGGACCGGTAAATTTGAGTAAGGTTAGGTGACTTTGGACCGTGTCAGTTACACGTGAATGTTTGAACTTATCAATCTTGGGGCTGGTAGGGAAGTTACACAAGAAGACTGAAAAAATACAAACACTGTTCTCTGGTTATAATAATGCATCTTTATGATGTTAACTCGGCTCCACTGACCTGTATCAAATAGTTTTGGAGTAGAAAAGATTACATGAAAATAAAGGTAAAACGAACTCACAGATAATTGGCTCCCGGGAGACTCCTTCCTAGCTGATCCTTATCTCCCCAAAAGCCAAAGAACATTAAACAGATGCGACTCAAATGCACATGCGCATGCACAAATCAAAAGGTAGACCGCCCTAGTATAGTTAAAATATTAAAAAAAAGATTACCTTCCGCTTCCAGAAAGTTAACGTCGACGATCTATTAGTCCCACTCAAATGTTGTACAGTCACATTCCATATTATACAAATCTGAGTTTTTCTTCTCTGGGTTTTAACTGAATGATAAAGAAGAAGCCTAACATTATGTCCTCCGTCGAAAAAAATTAAACAGAAAATGATGTGAAGATGTTGCTCTCATTTTAAACGACTTTATCGAACATTTAATGTACGAAAGAATAAGTTGTCTGTTTCCTCCGTAAAAGAATAATAAAGAGGTAACTCTACTCCTCTATCCTCCTCTCTCCACCTCCTCTCTGCACCTCTACCTCCACCTTCCACCTCTCTCCACCTCTCTCCACCTCTCTCCACCTCTCTCTCCTCGACCTTTCTCCCTCTTTCTATCTATATCTCATGTGTTGTCCTCTTCTACCAAATCTCTCCCTCTCTCGACGACCTTCTACCTCTCCTTTATTTAGATATCTCCGACGCCCTCTCGCCTCTCCCTATCTTATGTGTAGAGTTCATTATTCTCTTTCACCTATCCCATAAATTCCTTTCCTCCACACCAAGTGCCCAAATAAGGCTACCCTCACGAAAAACAAATGAACAAACATTATTAATTAAGAATAAAACATAAATACATTCTTCTCCACTCTTCTGGAAATTAAGTTAGTAATTTCGTGACTTTTACTGACTGTTACTTTCTATCTGTTTTATAAGAACGACTAAAACCAACCTGGCATAAGGCATCACATCGGAGAAACCGCTCAACAGGCGGCCGATACAAAACAAACAAAGTATTTGAGTTTCATTAACCAAGTTACAATAATTGATAGGGGAAATTTAAACAAAGAGCGTTAGTGAGTGCGGAATAAGAAACAGAATGAAAATAAAGACGGAATAACACAAGTAAAATATAAAGCAATTCTAACCAGTAGACACCCTGGTTACAGCTGTATGTATAGACTTAGGTACAAAATATATCAAGGGGCGCTAAACTTTCTGTTAGAAAAAGTTTGCTACTCCGTCTGCCAGAAAAATAATATCGCTTTACAACTTGAGGGACTCGAAAATGATTTTCTTTTCACCAGCTGATCGTCGGACCGGGTCGATATCAATATCTTTGTCATGCATTGTCATGCTAGGAAGTTCACGACGACGTACCATGCTTAGTGTACTTTTGAATCCAAATGGCTGCAAAGGGTTTGAATGCATGAACAATAAAGATTGATCTAATAAGATGAAATTAGAATTAACATTGTGATAGGTGTATTTCGTTACACTTGCAACACTTCCGCATGCAATATTCCGTTCATTCATCCAAAATGTGATTTAATTTTCAGATTACAGTGAGTGCGGCGTTTCCCCCCGAAGAATATCAAGGAGAGATAGCGTAGAAGATACACGTGCCAAATTGGGTGACTGGCCATGGCAAATTTACATTGATATATACGTAAGTGTGTCAATTGTATGAAAAGCATACTGCCTTTATAGTTTTATATATATATTTCTTTGTCACTTTTGTTCATTGATTTCTCTTCTGTGTTTGGTTATTGCCATAGAAAGGCAAGTACCATTGGCAGTCAACGTGTGTATGTGTGTGACGCCTAGCTTGTAAACACGATATCGCAAAAGATAATCAACCTCTGCTAATCTCATATTTGACATGTGGCTTCCCCATAATTAGTATAAGAACGATAATATTTTGGATGGTCAAAGATCATTTGGGGTTAGAAGAGGACAAAATGTGAAAATCTCATATTTCCTGTGGCTTCCCCATAATTAGTACAAGAATCTTATTGGTTTTGGTTTATTTCAATTGTCATTATAAGGTCACACTCTGTAAAGCCTTTTAAATAAAACTTTGTAAACATGATATCCCAAATGTCTTATAGTGAGTACAAGAACCCTATTATTTGGGGGGGGGGGATGTAAAAGGTCAAATGAGTTCAGCAGAGGTCCAAATGTCAAGATATCAAATCCTTTTTATCTTGAGAAATTTTACTTTAAAATAAATTTATATATGCATTGTAGATTACCCACATGAAATAAGTAAATTTGCTGCACAATTTGATTAAGGTGAAATCTCATTAATGGTTTGCAAAAGTCAAACCATACGACATTTCTACAGGTCAGGTCTCAATGAAGATGTGAAACTTATGCTGATTTGACTTCCCGTTATGTAGTAGAACCTTCTTGCTGTTTTAGGTGGAGGTCTATGCTCTACCTAGGCACATAGCAAAATAAGTAATTCACATTATGTGAAGTGGCAGGATTCCAACCTTCGACTGACTTAAGACTTTGAACAGTTTCCATTACTTTTGCTCTTACTCTTACGTCCATCAAATCATATGATTAAGTTTAGACTTCCCTGTGTTTATACGCATTTACCTAACAAGTATTTTTAAATTTCTTTCCCGGAGTTTATACTCTATTCAACTTAAATATTCACGGGACTACCTATGATGGATGAGTTGCTCCCTTAATATTGCTTTAATCATCTTTAACATGTTTTTAATAGGTCTTTTCAAGAGTTTATGCTCTACTAAACTAACCTATTTATGGTACTACCTCTGATGGATGAGTTGCTCACATAATATTGCTTGTATCAGATGTTACAAGTAGTTTTAAAGTTCTTTCCAGAGTTTATGCTCTACTAAACTATCCTATTCATGGTACTACCTATGATGGATGAGTTGCTCCCATAATATTGCTTGTATCAGCTGTTACAAGTAGTTTTAAAGTTCTTTCCAGAGTTTATGCTCTACTAAACTAACCTATTCATTGTACTACCTATGATGGATGAGTTGCTCCCATAATATTGCTTGTATCAGCTTGTTACCTCTTGACTTTAAGAAGTGGTTAATCGCCATCTATGTATACCCCATATTTTTTCTTTTTTCCACTTGCATTGTATTTTTTCTGTCAAAACACTCCTTGTCCTGTCTGGTGACAAATTCTATATACTACTATGTAAGCACTGCCTCTGTTTATATTAATACTGAAGTATGAACTGCAGCTAGGGTTAGCTTGCTACTCTTGCGCTGCATTTTTAAAGGGAAGTAACCGATAGGGAGGGGGGTCCCTCTGGTTTTACCTCGTGATATCAGTCAATTGTCTTAATTGACAATTTGTACTTTATATACAAATTAAAAATCCTGAATCCAAATTAAACAGATAAATTTACACAGTCAATGAAAATTTCTTGGAAACGTAAAATGCTCAAGTCATTTACAAAGGATATTTCGCTCAACTTGTAACAGAAAGTGGAATTTCTATTGAAGAATTGATGCGTTGGGAATTCAGTTATTTATTTTACAGTTGAAAAAAATACATACAGTAAGAAAAAGTTATCGGTTTCTTTATTTCATATAAAAATTCAAACTTTACATATTCCAAATGAAAGTCAAAGTTGTATCTCAGACATGTTGCAGAAATAACTTGCCAAAATTATCTGAGTAACTGGACAGGACCAAAATAGATGTTTGAGGGTCTCATCCTCAGAATTACAAAACGCAGAATATTATCAGAAAGGCTTTCAATAGGCCTTACATTGGCTTTCCACCCTCTGGGACTGCCGCTCAAAATTCCATTATAAAAAGTCAAACGGGAAATTATTTGTAATATCAAACTTCGTGGTGAATGCAGTATTGTATATAAGGCATTACTATTAAATACATCAATTACAAAATAAGCTTTCTTCGACATCAAAATATTCGAGTAAAATTAATGTTATCGTTATTAATTTTATATGTGAATTGTTAACAACATATCGATTAAAATAATGATCTGGTTGGCCAAGCACTACATACCACACAAATAAAGGTGTTTGAAATGTCAATATCATTTTACAGAAAGAATGCTTAGAATGCTTTATATATCATTATATTGTTTTGAGTTGAACAACATTAAACACAATTTCTGACAGAACAACATCTGTGGGGGAACGCTTATTGAGGCAAACTGGATTTTGACGGCAGCAAGTTGTCTCCATGGTAATGTCACTTTCGTAGCTTATGCAGGTGAGTGCTCGCACCTGCACCGCTAGTCGGTGAAAAACATTCAGTTTGGGGTGGGGTTGGGGACTGGGTAATTTTAACATTCAGTCTATGAAGAATTAGACAAATCCTTCTGCCCCAGGTCGCCCTCCAGGGCGGGTTCAGAAGTCTATTTATTACCACAAACTTGCGTTTTTGTCTAATCACAGATGTTAATTATCTATAGTTTTATCTTTTTTTCTGGGAATATTCAATTGTGCATGAATGTGCTGAAAGTCATTAAATCGGACTGTTTCTCTGATAATACATAGAAAACAAACACAACACTAGTAAAGCTTGTTTTTGACAAATATCTTTGATGCACTCCGAAAGATATATCTCGTGATCTGATGTATTGCATTCAATATCTTCAAGTTGAGTATTTTGGCGCTTAGTAATACTTCAGTCATCATATTTAGCATGAATACCGACAGGGATTTGCGGAGAAGCATACATCTTTTATCAAGTATCTTTTCGTTTATTTGATTGACTTCTTATTCCCTTCAATACCCTATAGGCATTGTTAATAGATTCGATGGGCAACGGAAGAAATTACAAGTCAACCAGACCATTCTGCATCCCGACTACGATAATGTCACGAAGAGTCATGACATAGCATTGATTCAACTCAGAAAACCTGTTCAACTGAGTTTTCATATTAGAAAGGCTTGTCTGCCAGATCCCGCAAAAGGTGAGACCAAGCGCCCTATATATATATATATATATATATATATATATATATATATATATATATATATATATATATATATATATATATATATATATATATATATATATATATATATATATATATATATATATATATATATATATATATATATATATATATATATATATATATATATATGTGTGTGTGTGTGTGTGTGTGCGTGCGTGTGTGTGTGCGTGTGTGTGTGTGTGTATACGAAACCGGTCGTGAAGTGGAATGTTTCTGGTTTGTTATTCTTTATTGATTTACTATATATCTGTCAAACCACTTGGTACACATTCAATTTTTATTTACTGCTGGTTATGACGTAAAGACCACTACAGCTATATCGGCAGTCCATGGTGCTGCAAATCTCTTCCGAAATTTGGGTATATGACCACTATGACGTCATCACACCAGAGGCACATCGATCATCATACATCCAGCAATGTTGTCCTACATGAGCCTCACAACTGAAGTGGAGTTTGCTACACCCTTTTTCAGACCTTTGACATTTTACATTATTTAAACTTTCATTGCAATGGTTACTGCTACCTTGAGTATGACATTTTCAGCTATTTTGTCGTTTTGGCATGTCCATATTAGCCAAAGGAAGTCTTAGTATTCTTTTAATATAAATTGCATGCAGTGTATTATTTTATCATCTTCAGTCAAGGCAGCAATTTCCTCTATGACTTTCGACAAGTGTTAGCGACACAGTGTCGACCACTTTCTTGTTTTTATACTCGCGAAGTTTGATCTTTGACCTCCATTGACCATGTGCTATTGGCTTTTAATAATGCACTGGAAACTTCACCTTAAAAGAGTTTGATATCACACATGGATTTGTGGGTTTCGGCCATGTTATCAGTTTAGTATGTGCGACATGGCCAAACGCTGTTATTTAGTTAGTTAGTCAAAATTTACCTTTAACCTCGAACCTTAAACCGTATGACACCATAGCTCGCGTTGACAATCCATCTAAAGGCCATCAAATACATAGCCAAATTGGGATCCTTCGCTCATATAGAGAGGGTTTTCATGACACACTTTTCCTTCACACAATGGAACACTCAAACATAATGTTTTGAAACCCCCCCCCCCCCACTTCATAAGCTATTCAAAATCATTTCATCGTGTTACTATGTCACACTGCCCTCAACCAACAACATTTCAGTTTAGTACCAAATGGGTGTGGAGTAGGGCATGCATTTTATGTACAAATTTCTAGAACATAACATAGAATGTCATAGATATTGGTTTGATGGCACGCCTGTGTAGCAGCCTCGCTAGTATAGTTCTCGTAAGAACGATAATTGGAGTGAATCGAAAAGGAATAGTTTCCTTATTAAGTACAGAAATGATTTGTGTAAAAATCACATTGATGTGATTACATACATTTTGTGTTTCATATTTATGAATTATATTAACATTTTTTCAATATTTACAGGTCTCCTCAATTTAATTCGAGATATCTGCAATTAATTTCAGATATCTCGAATTAAACTGAAGATATCTCTAACTATTTCGGATATCATCAATTCAATTTGAGATATCAGAAATCGCATTTTCGATTTCTTGAATTTGATTTAAGATATCTCAAATTGATTTTTAACTATCAAGGAATAAATTAAGAATATTAAAAGGAAACATTACTTAAGATATGTGGAATTGAATTCGAGATATCCAAAATTGAATTCGAGATATCAAGAAATGAATGCGAGATATCCAAACTTTAATTAAATCTTCGATATCTCTAATTGTATTCCCAATATCTCTAATTCAAGTTTGGATATCTCGAATTCGAATTCTTGATATCTCGAAGTCAATTTGGATATCTCAAATATGTTTTAATGATTGATATCTGCAAAGGAATAAGAAATATCTGGAAATGAATTAGAGATATCTGTTATTATTGAATAAAAGTTAAAATGGCGTTCCACACGCTCAGCTGGGGATTTCCGATCACACCCATAATTGGTGCCCCTACGGAGACTCTCTGAGCAGGAACATCAACTTCTACCATGGCAACCTTTGCTATGGCAACTGAAATAGACAAAATATAGGCCCCAATGACAAACCGACTACAATATATCTCATCCCCGCTGTAAGAACGATGAAAATAAACTGAACGTAGCTGCTATAAACTTGGATGTGTTAACACAGCCTTGCTTTAATTTACAACGTTGTCTCAGTCACACTTTGATCATTATATTAACCAACAGAGAACCGGTTGCTCACTGTTGGTGCTGCAGTTGTGACAGGATGGGGACACAACGGAGTAGTTCCAGCCAAAGCGAATGTTCCCAAAATACCACAACGCGACCTTCATGAACTAATCTTGAAACTTCGCACGAGAGATGAATGTGAAGCAAGTCTGGTTGGAAACGATGAAGAAGACTGGTTTGATGAAACTATGACGTGTGCTGGGTACCTCGGTCGAGAAGTAGGACCCTGCTCTGGAGATTCGGGAGGACCTTTAGTGAAGTATGCTAAAAGAGGGACATCGCGCCGTTGGACTGTCATTGGAGTTACCAGTTGGGGTATTGGATGTGCTTTGCAAACTGAGTTAGATTTCTTCGCAAATGTCCCACACTTTGTTCCTTGGATTAATGAAAATATCAACCCGGAAGCAGCGCGGTTGAGGCGGAACACATAAATTAGATACAGACGTGGCCCCGGTAACGGTTAATAGACAGAGACAAATATATCGATAGTGAACACTTCCCATAACAGGACTTTAAAAATACTGACTTTTGATATAGTTTCTTTGGTTTTAATTTGAATGTTGATGCATCTCTCATAATTTGTAAAGAAATGTCATTAGTAGCCGATAGTTATTGTAACATAATGTTGTCAGATAAGCCACGAAAAGATTCACTTTAAACAGCAGAAGAATAATAATATAAAAAAAGTGAACCAATGAATGTTTAGATTAAAATGAGAGGATATCGTACAAATGTGCTAGACAAAACGTGATGAAATGTTTTACAAGTGACCTTAAGAATAAAGACTAGCACAATTGATGCTTTAAGTTAAACGACATTAGTAGAAGTGTTTCTACCGATTACATCCAGCCCCAATAGCATCGCATGAACCAACACAGATACAAACCCGACGTCCCTTTTGCTTAGTGATGATAGCGTTCTTCAGTGATATTATCAGTGCGTTTTTGTGGTTTGCCATTTCTTTACTTCCTAATTAACAATAATAAGGACAAAACAAAACGGTGAGAGAAATAGCTTCCACAGATGAGAACAACAAGTAGAATTAAAATCCATGGGGCTAATTATTATAAGTATTTCTGAAGGATGCAAAGTCAATTAATTTTTCCACATATTTTTAACATCGATGCAAGAAATAACGGCACATATCCACAGTAAATCTCCTCTCTGGAAAAAAAGGAAACCTATTCCAGCAGTATAAAGGATCACTGCATGCACAATCACATATTTTAATATGTTACAGGCTATATGTACACATATATGGTACACTGCCGATCTTTTACACAAAGGATACTATAATAAGGAATAAGAGCACACTTACCAGTATATATATATATATATATATATATATATATATATAAATATATATATAGAGAGCACAAGAGCACACTTACCAGTATATATATATATATATATATATATATATATATATATATATATATATATATATATATATATATATATATATATATATACATATATATATATATATATATATATATATATATATATATATATATATACATATATATATATATATATATATATATATATATATATATATATATATATATATATATATATATATATATATATATATATATATATATATATATATATATATGATGTTAAAACACAGACCTCCGCCCCAGACTTCCGCGACAATCTCAACAAAACTGAGAGACAGGCCATTCATGAACTCCGGAAGCGCGATGACATTGTCATCAAGCCAGCCGACAAGGGTTCTGCAATTGTCGCTATGGGCAAACAATTCTACAGAGAGGAAGCCAACAGACTACTCGGCAACCCTCAACACTACAAACTCCTAGATTCTGATCCTACTCAATAAATCACACAAAACGTGAAAAGAGTCATCCAAAAGATAGTCTATAACGGTTCCATTGACCGCAAGTTAGGCCAAAACCTCCTGGAAAACGAGCCTGGTCGCTTTTATTTTCTGCCTAAAATTCACAAAGAAGGCAATCCCGGGAGGCCCATAATATCGGGTAATGGTACAGCGACTGAAAAAATGTCCAAATTCGTGGATCTCCTCATCCAACCTCTTGTTTCGGCCCTACCGTCCTATGTGCAGGACACTACGGATTTCATCCGGAAAATTGGGGAAATAAAAAATCTTCCCTTATTAACTCTGCTAGTTACCTTGGATGTGTCTTCGTAATACACAAATATCCCTAACGAAGAGGGCATTTCGGCCTGCACAAAAGCATTCAAACCGAAACGTATAAAAAAACCCACGAAGAAAGAATTGGCCGAATTAATGCAACTTATCTTGACCAACAATAATCTGGTATATGGCAACAAACACTACCTCCAAATTCATGGCACCGCTACGGGTACCAAAATGGCACCGTCTTTTGCCAACATCTTTATGGGAAACCTCGAGAAAGAATTTCTATCTCGACAAAACTTGAAACCACACACGTGGTTACGTTACATTGACGATATCTTTATGATATGGACCCATGGTGAGGCAAATCTAAAACTCTTCATTGATGACATAAACTCGTTTCATCACACTATCAAATTCACTGCTGATTTTTATGGACATGGCGTTCACTTTCTGGACACCACCGTGACCCTACAAAATGGTTCACTCAAAACAGACTTGTTCAATAAACCCACGAACAAGCACAACTACCTCTTACCAAGCAGTTGCCATCCACGTCACTGTACCAAAAATATTCCGTACAGCCAAGCGTTGCGCATTCGACGCATTTGCTCCTCTGAAGTCGATTTTGATTCACGCACTAAAGAACTGTCACAACACCTCCTAAACAGACAGTATTTTCAGGACTATTGAAAATGCCATCAAAAAGGCTTAAAGCAAACCCCGTACCGAAACATTGACGTACAAAAACTCGTCAAACTAGTTCCAAAAGGGTACCATTGGTTACTGAATACCACCCTGGTCTCCCACCACTGGCCAATATCATTCAGAAGAATTTTCACCTACTTCAAGGCACCGAACGCCTGGTATCAGTTTTCCCAGAATTACCTGTCATCGCTTTTAAAAGACCCAGCAACCTACGGGATATCTTAATTCGGGCATCCTTTCGGGATGACACCCCATTAGGGGAAAGCAAAACAGAAACTACAGGATCATCGCCCTGTACACAAAATTGCAAAACGTGCTTACTTGTCGATTCGACCGGGGCCTTTCAGAGCAACCAAACCAAACGCACGTTCCAAATTCGGCACAAAATTAACTGCCTATCCAAAAATGTCATTTACCTCATCTACTGCAATATTTGTAACTTACAATACATTGAAGAGTCTAAAAAACACTCTCAGAATGAGAATGACACAACATAGATCGGCGATCAAAACAAAAAAGATTTACCAACCTGCTGCAAATCACTTCAATCTCCAAAATCATTCAATTGAGAATTTGCGTGTTATTGCCATTGACCAGAACGATTCTTGGACAGATAAATCTAGGAAAGCGAAAGAAAATTTCTGGGAACTAAACCTAAAGACCACGGCACCATTCGGTTTAAACATCAGAAACGATTTGCCGTCCAAGATAAACCAAAACAATTCCTTTACAATTACGACGGAATCGGATTAAAATAATCCTACGCGGATTAAAATAATCCGAATTTCTAAAACTTCCGCTCAATTCAGCAGAAATCTGTATGTCGCTTTGCTTTACAACCATGCCGACATCTTCTCCATAAAATAGTTTCAATTCCTGCTACTCCTTGTCACTTTCGGTGATCATGCACTGAAGAAGAGCTAGTTTTGCTCGAAAGCTCTGCAAAAACCAAACATTGGCTGTTGTACTTCCAATCACTTACCTAATTCAATTATTGTATCTCACTCGAGATCCAACCTTTCTCTAAATGCAGCATAGTTGTTTAACAGTTTTCCGTTATTCCTATATATATATATATATATATATATATATATATATATATATATATTATATATATAGATATATATATATATATATATATATATATATATATATATATATATATATATATATATATATATATATATATATATATATATATAAATATATATATATATATATATTTATATATATATATATATATATATATATATATATATATATATATATATATATATATATAGATAGATATATATATATATATAAATATATATATATATATATATATATATATATATATATAGATATATATATATATATATATATATATATAAATGAAAATCGTTATGAGTTGGAAATCAAGAACAGTGAAAAAACATTCAGCCTATATATATATATATATATATATATATATATATATACATACATATATATACATACATATATATATATATATATATATATATATATATATATATATATATATATATATATTTATATATATATATAAAACATTCAGCCTCCACCAAGATGCGAACCACGGGCCTCCCGCTCTGTACGCGGACACCCTAACCACTAGGCTATGGACGCTGATTGTATGTCCAGAGGTTCGAAACCGGTAAGGAAGGTCGTAATTCCACTGTAGGCGTTTGTCACCTGTATCGAACAATGCTAGTTCTGTTTTTGGTGACATATTATGATTTTGCCTTACTCTAGAGATCAAACATGATGCTAACTAACTCGAAAATCATTTGTGATTCCTAAAGCCGGATCTCGAAAGAGATACTTTGAACAGACAGAAATATATATATATATATATATATATATATATATATATATATATATATATATATATTTATATTTATATATAAAGGTATGTATAGCTGTCAACGCAAACACCCACCATGAACAATTAATTGATTGAGGGAAGAATATGTTTATATATATGTATATATATATATATGTCTGTATATATATATATATATTTATATATATATATATATATATATATATATATATATATATATAAATGTATGTATAGCTGTCAACGCAAACACCCACCATGAACAATTAATTGATTGAGGGAAGAATATTAGCTTGTTTAAAAATCGCACTTTTCATGTATGAACTCATTTCATTTTTGACCTCAGCCACCATTGTAACTGAATTTAGAAAACATTAAAGATCACTTTTCGCTTTACTCGTCCTTTCGTGTCTGCTAGTTTATTCTGAAGAAAGTTCAAGGCACAAGTCCGTATTATCACCAGGGGATACACCTCACCACTTAATTTGGGGGATATCTGGCAAGTGGTTAAGAATATGGTATGAAATGACAATGGTATAGCCAGATATATGTTTATATATACTTGGCATATACCGGTAAGGTTGGAAGCCAATTCAACGTTCCCTTTGAGTTATTCATAGCAAATAAATGAATTATATAAACAGAAACACACTTCCTTCTACTCAGTCATTCGGATTACGAAATTAAACTGGTAAACAGATCCCCTAAAACGCAATGATTTTCTCTGCGTCCGTTAGCTGATGTTTCCCCATAGTCTCTTAACCGTACTGTCACATTTTGTGTAGTCGGCATCTTACCATACATTCTGTGTCAGACTATCGAAACGTTCATCAAACTTCCTGAAAATAGTAGTGAATTTGGCCATCTTCATTGTAATATTTCTGTTTGGTTACAAATGATCTTTATTGCCCGCGCATGTTCACAATTTTTACAAGCATTTCCGTGTATGGTCTTATATCTCTGTTTAAGTTTTGGCAAAGGTCACTTCGGTTCTGAAGAATATAGTTCCCGTTGATATCTGATGACGTAGTATTCACGCAAGATTTAGTTGTGACATCATTCATTTCCCTAAAACGTCTCAAATCTTTCTGAAAATTGGGCCCATATTTATTGATTTTATTCCATAATGTTCGATTGAATCGTTGATAGAGCATGACATCCCCTTTGTTCCATTTTCGTATCGCATTGGCCTGTTCTATACGTGTAGGCTCGCGGCTCACGTTTCGACGTTGCTTTTTCTTAATATACATTATGTCTTCGAATGTCCAGCACATCATTTTCTTTAACAGCAGCAAGGATTCATCAAAGTACTCCGCAATTAAAACCAGATCCAATTCTTCTTCTATTGTTTTAATTTTCTTCTGTATTGCCTGTTCATCTGTATAATAAACATTTTCGGTCAATCCTAAATCAAACAGTTGCCCATTATAACCCAGACTACATGAAAAATATTTGCACTTCGCTATTGCTGAGAGGAAATCGTCAAGAGGTGACGTTTTGATGGCTCCGTACTGCTCTTTGGTGAGACGAAGAGCAAGTTTGAATAATGAGTAATACTCCACCACAGAATACCATCGCGAAACTGGTTCACGCAAGATAGTAACATATTTAGCGGTAGGTTTCATAACCTTTTCCATGTTAGCTCTGTGGAAAGGCACGTGGTTAACTAAAACGTTAAATCCTTCATCTGTCGGTTGCCTTAGTAACATTTCCTGTGAAAAAGTTTGGTAACCCAGAATAAATCCAGTTGATGGTAGAGCAAATGTTAAATTTCTCTCATACCCATAACGTGCGATGATTGTGCCTAGTGTTGATCCGCCAGTTTTGTGCGTTTTCGCAAGTACAATGCTGTTTCTTGGTTGACAGTGATTATCTTCTAAATGTAAGTTGATTCGAAGAGTTTGGGACCTTTTCATACAACAGAATGTAAAAGAAAAGATGATAAATGTGAAATTGGTGAGTTTCTCATTTCCGAATGATAAATTGAATGTCAGTGGTACATATATAGTGATGCAAGACGACCTGTGGGGAATAGGCCTAAGGTAAGTCTGATGACGGGGAGGGGGGGGGGTAACAAGTGCTTATGTGTGACAGAACTTTAACACCTTATCCTCACCAGGGGCGGATCCAGGATTTTGAGAAAGGGGGGGCCGACATCCCGATGGTAGCACTTTAGTGATCTGCGTCCTGGGGGAGAGGTCTAGGGGAGGGAGGTTGTCCCCCTCCCCCTTGGAAATTTTTGGTTAATTGTGAGTGCTTAGATGCAAAATGGTGAAACATTTCGTCAAAAACTAGAAAAACCAGAAACGTTGCAGACACGCTTTTTTTGTGCACATATTTTTTCTCGATAGACACATATTTAACAACGCTCAACAGTGCATGTACAATGGATACACTATTATTGCGTCGATTCGTTTTTTCTTTTGCGCGAAAATTATGACACCAGATTCACCCAAGAAAAAACATAAAACAAGATATATTCAATGAGATAATTATGATTATACTTATTAATGAAAGGGGGTGTAGGCGGTTTTACACTATCTAACGCAACGTTGTCGCCAAGAACCTGCAGTATTTTTAAGGGATGGCCCGATAATAAGCGGAAACGGATCACCGACCGAAAAAATATCGGAATTTGTGGACTATTTCTTGATTCCTATTGTATTAAAACAAAACACCTATGTGAAAGACACAAATCACATTCTGAAAATTGTGGAATCCACCCCGTTACCAAAAGCAGTAGTACTTGCTACACTCGATGTCGTCGCCATGTATACCAATACTCCCCAAGAGGAGGCATTAGATATATGTCAAGAAGTCTATGAAAAGGCGGAAAAAAGCGAATATGGAATAAATAAAATATCTTCCATATCCATGCGCAAACTAATTGAACTTATTTTTAACAAGAAACTGTTTCGAGTTCAATAACCAATTCTATCTACAAAAGATCGGTTGCGCCATGGGTAGCCAAGCCTCTCCGGAAATCTGTGATATCGTCATGCATAGACTGGAAAACCAGATTTTACCGACAGATAATAAAATCTTAAAATGGCTCCGCTATAGAGATGAAATTCTATTGCTTTACGACGGTTCACCTCAGGAACTTGAACAACTAGTAAACAAGTTGAATGAAATTCACCGCTTCTTAAAGTTTACGGTAGAAATATTACACACCGAGGTACCATACCGGTACCTTGATTTGAAAATCTTCAAAGGTCCAAGGTTTTGAAACCAATGGGTTATTAGACACCAGAGTCAACACCAAACCCACGGAAACCTTCCAATACCTCCACAGAAACTCTGCACACCCACTTGCCACTTTTAAAGGCTTCATTAAAGGGGAAGTCTTATGATACGCACGTCTATGTAACAATGAGACTGATTTCTTACAGAAAAAGAATGAGGAAGAGGAAATTGCCTCAGCCACGAAAGGCATAAAATTTGAAAACCGTGGGCAATACCTCACTACCAAACCTAAACAAAAGGAACCACCAATGGTGTTCAAGCTTACCTATACACCCCATATCAAAACCACGCATTTGAAAAATGTACTTTTGAAACATTGGCACTTAATCTCGCAACACGCGGACAGGGGCGTAGCGAATTTTGTTGTTGTTGGGGGGGGGGTGTGGAGGATTTGATTTGCCGACGGATCTGGAAGTGGTGACTGAAATGGGGGAGGGGTCTAAGGGGAGGGGGTGTCCCCCTCCCCTTTGGAAAATTTTTAGTTTTGAAACGTCCTTAGATGCAATCTGGTGCATATTTTAAGTCAAATTTGGCACCGTAGAATTTCCATTTCGATATTATTTTTATGGCAGTCGGCAGAAGAAGAATTAATTGGGACCAATTATCGAACTGTGTTTTCTCTTTCACCGATCGTTGAAATAGTGAAACTTCGTGATGAAAATGTTCAGAAAACTTTCTGGTAATGAGAAATAACAACATTCATTGATATACAAGCGAGAAACGTTAAAAATTGTGTACAATTCGGGAGCCGTTTCCTTAAGTTTTCCACGGAGAACGAAAGACATCTGCGATGACGTCATTCTGAACAGAGGATAATAACAACACGTTGTCACACGATAGCGCGACTCATGGGCTGCGGCCTATACGGAAGCCTTTAATTCCATTTCTTTTACTGAGTTGCCGGCGATTCTGGCACTCGTCTAGCTGAGCCTGGCTACAGTAGCTATACTGACGGCCGTGACATTATCAGTTATTTGCCGAGAGATTTTTAACTTGCAGGCGTCGGGTGATTGGATTGGTGAATGAGTTTATCAGATGAAGAACTGGAAAATCGAAATAACCGATAAAGAAGCTCCCGTTCTCCTTTTCTCTATTCAGCTTTCCTTCTTTCTTCCCCTTCCGCTCTCTTCACCTTTTCTCCTTAGTTTCAAATTTGGAATAAAAACGATCGCGTTTCAGGGAAGAGCAGCTGGATATATATTAGGCTTTTCTTTCACCAAGTTATGCCTATTAGGAATTTGAAGTACTCCCACATAAAAAAAACGCAACTGATTTCCAAAAAGGGGGGGCCGGGGCCGGGTCGGCCCCCCCCCCTGGATCCGCCCCTGCTCACACATAAACATTTGTCTCTCTCATCCCAATTGAAATTTCATGGCTAATAAACTTTGCACGTAAAACATTCACTTGTTTGCAGACCCTCGCCTTCGCGACCAATACGTCACCCTGCGCAGTAAAGGCCAAGATTAGCATACCTCGCTCCCATTGGCTGGGGTCCATATGCATAAGCTTCATTACAATATCAACTAACAGCAGCTGTACAGAATCGCTCACCACATACCACTTTTCGCAAGGCCAGTTTGCTACACTCAGAAATGAAAACAGTCTAGCAGCAGAATGTTCGCGTTTGATTAGAGTCAACTAAGTTAATTTATGTGTCGGTTTGTTATGTCACGGGTGTAAAGGGTCTGTGGTTATGCATCGCACACCCCTGTAAAGAAGTTAAATCAAACCAGACAGTTTGAAGATGATACAAAATATCACTATGCATGATATAAACGTAACAATTTGGCACCCACAATGAATTGATGCATTTTCCGTATGTTGATGTTAACCGTTTGAAGAGAATGATGTTGAAAACAGATCAAGGCTTTGGCAAGAAAGTTTGAACACAGAGCAACGGTTTCAGAAATGTTCCATTAAACATTTTTTTCCAAGTCTCAGATTTATCCTGAATTAAACTGTTGGTCCATGTACTAACTACTAAGTAGAAACATGCGCATGCGACCGTTAATAGGTTATAAGGGGCTGAAACACTTCCAGCTTGTAGGGATTGAAACCATGTAGAGTCCAAATTTTCATTCCCTACCAAATTAGAATATATTTCATTCATTTAGCCAATAATACCAAGACAGATGATTTTCAGACAATAATTGAACCTTTTGTTACGAACTGATGGATGTTAATGTACAAATACAAGTCCTCGCAAAAGCAAAGAAAAACTTGTCAACAAAGCTGTCGTCTTATGACAGTCGCCAGTTCATACAGTACGTGTATGCGAATCACGAAGCACTGCGTACACGTGTATATGTACATACACACACCTGTACATGGCGTAAGCAAGAACTTCCCAATTTTAATAATTCGGCATCAAAGGTGCAAGACCCAGCCAATGAGAAGCTAAGTATGCAAATGATGGCCTTTATTGCGCTGGGAAAATTATTTTGCGACCCGGCGAAGTGTTATATGATCATGAACCATATAACTTCCTGCAAAAGGTGGAATATACGTTTTAAGGTAAATAAGATGTCGAATCATAAGAACTATATTGGGCGAAAAAACAAGTATTCTGTTTCATAAGCTTGAGAATAGTTCATGATCATCTACAAGCTCATCATATGTGTTAGAGTCGCGACCCAAACCATGCAGCTGCCATTGTACATGTAACTATTATTTTGTAAAATGACAAATAAACTGCATAAGATACTTTTTCGCTCTAAACATACCTTCAATAACGTAACAAAAACAAGTTCGATTTCGAGGACAAGGTATCGTCTGTTTTTGCACTTTGTATTCAAGAAAAATTGCTTAAAAGAGAGACGTTTAGTGTTGAAAGCCTACTGAGGATTGTTATTCTACCATTATTACACCAAGAATAACATATCCAATACTCTTCGACCTCTCGAATATTGTCTCGCAGTATGAGGACCAAATATTAAACAAATGTCATAGTGTGTTATTTGTTTTATAGCTTATTACTGTTGGCTTGCTGGTATACATACCCATACAAAGTCGCAGTGGCGTTGAATGTTTGTTATGGTGAGTGTTGGGGAAAGGATGGTGGGGGCGGGGGAATCTAGACTTTCTGTGACTTTATTAAGTAGGGGCTGAACCTTTATGGGCCCAGAAACGAATGAAATATTTGTAAAGGCGAGTGCTGTCGTGTGGTAACTGAATTTGACTCTCATGATAACAAAATTAGACGTCAAATGGTGCATTCTACAGCATATGTATACACTATAAATTAGGTCTATATTAGTATCCCTAAACGCAAATCTGTATGGTTGAATAATGCAGGGGGGGGGGGGGCAGGTATGCGTAGAACAATTGAAATAAGCCTTCAGCAATAATAGAGATGCAATTTACAAATGTCAATTCAACTAACATTCGATAAACCCTTAATAGTTTTTTTTGCGTATTTTGTAGGCTATTTAGAACAATACAACATTATTAAAGGCAGTAAAAAGTCTTCATAAATTAAGTGATATTTTCAAAACCCCAAATGATATTTTCACGACGAGTTAATGTTTGTAAAGGATCGTGATGTGCAGGACATGTATGATCAGTCAGTTATACTCACCGAGTTGTTTCGTTCGAACCACGTGTTAGCTGATAGATAATATGCGTTGTAACAATATAAATAGCCAACACTGAAAAGAAGATTAAAAGATATTTTGTAGACATATTTTCCACGTTACAAGTTAAGATACATAAAGATACTCTGGACGATTGATATGTTCCGCTAACGTTGCTTGTACAAAAAATTATCTTATCGTGACAGAAACGCCTTCTCGAGTGTTTGTTTTAATTAGTGAATGAGACTGTGCGCCAATTGTTTGCAGATTTCAGTATAGTTGAAAATACTTTGTTTTGATTTTTTCCCCCATTAAACAGGTGTGACGACATCGATTTTTGTACAATAAAATAGTGGTAGATGTTGCGCCTCATGCATCAATCGATTCAATTAGGTACAGCTTGTTGAACAACAAGGGTACACATATAGTTGAGGATAACAGATGTTGACGGTGAACTGTATACTTTTGTGATGAATTTGTGACATTCATTAGTCTTCACGTGAGTTTTTCCAGTACAGATAAATTGGTGCATTTTTACCAGCAATGAAAAGGTTGAAGGGATCGATCCCGATTTCAGATAGCATGACTTAAAAAATCCCTGTGAATTATTGCTGAAGAAGACCACAGGCGGGAAGAAATATGTAATACATTCTCTCTAAACTGTGCACTTCGTTCGTGCCTCGGCATTCTTTTTTAAGGATTAATGCATTTCGTGTTAAAGAATAACTTTATGATGTCGTCGACCTTAAAACACACTGTATTAGTCCAGGTCGAATTTCTATAATACTATTCATTTTTCATGTAAAGAAGCAACGAATGCTGACGGGGAAAATATAGACACTGGAAAAGAGCAATGATATTTATGGCTAGAACGGTATTCGAACCATAATACAGCGCTCTTTATATCTTTGATACGGGCTCTCCAACGAACAAATGAACAATCACATGATCAAGTTTTACTGTCATATTCCGTAGTTTGTCAAAATTAAAAAATTACAAATTACAGAAGCAACAACATTTCGAAACAAATGTCGAAACTTTGACAATTTCGACATAAAAATACAACATCGAGAAGTTAAAACGTCCCAAATTCGATCAAACACGTGACAACTTGCTGGTAAAACATTACATTTTCGGATTAAATGTTGAATTTTTTAGATTAAAAGTCAACGTTTCAAGAACAAAACGGTGGAAAGCAGTAGAATAAACGTCTGAATTTCATGGCGAAACGTCATAATTTTAACATGAAAAATAACGCGGTATATATCCGTCAAACTCCTCAGACAAATCTTAAAAAGTTTGACATAAAATATCAACATTTTGAGATGAAAAGTCAAAATGTGAGTTAAAATGTTGAAATTGCGACATAAAATGTGGAATTTTGAGGGGAAACATCGCAGGTTAACGTGACATTTTGGAGAAGGGATGTATATTTTATTTTTTTTTTGTATATAAAAACGTTAACATTTCAACACAAAATATGAACATTTTGCAATGAATTGTAAAAAATCTACGGTCACGAATAAGGAAAATTAAACTAACAATAAATAATAACGACAATAATCAATTACCTACAAGAATACATAACTTATACAAAATCAATAATCATGGAACAGAATTCTCAATGCAAATATCTCTAAACACATCATAATTATGTGACGTTAAATAAAGCCGTACCTGTACTAGACAACATCCTTCTTAAAATTACACATATACAATACGTTACGTCAAAGGCGGTTTAAGGAAAAACAGATTACATGAATTGTTGGGCTTTAATCCTATACAAAACAAATATAGGTCAATCGTCATCAATCGTAATCGTTCCTGTGTATCAATTGATTAGAATATTCCAGAAGTAAACAGAATAAAGGCTAATTTAAGCCAAGGTCGCAACACACACGCACGACGATATGCGCAACACCGACGCAATACGTAAAACACAGCGTCACACGCATTGAAACCATTGGAAACTCATTAACACCGTATGGTATACGGCCTCGCAAAAACAAAAACAAATGTTTGGCGTCAAAGATTACCAGCTATATGGTAAAATTGTAATTATTTTCGAAATGGTAGACTTGTAACAAAGTATAAGACAATAACAATTTCATTCCCGACAAACCCGGCGATCATCATTCTACCCGACAGCCATGAACACCATCGCCCTGATAAGACTTTCACCGCAAAATAACATGATTTTTCTGACACATCGGAAATATTTCCCGACAATTCTCGCTTTCGCTCAAAATTAAATATTATCTGGGAGTGTTACACCCCGCACACTTTCCTACCCTCCTGCGCAAGTGACGCCAAGAAAATTCGAAACAACCCTTTAAATGCAACTGGAACATCAATTAATAATGCTAACTTCTACATTAATGGTAGATTAAATATATGCACTGCATCATATATATAATTATTATTTTAGGTTTAAGATAAGATTACAAATTTATGGTTAACATCACAGAGTTCATGGGTAGACTACACTGACTCAACATCGATACATCCTGAGGTTTTTTTTTCTGCCCCATCAGTATGATGATAACTACTCCCCCTTACAAATCTAATACATTGGGGGGTTTACCAACACGTTTGGACCGTTTCATTTTGACCAGGTATTTTTTCAGTTGGTTAATTTGTTTGCAATGTCTGAAACTGGGAATTGCCTATTGATTGGTCGTGCAGTTGTACCGTACTTGTAAGGGCAGGGTTTGTCCAACCTACGGCCCGCGGGCAAAAGTCCGGCCCGCCGCAGGGTTGCGTCCGGCCCGCCAAAAATGCTCTACGGTGTGAAATTTAGTGAGCAGATTAATTGATAACAATTTGAAGCTATATAATCAATCATTCGAACCTTCTGGGTCCAAAAAACTGCATAAAGGTCAGTTTGTGTGACACTCTCTCAGTGGAGGGGAGGGGGGGGGTTGCCGGCTGGACTTAATTCATCTGTTTTATCAGCGCGCAGTGCTCACATTTTGTTGCCTTGGGCTTCACGCAAAAAAATCGAAAAATCGAGCGTAGGGTTCATGCGGCCCCCTCCTTCATCATAATCATTCCATGTGGCCCTCCTCTGCAAAAGGTTGGACAACCCTGTGTAAGGGTATCTGTTTGTGGGACATAATCCTAAATGTACTGTTCTGCTCGAAGTGTAGAACATGTACGCAAACGTATGTGATCTCGGTGACGAGGTGCGTCCGTCTTCCAATCTAACAATGTAAGAAACAGCTAGGTCCTGTACAATCCTTTGGTTTCAGTAGATCAATGTGGGTTTTACCTTTCCTGCCCATCATAAGTGTAATGGAGTCTGTCCTGAGGTTGTGTGTGTGTGCGTGTGTATGTTTCAGTGGAGGGGTGTTACGGTAATGGTAGAGAAACCTTGCAAGCTTGGTGTCCATGGCACCCTTCTGTCATTATCCTCATAGCATCTTTGACTGTCTGAATCGCCCTTTCCGCTACTATTTGAAGCAGGATTGTATGGAGCAGTACGTGTATATGTGCTGCACACCATTCTTTCTCAAAAAGTCAGCAAACTCTAAACTGGTAAACTAATTGCTTCCATTGCCTGTAAAAACTAAGTCCATATGTAGCAAATCTATAGCAATTTTTGAAGAACCCATAGGCCCTATTGAGTTCGCGTCATGCAGCATGCAGTTGTATCTCACGGTTTTATACATTTTGTGGTTTTCATATATACGTGCAGCAGTTACATCTGTCGTTCTGGCGAAAACAGATAGTTGTCAGTTCTCAAAACCGTTTCATAAATTTAACATTTCATGTAAACACTTTAATATGGGTCTGCAGCTAAACCGTATGAAACCGTCAGCCTTTTCAACAGATCCCTAACTGTGAAAACTGAAACATCAAGGTAGTAACCCAACAGTAGACTGTGGGCGTTGCAAACATTACATACCTTGTATATATATGTTTATAAGGCACTAAGTATTAAGTGATTAAAATATCTGCTATTTATTGATTTGTAGGTTTGTTTTAAAATTAAAAGATATCCAGAATCAAACTTAAAAGATTTTAATAATTATATATTTAATAATGAAAATATATGTAGAACATGTCCCGTTTGATAAAGAAACACTTTTTGCCCAGTTCGCGGTCCATAGGTTGCGAATTACGCTTCCGATCTGATAGGTTGATCAGTGTCTAGTTTACTCTAGTAGATTTATGTAGTGAAACTGAAAGTTCAGGCTGAAGATTCTTTGCTAGGTAGAAGAGTTTTGCGTAGAAATCTTTGATACACGATAGGCTCTCTGCCATAAGCAATAGCCTAATGTTAATAAATGTTCAATATTTGGCCCACGTTGACTTCCACAGCGACAGGTGTATTCTGAAACCTTCGAAGTAATCGGTTAGCGACGATTTAGCACTATACCTTTGGTAAATGAACATCTTAAAGCTAGGCCGACTGTAGTGTAGCCCTACTACTATAACTTAGGCCTACGTGGGCTAGTGTTGTTGTAGGCTCTAAATTTGACAGTGTTATACTATCATAGAGCTTACAAATTCGTACCGTGTGAATACTGTTAGTATAGCCTAGGCCTAGGAGATAACTTACCGATAACTTAGACTCATTCGTCACCTGTTTGGTATGGTAGCCTACAATTGTACTAATGTTAGAAGCCTATACTGGTCTTACCTCATTCATGAATTGACCAGGCTAAGTAAATTTAGGTTGTACTTAGTTGTAAGGAGCATCCTGGTTGGCTTTGGCTATTATATATTCATAGAAGTCTGTATTTATGTTGTGAACCCCATGAGTTCCATCTTGTTTTGGGAAATAATTTGGCCTAACTTTAGAATCTGTATCATATGAATGGGAAAGCTTACTAGGGGCTAGGAATTAGGGTTAGGAAGTAGGGTTAGGCATTAGGAAGTAGGGTTAGAAATTAAGGTAAGGAAGAAGGGAATAGGGTTAGGGGTTAGGAATGGTACGGATTCTAAATTAGTACCAATAATTTATGAGACATTGCAAATTCCCATACTAACATACAATGTTTTGCAACAAACTTTGTGATGTAAATATTGACTTCTTCAACACAGCGTTGTACATTTGATAGTTTATATATCAAAATGGACAGTATTTTATTAACTATTATTCAGTCTAACACTTACAAAGAACTTCAATAGTTGTGATACACAAAAGCGGTGGCTGAATAAATATAAGGTTTTTGACATGATTAAATTGCAATTTGTCATGTAGGCTATACAATCAGAACAAACAAAATTTATAATGTTCAGTCAAAGTGATAGTTAAGCAAGAAAATCTCAAGTTTTTAAATTGATAAGTTATAATCACTTTTATGAATGATGTCACCAATTTAATGAAATTATATATACTGTAAAATTCATGTTGTGAAGTTAGGTACATTTCTCTGTGCTGAGTGCATTGCCACTCAAGATACAGTATGTATGTAAAATTGATAAAAATCTGATTCTGGGGAATCTGATCAAACCATGAAAGACATCACAGAATAAAACAGAGAGATTTTCGTTATTGCTGCCATAATCATCAATTTTTTGTTTTAAATTGCGCTCTTTACATCACAAAATCAATGGCAGTCCTGCCTAACAATGCACATATTTAGGACACATGCAGTAGCTACTATAAAATTAAAGGGATAATCTGTAGGCAACAATTTAAAGCTTACGTTGAAGGGGGAAATCCACACTGCTAGTTGGTATCCCATCTCAAAACGTTTCCCTAACTTGAGATATGGTTCATTGAATGTAACCTACTTTGAGTGGTTAAAATTTTAGCTACTCCAGGAACTTGAATCACAGTACAGGTGGTCTGTGATATCATCAGGGAATATGCTCTGTAGAAGCTGTACTGTTAATATAATCTTCTTGTTGTAGCCTGAAATGTGTGCTTAATAGCTGTCAATGTTCTCTGTATTAAGAACTTCATCAATATGCTTCTCCTTTTAGAGATTTTGTTCTCCTCTGTGGTTAAATGATTGAAATATATCAGGAAATCAAAGACATTTTCAGCTGAAGTGCCCTGATGACACAATTCATTTTGCTGTTGCAGTTACAAACTATATACAAGATTTTAATAATGCATACCTTTGTCATATAAAATGCTATGAGCATGTGCTTTTGGCCAACAGATGCAAAACAAATTCAGCAATTTGTTAAGCAATCAACTTTAGCCACCAGAAATCAGGGTTGGCGGAATAAAATCACGGTGATGTAAATCACTGCTTTAAATCGGAGTGTATAGCCTAGTGGTTAACGCCGGCGCCTCCCAGTCATGAGATCCCCGGTTCGATTCCCCGCTGACAGCAATGTGTGTCATCTGGCAAGGGTGTTGTTGAATAACAACTTCCTGACATGGACGTTAAATGGATGTGTGCCGAGAGATTGGCTTCGGTCAGCTTGCGAGTCTACAAGCCTCCATGGCTTCTTTCGCGAGTTCCTGCTTGCGGGAAGATCACATATTCATACATATACATACAAATCGCAATTTAAATCAATTGATTTTTTTTTTGAATTACTGATTTATATCACTTTTTTTCTTCTTCATGAATGTTTTTAACTTTTTATGCAATGTGTTTGTAATTTTACTACTGTTAGAAAATATTGTGAGTCTGCTTCAGAATCAGTTAGTCATCTTATACTTGTAAATTAAAGGTTCCAAGGGTGTTTCCAACTGAAGTCATTAAATGTAAAGAAAGCTTCAATGTGCTTGTCTTAAATGGTGTCTAAAAAGTGTATTGTACAGTCAATTGACTTCAAGTTTAACAATCCTTTCATGTTCAAGGCCTTTAATAAGAACACAAGCTGAGCAGCTTTATGAGTTCCAAGTTAGTTTCTCAGCGTAGAGTGGACCAGACCAAACCTGGTTCAATGTGTCTTTGCAATTGAGGAATACTATAATTGATCCTCTAAGTTTAAAACTATTGTTAATACTGCTTCTTAAAGCTACTGAAGATATATCTAATTGATAATAATACATGCAGCAATGACCAGCAAACATGCTCTGGTGTATTATGTTTTTATTTATCTCTTTATTTTTTTCAGATGTAGGTCTTTGCAAGAAAAACCTCTCATAATGGCAGGTGCACCTCAAGCATTTGAGACAGCTCACCCGTCAGAGTTCATTTACGTGTCTCAACGACACTGTCAGGATACACTGTCGATGATCAATGTACTTCGCAAGCAAGGAGAGCTATGGGATGTTGTCATCAATGTCAATAGCAACAAAATCTATGCTCATCGGATTATTCTGTCAGCTTACAGCCCTTACTTCCGGGCAATGTTCACTGGTGAATTAGCAGAGAGCAGACAGACAGAAGTGACGATAAAGGATATTGATGAGAGAGCCTTGCAGCAATTAATAGACTTTGCTTACACAGCTACAGTTACTGTTGAGGAAAGCAACGTCCAGACCTTGCTTCCTGCTGCCTGTCTTCTCCAACTGACAGAAATTCAAAATGCATGCTGTGAATTCTTAGAGAAACAGTTAGATCCTTCAAACTGTCTGGGCATAAGGGCATTTGCAGATACCCACTCATGTAGAGAACTGCTAAGAGCCGCAAATGAGTATACGCACGATAAAATATTGCAGGTAAGTATGCTCTTATATAAGAAAGAGGATTTTTTTACCAGGTTTCGAAGATTTGGAGGCAATTTTCAGAAGTAGAATGACTTAGATAGTGTTGCATCAGTGGGACAGTTATCATTTTAGACTGATCGTGTCAGTTTGTTAGACTACATAGATACTACTTCTAGATTAGCTCATTCGGCATGACAATGTTATTTGTCGTCAATGTTTTCTTTTCAGCGTTTGAACAGATTCATGAAATCTTTTGCCATTTGGTTAATGTATGAAAATACATAATGGCAAACTATAACAGTTGATTATTTTGACAGAGGAAATTAGCCACAGGAAGACACTCTTTTGTGCAGTTTTTTGTTGTTTTGATGTTTGGCTCTAAAATGTTAGCTGTGGGTGTCACTTAGAGTGCTGCTCCTTACCACAGAATAACTCTTAAGAGAGACGTACTACTCAAACCCTATTATTACTACAGTAGTTTGTACAGTAGTTGCTCGCCTTTATTGCAACTGGCGCATTTCTCTGTGGAATTGCAATTTGGCATGTTTTGAACACCTGTCTAAGCGTACTGGATTGGTTCACTTGTAACTGTATCCTATGTATATTCAGTATGTCACCCATGGCTGTAGCAAATCAAACATGCATATTTATCTTCCAAGGCCTGCCCACAACAGCCAAACTTGTTGCCAGGATTTACTCTATGCTGGTGACATATAACAAAGATCATAGACAGGGAATACTTGTGTATAGGGATGTACAAAATATTGTTAGAGCCAAGGCTGCCAAGCATGTCTAATATTAGTTCTATGTCCAAGTTAATTTTGGCCTTCATTTTTCAAAGGTCATAGATCATTGGCGTGATGTTAGACCCATCTTCAGCATTATCCCCTTTCTTTCCTCTCAATAAATGACATAGAGGTTGTATATATAGTGTCATATTTGTAACAATACATTTTGGTCATCACCTCTGCCTGTTCTTTTCTCTCTATTTAGGTAATTGAAAGTGAAGAATTTATGCTGTTACCTGTAAATCAACTGATTGAAATCACAGCTAGCAATGAACTCAACGTATTGAATGAAGAGCAAGTCTTCAACGCAGTCATGTCGTGGGTGAGGTATAACATACCTGAGAGGCGGAAACATCTACCCTCGGTAGGTTACCATCTTTATCAAAGTAGGCCTAGGAAACACATTCATCCTTGGTAGGTCATCATCTTTATGATAACAGGGCTGGGGAACACATCTACCCTTGGTAGGTCACTGTCTTTATGATTACAGGGCTGGGGAATACATCTACCCTTGGTAGGTCACTGTCTTCAAGATTACAGGGCTGGGGAATACATCTACCCTTGGTAGGTCACTGTCTTTATGATTACAGGGCTGGGGAACACATATACCCTTGGTAGGTCACTGTCTTTATGATTACAGGGCTGGGGAATACATATACCCTTGGTAGGTCACTGTCTTTATGATTACAGGGCTGGGGAACACATATACCCTTGGTAGGTCACTGTCTTTATGATTACAGGGCTGGGGAATACATCTACCCTTGGTAGGTCACTGTCTTCAAGATTACAGGGCTGGGGAATACATCTACCCTTGGTAGGTCACTGTCTTCAAGATTACAGGGCTGGGGAATACATCTACCCTTGGTAGGTCACTGTCTTCATGATTACAGGGCTGGGGAATACATCTACCCTTGGTAGATCACTGTCTTCAAGATTACAGGGCTGGGGAATACATCTACCCTTGGTAGGTCACTGTCTTTATGATTACAGGGCTGGGGAACACATATACCCTTGGTAGGTCACTGTCTTTATGATTACAGGGCTGGGGAATACATCTACCCTTGGTAGGTCACTGTCTTCAAGATTACAGGGCTGGGGAATACATCTACCCTTGGTAGGTCACTGTCTTCAAGATTACAGGGCTGGGGAATACATCTACCCTTGGCAGGTCACTGTCTTTATGATTACAGGGCTGGGGAATACATCTACCCTTGGTAGGTCACTGTCTTCAAGATTACATGGCTGGGGAATACATCTACCCTTGGTAGGTCACTGTCTTTATGATTACAGGGCTGGGGAACACATCTACCCTTGGTAGGTCACTGTCTTTATGATTACAGGGCTGGGGAATACATCTACCCTTGGTAGGTCACTGTCTTCAAGATTACAGGGCTGGGGAATACATCTACCCTTGGTAGGTCACTGTCTTCAAGATTACAGGGCTGGGGAATACATCTACCCTTGGTAGGTCACTGTCTTTATGATTACAGGGCTGGGGAATACATCTACCCTTGGTAGGTCACTGTCTTCAAGATTACATGGCTGGGGAATACATCTACCCTTGGTAGGTCACTGTCTTTATGATTACAGGGCTGGGGAACACATATACCCTTGGTAGGTCACTGTCTTTATGATTACAGGGCTGGGGAATACATCTACCCTTGGTAGGTCACTGTCTTCAAGATTACAGGGCTGGGGAATACATCTACCCTTGGTAGGTCACTGTCTTCAAGATTACAGGGCTGGGGAATACATCTACCCTTGGTAGGTCACTGTCTTTATGATTACAGGGCTGGGGAACACATATACCCTTGGTAGGTCACTGTCTTTATGATTACAGGGGTTGGGAACACATATACCCTTGGTAGGTCACTGTCTTTATGATTACAGGGCTAGGGAATACATCTACCCTTGGTAGGTCACTGTCTTTATGATTACAGGGCTGGGGAACACATATACCCTTGGTAGGTCACTGTGTTAATGATTACCAGCCTGGGGAACACATATACCCTTGGTAGGTCACTGTCTTTATGATTACAGGGCTGGGGGAATACATATACCCTTGGTAAGTCACTGTCTTAATGATTACAGGGCTGAGGAACACATATACCCTTGGTAGGTCACTGTCTTTATGATTACAGGGCTGGGGAATACATCTACCCTTGGTAGGTCACTGTCTTCATGATTACAGGGCTGGGGAACACATATACCCTTGGTAGGTCACTGTCTTTATGATTACAGGGCTGGGGAATACATCTACCCTTGGTAGGTCACTGTCTTGATGATTACAGGGCTGGGGAACACATATACCCTTGGTAGGTCACTGTCTTTATGATTACAGGGCTGGGGGAATACATCTACCCTTGGTAGGTCACTGTCTTCAAGATTACAGGGCTGGGGAACACATATACCCTTGGTAGGTCACTGTCTTTATGATTACATGGCTGGGGAATACATCTACCCTTGGTAGGTCACTGTCTTTATGATAACCGTGCTGGGGAACACATATACCCTTGGTAGGTCACTGTCTTTATGATTACATGGCTGGGGAATACATCTACCCTTGGTAGGTCACTGTCTTTATGATTACAGGGCTGGGGAACACATATACCGTTGGTAGGTCACTGTCTTTATGATTACAGGGCTGGGGAATACATCTACCCTTGGTAGGTCACTGTCTTTATGCTAACCGGGCTGGGGAATACATCTACCCTTGGTAGGTCACTGTCTTTATGATTACGGGGCTGGGGAACACATATACCCTTGGTAGGTCACTGTCTTTATGATTACAGGGCTGAGGAATACATCTACCCTTGGTAGGTCACTGTCTTTATGATAACCGGGCTGGGGAGCACATCTACCCTTGGTAGGTCACTGTCTTTATGATTACAGGGCTGGGGAATACATCTACCCTTGGTAGGTCACTGCCTTTATGAACATAGGGCTGGGAAACACTTGAAATATTGTGATCAGTAAATTGACAAATGATGAGAGAAATTGTTGCAATCATACGTTTGTAATACTTTTTTTTCTATGATCATACTGTTACATACTTCATCCTAGAAGACAGCACTCAATGTTCCTGTTCATTTCTCTGTAAGCAGTGGTATTGATTCCTAACTGGAGAGTAAAAAGAGTATGCAGTGGTGATGCATTACGTGTGTATGTGCTTGTAAAAGGGTAACTTAAAAAGATCATGGTGGCTTATCTTCACGCTTGGTGTGTGGATCATCCTATTGAGTGCAAGAACCCTACTCTTTGTTGTGAAGGTCAAAGGTCATTTGAGGTCAACGGAAAACTTTGTAAACACAACAACTCAAAATGTAAATCTTTGATGATGTTCATACATGGTATATACCCCCTTTGGTAAGTTTAATAAATCTAGTGAAATTGGTGGAGGTCAAAGGTCATTTGCAGTCACCATAGGTGAAACACTAAAAATTTGTAAACAATTCAAAAAGTACATATATATCTTCTGAAGTTCGTACTTGGTATGTAAATCTGCATTGGCAAGTACAAGAACCCTGTTGAAATTGGTAGATGTCAAAAGTTCTTTGAGGTCAACAGACGTCAAACTCTGAAAACTTTGTGAACCTGATAACCCTTGAATTAAGGTTTGGATGATTGTCATATTTGGTACATATGGTCCAACTTATGCATTACAAGAACCCTATTCTTGAGGTTATTTGAGGTCAAAGTCTTAGAATTTTGTAAGCATGCACCTGAATACTCAAAAGGTACATCTTTGAAAGTTCATTCTAGGTTAGTATAGGTTTGAAACCATGAAGACATGATAACCGCAAAAGTAACGCTTGGTTAATGGACTTCTTACTTGATAGTTAGGTCCGTGATAGTGCAAGAACTTTGCTGATCAGTAGCGGTCAACATATAAGAATCTTGTTTGTAGTGTTACTGTAAATGTTCTCATGTGAAACATGGCAAGGAACTCACTATAAAGCCAACTGGCTTTCTGGTTAATCTCTCCACAGATTTTACAGCATGTGCGAATACCTTTACTCTCACCAAAGTTTCTGGTAGGAACTGTCAGCCGGGATCCTCTTATAAAAAGTGACGAGGCTTGTAGGGATCTGGTAGACGAAGCCAAGAATTACCTCCTCCTACCTCAAGAAAGACCATTGATGCAGGGTCCAAGAACTCAACCTCGCAAACCAATCAGATGTGGTGAAGTGTTGTTTGCCGGTGAGAATACTAGTATAAGCCAACTGTTGAACAGAGGCAAAGACAGTTACATGAAATGCCATCTGAAAATGTATTTTCTTCTGCCCCATTTCATAGATGTTAGCATAAGTATAAACACCTGGTTTTGTGCATCCTCTCAGCTCATTCTGGGCACCCATTTTCATGAAGCAGACATGTGCCATGTTTACTGGTTCACTTCCTATTTGTTCTCATAACGATAATGAACAACCTCTGAAATAAACCTAAAATGCCTCCAGGTTATTGTTACATTAGAGTACGTAATGCATATAAACCAGCCGTGTCATTTTATTGATATTATAATACGAACAACTTTCGAAGTAGTTAAAATGTAAAGAAAAAAAACATTTTCATTTGAGGTGTATCAAGTTTTTCATTTTCTTGAGGTGCAACAAGGATTGCCTCATTGCACTTGACCAGTTCTCAATGTTTCATACAATCTTGCAATGCAAATTACATATACGGCAGAGGAACACAGTTTGTGAAGGCAATTTGCTTGTATGTGTCAACTCTTCTTGTTGACATCAATAAACTTCCTGTGGGTGCATTGTTTCTTTGTGTTTCAAATTTTGAGCCTTGAAGAAGATCCTGCTAGGATCGAAACGTCAGGCCAACTTACTTTTACACATTCTCTTACACAGGCTCTCTAGTGGATAAGCAGTTTGCTAACAGTTTTATTTTATTTTATTCAAATCTTTAGTTGGAGGTTGGTGTAGTGGAGATGCCATATCTACTGTAGAGAAGTACAATCCACAGACAGGTGAATGGAAACTAGTGGCCTCGATGTGCAAGAGAAGGTGTGGAGTTGGTGTGGCTGTTTTAGATGATCTGCTGTATGCAGTAGGAGGTCACGATGGGTCGTCTTACCTCAACAGCATTGAAAGGTACAGCAGTGCTGCATATTCAACAAAAGCTTTATGATTTGTTCTTTATTTACTATTGTGTGGTTAACCCTTGACAATGTTGTAGCTAGTACCATGAAGACAGTTTCAAAAGCAATACAGTTTCCTTTAGAAAGTCAGAAATGTCAATAGTTAAGATATTTTCATTATAGTATAAATGAGATCTGCTTAATTTTGAGTATTTACTCCCTGCTGTTAACCCCTGTGAAAGAAAAGATTTTTGTTATCTTGAGGATAATGATGTTTTATCAATTCATTTATTTCCTTTTGTCTTTTGCCTAATTGTTTTGCTGCAAGTTTTTCATGATTTGTCACTAACCTCAATATTTGTTGTAGGTACGACCCACAAACAGACCAGTGGTGTGATGATGTTGCGCCCACAAGCACTTGTCGGACCAGTGTTGGGGTTGCCGTGCTGGATCGTTACATGTACGCTGTTGGTGGGCAAGATGGTGTGTCCTGCTTAAACATAGTGGAAAGGTAAACAAAAAAGACAAAGAAAATAACACTAATTGGCTTGCTAACTTATGAGGGTTATAATTGTAAATGATATTGTTGCTACTAGGTTTTGCATTCCTCTATGATTGCCAGACAATCCTCATTAGCATCTGAGGAATTTTACTGGAATCCCTATGCAAATGTGTTTCATTGTTGCACACTAGACGTCTATCAGTACTTGGCATTTCAGTTGTCTGCAGTTTACACTATATATGTTGTATTGTTTACTCTATATATGTTGTATTGTTTACACTATATATGTTGTATTGTTTACTCTATATATGTTGTATTGTTTACACTACATATGTTGTATTGTTTAAACTATATATGTTGCATTTTTACCAGAAGCTACTTCTTCTTTCTTTTCCTTTTGTGGATTTGTTGTCGTTTGTGATAGATTTTTGTGTCCTTATTTGCATTTATTGATTCAACCTTTGTGGACAAGAAGTGTTTCAAAAGTGTGTTAAGAATTTGTAAACGTCTGGAGAAGTAGTTTTCTGGCTATGCCCAGGATACTTGTTCTATGCAGGCTGCATTGCAACTGAAGTATGAGTTGTCAAAGTTGTATTAGTTGATTAATCGTGCTTCGTACAACATTGTATTTTGGCTACATGCATAAGACGGTTTTCCAACTTTTGTCAACTTCCTACTCTTATTATGAACTAGCATGACTGAGTTGGAAAGAACACAATGAAACAGAAACTAGCAGATGTAGTAGATTTGTGCTTTAGTACATGTGGCCACTCTAATTGTGTTTTATCTCCAACTAAACTTGATATCTTACCTGTCTGTTATGGCTGGCCTAGTTGGAGGCATTAATTCTATTGCATTGCCAGACTAAAATACAATACTGAAGCATTATGAGCTGTGTCTTTATTGGTTTACTGAATAGATATGAACCTCATTCAAATCGTTGGACATGTGTAGCAGCCATGAGTACCAGGAGACTTGGTGTAGCAGTAGCAGTTTTAGGTGGCTATCTTTATGCCATCGGTGGTTCAGATGGAACATCACCCCTTAACACAGGTAAGGATCCGAGGGTTAATGTTACCTAGTTTTTCCAAATGTAGTATTTTGCAATTTAACAATAAATTTGTGAAAACATTGACATGGTAATCTAGTTTCAAGATATTGAGATAAGGTTTCCATGCAAGACGGTGACCAGTGACATACTCAGCCATTGTTTGCCAGATAGCCAGATCCTCGGTAAAAAGGGCAAGAAAAGTAAGGCACATCCAGTGGTATTTTAGCCAGTGAGGCAGTCTCCACACTGAGGGTGCTTGCTAAATACAACTTTATGAACAGATTCAACAGAAAGCAGATGTTTTCTGAGGAAAGTGAAGAACAGATATAGATGACTACAAGATGTTAATGGGAACTGAAGAAAGAAAGTTTAGAAAAATGCCACCATTTTGCATATAAGCACTCTGTCAAAGAACATTTAGCCCAACTGGAAGGGGCACTCTGAGACCACTCCTCTGGGCCATAAACTAGTTTTGCTCATTTAAGTTTAAGCTGTTTTTCCTTAAAACTGTGTGTCACTACTTTCCCACATCAAATATCCCACTTTCTTGCTGTAGCCAATTTATTGTATTTGACCTCTCTAATGCATTAGGACATTTCTGAGCTAAGAATGCATTCATTACAGTTTGTGTTGGTATCTTTATCATTTTCAATTTACAGTGGAGAGGTATGACCCCAGAAGCAATAAATGGACACCTGTTGCACCGATGGGTACAAAGCGTAAACATCTGGGTTGTGCTGTATACAATGACATGTTGTACGCAGTAGGAGGCAGGGATGAGCAAACAGAACTAAGCAGTGCTGAACGTTATGATCCAGTGACCAACACATGGAAACCCATCGTTGCCATGAATTCAAGGAGAAGTGGGGTAAGGCCCTATTCTAGTTCTTACAGTACACTATAACTTACTCTGATGACCAGTTGCTACACACAACTAGCACCTGGATGTCCATCCAATTCTAAAAAAAAAAACAGTTAAAGATTTGCTGTGCCTTAGCGGAACCTTGAACTGTTTCTAGAACTGTGCTTTGTGTTTGTCACCAACCCCCCCCCCCCAAACTTTTGTCTCATTCTAAGCAATATTGCATAACTATTTGATTGAGAGAGCATATATTTATATTTTGATTGTCACATTTCTCAGGTGGGTTTAGCTGTGGTGAATGGTCGCTTGATGGCAGTTGGAGGCTTTGATGGCACAACGTACTTAAAGACTGTTGAGGTTTATGATCCAGAGAGCAAGTCATGGAAAATGTGTGGTAATATGAACTACAGGAGACTCGGAGGTGGTGTAGGAGTAGTCAAACTCTCACAATCAGATGGTCACATGTACGGAACCAAAGATGCAAAACGAATGGCAGATTTGACTGTCACATGATACTGTCACATGACAGCTGCTGGTGGATAACGTTGAATAGACGCATGAAGAGGCTGCCAAGGTCAAGCTAACCATGTGTGTCGTTGCAATTAAAAGTGCTACTATGTATATAGCGGCTTAGCTTATACACCAGCTGTTTGCCTCATCAGCTCATTCATCCTTTAAACAATAAAGGAGAACCACATAGCAATGCAACTATAACACATCTGTGTAGTAATATGTCATTCTACTCAATTCCTGAGTAATCTCCTGACAAACTTTGAGCCATTCTGTACAATATGCCAATCAAATGGTATAGGGTTGTAGCATTATCTCATGAAAGTGAGACACACTGGTTGCTCTACACTGTACATTTCATGTTGCAATTAATTGAAGTTAAGGTGTTTTTTTTTTTGTTTTTTTTTTGAGCTTTATAAGCTGTGCACTCAATTAAGCTGTTGTTTGGTTTGATTTTAACTGACTTAACAGTTAATGTCATGTCACAGTATTATGTAGAATGTTCATAGATAGCCTAAAGACATGTGAGAATGATTAACACTCCATGGAGCCCCAATGCAGCACCTGCTTGCCCCAACCCCACCTCTTAATACATTTTGCCAGCACAGTCCCAAATGAAATGTGTGTATGTTTTGCCTGGAAGTATTCACAGTTCTGTCCTGTTGACCTTTGGGACCCCCCCCCCTGGGCACTTAGGTCATCTGCTTGTTGGATAGTCCATCACTAGTGATATTAATCTTAATCATTGCTACATGTTGACAAGTTTGCATCAAAGCACAAGTACAATTTATGTGATCAGTGAAACTTGTTTATGTTTGGTTTGCCAAAACTAAATATCTTAAATTTTAAGAAAGAAAGAGAGAGAAAAAAAAAAGAAGGAAAGAGTTTACAATAATTGGAGTGGTATTGAATAGCTGTAACTAGTTGTGTGTGCTCATCACCATCTCTGTTATTAGAGTTGGCCCTACTGACATTTCCAGATCTTAGAATGAACATTAACAACTCCTTTTACTCATTTAGTGGATACAACATCACCAACACTGATATTCATACAAATTAAGTTTGTGCAATCTAAATGTTTCATTTTGAATTGATAGATTGAAATTGATGTCATCACATTTTTCATAGAGGAATTTATAATCATGTTTAAATTTTATGGAAGATTAAGGATCACCCTCAGATTAAGGATGAATTAAGACGATAAAATAACAGATTGCATGAAGTTATAAATTATAAACAACCATTAGTTAGGAATTCATACTGAGAACCTTCTGATTACAGTAAAAATCCAGATCTGCAGAATTTAACATGACAGCTAGACCCCATGACTACTATGATGGGATTTTTTGTATCCTAACTGTTGATTGGTCACATAAGGACACACCTGCAAAACTATTGCTATTAATTTATTAGTTGCAGCCAGAAAGTACAGCCAAAACATATCCAAGTGAGCACGGCCTACATGCGTGCCATCTAGAAATGAACACCTACGTCCTAAAATCTCATTGTTCTGGAAGGATGAAAATTTAGGTCACAAGAGAGAGAGAAAAAATTGTTTACCTTTTTCTATATATTTGAGCAGATGAGTAAACATGCTGCCATGGATGTATTTAATCAGGTAATCAGAATAAATAACATATATTCCTATTACATGACCAAAGGCTTTTCATGCTGCTCTAGAAAATCAGCTGCAACATGAGTCTGTTTGTTCTTGCAAGAAGGTTCTTGTCACTGTCAACACAAACCCTTATTTGTGTACTTACTCATTATTTCTGCCTAGAGGAGTCCCTCTTTGCCACATCTTCTTTTTGGCTAGAAAGAATTTCTAGTTTTCAGTTAGAACTTTCTTTTATTCATAATACCAAACAACTCTTTAGCCAAAAAAAATGTCTACACTCATTTTTGTTTTACATATTCTGTCCAAATTGTTTTTATTTCTGCATCTTTTTTTTATTTTATGAAAGCTCTAGCTTGTAATTAGGAATTTTCTTGTTAAGCTTGGCATATTTATGTTGCAGTCAATTTATATAGTATCTATACAAGTTTGTTGATGTTGTGATCCCCATAATGCGGGTAGGCTCGAAGAAGATATTATTAACATTATCATATATTTATTATTTTGTGTGACATTTCTTTAAAGATGCTTGTGGTGTTCACGGGTAAACATCTCAGCCACAAAATACAAAACGTACTGTTACATTGTTGTAAGGTTACAATGGGATATATACAACAAAACAGAAAATAACAAACCAACAGGGTTGGTCTGTAAATTTATAGTGACTTAGCCTTCTTTGTATATAAGTTTCAGTTTACTAATCAACTAATACTAGTACCAACCAGTTGAAGAAATAATATATCAAAGATTTCCTACACTGAATTTGCCAAGCAGTGCAAAATTTTAAATACATTAAGCAATATCTTTATTGTATTGAATATTTGAAAATAGAGTGCTACAAGTCACATGTAAACATTTAAAAGGATATTCTGGTGGCTGAAAATGATTGCTTAGCAAAACTGCTGGAAATTGTTTGAATCTTTATGTAGGAACCACATCTTCAATAGCATTTTGTATTGCTGCTAAGATATGAAATTTTCAAATTGTTTGATATTTTGTAAATGCTTCTGGCAACTGCAGAATTGATGATGTCATCATGGCACTTCAGCTGAAAATGTCTTTGCTGTTCCTTCTAGTTAGTCAATCATTAAAGCCACAGGGGAAAAGAATATTTCTATAAGAAAGAATTATTTTGATGAAATTCTAAGTACAGAGAACAGTGACAGCTAAGCAAACACTCCAGATGTATCAGGTTTCAAGGAAGGATCAACAAGAAGATTATAAATGCCTAAGAAAGCTTTTGAATAGCATTCGCCCAGATGAAATCACAGACCCCATTTTGTAACCCTACTTCCTGGAGTAGTTGAAGGTTTAGCCAGTCAAACTAGGTAACACTCAACCATATCTTAAGTTAGGGACACGATATTGAGATGGGGTTTTCAACTAACAGTGTGGAATATTTTTCTCTTCAATATTAGTTTCACATTGTTTGTCACAAGAAAATCCTTTTAATGACCATGACAGGTTTGGATGTTGTCTTTGTCCCTAATTTTAATTTTGGAGGGGGCGGGGGGTTGAAACTGGGAGCGTTAGACTCAGTACTCATGTACAATGTTTTCAGGATAAGTATGGTACTGCATACTGCTTTCCACACTGATGATCATGACACGTAACAGATGAGAGAGAAGTACGTAAAAGTATTCACTGTATCTAAGATAACTTTGTGGGATCATTTTGTTCTAAATAACTTTCCATGATTGAAGAATGTACTATTGTTACTCTGCCATGAAAGTTTCTTCATGCAATGTGTATTGTCTTGTGTGTTATATTATTATATACCAATGTCCATTTTCCATATTTCAAATGACCACTTTATCTTTCTTTAACAGGTTTATTGAAGTATTATACTGCAGTGTTGTTTTAAGTGGTGTAATTACTTCAGTCTTCTCAATCAGTGACATGTTAAACAGCACAAACACCATGCTTTCTTATATGCAAAGATAAATTGGCAAGTTGTGCTGTGAAATGTAACTAAGGTTACCTTTTGATGTTGGGTTTGAAGATCTACAATGTCAAGTTTCAATACACTATTTTTTTACATTACCAATGAATATGTTTGTATTCGAATGAACATAACTGACAGAGCAATATTTGATATTGTCAATATAATAAGTATTTATGTTAATGCCAAAAGCATGCCTCTAAGGAGTCCATCTGCTAACAAAAACCGTGTTATTCTTTCACAAAGTTAATGATTCTACCCATTCTTGTGTACACCAAGAAAGCAAAACAAAAATTTCCCTTCAGTCATGGACCTTGCCCCAGTTATCAAGGTAGCATGCATTCTAAACAGTTAACTATCAATGATACCAGTAAATTTTGGCACATCTTGGTAGCAGAGTGCTTCCAATTTTTGGAAAAGTAATTTATTTCGAATGTCCCGTATGGTGCTCTATGCAGCTATGATAGCCTATCAACAATCTGTACAGGTGATCTCTTTTGCTGATAGCCTATCAATAGCCTGTACAGGTGACCTCTGTTGCTGATAGCCTATCAATAGCCTGTACAGGTGACCTCTGTTGTTGATAGCCTATCAATAGCCTGTACAGGTGACCTCTGTTGTTGAGGGCCTATCAATAGCCTGTACAGGGGACCTCTTTTGCATTTGTGTATAAGGAATGATGTATTCACCAAGAAGAGACATTGGTGCTTGAAGTAGTCACCTACTGTGTGTGAAAAAAAATGAGTTTTAGATGTACATATCTCTATGGCTGAAATTAAATGTAAAAGTTCAATTCCTTGTAATTTTTATTGTTTTTATTCCTTTAATGCTCTAAGTATTGTCTCTTCATAGGAAGCTGAGCCCACCATCTCTGACTAAAATTACTAAAGGGAGGCTTATCTGATATAATGTTAACACTATGCTGCACTTCACACTATAATACTTGAAATACAATAATGAGAAAACAACACTTCAAGTTGTTTTTATGTTGGCAGATTCCTTTTTTATTAGAGATATGAACAAGAAAATAAGAGATGTCTTTAGAAAATAAATATTTAAATAAAGAAATGCATAGATGACAAGAGGCCGGACAGGTTACCATGTAAGTAGTCTAAACCAGTAATTTGGAGTGCAGCATCATTCTCAATGTAAAACAGACTATTGCTCACTCATCTGTTAATAACTTGATTATTATTTAAATTTTTATAAATACCAGACATCTATGCCTTCACATAACCCTGAGAATAGCAGACTGTCCTCTATAAAGTTCATGAAATAAATCCGTTGGAAGACAATAAAAGAGTTGTAGAGAGGGCTTTTAGAAGATGTTTAGATGAAACCATAAACACTTAGTTAAAGAAATTCTTAAACAAATTGTAAGTGAGATATGAAAATCTTATAAATAGAGAAACCAATATTAAACATGGAAAGAGAACATTTTCTAAACAAATATTTTAGAACTCGGCATGACTAGAAATTATACTTCTACTGCAAAATGTAAGTACATACATAATTCGAAACAAACTTTCAAACTATTTGACAAATTTTAGGAAATACTGAACAGCAAAGTGACAATTGATTGCATACACTGTCATATAAATCATACTGTTCAATGATGGTTAACGACTTTTAAATAACCTGATATCTGCAAAGCAATCACATTGTCCGGAAGGAAATGCTACCCAGTCCAGATTGCAAGAATAACTAAGTTTCTAAACAAAAATAATAATATTATTAATAATAATTAGAAATTCACTAAGAATTGGTACAGATCAATAAGAACTTGATAAATATAAGGGTGGCAACCAGTTTATTTCAGAAAGCAATGCTTTTTCTTGCAAAATGTATCATCTAGAAATGAGAGTTGTGTGAAACAAGATCTAACATAACAAAATATATACACAGCATGTCAAGCCAATCAGTATGGATTTACTGACTGCCTTTCAGATTAATTTCAGTGTCCATTTTTTATTTCTCATTGACAAGCTATGAGGTCAAATGACTCATGTAACTTAAAATTACTAATTACTAGTCTGAACACCCTGAAAATTAACACTTTCAAATAATGAAAATATCCTTCAGAATTTAAAGCCCCATTATGCATTCCATTATAAATACGAACTAACAGATTGCTCGCTCTACAATAGTTTCTGGTACTTTTGTTCATTAAATAATCACACAATCTTGATGTAATTTTTTTACATTTTTTTTCCAAGATGAAAGCATGCATCTGATTCATGTTTTTATCTCAACCAAAACAATAACAAAGAAAAGGACAACTTTGTTTTGGTTTGAATTATTTATTTTGCTGGATATCTGCAAATACGCCAAACTTTGGACAACAAAGTACATCATTGTGATTGTGTGATTATTTACTCCACGCTAGTACTGGAGAAAGATTTAGACCATGGAGACTGAATGCAAAATGGGGCTTTAATAGAAAAACTTCCAACTCATAGGGACTGACAATCTACCAATACTACAGTATGCAGCTTATTTATTAGAAACCTTTAACTCTTGGTACAATAAAACCACAAGCTTTTCTTATGATGCCAACAGCTCTACTACCAAGAATATTCAAAAGAACTGAATTGATAATATCAGTTAACCTAATAATGACTTATGTCAGCTTCCTTATAATGATTTATGTCAGCTACCTTATAATGACTTATGCCAGCTACCTAGTGACTTATGTTAGCTACATTATAATGACTTATGTCAGCTACCTTATAATGACTTATGACAGCTACCTTATGACTTATGTCAGCTACCTAATAATGACTTATGTCAGCTACCTTATAATGACTTATGTCAGCTACCTTATAATGACCTATGTCAGCTTCCTAATAATGATTTATGTCAGCTACCTTATAATGACTTATGTCAGCTACCTTATAATGACTTATGTCAGCTACCTAATAATGACTTATGTCAGCTACCTTATAATGACTTATGTCAGCTACCTTATGACTTATGACAGCTACCTTATAATGACTTATGTCAGCTACCTAATAATGACTTATGTCAGCTACCTTATAATGACTTATGTCAGCTACCTAATAATGACTTATGTCAGCTACCTTATAATGACTTATGTCAGCTACCTAATAATGACATATGCCAGTTACCTTATAATGACTTATGTCAGCTACCTTATAATGACCTATGTCAGCTACCTTATAATGACTTATGTCAGCTACCTTATAATGACTTATGTCAGCTACCTAATAATGACATATGCCAGTTACCTAATAATGACATATGCCAGTTACCTAATAATGACATATGCCAGCTACCTAATAATGACATATGCCAGCTACCTAATAATGACTTATGTCAGCTACCTAATAATGACTTATGTCAGCTACCTTATAATGACCTATGACAGCTACCTTATAATGACTTTTGTCAGCTGTCACTGGCGATCAGGTTGGAAGCCTCTAACTGCTCACTCTCAGGTTTCTCTGCAATGCTTGGAGATCTCTCAACCGGCCCTGTCACTGAAATCTCTGATTTCCCTTCTGGACTGATCTCCTCAGTTTCCTTATTCACCGTCACAGTGTCAATGTTACTTGGACTGACTTCATCAGTCCTACTGCTGGTTTGCAATGAGTCTGCAGATATCGTGTGGCTGGTAGTATCAGTGACTTTGTTACCTTCCCGTTCATCCGATTCAGCGGGGTGTACATCTTCTGACTTTGAAGGTACAGCGTCACTACCCTGTGTGTCTACCATTAGTGCACTCATATCGTAGGTGTCCAAAGAGCTAACTAGTTCTTCTAACTTCTTAGCTTTTCTCAGCTCATTCTCATGAATGATTGTAAAGAGGTGTTCTGTCAAAGCTTCCTTCTTTTCTTCCATTTTGTGGAGGTGAATCTTTGCAGCTACAAATTCCTTTTCAGCAGTCTGATAACGTTTCCTGTATCAATGGTAAACATATAACCCTTTTCAAGAAAACAAGTTTTGATTATTGCTGACAGTGGTGTAGGAAGGTACTTTTGAGTGGGGGGGGGGGGGCTGAAGACTGATGGCCGGCCTGGGGGAGGGGTCTAAGAGGAGGGGGTGTCCCCCTCCCCTTTGGAATTTTTTGCATTTCCAGGTGGCCTCAGATACAATTTGGTGCAATATAGCACACTTCAACACCCACTCCATTTTGTAAACTTAATTTTGTATTTTCACCTGGCCTTAGATGCAATTTGGTGCTCCAAATGAGATTTTTTTTCTCCTTTGGAAATGAAAAAGGGGTTTTCTGACTTGCGGAGCGGGGGGGCGGAATGATACTTCCGCCCCTCCACATTTCTCACAGGGGGGGCTGGCGCCCCCCCAGCCCCCCCGGTTCCTACGCCCTTGATTGCTGACATACCATTACCTGGTAAAAGTTAAGTGAAATATTTACAAGTCCTTTTTTCGTCTATCCAGTAATGAGCATAGACTTGCTTCATGTGAACAAAACAAAAAATACTTCTTCAGCTTTATAGCTTTTTATACTACTGCTGTTCACACTAACACCAAAGGTGGACAATGTCTATTTTTCCTTATTCCTAAAACCAGTACAACTGACTCCAAGTAGTCAATGTTGTTTATTTGTTTAAATACTTTCTGCTAGTTGCCAGGAAGGCATCATAACCAACCCATGATATTATCAATGTTGTTTCTTTGTTTACATACTAAAAGCTAGTATAAACAAAAAAACAACATTGATATTAGCTACTACCGGGAATGCAATGTTTATATCCAACATTGAGTATTATCAATATTGTTATTTGTTTACATACTTTCAGCTATTGGATTGGAGAATTCTTACATACTTCAGCTAATACCATAAATGTAGGTGTGGAGAATGCTTTCATACTTTCAGCTCCTAACAGAGATGTATGGTTGGAGAATGCTTACATACTTTCAGCTACTAACAGAGATGTATGGTTGGAGAATGCTTTCATACTTTCAGCTACTAACAGAGATGTACTGTATGGTTGGAGAATGCTTACATACTTTCAGCTACTATTGAGTATTATCAATGTTGCTATTTGTTTACATACTTTCAGCGAGTGGATTGGAGAATGCTTACATTCTTTCAGCTACTTCCATAGATGTGGGGTTGGAGAATTCTTACGTACTTTTAGCTACTACCAGAGATGTAGGGTTGGAGAATGCTTACATACTTTAGCAACTACCAGAGATGTAGGGTTGGAGAATGCTTACATACTTTCAGATACTACCAGAGATGTTTGGTTAGAGAATGCTTACATACTTTCAGCTACTACCAGAGATGTTTGGTTAGAGAATGCTTACATACTTTCAGCTACTACCAGAGATACATACTTTCTGCATCATGATATCTGCAGTGAATCTTGAAATTACTCACTCTGCATCTGAATAGTTACGACTTGCCTCTTCAATCTTATCTCTTAAAATGCTGACATCATTTGTCAAAAGATTCTCAATTTTACTTAGTTCTTTCTGGACAAAAGCAAGTCTTTTGGATTCTTCTTGGGTCTTCTTTTTCCTAGAGAAAAATAAAATTGTCATAGAATGGGGTCCATCCATCCAATATAGTAGGCATTAGGCCATAGCAATAAATGAAGTACATATGTCGAGTGTTATGACAAAATGTTGAAAAGGAAAATCATGTAATGTTCATATTGTTATCACTGGTATCATGACACCATTTAAGTGCTCGATAGAAAAGTCGACTCAAAAGCACTGACCAGGATGAGAGAAAGATCTATGAAAAGCATTGAATGAATAATTGTGTATCCGTGTGTAGGGGCATGCGCCAAGTGCAGTTTCTGCAGGAGGGAAAAATATATTTTTAGTTTGTACACCAACTATGTAACTTTACTGAGACTAAACTGAGAAACTAAATTGAGGTTAGGCACGAATGGATAGAATACTTTCTTTAGATGGAAGCAGGAAGAACAAAATGAGACTATGGTGGAGGACACTGCCCCAGACCTAGTGCCACCCTCCCTTACTAGAACCCATCCGTGGCCATGCTGTCACCTGAGAATGGGTTTAGCTTGTAACCGCTCTAACATAGGGGGTTCCTAAGTTATGGGGCCCCGTCCCTGTCCCTTCACCAGCCGAATCTCCGTTGATTGTTCATTTTATACTTGAAATGAATTAATGGTTCATATAGATTTCAGTGCGTTGTATCATGCATCATGAATCCCTGATTTGTCCTGGAACTGGAACTGTGACTAAACGAGGCTGTGTGATTAGCTTTAGAACTGTGACTAAAACTAGCTGGGTGATTGGCTGATTGGTCCTTTTATTCTGTGATAGCTGTGTGATTGGTCCTTATGAGCTGTGACTAGATCCAACTGTGTGATTGGTGATTTTTGAAATTTCTGTCCCTCCCTACAGACTGCTTAAAAAGGAAATGTTCCTCAGAGAAACCTGACCTTGACAGGAGATATGCAACAGTTAGGCTTGGGAAAGAAATAACAATAAGAAAACCAGGTATACAATACAGCTTACCTATTTTCTAGAGCCTTAAATAACAATGCTTTCTTTTTCTTATTGTCCTCCTCCATTTCCTTTTGTTGTTCCTGAAGCTGTTGCAACTTTGTAAGTTCACGTCTAGGGTATAAAATAAATGATAATTCACAAACAAAATAAACTTACTTAAAATTATTTTCATTACATTTATAATCATAATTACTTATTAATGAACAGACATATATCCCAAGCACATCCATAGCAGATATATCTGTTTTCTGCTTAATTAAAGGGAATGCAAATAAATTCCTCTAGAAGGGATAAATAAACTTACAGAAAATGCGACACCTATCAGAAAGACAAAATTAGTGCCTGAAGCTACCTAAAAAGCCACTTTCAACATCTAGTCCTAATTAGATAAAGTAGTTTGATGATGAATAATTTTTTTCATGATAAACTTTTCTGCACTACAGGAAATTACTAACTATGTCATTAAGGTTTCTTGAAAACTCTGTTGACTTTTATACCCTTAGTTGTTGCTTTCTGCATAACATGTTGCATCTGGTATGTTTCTTTTATAGTACTCTGTACAAGGAATTCATCAAAATGCACATTAACTCATTGCATTACAGTATCCAGTACATAAATGATTTCTACATCATAGAGAAAAACAACGACAAAACAGTTGTCTATGAGGTTTTTTTTTCCCCATACAAGAACAGCTTGTGGATATATAAGCTGTTTGCAAAACAACTTATGTAGAAACGGCTGAATAGCAGGAAGCCACATGCAAAATATGAGAGACAATACAGTTTCCTATCTGTAGATATCATGTTTACAAGGATTACAAGTTCTGACCCCTGGTGACCTTAAATAGACTCTGACCTGCACCAAATTGTGCAAAAACTTTACACTACATATGGCTATCCTACCATGCATATATGAGCTCTTCTGGAGTTACAGCATTATTGAGATTTCTACATTTTGCCCTCTGCTGACACCAAATAACCTTTTACCTTCACCCAAAACAATATAAATGCTTCTTGTACAAATTATTGGGAAGCCACATGCCAAATATGAGAACTGCAGAGGTTACCTATCTTGAGATATCGTGTTTACAAGCTAGGGCATTACACACACACATACACCTATTGCAAGTATCCAAAAAGAAAAAGCTTTATGACCTCCTTTTCTTAGGATCATTTAGTTTTGATCTATATTATGTGTATTTATTCACACACACTTAAGAGAGTAACAAGAGTTGAAACATTTGCACCCCAGGTCCTTTTGCAGAATCAAATAATTTCCATAAATGTCTGAATTGACCTTGTTAGTTAAAGTCTCAATACCTGTGTGCTCATGAATTTCTGAAAACAAACTTCCAAGGTAGATTCAGTGTTTCTAATTCTAAATGCAATCTGACCAGGTGGGTTTAATGGAGAAAAGCTGAAGCAATCAAAAGAAATTTATTTTCTGTTGCCCTTATGGCCCGAACGATTTACCGTAGAATCACTGCGACCACCCATGTTAGTGTGTTCACAAATATAAACAAATATAAACAAAATAGTCTACACATGCAGCCCAATCAAGATTTTAATGCAGTCCTTTACTTGTATCGTCCACAAGTTAAAATTCCACGGAGGAAACGTCTGAAAACACCTATTCATTGCAATGGAAGGAAATGACAAAATTTGAAATGACACAATTTTGAGGGAGAGATACTATATAAGAGAAGGGACCTAAGACAGGCTAGCCACGAAACTGAAAGTAGTCCTAGGCCCAACGGTCATAAACAAAACAGAGAGATTTGGTTGGTGCATGATCTGTTGGGCAGGACATGCAAATTTGATTGAAGTTTGTAGAATCTACAGACTCTTTAATAAATCTGGCGACTTTTATTCAGCTCAAAATGTTTAACGACAGATAACTCAATAAAAATAATGAATTTTTATATGAAAATTGGATAGAACAGTGTCATTTTCACTGAGCTTTTAGTGCAGTCAGCTGGAAAGGTCAAAGTTTAAGTTTGGCAAACAAGTAATGAGACTTTAAAGCAAAAAAAAAAACACTTACTGTTTCCCCACATCTTCATCCAGTTCTTTTAAAGCTGCTTCTCTCTCTAACAAACCATTCTCAGTTTCTTGGACAACTGGTTGGTCCACCACTTCTTTGTGTAATTTAGATGGTGGTTCAACTTCTCTCTACAAATAGGATAAGGGGTCAAGCAATATGAAACTTCTAGCAGAGCTATGAGGAAATTTGTACCAACTTGTTTTTTAATATGCTCAATTGTACTAGACCAATCAAGCAGTGTGTAAATTTAGCGGTCGTCCGGTCGTCCGAGACGACCAAATTACCTGCCGGACAACCAAAACTTGTCAAATCGTGGAGTACTGGTTGCCCGGCGGACAACCAAAAACTTTCGCAATGGCTGGTTAATGTTCCGTGAGACAAACGGAAAAAGACACGGAAACAAGCGTGAAACCAAAAACGTAAATGACATTTCACATAAGAAGAAACTCATTCCAAACTCCACCTTCATCTAATAAATAATATACGTAGAGGTATACGCACGTTCTATTAGCCTGAGGAAGGCCAAGCCCTCACATTGACATGGACCACTCAGACCAAGATTCATGGTATTTTCTGTTCCGTCCGTTTGTCAACAGAGGCCAATCAGAGTTCAGGTTAACCCCCACGGGCAAAGACCCCGCCCATCCACCACATTTTTTTTGAGAAACAACACCAAGTACACACTTACAACTAGGTCAACGGAAAACATAACAAAACACATTTTTGAACGAACATCTTTCATTATTTCTTTTCAAAAAACCACAGTTAGTATTAGTACAGTAGGTCATACAATAAACGTAATTGGTGTTCGATCGGGACGCAAGCTTTTTTTTACAGGACACAAACTTTTTCGGGGGCTTGCGTCCCTGGGACGCAAACTTTTTTTCGCTAATAACATTACTGAAACTGAAACACTAGACCAGTACTATGACGCACCTACAGCTTACCACGTGGTTATTGTATCGTTACGCCCTGCAGCAAAACATCATGTACCTAACTAATGTACACAATCTTTGCTACAGTCAGCATTATTAGAAAATAAAATCCAGCAAGGCCGCGGAAAGAAACACAGAATTTGATCTAGAATCCATGAAATAGCTCAACATTCACATTTCCAATGATAAATTACTATAGCTTTACAGGACGACCAAAATATCAGCAGGACAACCAAAAATTGGTGAGCTGGTTGTCCTGGGGCCAACCACTTCAAATTTCTTAAATTTATAATTTATAATTTATTTGTAATGGTTTGAAAAAGCAACCACACGTTTTTAACCAAACATGTAAATAAATCATTTAGTCATTGTCAAAGCCACAATGTTCTTGTACTTAATAAGGTGAATCCAAACACCACATCTACAATTCATTCAAGCTTTACTTTGGGAGTCATCATTTGACCTCAAATGATATCTGACCTACACAGAAGAGTTGCGAGTTATCCTGTTTGATTTCAGATGATGACCTCAAATGACATTTGATCTAAAAAGACAATGTGTGCCTAGTACTAACTTTTATAAAGTTTTCAGAGTTTGACCTATATGTTGACTTCAAGTGACCACTGACTCACACCAATGTCAACAAGGTTTTGTTCTCACCAAGGAAGGTCTGCATACCAAGTATGAACTTCAACAAAGATTCACTTTTTGAGTTACAGCAGTTACAATGTTCAAAGACTTTGAACCCTGTTGACCTCAAATGAACTTTGAACTCCACCAATGTCTACAGGGATATAGTACTCATCAAGGAGAATTTAAATACCCAGCATGAACTTCAACCAAATATGATTTTAAAGTTACCAGATACGCAAGGTTTGCAGACTTTGACCTCCATTTCCAAACGATTCGTCATGAGCAATTTACGAACCAAGTATGAACTTCATATACAGATTTCCTTTGGACTTATTGTGCTCACAAGGTATTTTGACTTTGGAATCTGTAGACCATCATAACCTTTGACCTCTACAAACAAAGACAGAATCCTTGTTTTCACTAAGACGGATCCACATAATTATGTTTTCAAATATTGAACTCTCTTGACCTGAAATGATCTTTAACCACCACAGAAAACAATAAGATTCTTGTAGTCATTTAATTGGATGCAAATACCAAGTATAATATTAAACTATCATACTGTACATACTTTTGAGTTGCAGAGTTAACAAGCCAAAGCATCAGACACACATATACACAGCACACAAATGGATACACACATAAGCGTCAAGCCATCATCTGAAGATTCCATTGCTTTGGCAAGGAATGAAGAACGTACTGTTAAGAAGTTGTCATTTGGTTATACTCAAATACACTTATGCTGAAAGGTAGTCAGCCATCTGAGCTATCTACCCCCTCCCCCCCCCCCCCACTCTGTAAATAAATGTAACTTTCATTGTAACATAACCTGTTTTTCTGTGATGAGAATGGACAAGCACATTAAAGTCTGTTACTTTGATTCAGAGACCTATCAACAGTATAGATCACACATTGAGGAGAGGACCGCCAGGCAGCACCCTCTCAAAAACATGGAAAACCACTATATCTAGGCAAAGTAAGACTGAATTTACATCAACTCACTTTCGTTTCTCCATTATGACTATTTTTCTTTGTAGGGGATTGGATTTCCTCCCAAGCTTCACTTTCAGGTCTGGAAGGCAAAGTCAGTCTTTGACTTTCTGGTAAAAGTGGTTTCCCACTTTGGTTTGGGATCTTTTTGATGGTTGGTGGGGCTCTGCCTCTGTTACCTAACGGACGACCTCTCTTGCTGGAGTTTTTTTGTCCTTTTGATGTTCGCATGGATGTATTCTCCTCTGTAAAGGGCAATTAAAAATTAAATAGGCTGTACATAGATAACAGACTGAAACTTCCAAAATGGTGAAACAACATGGCTGCTGCTTGTTCCCACAGTATGCCCATTTGTTCATTGAACTTCTTCTACGAACAACCATAATTGGTTGTCCAATAAGATTAATTTGTGTTCATGGAGGTATCGCTGTAAACAAACTGGGTTTTTACTTCAGGCTCTTTCACAAAAATTGAGATGCCTTAGTATATATATATGTGTATATGTGTGTCTGGTCATTCCCTGGACTTCTTTTCAAAACATCAGTATTGTCAGCCATCCCAATTTTGTCTCACCATTCCTTACAAACGTAAGCCATACATAGTGGATTCCAGCTAAAGTGCCATATTGACTTTCACAGACACTTCAAATGTTATCTCTGTAACCTTATGAGATCGACTCAGATACGGTCATCATTTTAAATGACGAGACCTTTTCATTGTATTAATAACCCTCAATATCATAAAACTATGAACCTGACATTTTCTTTTACACAGAATGATCTCTTTCATTAAAGCAGCAATTTGCGTCCATTTCTGTGATTTTTCACAACCTCACTGACTCCACTATGCCATAACTAGCTTATCTATTTAAATTTTACTTCAAATGGTGGCATAAAAGTCGAAAAATTTGCAACTTTCATCTTTGTTTTTCTCCAAGATATTTTCCATTGGGATCCCAATACTGTAAACCTCGCCCATAATATGAATATTTAAACACTACGAACGTCATTGACCAATACGTAATATAACATCATGCTTGATTTGTGTACAGTCTATATGGCAGTTGTACAAGGGAGTTGCATAACAACTCCCTGGTTGTACCAACGCAAAGTTTTGAATCTATTTTTAGCAACGGTTCATAACTAAACCTGCATCTCTGATTGGTTGAATCCAAACTAGTGGATTTGGGGGGAACTGTATGCGATTAATTTTGTATGAGGAATTTGTCGTGGACACTCTTCTCATTATCTGCAAATATCCTTAATTACTCGCCAATTAACGTTGTTGGCAGGGAAAAACTTGGCTAATATCTTAGTTTGCTGTTTTGTGATTGATATATGTAAAAAACTTGATGGACAATTCCAAAAAGTAGAAAACGGTGCCCAAATGCAAAATGCTGCTTTAAAGCAGTACTGCTTCTGTACCTGTTGTTTCTTTCATCTTCCTGATTTGGTCTTCACTAAAGCCACTCCATGCCATCTTGGATGAAAGACTTTGTACCTTGATTACCAGTGTTTTTGTTCTTCCTAACACAAACTATGAAGTTCTGTCTGGATTCATGGTATTCAGCTGACCATCTCATGAGCCTCCTTTTCTAGACAGACTGGTATATTACAAATAAGTAGCTACCTAAAGTAATGCTGTAAAGATTTTAAGAAAAAATATCAATTATTCCTAATAAGCTTCATAACAGAAAGCATCACAGATACGTGTACGTACTGATACATGTACTGAACTCCATTATGCTTTGTATTACATTACTTTCAATTAGGCAATACAAATCAGTTGGGTATTAAGAACAGCTCTTAAACCTTTGTTCACTAATGATGTTTCACAAATAATGTCTTAGCAATTTTAAAAATGGTTCGCATAACTGAAGTGCTGTAGAATATCAGACCCATTCCCCTTTTGAGGGGTTGCCACTTTGTCAGTCTGTGACCTATGACCATTAAATCACTCCATTGCTTTATAATTAGATAGGGACCAATTGAAAATTTCCTGATCAAGGTATGTGAACCTGAATGTTTGTGGAAGGGCCAGAGGCGAATGAAGGATTTTATAAAGGTGGACTGTATTGGAGTCACTGAAGTCGAAACCTATGAGGGTCGTTCCCCAGAAAACAAAGTTAACTTTAAACTGTCAAAGGTGCATTTCGAGGCATATTAAAACTATTGATCAGGTCTATATCAGAGGCCCTAAATGCATGAATTTGCTAACAAATACTTATTGTGAGGTTGGAAGGGGGAGGGAACGAGGATGCATCAGTAGTCCAATTCTTCCCTTGTATAATTAAGACATACCCCAACTGACCGTCAGAAGTGAGGGCCATGCCCTTTGCGCGCACGCAACTGGCAAGAACAGGATTGTAAACAAGAGATATTATCGAGGGGAACCAACCAGCAATATTCTTGAGTGGTTTTACATTGGTTTCATTGCCATATAAAAGGCACTTGGCCTAAATCCAAACTTTGTGTGCAAATTGTTATGCTATTTAGGAAAAGGAGATTGACCAACTCTAGTTAATACTTATACTACTTCGGTATTACTACTACTAGGCCTATGAAAATCCACTTTTTTATTTTAGAAAGGTTGAGTAGCCTACGCACTGTGGTGACGCGTACGAAACTGCCCTGTGTTAGTTGGTGTGTTTTTACTTCTAAGGGCCATATATTGGTCACTTTTAGTTAATAGCGGTAACAAGAACGAATCAAAGAATTTATACAATGAATAGCGAGCCTAACTTTGGTTTAGGCCTAACTCGGTGGTACTGTTATTATTTACTGATTCAGCGATGTAAATGTTTGGTTAGCTAGCTAACCAAAACTGAGGCCTTAAAGTTACGGTAAGATGTCAACTTTTCAAATGACGTTACCTATGCAAAGAGCAACAATAGAAGTTTCCTATGTTATCTTCATACTAAAAAATCAAAGGAATAAAAGTACTTTTTTAGAAAAGTGACCCGAGATACCTGTCACGAAATCACCCTAAAGAAGTATGACATGACACGTACGACCAATTCTCTGTGGTGTGTAGTGTGAACGATGAATGTTGCAGCCTGCGTACATCCTGTAGCTACGCCGCAGTCTGCTAGACATACTGGTCGTGGTAAATCGTGGTACACGTACTTCTACAGCATGAAAGCTTGCTACTGTATGTTTAATGCAATCTGAATCATGTATGAACCTAAAGAAGGACTGAACCCCAATATTGGCATCGGTTGCATTGATGGTATCAGTGAATGACAGTGGATATGAACGTTCTGTAAATGTCAACTAAGATTATTTCAAATATCGACTGTTTCGTCAAAATTCCAACATTTTATTTCCTTTGGCTTTTTTTAAAGAGTCATCAAGTTGGGTTTTTTTTTCATAGTAAAGTATTGACTATTTATCTTCAATTTTGACTTCGAACTCGATCATTAGCTCACGTGTGCACGGAACTGTACAGTTCCGAATAGGCACTTCTTTTCAAAATTTCGACTTCATGTTTATCGAAATTATTTTGATCTAGACAGTAGAAATGTTTTATTTCAAAAATCAGTCTCTTGTTTTCTGACTGTTGTATATCCAACTTATATATGTCCTCAAAATAATGCTTAAGTTTGATTTGTTTCTTTGAAATTTTGCACTTTCATCTCATTTTTTATCCCCAAAATTGGAATTGTCACCTTCCTATGAAAACAGTTCTACACAAACTGTGGACCTTTTCATTGACAATTTGCCTTTCTATCGAAATTTGAAAGGTCAAAATATGAAATGAAAAGTTCATCATTTGATCGTCTGTCATATGTGTTCCTGGACGTCGTAAGGATACATGTTAAAATATTAATCATTTAAGTAACCAAAAGAGAGGAGAAAAGTACCAGTGACCCTTCATAAAGCAAAGTAGAAAACACATGGGCTCAATGCATTCTGGCCCCATCCGAGTGTACAACACCCACCCCTCCCCCCCCCCACCTTCTCCCAATGGACGCCCAGAAAATAGAGCACCAAAGAGTGGCTTTGAGGTATACAGATGATATGATATGATATGATACACCTCGTATTACGCTTCCACCCGAAGGTGCTTCAGCAGACTAAGGAAATCCTTAGTCGGAAATTATTGAGGTTCCAAGTTTTTGTGCGTGGAAGGACACCGGCGAAACTCGCCTTCTCTTTTCGAATAGTGCCCTGAAGTAACGAGGCAGGGGTGTGTAGTCCTGCTCCCGGGACCGCAATTTAACGTCCCCTCCGAAGGACGTGAGTACCGCTTTCCACGTGTAGCCACTTTCCTACCACGAGAAAGGAGCGGGGTGAAAATTGGTGTCAGTGTCGACACCGAGGTTTGAACCAGGGACCTCAGGTACTGCAGACGTGTACTCTCCCGTTCTGCCACCTCACCGCTCTATTGAGGTATACAAATCAGTCAAGGGTTAACAAGATTACTGAAAATACCAAAGCGCTTCATACACACACACATGTGAAAATATAATGTGAAAGGATGTCATAAAGAAAGGCAAAATAGGATATGAAACCGAAAAAATGATAGCTAGGATACAAGCTTTTTTAAAAGCCAGCTGTAATTTATATAACAATCAATCTTTAACAGTGACAAATAGCCTGCCGGAAAAAGGTGACGCAGTGAACCAATATTTTATTTTACAATATAGTTTCCACACTATTAATTCGTCTCAAAATAACTCAATACTCGTACTTTCACAGCAATGCTTATAATTCGGACTATCGTATAATACTGCTGAATTATCCTTCAATGCCATAAAGTGCATCGCTACTTAGAAAAGGGTTGCCAAAAACAATTTCCCTGCCTGATCCCGCTTCCAAAAGCGTGATCTTAATACACCGATGGTAAATAATTAAAATTAAAGTTGAAATTTTAAGCACAATGGCCCATTGTATGAAAATGCAAGGAATTGATTACAAAAGATCGAAGAAATAAAGCAACTGGAAAGTTTGTTGAAGTCCGAATTTAATATGCAACCTTTACTGACTTCTTCAATACATATATTCAGGGGCGGCGATCTGTTTCAAATATTGGGGGGGACATTTGCTTGGATGCAGGCGAATTACTATCTAAGCGGAGCGCCACCATTGGTTGGCGCGCAGCGTACAAGAAAATTTCTGGTTTTGATAGCCCCCCAGATCACCAGAAATGGCACTTCTCGGGCTTGAAAACGACCAACCAGATGTACACTTTTGCCTGAGAACCAAGTTTTTCCTAATAGTTTTTTTTTTTCATTCATAACCTTTTTTCAAGATTGTCACCAGTCACATATCATGTTCGACCTCATTGCTGCTCCTGTGGATCATTGCTTTTGTAGGTAATTCTACGTAACGCCCCACAATACCCGTCAGCCCCACTTTTCAAGGTTTTAAGCCCATTATTTGTTCAGAATTTGAATAATAAATTCACTTCAAAACATACACATAATGTTGCACAAAATTTCATCTATGGACAATATAAAAAATATAAAAAAAAAACCTCAGCCCCTACTAGACCTGTCGAAATTGCACGAGTAGAGGGAAGTATGATGAAGAATGTTGGTCAAGGAATTTTCGAAAATTCAGACACAGTTAAATTATTGGTGTACAAATATTAAAACTTCTTATAACGGCTACTTTAAAACTTCGATATCATAGAAAATACCACAAAAATATGCTCGAGGGGGAGGGCGGTCTCCACCCTTCACCCCCCTTCCTTGGCTACGCACATGCATTAAGAAATCTTGTAGGAAACAGGCCAAATGGAAACCCAGTGAACCCATTTTGATGTGGATCATATATATATATGATTGTACGTACTTACACTCATACACAAGATGCAAACCAAATTTCATTACGGATGCAGTCCGTCTAGCTATTCATTTCGAGAAAAAAAAAGTAAAAACTACTTTCGGTCATATATAGTAACAAATTGTGACACGGTTAGACAGGCGCCTTGCGAGGAATTTGCCAAGGGAGGGGCAAAGCTTGTACCCAGACTTTCTAATTGTAGCGCCACCATAAGTTGGCGCGAAGCGCAAAAGAAAATTTTCGCCGAAAATGCCTCCCAGATCGCTGGAAATGGCACTTTCCAGGCCTTGTAAGTTGCATCTAAGCATTTTCTATTTTGAAATTACTAGTGATATCATAAAAAAATACAGAACATATGCTTAAAAAAAACTATGCCACCAAATATTGGGGGGATATTAGATACTATATCCCCCCCACCTAAAATATTGGGGGGGACATGTCCCCCCGTCCCCCCCATGATCGCCGCCCATGCATATATTGTAATTGTGGTACCGTTCTCGTATTGGAAATTCTATTTTCATTAGTCATACCAAATAGACTGTATTGCGAGTGAGGGAAATTTTCTTGGGCTGCCTCATTCTGTAGTAAAGCATCCATTTGATAAACTTGACATTGGCTATCTAGTAGAAATCTTCAAACCAAATTAAAGCTCTGAGTAAAATCATGACGTAACCAAGCAGTATTTTTTGTGTGTGTATACAACCGGTTAAGTTTTTGACATTCCTGACTACTCCAGCGTACGCCCGAATGCAAACCGAGAAAGGAAAGCCGCTTGGAATTCAACTTTCAATGAGCAATAAGTATGGCAGAAATTAGTTTTTCGCATCACATCATCAGTGGTTTATGGCTCTGATAGACTGAATCTGGAAACGTTACACATTTAGCGTTCCATAGTATTATGGTAATCGCCCTCTATTTCGTGACGTATTGAACAAAGTGAATATCATATGCACGCGGTATAAATTGAGAGGAAAAGCACGCTGTACTGGCCGCCTGTTACGCGTCACCTAGTCTCAACTGGAAATAAGCACCAAAATCACACCACATTAAGACCGATTTTCTGATTATTACCGAACTTGTTGCTTCATTAAGGTTATGAAGGAATGGATGGCAACGTAGGAGACAACGTTAAACTCTCCGAAGCAGTTCAAAGAGCTAAGGCAGTGAGTAATGACGATTGCAAAATTTTTATCCACCATGTTGGCATTTACGATGTAGGCCTAACAGTGTAAGCTATGGTAACTGTTTACTTACACTAGTAGAAGTATGTAAGGCTTCGAGCTTTAGAGTCCAGGCAACGCCTTAGGCTTACGTTACTTCGTTATGCACGACTTTGCCGTGGCCAGTATGCACTTACCATCATCTTACCATTAAAGCATTATAATACATTCCGTGCAAAAACCGATGCCTATCATGACGCCTGATATTGGGCTAGGCTAGCCTCATTAGGTCTATCACAGTATCAGTTTTGACAGGTACTAGGTAGACTAGGCTAGGCCAGCAGGGTGCTGGAATTTTCTCCAGAGTTACTTCAGCTTTAGATTCATAGCAGCTGTCTTTTCTATAGCAGAAAGTACTGTTGTTATAAGTTGTGGGGTAGCCAGTTTGTTGGAATACCACATGACAAGTATTTGTCTAGCCTAGGTTTAACTGAAGAATTAAAAGTGGAATGATCACATTAGATTCTGTAGCTAGGCTAGGTATTTATGGGCACCATCATTCTCCGTGCACCGTACTTTCTGCTGACACATAATGGTGCTTTCCACAAATTTATCTGCAGAACATAAAATTTTTGTCAGCGGAATATACCAATGTTTTGGGAGAGGAGCAGAATGGCTTTCTGAACTGATTTAGGAGGATGGAGAAGATAGAATTTGACTGTAGCAGGATAGAATTTAGCTTCAAGACTAGATTATTATTAGGATAGCTCAGATTCGGAAGAGGAATAATGATTTAGTACAAGTGGCGGTGATAATTAATTTTAGTTAAACAGCGCCACCTTATTTGGTTGTAGTTTTTGATATGGCATGAAGTTGAAAAAGGTGAGCTGCCGTAACAATTTGGTCTCCCTAAGTTTCATCCTTTAGGAAGTATCGTTTGTGATATTTTCTCATTAATCTGTCATATTCTTTATATTTATTCTTGCCCTTTAATGTCAACTGCCACCGCCTTGTACTTCTTTCAGTGTAGGACTTTCACGGTCGTCTGAGACCACCAAAAAATGGAGGCTTTGAAGAATTATTGAGCCTAATTATATTTCATTAAAAACGAAAGTCAATATAGTTAAATAGTTTCTGAATAACACCCAAACCATTCATAAATTATTTAAAAACATGCGCGATATATTAACTTTACAACATCGTTAACAAAAATCTGTTACACTAATAAAATCGTCTAAAGTTAGTTTCTAATAATGTACCCAGAAAATAAATGAGACTCGTGGCTAAATATCAATGCAATGCATTTTGAAGGGTGTTGTAACAACAGTCGATCAGACACTGACAGTCTATTGGCCAAGTGAAACTGCATTGCTGCACAATGGGGGAAATCTAGCCTATACCGCTGAATTTGTGACGCAGTTATAAGATATCCATGGAATACTTTCAGTATTGCTGTTATCTTCGACCACATGGTTGCCTAACAGCACACTAAGTCAATGGGGGAAACCTAGCCTATACCGCTGAATTTGTGACGCAGTTATAAGGTATTCATGTAATACTTTCATTATTGCTGTTATCTTCGACCACATGGTTGCCTAACAGCACACTAAGTCAATTGGGGAAATCTAGCCTATATGCTGAATTTGTGACGCAGTTATAAGGTATCTATGGAATACAATAATATTATTAGCAAAAAATAGTTTGCATCCCAGGGACGCTAGCCCCCGAAAAAGTTTGCGTCCCGTAAAAAAAAGTTTGCTTCCTGATCGAACACCAAAATTTTACGTTTATTGTATGACCTACTGTATCAATGCTAGCGTAGTATCACTTTCACTGCCTATATTTTGTGAATGTTATACACAATATAATAGGGCAGATGGCTCAGTGTCTTAGCTTCGGTGTTTGACATGGGCGGCCCGCCCAAATCCTCCTTTTGCCCACCCTGCCATTTCAAACAATTTTTACTCCAGCCCCCTCTTCATCCGCCCTTGTCCTTCCCTATTTGCCAACTCCATGGTCAATTGGACCACGAAAAAGTTTGCAACAGAAACTACTGTGGTATGAATGCACATTTACATTAGCAACTCTTATTGAAGAGAAAAGAAACATACTGTGAGATATACTGTAATATCCTTGCAGGATCAGATACTGTATGTAAGCTTCCCACAAAATTCATAGGTTGTCTCAACTCATAACATTTTTTTATCAAAACAGTGATTAAAATATTACATGATAGTCTCAGAAACAATTCAAGTGCATCTTTGTACCACCAGTGCGGGGCTGGAAAACCTTGCGAACCTTCCGAACCAGGTTCGCGGGAAATTCGCGATGCTCGCGGGAAATCCAGCCTGGCTGGAGAAAACAAAAATTGGGGAAAAAACGGGACGAAACTTAAAAAAAAAACACGAAGGAGCAAAAAGTACATCTGTAAAAACAATAAGGAAAATTTCAGAAGAAAAATTTTAGAAACAAAAGAAAAATGTCCAGAAACTGTGCTCGCAATTTTAGTCACAATAGCCTATAATGAGTAATGATGTGTCCCCAACCCACTCACAAGGGCAATGTCACACGAACACACACGGCCCAGCGCGGGAAGCTTGCTGTAATAAATCAGCCTCGCGGGAAATGTTTTGAACAATATTGCCATTCCACATTGTTTTATACTTATATTGTTTGTTAGTTAGTAAACGTTTTCTTTCGTATGAATTTGACTTCAATTCAGTGTTCCCTCTAAGGTGCGGGATTCCCTTCAACTGACTCAGTAATCCCGCAAAGAAAACATTTGTCTGCTAGAAATCCCTGCATCGTTTTCTTGCATTCGCGATAAGTTTATACTCAATGCACAACGTATTCACTTGACAGAGAAAAAACTCTGAAAGATCCATCAAAACACTTTCCAAAAATTCACGCGAAACTGGCATATCGTGCTAAATGCAACTAATGTCATGTAAACAAGGCTCTAGTACACCCATTTATGAAAAAACTGTAAGACAACATCTGGTGTTAAGCTGGGGGTTAAAGAAAGTATTTTCTAGAATTTCCAAAAATACGGAAAAAAATAATATCCTACAATAGTTAAGTGCATAGCAAATAGCCTAACCACCTCGTCGGTTACGGATCTCACGTTAACTACAAAAAAACAAGTAATTGTATTTTGCGAACTTGACGTTTTCTACAAGAACATGGAAATAATATTAAGCATTTAGTTTATAATGCCAAGTGGCCTAAAACATGTTTTATTACAAGGTTTAATTTCATAAAGATGGCCATAGCTAGTGGGGCCTCGATGTGCTGCGTGTCTAGGTATTGACTGTACCTCGTGTATCATGGGGTAATAATGGTGTAATACGCCATGCAACGTTTCTTGGAAACTTGCCAAAAATGTTAACAAACAGGTGTTAGGTTAGACAGGGGATGGGCGTGCAGTTGTTTGGTAAGGTACGGTACCTAGGGAAATTCGCAGCACATGTACAGTATCCTACCGTGTATTTATGTAGTATATATGTATAGGGGTAAACCGTACTGCAGTTGTAAACTGATGTACGTATTGTGTGTGCTGTTCATTGTTAGGCAGTCTATAAACGGGGCTTTGCCGAACGCTGTTTGTTTCATAATATCTTGAGTTGTGTAAGTTAAACTTTTTAAAGATTGTAAGACAGATTAAATATCTTTTCATTTTATAACGTAATATAGCTACTCTAACTTGTCATTTGAAACATTTCAACAGCTTCGTGACAATTTAAATTAAAAAATGTTGTCAGTATTTTGCATCCTCAACTGCGAATTTTTTATCACCAGACACGCAAAAATACCAAAATTTTCCGGGGTCTTTGCCCCCTGACTCCCACAAGGGGTTCCACCCCTTGACCCCACCAGGGCCCTAGGGCGGGCCCCTGGACCCCGCGCCTTTATGCTCGCACGCTACGCGTGCTCGGCGTGTTCGCTGCGCGAACACCGGCGGGAAATCGGAAGTGTGTTCGCGGGAAATTGAACAAGGTTTTCCAACACTGCACCAGTGATTGTTGTCACAATGTATGTAACAATATGAGACAAGGCCTAACATTATGATATTTGAGTGCACACATATGATAGCCTTTAGCACAAACTTTGTTATCTCTACACGTGGAGGGTAAACATTGCAAGTTATTGTTGTTAAACAACATACTTTGTGTTTATTGAGCACAAGAAATGCAAGAATGTTTGCAGACAATCGGTAGGGACTATTAGCCAATTAAATTACAAGAATCTTTGTACAGCATCATTGTCTATTTTTTGCATGAAAATCTCCATAATGAAGTTTTGGTAACCCTGTACCTTGCGGTTGATTGTTATGATAAATTTATTTTCTAACAAATTCAATGATCTGTAGGAGTAGGAGAACTTTTTAGGAGAGGTTCTTTTTAGAAGAAGTTGTTGTTTTTTTTTAAAAGAAATAATGAAAGATGTTCATTCAAAAATGTGTTTTGTTATGTTTTCCGTGGACTTAGTTGTGAGTGTGTACTTGGGGTTTGCAAGCAATTTGAAGATTTTGCGTCCCTGGCCAAAACATTGTGTCCCGGACGCAGAATCCTGCATTCTGAACAATGCTGGAATACTTTCGTTATTGCGCTGTTATCTTCGACCACATAGTAGCCTAACACAATGGGAAAATCAATGGAAAAATGGGATACCCCGTGCAAACACTGTTTGAAAACAGTAGGCAATAACATGGTTACTGTATATGCTAAACTAGCTTTGGTTGACATAAACAGATTGAGCACCAAAATGTTTTGTTTTGTATTATTTGTGTTCATTTTCAATTTTGGTGGAAAATTTGGAAGGACTACCAAATCTTTGAAAATCTTTGAGACTGGTAGTCCTTCAGAAAACCTTCTCAAATTCCTGAAAATCCAACAGTCTTTATGTAATCCCTAATTACATACACCCATGCCTCCTGTAAATTATAAGTGGCTCAACATTCCTTACATGAACTCAGTCCAACCATCCTTATCGACTTTCCTTGATACTTTCTCATGTTATTTACATCATCCTGAAATTGGTTTCCATAAAATTCAAGTAAAATATAGTGAACATGTAAGTTGAAAAATAAAATTGTTTTTGGAGAATAACTGAATCTGGTATTTATTAGGTGGTCTTACTTTCCACCATAAAGGCAGTATGTTTCCACTATGATATATATACTGTAAGTGGTATAATTATAGAATACCCTGCCTTTCATACAGTACCTCCTTTTGGTTGAAGACGTCAAGTCACAGTAAATTTGTCAGACTTCCCCAGTTTGACTACACTTAAATACAAAAAGTTCTTCCCCACTGTGACTCAGAACCCCAAAAACTAACTGTGAATGTCCACTGCGGTTTTGGACTGGCCTAAATTAAACATTATTTTTAAATCTGGTCATGTCTCATTACTGCGACTACAGCAAAGAAGCATTTAGAAAGGAGCAGGGTATTCTATAATTACTCCAGTGAAAACTAACTAATGTCCACAATTTGGCCCTGTACAGTATATTACATATTGAAGTCAGCGATTGCACAAAGTAAGTCAATAGACATTGTCAATGGTACAATGTACTGTAGGTTAAATGATGTACTGTAGCCTTTGGTTGTTTACAAGGCATGCTTATGTTTGTTGACATGTTTATTAGCTGTACTTAAATTTTCCAGATCTTTACAAAAAAGGCTTATTCCTGCAGAAAAGAAGGACCTCATGATAATGTGAATGCAGGGAACCTGCCTAAATTGAAGGCATCTGTTTGTGCAAGTTTAAAATGTAGTCCATAGTGCAGCTTAAAAGGTTTTTACCTTGCTATGTCCCCAGTGCCTTGATGAGGTCTAGTGACTTTCAGTTCCAGTTAAAGTTATCATCCAAGGGAAGACAACTAAAACATTATAGGGAAAAAATCCTTTTGTCAGTGCATCTGTTAAATTAAGCAAAGTGAAAAGTAGTAAAGTACAGTATGTTTTCATAAGTTGATAATACACAATCATAATCTTTATATTTCTCTTCAGATTGCTGCCAAAATCGGTGGTAGCTTTGGTGGTGTGCCTAGCACTCCATCTGTTCAAGTTGAACAGAAGACAATGGCACAGGCCCCTGTAGTAATACCAGGAGTTGAATCAAACCTGAATAATTCAGGTGGCTTGAAACGTCCATTAGAGGAAGGAAACGGAGACGCCGAGCCTCCATTAAAATCTGTAGCCATGGAAAATGATCGTAAGTTTAACCTTCCAGCTCAGAGTAGTTTCTAAGTTTTACTCTCTGCGTAACCATGTTATTTTCACATTTAATTGGATGCTCCTCAGTCTGTTTAAAACTTGAGTCAATCTGTATCAAATTAGATTTTTACCAAATTTTCCGGGACCATCCCAGACTTGGCTGATATTTCAATGATCTACTCCTAGATGTCTCAAATAAAGAACATGTTAGATTACCTCTTGCAGTGGCATGAAATGTAATCCCAATTTTCTAAAACTCTGCTGAGTGCTGACAATGTAATTAGAAGAATAAAATATCTGTAATTTAAGACAAGAAAATGCTCTATCATGCACAAAACAAGTTTCCTCTAAATTATAGAGAAAAAAAGGAGGTGTTGCTCTACCTTGCATTCGTTCAATGGGGTTGCCCTATTCTACACCCTGTCCTCTTAGCAGTCTAAACAAATCTTAACCTTCAACAAAACATCTTTGCTGATACATTCTTTATGAAGTTCAGAAATCCTTCCTGGGCATGGAAATATTTAGCAAAGTTATTCATTGCCATTTTAGTTGCAATCAGACTTTCACTGATATTTGTAAACAAAATGTGTCATTTCTAACAAAGCACACAAAGACCAGGACTTGTGACCTTCTTCACTGTCAATGTCCACAAGCAACATGCACGTTCCTATCACCCTTGTACAATTTAGTAAATGTTGTCAAACCCTAATGTTGCCATTTCTTTGTAAGACTGCAATGTTGACTTTAGGACCATTAGTCTGCCCAGGGTTACTTTATCAAAATGGAGCTTTGCACGTCCTATTTTTGTGCCAGTATGACAAAAGGACAGGTTAGACCCAAAAAGCTTTTTTAGCATGATTGTATCATTTTGAAGTGATTTCTTTATGTTTATGGAATACCGTCGGTACCAGCACTAATGCTTGTAGGCACTTTTGTTGGTGTACAGGCAAATCTGTAAATTACATAGGCTTGTCTGGGTAAATGCATTTTTGACATTTTGTACTCCAAATAAATGTACTTACTGTATTTATGCAAAAATATATCTTATTCCAGCATTTGGTGCCCAGCTGGCTCAACAGAAAATTGAACAGTAAGTTAACTCTTTTTACTACCAACCATCGTTTTCATTAGTAAGAAGCACAAACCTAACAAATTAAGTAAATGTTGTTTGTACCATGTTTGTACCATATATGTAAGAGCAGTCAAGTCATAATAAGACTTAAGGTTAAGTCTGCAGCCTTATGTGTGAAGGAACAATAACCCAGTGATAGCTCCGAAATGGAATAAAATTTATATTTGTAAGTTTTTCATGACAGTTATCTCTTATCACAGAGATCAGTAATGAATTTTGGGTTTGTGTCACCTTTGACCTCTAGCTTAAACTTCACAAAGAGCATAAATTGTTTCTACCCTGTCAAGGCATGTTTCCAGTCAGTTTAGATTTGTTTCCAGTCATAGTTTGTATTCACATTGCCCTTTAGTAACATTGTTTTTTTTTTCATTCTATTTCAGGGCTAACCAATCAAAAGAAGAATATGCCATTCCACACAACATGGTTGGACTAAGTAAGAGCTATGTTAACTTGCAGGCCTCGACAAATATTTTTAAAAGCTCACCATTTGGCGACCGTGACTAAAATCTACTCGCCAAAACGCAAAATTCACTCTGCAACTATGACTGCTGTTCAAATCTCCTATTAACAAAAGTTTTAGGCACTTAGGCAGATACATGGTGCTGCGTTATTGAACATTGAAAAGTTTTATTTCAGTGCAAAACGAAATTCAAACTTTTTCCACCAAAAGGTAAGTGATGAACAAAGTAAAACATGTTGCAGAATCGTTAATAAGCAGCTAGGGCGACGATAGTGTCTCAACAATTCCAAAGAGCATCGGCAAAAATATGATGGTAGCTTGGCTTCTGTAACATTTGGACGCCTCTCTTGTACTAGGCATATAGTATACAGTAGCTAGGTGTGCCCGAGTCCTAAGCCTATACAATACCACACTGCAACTTTGAGCTGCTACACGATTGGCACAACTTTGTGTATTTCCCAAATATTTATCTTGTCTTTTAGCTGCAGAATTAAACAGGAAAAAATGTCCTTAATACTCTGTTACACTACCTAAATCAAAGCAATCATTTACACAATGAAAATCTAAGGTTGGCAAAGCATCTATCTTGCACTTGCAACCGGTGTTGAGGGAAAATCTGAAAATGAAAACTCTTTGCAAAATCATGGCAGTGATAATGGCAAAATTGTCTCAACTCCTTAAATCATATATTTTGTGAATGATGACCGTTGCATGTAGAAAATACACCCTTTAAATAATTTAGGTGGTGTTTGGCCACCATAAGTGTATGAGTATTCTGACATGTTTTGTGTTAACAATTTTGTAATATTATCCTACCGTTGTTAGAGATATATTTTAGCAATATTTAGGTTACCATCTTGGGTTTAGATTGATATTGGTGTGATGTTACCATTCTTTTTCTCTACATCCTCAAATATCAGCAGTAATGTTGACAATGCTTTCTCTTTGACAATCTGTTATGGTGAAGGTAACATTGTTGATAAATGGAAGATAGGTAGAAGGCCTTCACAACATGTAATTTGTAACCAACTAAACAAGTAATTTGATTAGGCAGGAATTAACAAAGTACTCTGTGTATTTGGTATTGTGTTTTGGTATGGTGTGTTGGTATTATGTGTTGGTATAGTGTGTTGGTATTGTGGGTGAAATAATTTACTAATAACACCTGCCTTGATACATTATGCAGGTTTATCAGCTTTGGTAATTAACGTCAGTGGTACTTTTTACTTTCAGTTATTGGTCGAAAAGGTGAACAAATTCAGAAATTACAGGATGAATCCAGGTGTAACCTACAGATTGCATCAGGTAAGCAGTTGTGCAACAATTTTTTTCTAATTTCATTAAATATTCCAAAAGTTTGTTCTCATTGAACTTATTAACTCATTAATCTTATGAAGCCCACACACAGTCAATGTACTGAGATGAAATTTCACTCTGTGCCATGTACAGGCTGGTAATGTTGGCACAATCATCTTTTCCCTCAAACTAGATACCATGTATATCATGCATACCTGCCTGCCCTAGACCTTGGATTTGTTATAGCTCTTGCTAAAAGTGTCATTCTTAATTGATCAAACTAATAATATACACTGATAACTTGAAGAAACTGGTAAATTTGTGACCGAGGGGGATTGTTTACATTCTTCATAAAGACAGTGCTGTATGGATGACAGTTTGTGAGAGGGAGATTTAGCAGACTGAAGAATTATACGTTGATGTACAAACAGATCCAGAGCTGAAATTCACACCCAGGATGTCTTTTGTTTTGACCTAGGGTTATGTCCATGATGTGTTGGTAAAGCTGGTATGTATGAAGTAGGTGTTTGTAGATGGTTTATTCCTGTAGCTGGTGATTTCGATTGATTTCTGTTTACATTGTAGAAAGTGGACCTGACAATCTCCGTCCCTGCACACTGACTGGTACACCGGAAGCTATCAAGTAAGTAGTCCAAGTTCAATTTTATATTAAGTTCTGTTAGTCATTGTAGGTGAAGGATGGGGATGGAGAATACAGCCCCAGAGGCTGTTAGTCAATTACTAGGCCCGGGGAAATATGAGATATAGAATAATGTATTCTCATAATTTACATTTATATTTTAAAAATATGACCCCATTGTGACAATGATTGTTTCAGAAGCCCAACCTGGCGAACGACACCAATGGTTATCCATTAAGGTATTACAAAGGTTGACACTTATGAATGTTACTTTTTCACTTCTTCAGGGATATCAAAGCTAGGATTGATGCAATCATTAACCAAGCCCAAGGGGATGAGGATGGAGTTACCGAAGAGATATTAATTCCCGGTGATAAAGTAGGACTCATTATTGGCAAGGGTGGAGAAACCATCCGCAATATGCAGGTAATTGTCATAGATATATTTACGTTGCTAAGTTTTTCATTTTGACTACTCCACATGCAGGGTTCACTTTAAGCGGTATCGCATCGCACTTTGCGATGCGATTATTTACATTTGCGATGCAAGATGATACTTTTACATTTGTGATGCAAGATGATACTTTGTATCGCGCAACTGCTACACAACCCAAGGTAGGCCCTAGACTACACACACCTAGAGTATAGCAGCCTAAAGTCCCAAATAACCACATACATTACTATCACACAGAGCATGGATTCATTGGCACGAAATGTTACACTCATATTTACTATTTTATCTGACACTTTTGGAGTTTTGTTTTCGCATTTGATTCAAATAATTTACTTGGCCTATGCCTGATCTGACCTACGCGGCTACGCAATAATAATAATATAGCGTTACTTTCGCACTCGTACTCCGATCCACCGGTGCGGGCTCAGTCTGCATCAAGCTGAACTTGGCTACCAATAACAGCGGACAATAGCAGCCGCCAATAAGCAATACTAGTGGCGGACAATAGCAGTGGATAATAAGCGAGTTGCTGCTACAGGTAGCTAGCTTCGGAATATTTACTTGGGATATGCTTCCACTTTTTTATTGACATCAAAACTGCAAACTATTGTAACTGGCAAGCTAGGTGGCAACCTAGTGTGATTGTACCATGGATATACATGATTTCGCACACTTTTGACGTATTTTAATCAATATCGTGAACATCCTACAATGAAATTTAAATTCATCACAAGTTTTGATATTTGTGTAACTATTTATGGGGCCAACGGCGAAATTCGATATATCAACGTTACTGCGCAATATGCCACATTGTGAATGCTTTCATAATTGCATTCCCTCTAAAAGTGGAAAGATATGTTTGAAACTTTCTTCTGAGAGTTGAGAGTCAATATTTCCAAAGAGGGAGACCCCCGCCTACAGTGCCAGGGATACATTTATGACATTATCTTTATCGTGCAGCGCACGTGCACAGAAAAAAAAAATGCTAACCATTTTTACCAAACTGCTAATCAATTCAGGATTTTGATTAGCAGTACTGCTAAGCAAATTGAAAAATCTAAAATGAACCCTGTCCACATGATGACACCATACATTGTACTATGCATCATCCATGCCTATTCTATATTGCAATAAAATCTTCAGAAGACTACTGATGGAACAGGAAGCCAGGACACCTGAGCATAAAATGATGGTTTACTTTTGCTTTTCATGAACAGATGAAACTTGGGGTCCGTATGACTATGATTCAGGAAGGCACAGAGAACACTGGTCAGTCAAAGCCACTGAGGATTACTGGTGACAGAGACAAAGTGATGGTATGGTTATATTTCTTTCAAGCCCTGTAAAAACAGTTTTAAAAATCCTCAACCAGCAGAAAAACAAGTCAAGGAGAGCGCATTGTTACTGTGTGACAGTGTGTGATGTCTTGTGGTAATTGCAAGGAGTTCAGTAGTTTAGGGAGTGCACTGTTATTGTGTGGTTATGTGTGATGCCTTGTGGTAATTGCAAGGAGTTCAGTAGTTTAGGGAGTGCATTGTTACTTTGTGGCAGTGTGTGATGTCTTGTTATATTTGCAAGTTCAGTAGGAGTTGAGGAGTGTATTGTTTCTGTGCTGTCTGTTATATTCAGGTGGTGTGGTTCAGGAGGAGCAGGGAGTTGCTAAGGGTCTATGACATGCTTTAAATGTGTGCCATCTTTGATACTAGCATGGAATACAGATCAACTCTTTTGATCAAATGAAACACAGAAGAAATCTCATAAAGATCCTAAAGGTAGTGTCTGGCCATTAATCATTCCAATAGTGGCAGTATAAGTAACTTAATCCCTATTGCCTTGTCCCTATTGCCTAATCCCTATTGCCTAATCCCTATTGCCTAATCCCTATTGCAATGTTAGCAGGACATTGGAACAGGGTGCCATTTGTGAAGTAAGATGACTATTTATTGCTATATCTAAATGTTTGTCTTGGTAGCTTCACAACATTCAATATCATTTGATTTCACATGTAAGGAAGCCCAGAAATCCATCGAAGAGTTAATAAGCAACGAGGTAAGGGTGCCATATGTGAAGGAAGATGATTATAATTGCTATAATTAAATTTTTTTGTCTTGTTAGCTTTGCAACATTTAATATCATTTTACTTTTACATTTTAGGAAGCCCAGAAAGCCATTCGAGAGTTAATATTCAATGAGGTAAGCCCATCTTCTTTTGCTTTAGTTGTTTCTGATTCCAAATAAACCGTTTCCTCTGGATTGTGAACAGTGGTGTGCAGAGATAATTTTGTGATTTTCATGCATATGTATAACAACATCAAACAGTTAAGTTATACATGGGACATAAATTAAAATCAGTGGCTATAAAGTAAGCTTGCACAGTTTCGTGAAAACTTACAACCCGTTTTTCTCGAGCAATAAAAACTAATCTGGCTTAAAAACAGTTTTTTTTTTCCCCTCCCGAATTGCATGAAAACATCCAATTCTCTGACGGAGGTGTCGCGATCGCTAAGATGCGTATTTTTGAAGCTTTACCAACAGCGGTCCAAGTCTAGTTTGTTCGCAGTAAAGGGTAAAAAATAAGGAGAACAAATTCAAGAAATGTTACTGCCTTCATGACACCCATTTTATTACCCTCGTTAACTAAACTGAAGTAAAAATGTCGAAAAGAAATGTGTTAGTGAAATGTTTTCTTAAAGTTTTAACATCACGTACACGTATCGTTGGTCCTGTGTTTACTGTACTTCACAAAGTTCAAATTCGTGTTCAGAAAAAAAATCCCGATCATCCCGATCACCTGATGGTCTTATCAGCTAGAAAACTTCTCTGATAATGACAGTACAAGTAAATATTTACTTACAATCGTCTAAGAATTTCTGATAACTAAGGAAGGGTTTGCTCGGTCGGTTGGTTGCTGTTTAACCAGCTAATGATGATAAAATAGAAATTGTTGGTTAAGGCAAACATTTTTTGCCCTAGATGGAGAATCTTCCTAAACGTAGATGTTATTGTAACCCCTCCAGAGAAACTATAATCAAATGCTCTACCCCATATTCACGCTATTAAGATGTTATATTTTCGGAGATTAGGGCCGAGGGTAAACCCCATTATGACCAATTGGAGATCGTAAAAAAAATTGCTCTACACTTTCAAGTACAAGTTGAAAAATATCGCTGGCAAAAGTGAGGATTAGGTCGGCAAAGAATATAAATTGTTTACGTTAAAGTTGTAAACATGTGTTCATCAATGTAAATGAAAAACAAACTGGGAGACGCCTTGTCTGATAACTGATAAGAAGAAATGTTGAAAGGAAACTTACAAAGAAAATAAAATCTACTAGCGCACAAAGAAGAATTGTCCAACACTTCTCACAACTACTAACTTTGGCCACGAAGGTCAGTTCAATACTTCAAGGTCCCCTAACTGATTCACGCATATATAGGCTGCATAGCCTAATGTTAGGCCTAGCTATCCACCCTCAAGCACTGGTAATGGCGTGTGCCGATGGTAGCTGACAATGTCGTCTAGCAGAAAAGCTTTCTCTTGTTGCAATTTACTTTCATATTACAAAAAGAACAGTTATTAGGAGAAACCAAAGTCAACAAATGATGGATGGAAGCTTTAACATTGTTTTTTCAGTATTTGCAGTTCACATTTCGTTTTTTTCGGGGTTTTTTATTAAAAAATAATACCGAAATTCAGTCAGAAAAAAAACGGTTTCGGTACTAAAACCAGTTTACCGTGCAAGCCTACTATAAGGTTAATATTAGTCGGTTTGCATCAATCGTTTATGTTCTGAGTTGGAATTGTGATAACCTTTTTCTGGGCTCTTTCTGGCATTAGATAATACAACCTAAAACATTGACCCTAATTAAATGTAACAATTTCAATCATACTTTGAGTAAACTATTACATTTGAAGCTTAATATTCTCCTCACAGCTGGCTGAATGCTGTATCATCTAGTGGAATTGAGTACTATACTAAACATTTCCTTGTTATTGAAAACATTCTTTATTCTTTCTTTCATGAAATGCAGGGAACAGGAAGAGAGGTTTGTAGGAGTCTTTCTATTATTGCTTCATTACAGTACTTACTAGTCTAGGGCACTTCCACACAGTTGATACATTATTATCCTTGCTGTTAGGTTTTTGATGTGTGATTCACTTCAAGTTTATGAAATATCCCAATACACCTTAGTAAAGTCCCAGCAGGAATTGATTCACAGAATGTACTTGTGGTCCATGCAGTGTTTATGCAAAGTAAATTCCTACTTAATAATAGTTTCAGACAAGGAATTGTTAACTTAAATAAAGTCCTCATTCCTTTAGCGTTATGATGAATGGTTACTCACTTAAGTTGCCTATAATGACTGGTACGTTTTGGCTGAATTGAGATGGCCAGGAAGTTGAGTTCAAGTGTTGTGTCATGCATGGTCAAGTACAATTTCACTTCATGTATGAACATCTGAATATTGATGCTCTACTTTTTAATCTCAATACGTATGACTACATATAGAGATATAGTCATGTTGACGGGCAATGGCCATGGGACTTGCGTACTTTTTAATTAAGTTGTGATCAATTGATGGTATATTTGCTCTTAGTCAAATACAGGGATTTGTTCAGAAGAAGTTTATTATGATTCTCTTGCTTTTTGCTTGCTTACAGATTAAGGTCCCAAAGCCTTTGGTCGGAATGGTGATCGGGCGAAAGGGTGACATGATTAAGAACATCCAGTTGGAGACCGGAGCCAAAGTACAGTTTAAAGAAGGTACAAGACCTAGAATACTTACTGAATGTTTACTTTAGATGTCATAAGGGGGATGCCTTACAGCTTTATGGGGCAACTATTGAAGGGTTTTTGTGGCTCAGACTTAGGTGAAATATGTATATAAAGAATGAAAATATTTCTTAAAACCATGGTATGAGTATATAAACATAGCACTACAATTGGTGACCAACATATTAATTTGATTTTGTCTAGATGATCCTGAATCTCCTGACAGGGTAGCCCTCATCAGTGGAAGTGTGGAAGCAGTCAAGCAAGCTGGAAACTTCATCCAAGATATCCTCAGCAGTGCCCAGGTAAAACAACCCACTACCATTCAGTAGACCACTTCCATTTATTCGTCAAGCTAAATGATACCTCTGTAAGATTGACGGTCCGCAAACTGAAGTTGGATATATGTTTGTCAGAATGTCTGCACAGCATCCTTGTTTGCTATAAATGTTTTAAATTATTGATAAATTTTGCAGGCTGTATTGAAATTGAATGATTGATATCTCTGTTTATGAGCTCATAGTGATATCAGAGTGACGTAATTTGATGTTGCTGTTCTTTGCAGATAGGTGGAGGAGGCAGAGGTAGAGGACGTGGTCGAGGAGGATTTAGAGGAGGACGAGGTGGATTTGGTGGGAGAGGTGGGTTTGGCGGTGGAGGATACGGACGAGGAGACCAAGTTGAACATTTTGTTCCAAGTAATAAGTGCGGCATGATAATCGGAAAAAGTAAGTCAATGGTAATATGTTGAACAAAATATTTATAACATTTCCTTTCACTGATGTATTTTATCCTGTCTTCAAGGAATTCTATTGTTTCAATTGCTTCTTTCTTTTGTTAAGAACAATTTGTGAAGGAAGTTGCTGTTAACAATTTAAGCATAACCACAAGTTTATATGCAATTTCTGTTAAAAAGGTTTTATAATAATATATAACCAGAGTCTTGAAGAAAACTCAAAGATAGTTTTTGTAATATTTCTTGATATAATTCTGGGATTGGTTGGCTATGATGACAATAACTTGCCCTATCTTACTTCTGATGATGAAAGCATCATTCTCCAGTACTCATTGATCTGAGCCATACCTTCCAGTTTTTTGAAGAAACAGATTGTATTTACAAGCACAGCTTCCTTTGTCATCCAATTCACTTGATTGCAAATTTGTTGACTTGTCACAACAGATGCTTTTACAAGTATTTTACAACAAAACTACCATAGTGGATTCATCTAGTCTAGGCCTAGGATAAGTTGTTAAAGCAGTTTTCTTACATTAACTGTTGAAGCAAGGTTTACCTACTTAGTGCTCATATATCCTTCAGTATCTTATAACCCTTACAAAACTGAATCTGATGGAAAAGTGGAGCCAGCTGCTTCAAGTAATGTGGAAGTGAATCATGTGTAACTTGTTTTTGTTTTCATTCAAGACGGTGAGACGATCAAGAGTATCATGGATGAATCCGGGGCGTATGTCGAAGTGAACAGAAATGAGGATTTGGACCCTCCTGGTTCAAAGATTTTCTTCATCAGAGGGAATCCCACAGAGGTGCAGATAGCACAGCAGCTCATCGATGACAAAGTCAATGTATGTATGACAGCAGAAGTTGCTTATTGAAATGCCAAGCAATGCAACCCATTGAATATTATCAGGGGGTGGGTGAGATACCTGTTGTGAACAACATCCTCAAAGATCCACTGTTACATTAAGGTAACTAATCATACTTTCAGAGCATAGAGGTAGGCTTTCAGGGAGTTGCTAGCGAAGGGGGAAATGAGGAGAGTTCATAGGATCAAAACATTTCTGACATATGTGATGTCTATAAATTCCTATGCTCTGTATGTGTGATTAGTCTACATTAATGTAACGTCCCCCCACTTACCATGAAATCACTCTACTGCTATTTTCCAATGATAGATTTCACTACAAAATCATTGAATATAAGTAATTTGCTCTCCAAGTTGAAGATAAGTCCCTTCTCTTATATTGGTAATGTTGCCAGTATCCTGATAATTCTGCTCATATACTAGAATATATCTCACTTCTGTTTGTAGTTTTAACAGTTGGTCAAAGAAGTCAAGTTCAGAGGCATCATTCAATGAAACACAAGGACTTACTGGGGTGGGTGTCTGTCAGAGAACAGTGATAGTGTTTGTATCATTTGAATATGTGTGTGAACCAATTGGTTCATCCTGTGTTTGATTGAGGTATCTACTTACTAATAATGTCCAATATGAATGATTTTGTTGTTTTTGTACAGTCTGGACCTCCAGGAATGCATGGTGGACCAGGGGGTCATGGTGGCCATGGTATGGGCCCTGGAGGCCACGGTGGAGGTGGTGGTGGCGGAGGATATGGCAATCATGGACCACCTGGGTGAGTACCTTGAGATGCAGCAAGCTTGCAAATTGGGTTTGCCTCATGTTGTAGTTTATTATTCTCTTATACCAATGTATCAGTTATCAATGTGTACATTGAGGTTATCCAATAAAGACTACAATTTTCAAGTGTTAAGTAAGATGTGATGGCACCATTATAAGAAGAAGTAAATGTGGTTTTTCTGCAGACGTACATCTTTGTCGGCTTTGAGAATTTGTCTGGTAGCCAAGTAGATTTTTCAGGTGCCTTTTTTCTATATACATGCATACATGATGTATGTGTGTGCACATGTGTGCAGGGTATATGTATACATATGGAAGCGCTGTGTGTAATTTTGTGCTACTTGTTCTATATTGGTGATTATGAGATCAATATCATCCGATGAGTCTTGGATTGGTTGGCTATGATGACAATAACTTGCCCTATCTTACATCTGATGATGAAAGCATCATTCTCCAGTACTCATTGATCTGAGCCATTCCAGTTTATGGTGAATCGTATCTCAACTAGGCATTATGAAACTTCAAGACTGATGACAGCAATGTCTATGTCATACCCATTTGAAAGAGAATGTCTTGAATGAATGAGTATCATATTCATTCATTGTTAAGCTCTCTCTACTGACTGAAACAATTTATGGAATACAGCCTCAGGGAGCTGTGTGACTTGTGGGCAATGCTAGTGGTTTATCAAGGAGTATTCTATCAATAATTGGTAAGATAATCTGCATCAGGTCGATTATCAGACAATCAGTAAATAATCAGGGAAGTCTGTGAAGGTGCGCTAATCTACCGTGTAACGGTATCGCACGTCCTTAAACTGAGATTTTACTCATGCTCTTCGATGTACTATCCAGTTTTGGCAGTTAACATCATACAGTATACCCGCGATAAGCTTAATGGGAAGACTTAATTATTTTTTTCCACTTGCTTCGTGCATCTAATAAAACCTCCTGTTATCCATGTTTAACAATTGATAGGAAAGATTTATTGTCTTGAATAAACAAACCAAAACAATAAAGTTTAAACCACTTCGGCCATTTCATCGTACCTGAAAACTGGAAATATAACCAATAACATTAGGCTTTGTTCATTGTGAGTTCTATGTACATTAGGCTAGTCTGGCTAGAGAATGGTTGAGCTTCATAACTGTTCAGTTAGCAAATGCGCTCAAGATTTACAAATGCGATAAAATGATGAAAGCAAGGTGCCAAATACTCCTAAAAATGCTTGGCGACAGTCCTGAGTAGTTCTACTGCATTACAGTATATTGTGATAAGGCAAACACATGCTTATTTTTGCGAAAACCTGTAGCAACTTTTTTTTTTGTAATCATTGAAAACTTGAAGCAAATATCCAAGATTGTTTTATTTTTCAATATCAGATTACACATATTTTATTCCATACAGTCTACTTTTCACTTTATTTTTGTCGGAGTTATAACACTGATTATGGTTATAATACCAGTTGTAAAAGTTGTCTATTTTCCCCATTCTGTAGTCTGTACAGCATTGTCATTTACTGTGTTGTGGCTGGATTGCAATATTGCGGCTCATCATTATAAACGTACAGCGCCTCAGTTATGCATTACAGTGTTCTTTATTTGCTTTATTAATCTTTAGTGTGAAACGTTAAGTCGTTCACTTACATCTTTGATTGTATTGGCCTAGAAGTTGGTAATCATGCATAACACTAAATCATTTATTAGGCCAGTTCTGCGAAAACGATGACATTATCAGCATCGGCTTTATTGTCACATGAACTATATTCGGTCGAACACTGTTATCAAGATTGCTATGTCCAGCATGAGAATAACTTCTCTCTCTGATTTATCTGCAGGGGTGGACACCCTCCTCCACAACAGCAGCAGCAACAATATGGAGGTCCCTGGGGTAGCAACTACCAGCAGCCATGGCAACAACCCCAACAGGCACAGCCACAGGTCAGTTACAATATATAACGGTGTGCCCATTCTTAATGTCTAAAAGAAGAAAAGCATCTACTACAGTTCATGTCATGCAGATATTAAACAGCAAATTCATGATCATTATCCATCATTCATTGTTAGAAGAACCTCTGATTGGCACAGACAGTTCATGTATGTTTCCAATAGACAGTAATGTCATGAATTAGTGTGCATTCTGAAATAGAAACAAGCAAGTTACTTGCATGATTCGCTTATGAATTTGAAATTGGACAAGTTTATTGGGAAGCATTTAACTTCGATGTTGACGAGCATCCCCAGGCATTCAAATATTTCAGTGTCATTGGAATCCGCGCAGAGAGTGCTGTTAAGTTACGCATATCAAAACTAGCTGTATGGAATCAAGTAGCCCTTGTATCTTTGGGAATATCCAATAGCAATAATGCTATGCAAACTGGTAAAGAAACTGTACAAGTGCAAAGATATATACAGGTACAGCACAGGTATTGTCCGTGTTTTGTGTGGAAATGTATTGAAAAACTGAAGCTTATTACATGAACATCGAGGTACATGCCAGGTGTATGATATGATTTACTGAACCAATTTATTTTGCTTCATTGAAGCAACCACCACAGGAAGCTCCCAAGCCTGCAGCACCAATGCAACAACCGTGGAATCCATACTACAATTACTACCAACAGCCACAGCAGCAACAACAGTCTGCAAGCACCCCACAGCAGGCTGCACCAGCCCAGCAGCAATCTGTGCAACCAGCTGCACAGATGTCAGCTAATAGTACTCCACAGGCTACAGCACAGCCAGCCGGTGAGTAACAACATTTGAAATGACTTACCTTTGAGGGCATCATGTCAATATGGTCTACAGATCATTCACTGAACATACAGTCTACACTGGATGACAGTAGGAATGGATACACTTTGTAAAAATCATAGTTCTGGATTTGTTTGCACTCACCGTCTACATATCATGTTATCTTATAACTACTTATCTTAGGTTTGCAGATGCTAATGCAACTTCTGAGGTTGATTTTGTTACAGATTTGGTACAATTTTCACCCTACAATCTGTGTTTCACTAGCTGGACTAGTCAAGTTTCAATTCCCATCATGAAGAAAGTGTCTCCAATGCTGCAAAGTTTTAAGATTTGTTAAATGTGATTGATAATAATATGAAAAAGTCTCTCAACATGTTTAGCATTGTATGATGTGTTATATGCCATGCTGTGATCAGTGCACCATTTTACCAAATGTACCAAGTACTGCTCAAAACAAGATTGCAGTTCATCACACTAAGACACTTTCCTCTTGTTTGTGTTTGTTGTCACCAGAAAGAAGGTAATGAGGCAGTTGTAAATGGAATTTATTCAATTCAAAAAATGTTTTTGTCTAAAAAAACAAAACAAATGGTGCCTGTTTAATCAAATCTGAGAGGCAACTCAAAATGATAATTTTATCTTGATTTGATGTAAATATAAATTAGTGGCTATCTTAGTAGGGTCAGTACCAATGGAAAGACAGGCCCTATATATATATATATATATATATATATATATATAGATAGGCTTTGATACATTCTATTCAAGCTATTTGCAGTAATTTGCAGTTTTTATTCTCTCCTTGTGAAATGTGATTTGCTATGCAGTTATTGTGGTAACATGAAGGGGTTAATTTATGATCTTCCTTTACCTCCTTCAGTTGCACCTGGGACTATGCCAGGACAAGCACCACCCCCTGCAACACAGGATCCAAACCAACTTGCAGCATACTACAGACAACAAGGTAATATTTTAATAAATGGCTCAGTTCTGGCTTCAAAACTCCCTCGTAGTCTTCGATCAAAGATAGTTTATTTACATTTTCTGTGCTCGTCCTGTGCCTCTTGTATTTGGAAAGATGACATTTCAACAAAATGAACAATACATACATCCTTCTCTTCTTGTGTTTTCCTCTCATAAATTTCCAAACAGTTTTCAAATGTGGACTGTTCCATTAGATTTGTATGATAGTTAGGTTGTACAGTGATATCAGTACAGCAGTAGACAATGAAGTTAAGCTGAGCTAATTACATGCTGCTTGATAAGATTTGTATGATAGTTAGGTTGTACAGTGATATCAGTACAGCAGTAGACAATGAAGTTAAGCTGAGCTAATTACATGCTGCTTGATAAGATTTGTATGATAGTTAGGTTGTACAGTGATATCAGTACAGCAGTAGACAATGAAGTTAAGCTGAGCTAATTACTTGCTGCTTGATAAGATTTGTATGATAGTTAGGTTGTACAGTGATATCAGTACAGCAGTAGACAATGAAGTTAAGCTGAGCTAATTACATGCTGCTTGATAAGATTTGTATGATAGTTAGGTTGTACAGTGATATCAGTACAGCAGTAGACAATGAAGTTAAGCTGAGCTAATTACATGCTGCTTGATAAGATTTGTATGATAGTTAGGTTGTACAGTGATATCAGTACAGCAGTAGACAATGAAGTTAAGCTGAGCTAATTACTTGCTGCTTGATAAGATTTGTATGATAGTTAGGTTGTACAGTGATATCAGTACAGCAGTAGACAATGAAGTTAAGCTGAGCTAATTACTTGCTGCTTGATAAGATTTGTATGATAGTTAGGTTGTACAGTGATATCAGTACAGCAGCAGCAAACAAATGAAATTAAGCTGAACAAGTAGACTTGCTTACAGAAATGTTTCAAAAGTGTCATTCGTTTCTGATGTTTTGACTGACTGCTTGCTTGCCACTTGATGTCTTCAAATATTTCAGCTGGTTCTGCTCTAGCCTCTTTATGGGACATGAATGACTATGTAAAATATAAACTCCCTTGTCTAGCTTTAGTGTATTTCATTTGACTGTATAACATTTGGCCAGATTTTCACACGTTTGTTGTGGTATATTAATAAAATAATCTCAATAGAGGCAGGAAATAGCCACGTTTTTTTGGAACTCTATTGTAAAGCTTGCATTATAGCTGAAACTGGGAAAGCTAAATGTTTGATTTTTTTGAATCGTCACAAGATGTAATGTGCTTCCTTGTGTCAATGTAGCATTCCAGCTAATTGGACAGTTATGATTGCTTCTCTTTGTCCATTATTTAGTTCAGAGTAGCCGTTTGGACAACCTAAGTCAAAAGTTCAAGTTTTTTGGAGTTGTAAAATGTGTCTGTGCCAGATCATATTGATTAATATTAAGATATATATCTATATGTATTGATACTATGAAATATTTGTCTTGTAATCTCCCGTTCAGCTGCCCAGGCTGAGTCTGCAGCTCAAGCTGCGCTGTCCAACCCGCCCCAGCCTGGTCAACCAGACTTTAGCCAGCAATGGGCTGACTACTACAGGCAGTTAGCGACCTTCTACAACAACCAAGCCACGACTGTTCTCTCTGCGGGTGCTGCAGCTGTACCACCACAGCAGGGTTACCAGCAGCCAGCTGCAAGCGCAGCCCCTCAGCAGGGTTACCAGCAGCCAGCAGCCACCAACAACTACCAGCAGGCTGCAGCAGCCCCTGCTCAGGGTGGATACCAACCTCCAGCCAGCAGCTACCAACAGGGGGCTCAACAGGCCTATCAACCCCCAGCTCAGTAGGTAAGTAAATAGCTTTTTTGGCCTGTGATCAAGTATCAGAAAGCACATTTGGTAAAAATAATTTCATAAGGTTATTACCTACCTTTTCCTGTTGTTTCCAAGCGGGTTTAGTTATTTGCGTAGCAGCTCTGACAAACATCTTTATAAAATTTAGAATGTTTCTTTTTTCCTTCCTGGTAGAATTCTGTGTTACACTGTATGCATGAGAATATGTATGTTGGTTGTGTTTCCTCTTTTGAATGAATTTATGCTGTTTTTTTATTTTTTTTTTATTCCAATGTTCACATTGCAATGATGATACATTTCTTGCTATTTGCTAACTTCAGATTGTTTGTTGGCATTGTTGATCATATAAAGTTGGATTTGATGACATTATACAATGTTCTATCTTACACAAACATGACTTCAAGAATTTTGTTTCTTTTTTCTATTTGGTGATAGATACTGTTTTTATTTCTTGACATTCTTGCAATTAACTCACACATTGAATACTTAACTGCTGTTATTCTCTTGGCTGTTTCATTACATTTTGAATGTATTCCTCCACCACTTTGAGAGATATTTATCCACCACAATTTCATTTGCAATGTGACTTTCTGAATGTTTTGTGATTTTGAGTATTTTTTGTTTGAGTTATTTTGGAGGAGACTTGGCTTTTCGGTATTCATCATTTGGTAGGTGTTCGCTGGTCTTGTTTACTCCCTGCTGGAAGGATGGAGCTAGAGCAGCCTCTCATGAAGTGGTTTGCAAAATTTAAGGAAATATTGCTATGTTTCAATACATATATATATATGAGAATGTCAATTCAAAACACAATACTTACAAAACTCTAACGTCTTACCCCAAGAGTTAGGAATATATGTGAACATGTCACCTAAAATTAGTTTATTAATTATGCATCAATTGAATTTGTATTGAAAATGTTTGATTGAAACATTCCATTTTTATGACCAATGAGTCCATGACTATGATGATTTTATGACTATGACCATGTCTATGATGATTATCTTCATTTTGTGTATTTACATCTACTAGTACTACTATGCATTCCTGTGATGTTTCAGCAATGTTATATCTTTGTTGAACTTTGACTGACAAGAATTGTATTTGTACCTTTCACTTTGAAATATGATAGACCTTACATGGCAAGGCTCTGCAAGTTGTCATCCTTTTTGGGGAAAATATTGTCTTTAATTTCTCTTAACCTGAAATTTACCTGTTGTAACTACATCAGTGCCATTTGTTGTGATGGATACGATGTGTCAACAAAGTGATAACCTCATACATGAACTATTTGTTAAAACTGAACTAAACATAAACCTGCCTACATCTCCTCAAAACTGGAAACTTCTTTCCAAGTTCTTTTACCTGACTTAAGCTGTGATTTTCACTACTCTAGGCTTAGAACTATAGCAAGACCGTATAAACAGTTGGTATTTACTGTACTCAGCTGTGTATAGAGCCTGTTCCATTTATGTTGATTTTAAAATTTTCTTGTAATATTTTTTTTTATTGACTGTAGGGATCTGAGAGAGGGGGGGGGGGGGGAGAGAGAGAGACTTTCAAATGTGTGTTAAAACTGTGCTGTGTGAAGTATCTGAGGTTAGCTAGTATTGATCTATGTGTAAAGGTGAGTTACCATATAACTTTGTCTATGAGTGGCTTGCTGGTAAGTAGTAAAGACATCTCTCTCACCATCATATCCTGAGATTGTTTTGTAAATCTTTCATGTGTTTGTCAAAATATGACTATCATGGCTTTCATTTCTAGACTTCACCTTTGCTTACTAAATATACACCTATATATATATATATATATACACCTAAATAAAGCTATGTATATAGAAATATATATATAGATGTGTGTGTGTGTGCATTCTGAAAATAAACTACTGTCTTACCTGTTTTTAACGTCATTTCACAGGGTGCGATTATAGCGTACCTGATGCACGTCAATTTTGTTTTTTTGCTCTATTTTCTTTCCTACAGACTTTGATGACAATTATGATGTTGCCGTATTGCTGAACCATTTTGAATGTTTGTTTATGCTAGCCGATAGTTTAGAACACAACCTAAAACACTTGCAATTAGAAAACACAATGCAACCTTAGTTGTGTGCAGGACAAAAATTTCTTAGCACAGTTTGAAAGAACATTTACAATTGATAAAACTGGAGAAATACTTTAAATGATGTTATATTCATTCCATAAAATAAATCACTTTTAAAAGTTTTGTATATAGCTGGTCGGTTAATTTTTTTTTTGCTTTGATATGATTTGTTTCCATCACTACTAATGTGAGTCATTATTGTGATTGTAAATATGTCTGTTTATCATTTCTATTTTGTGGGTGGGTGAATCGTTTAATTGCATGTGCACAGATATCCAAATATTTTGATTGAAACATGAAAGTATGTTTATTTGTTGTAAATGTCTTCCCATGCTGTAGAACACTGATAAATTGATTGATTCACAAGTTGATACTGTTTATTAATACTCAGAGATGATATTATCATGGTATTGTTGACATTGGCTTTAACCTGGTAGTAGATTATTCAGTCAAAAATTGAATGCTATTGCTTGAATCATAAACATGTACATATATAATACCTGAACAAACATTAGTTGGAGGAAGGCCTGGCATGGTGAGGATGAAGAGCTGAAGTTGGACTCACTAACAACGATGATGGTGATACACCAACATTGGTGAGTAATCTTGCTCCAGAATCCAACGCCAGAACAATTGGAACTTTCAAGCTCAAAGTTTTAACTTTTTGTGAGCTTGTCTGATGTAAAAGAAAAATCTTTTTTTCCCTTCTTTGTTGCTACTTTTGTTATATTTTTTTGACAAATTAGCAGAATGTGGTTTTACATTTTAGAATAAATTTCAGATTCCCCTAGTTAATACCTGTCTCTTTGATTTATTTTGATTACTTGGCAAGATGAAGCAGTGTTTATTGTTTCTAACTTATGTAACTTAACTGTATTAATGCTCCAACCAGATCCACTCATGGTAGTGTTTGTTCTACACCAAATGGGAATAGCACTAAAGACAGTATCATGGCATAAAAAATTAAAAAACTGCATCAAAATTTATTGCAGCAGTAATGGTTTTGCAGTAGAAATTTGTTTGATGCTGTAATTGACTTTGATACAACAAATTGTTCTTTCTTTCTTTTACCCCTGATGCTGCGATTGAGGTTGGTTCCTCTGATGTTACTATGCTGGGTTCTCTTGCACCAACAATGAAATTTGGCACTTCATAGTGATATGTGAGAATGCTGCCATGTCAAGATTAATACCATGTTTCTGATAGATATATTTTGTTTTGAAAATCACTTTTCTGAGAGATGGAACCTTGCTGAATGTTGATTTATCGGTCAGCAACTCGTGACTCACGGTTGTGGTTAAACCAAACTTTCGAATGATATGGAACTTTGTCTTAAGGAGTAAGATGTTGACGGGCGGGTGGGGTGGGGGGGTGAGATTTATTTGGAACCTATAGAACACATAATGGATACCCAGTCAAATTAAAATGGCAAAGAGAAATAACATTTGCTTTTATAATCAAGCAGTCTAGAATTCTAAAACAAACAGAATTGATATAGCAATCTGTACACATAGGCCTATACATTGTCAAGCAGAGGATGAAAATACACAACATGACGTATCAAAATAGACATAACTCGTTTGTTTATCGTAGAGATTTAATAAAATGTGCAGATAGGATAACCAATTATACAGAATCAAGTGAAAATCATGCTGCGTGTAAACAATGCTTTATCGATCGGAAGCAGCTGTGACAGCATCCTGCATACCGTGTAAATTCTAAATTCGATGTCGCTAGTGTACTCAGTCTCCGTTCGCACTTCAGATCCTTCTTTATACACACAACATGAAGTCGACTTTATAGAAAGCTTTTCCCTGCCGGTTTGGGATAGCTCTCAATTGGAAGATGGTGGACTTGCGATATAACCGGATGTTGGGCCTGCTGGTTCTTATAAATCGATCTAGCAACTACCTTCTGTGCCCTACAAATTAGCTTGCATTTATATATATATATATAGATCTAGCAACTACCTTCTGTGCCCTACAAATTAGCTTGCATGTATGTATATATATATATATATATATATAGGCTATATATAGGCTATATATAGGCTATATATATATATATATATAGGCGATATATATATAGCCTATATATATAGCCTATATATATATAGCCTATATATATATGTGGCATTACTGGTTTCGAATCTCTGGACATTCAGTCAGAGTCCATAGCCGCCTAGTGAGCGGGAGGCCCGGGTTCGAATCCCGTAGAACACGTCCCATGGTTTCTATTTATTTATTTACATTAAAATGTTTAGCGTTAAGCTGATACCCACGAGGCCCTGAAATATTTATTTTTTTCAAACTTCAAGATGATAATCATAATAAAATAAATAGAATACAAACGTAAACAATAATACAACAATGAAAAGCGGAAAAATATTTACAAAACTAGAAATGCCATGAAAAAATTACAACATGGAATAATCAATGCAATGAAATTAGTAGCATAAGAAATTAGTTAAGTCCTTGATGGAAATTTTAAAGAGTTAGCATTCTTCTACTCCTTATACTCATTTGATCAAGGGCGTAGGAACCGGGGGGGGCTGGGGGGCGCCAGCCCCCAGTGAAAAATGTGGAGGGGCGGAAGTATCATTCCGCCCCCTCCCCGGTTCGCAAGTCAGAAAACCCCTTTTTCAAATGAGAAAAAAATCTCATTTGGAGCACCAAATTGCATCTAAGGCCAGGTGAAAATACAAAATTAAGTTTACAAATTGGAGTGGGTGTTGAAGTGTGCTATATTGCACCAAAGTGCATCAGGCCACCTGGAAATGCACAAAATTCCAAAGGGGGAGGGGGACACCCCTCCCCTTAGACCCCTCCCCCAGGCCGGCCATCAGTCTTCAGCCCCCCCCCCCCCACTCAAAAGTACCTTCCTACGCCACTGCATTTGATAACTCGTTTCTTAGTAGCAACATACGAAAATGTTTTCTGAGGATACTGGGTATTACCACCCTCTGAGAATAAAATATTGTGTATGGTAGACCTTTGGGAGTTGTTATATATGTTTTTTTCTTGTGACGGAACGTGTGCACAAAGTGCTGTGGAGCCAGACCAAATAAAGACATATACACCATTGTCAACCTACATTTCAAACGCTTTTCGAGTGAGGACCAGTTCAAAGTTTTTAAACTGTCTTCAGATCTATCATAAATGTTGCATTGAGAATAAAGCTTTCTGTAGACGACTAAGTCTGAGAACAGTTCTGGTATAACCGTAGAATTTGAAGTAGGGAGAATGACGTCGTGAGACATACTGAAGTCACTCATCCTACTGGTGGCGCTTTGCTTGTACGGCAATAAAGTATCGGTGTGTACTACAAACCCCCAATACTGCGAGCATTGACTGTTAGTGCACACGTCTCATTGTAGACGACTGTCGTTCTTTGAAGGTAAGGATTACTTAGGTTTATGATCCAAACTTGAAAAGCCATTACATTGAATTCCAGGGACAGCTATGACACTGAGTAGCACTAAAATAATACTAGCAAGAAATATCACGGTTTGCCATGTGCCTCTGACAGATACCGGAAAAGACACTTTACATGCATTAGAAGTTGCATAAAGCACTCAACTTGTTCGAATCAGTTTTAAAAGATCTAAAAGTTGGTTCTTACGTCAGGAGTATAGTACTTACCAGTCTGGTCGCCTTAACCATGTCTCCGTTGTGAAAAGTAAACCCAACTCTTTCAAGAGAAAAAAAGGGTAAACCCAAATTTCAAAGTCGAATGCACAATGTATGTATGAAGACGTACACATGATCTGACTGTTTGCCGTACAACGCAAAGCGCCCTCACTAATTTCACGGCTTAAACACACGGCGATACACTGTGTCAGCGTTCTTCCTAGTTCAATATGTATGCATGGGCATTACTCATACCCCTTACTAATCAACAACACTCAAACATCATTTCCCTTATATATCCATGCCGACCACATGATCTATACTAAATTGGTCTGCCAAATTTAAGCGACATCTATCTGAGTTGTGGTTTTCTTCACAGAAAGGATAATTATGAAGGATAATTCGACGTCAACAACAAAGTCCTTAATTTCTTTAACTTTCGAACTAAATTTAATTTAGTTGGTTCATTTTTCACCCTCTATTTTGGTCTGGTGGCCGCTATTCCCTTTTACTGGAAATCGTTGGTAAACGCAGTGGCGTAAATGGGGGCCCGGAGAAAAGTACTAATAAAAAATATTTACCCACCCATTGAAGAAGACAATAGGCCGGCGAAATGGCTAATATTGCGGTTAACCAGTTTAGTCCGTAAACCAAACAGGCCCCATGTAGGCCTACTCCATGGGACTCGTCTGTTCTTCAATCCGCCGTCGGGCCGATAACAATAGTGTTCAGTAATGTACGTCGACTTGCCCCATGCAATGCACTGTTTAAGGGTCCTAACTTCAATTTATTTGATAGCTGTTTATCAAACCTTCAAAAGTGACTTTCCGATTCGGGCTTTTGCTATTAGTATAACTATTCGGACGTCTTGTCAAAACTGGGCCCACGGAATAATTACTAAATATAATTATGTAAATCTAAAGTATTGAGTGGCGCAAGGGTTGGCGGCGGGTCCCAATCAAGGCTAACTAAAAATAGTTAAATGATGGCAAGCCCTTTGAAGGATATAACCTTCAGATATTAAAAACTGAATAATTTTTCTTCATATTTGCTGTTGGATTGTAGCATTTTTGCGGGAACCTAACTTTTTTCACATATCTACTTCTTTTGAAACAAATAATAATATCAATTGCTAACTATTCACCCCCCCCCCCCCTCACCACACACACGGTGATCATAGGCTACTTACGGTAAACAAAAGAATAACAATCGAGTAGTAGACTATGCAGGTAGGTAGGTCTACAGTTGTCTGACAGTAGTTAGGATTAGTTGGTTTGTTCTGAACTTATTATTACTGTAAACGATTTCACATTTATGTCCTTCGTCGTTGTTACCATCCAATATATGTCTTACAAACATAAATCTGGATCCGATGTGCGAAAAAGGAAGAAACAAATGGACTCGATCGTAGCAAGACATCCCGGCAGGATATATACATTTCTACAAGGCGTTAATTCATGATCGGGAATCACCTGTGACATTGGTTCGAGCAGCAACTTAGTACATTACGTACCGTTCATTTACAAAGTAATATAAGAATATATGTACCCGGCCGATGCATGCGGACCAAAACATTATACATACACCACAAAACTCTAACAAGTACCAACAAATTGAATAAATATCCAATGACACCTAAGGCTATGCTGCATGCACATCGTGCATATAGGTCTGTACCAGGTCCGGATTACCCATTTGGCACAGTATAGGCATTGTTGAAACTTTACAAGCCCCGAACGTGTCATATTCAGCGACCAAGGAAGTATTTTTAGCCAAAAATTATCCGTACACGACGCGCCAATCATGGCTGCGCTTGGATAGTGTCTAGAAATTTTTACTTTCAAGAGTTTGCAAACCTATAGGGCGAATGAAACACTTAATCCGGCCCTGCTTTAAGCCCTGGGAAGTGTCATTTCCGGTGATCTATGGGGTATTTTAGCCAAAAATTTCTTTGTACGATACGCGCCAACATGGATGGCGATTGTGTCAGGTAGTGCCTATGGCGAACGAAACGCCCCTTAATCCGACCAGGTTCTGTACACTTAGATACACGGGTTAAATCTGCATGCACTAGTGCGTGCGTGCACCCGAATAAATCGAACGATGGGGGCCCGTTCCTGCTTCTCACACCGGGGCCCGTACCCTCATACGCCACTGGATTCAACGTTAATAATGTTCCCCTTGAAGATGACTCTTTGTACCACAGGTTATACGGTATTCCGCCTATGTCCCGTGCCTTTGATAAGGAGGTGATAGAGAATGTCTGTACCAGTCCAACCACATGTTTTAAATGGGAAACCTCTTTTCAGTTAAATGAGGATCAATCATGGAGAATGGTTTTTCTTAGTCATTTTCAGTCATAAAGAGATACCGTAATCAACAATTTATATTTTCCAAACCAGGATATTTACTTCGGGTACAAATTGTGCCTAAAGCACCCCTACAACTCTATGATTTTCACCTAAAATATGATATTTTAAAGAAGAAAGTTGAAGAAGAAATTCCTAATTTAAGTGAATGTTTATTTAGATTTAAATTGAAGCTTCAAGTAAAAGAATATTTAAAAAAGTCTAAATTTCATTCACCCATTTCCTATACTACTTTACATAATGCATTATAAAGTTGCAATTTCTTATTTCGTAAATATTTCATCTTTTTGTTTTTTATTATATTTAAACTATAATTGTTTGCTCTCTACATCTAAAGAAACAAGATTTATACTTAATATCTTAAAAATATATATTAAAATTGTTTTTTTAGTGACACTATAAAAACCAGATGAGGTTTCCTGTTACATCATTTTTGCATAACTAATTTTCTTTATGTAAGTAGGCTTCTTGTAAAGTATTCATCCTGAGTGATTACCAAGTACTTTAAACTGAGAACAAGCACGAGTTATTTAGCATTCGAGTACTTTATAGCGACTGGGGGGGGGGGGGAGGGGTGGGTTACCGAGTACTAAAACTCTGCGATTTCACTGAGCTCCTTGTTCAACGAGATCAACATAGATCACCAGTTCAGACCTAACACAGGTTATGGGTCCAGTAAAAATCCGTAGCAAAGTTATTAAAATAAGTATATATATATATATAAGTAGATAAATATTATTAAAATTTTAACGATATAAAACAAGTGTACTTCACGAGTTTATAGTTTCATGACACTGTTGATGATTGAATAAGTCCAGGTTATAATTAAAACATCCCAAAATGTCTCCCTTAACCGGGTCATTCAGAAACCTACCTTACTCTGACCCTCAATGTCACAGCCAGCTGTAAACTTCACAAAACTTAGGCTACCCTGCCTAACTCAACATATGTACTGAACCATTAACCTACCACGTGACCAGCATATGTCAATGTTCATAACATTATAGTCACTAAAGTTCCAGCACCGGGAAGTAGATTATAATATGTCTGTATTGCAAATAATTAGATGCGTAAAGTTTGATCTTTAAAAGTCTAATAGTGGTGTTGTCTGCATAGTTAGATGGCATATTATAACTCGCAATTTTGTCATTGGGGAAGTCGTGAAGTTGGCTGACTCTGACCATGGTACAAGGGGATTAAATCCTTCCCTGTATCATTAGCTGTATGTAGTTAACTCGGTGTTGTTGACAACGACATGCTTCAAGTCTCGTTCATATTTGATTGACTTTCCTCCTCATCTCGAAGCTCTGAGTACTTGTCGGTTTCTGCCATCTGTCCATTGTTCTTCTCTACATCCTCTTCCTCATCTTCCTGCTCCTGAGATGAGAGAGCCACATACGCAGGTCTGTTCTTGTTGTTGTTGGCAGTACCGTCGGTCTTTGCGTCTTCTTCGTACTTACCCTCATCTTGGTCGCAAGCCTCGTAACTTTTGTCGTCAAGGCTCTGACGTTTTCCAGTCACTATGTTGTAGGTTACGTACATTGCTATCATTGCCGTACCTTCGATAATCGTAAGTATGGCTGTGAGCAGAGGTAAACGAGCTATCAAGAAGTTCTCAGGATAAGGATAAGAGAACCTCGCCACTACTGATGCTAGCAAACTGTTTTGCACTCCCGTTTCAAACGCGATAGTAAATGCCTCTGGATATCCCCGACGGCAAATTTTAGCAATCGAAAACCCCAAGATACCACCAATGAAAGGAAGCATGGATGCAGCCACGTAAGTAAGAAACGGCGTTACGAATATGTATGACAACGCAGGAATGCCAAGTGCGAGACTAATAACAATGAGACCCATTGAAATGGGTTTTAGTCCCTTGGTCATTTTCTCTGCTACGCTAGGGTGTCTTCGTAAGATGTACATTCCAATCAGTACAGGCACCATCATCAGAGCAAGTTGGGTACATATATCACGGTACGGTGTCTTCAGAGTACCCCTACCTTCAACGAAAGGTGTTGCATACAAAAACAGGTTGAAAGGCATCATAACTAAAGCCATGAAACTTGAGCAGAATGTCATTGTAATGCTCAAGATAAAGTCTACGTCCATCATGAGCGCGAATACGTTACTAATCCAGCCACCTGGACACGACCCTTCAATCAAGAGCCCAATAGCAGACTCTGTTGTGATGGGGACTATTTTAGCAATAGCAAATGCTAGAATCGGCATAATGCCAAATTGACAGACTATGCCAATGATCACTCCAAATGGACGACGAAACTTTCCCCATACCACGTCCAGGTCAATTTTTGCGCCCATAGTGACATACGAAATAACGAGCCACACAGTCAAGGACCAAGTAAAGATTGTGTTCCAAATCGTAGGACGAATTCCACATCGCACCGAGTATGTCCATTCGTAGGTTTCTTTCTGCAACCTCGCCAGTCCTTGTGTGTCGTACAACAAGTAAGTGTGTTCAAGGTGAATGACCAATGGACTTACACCGATGAAGACACCTCGTACACGGACAGGAAACGTCGCCGAACCATTATCGACAGTGGTCTCGTACTCCGAAGGAATCACGATAAAAAAATCTGGATTTTCGCTCTCAATTTTTGTGACAGATATATTTCCGAGAATTCCATGAATGGTGACATTAATGGTGGCGTTGGTTCCCTCGATTAGTACGAATAGTGGATCTCCATCTATGGGTTCGTAACTGGCAGTTATACCAGTATTGTCCATCAGTTCCTGACTATCACATGTACCAGCAAAAAGTAATAGCGAGGCTATAATCTGGAGAATGAAAGGAAAAGAAACTTCGTTTAGGCCTATAACACAAATTACAGCATGTTCGAAGCTCCCTGGTATAAAAAGACGGAAGATCCTATGTTCCATCAGGGAACTGCTGTTTACCATGTTCAATGAGCCAGATAAATATTGCTAGCTGATAGCTTACGAATATTGAGGATTACATTGATGCTTAGAAAAATGGGGGAATGATTTGAATTTTGAACATATACATGGTAACAACAAATGTTGATATTTCAGTTTCTCATGCATGATGACCTGCAAGGCGCTACACAACAATAAACTTAAACCTAATAGCGGTATAGGTAAACTGTAGACATCATGCTCAAACACAGAGAATAGAACGCAAGATGAGCTTTCAAACCTTAGGGAGACCTTTGCAAGCCCGTTGATGAGATGGCTTTAATCGGACGCCCCCCCCCCCATCTCCCCTCATCTCCCTTCCCCGTCCCTTAAAATTATCAATGTATAGATACATACATACATACATATATTCATACATACGTAGATCATCAAACAATGAAACTGTGATTTATACAAAGCATGTTGAATCATTTGTAAAACTACAGAATGCAAGTGATTTATTCATACTGTGCAGCTTGACCGTATAGCGTACTCAAGGGGTGGGGGTGGATGCCCTCCCCATCTCCACTATCTGTCGGGGACATTTATTCTTAAGTTCAACAGTAATAATTAGCACAACCTTGCCTTTAAACCTCATTATAGACCTAATTTATCGCCATAAAAATGCATCAGAATGCACCACCTAACATCCCTCCTTACGTGACAGTCGCATTCAAACAACCCAAAGCAACACCTCATGGAAATTTGAAAAACTTTGAATTTTTTCCGAGACCCCCCCCCCCCCCACCAATCAAATACTATGGACTTTAAGACAACGTGATAGATATTTCCCCATTTTCCCCATGTATCTTCCATTTACGAGGAAGTACATTTTAATAATACAAAACGGAATAGGTACTTTTCATTAACAGAACCGGACACTTCATGTTATAGAAAAGGGCCACTTCATGTTTTTCCAACTAATATGAGGAGGAAGATCATGTCCTCCTGTGTCCCAGCGCTCTTATGTCCCTTCTTCTTCAGGGCAGTCGAGGTATATAGCCTACGTTTCCATGACGGTTGTACTTTGTATATTGTCTTAATTTGATTGTCATGAAAACATGTTTTTCTTTTCGTGTTTCAAGGTCTAAACTATCACAAGTGTATTTTTAGTCATCATTCGTGCATCTCTTACTGTGTCTCGCATTTGTTATTAAATTGCACCGTTTTGAATTGTTTTGAAAAATGTTTTGAAGTAGTCAGTATCGTCTGTGGCAAGCCTAATGTGCAATAAACACAGTTTATCGCCGATAAACTCGGTTTGTTGAGTGAAAAACAGAGTTTATGGCGAAACACTATTGTAAAAACCCTGTATTTGCTCGATTCAATGAGTTTATCGAATTTATATTGCACATTAGGCGAAAAACTCTGTTTTGGGGGGAAATTCTGTTTTCTGGGAAACTGTGTTTCGGGAAACTCTGTTATTCGGGAAAAACAGTTTATCAGTCGCTAAACCAAAGAAAACCAGCGGGAATTAATCGAAAAACTTCTGTTTTCCGCTCTATAAGCCGTGTTTATCGAAAATCCCTGTAATTCGCTCGATAGATAGAGTAAGATAAACTGTTTATCGAGAAAACTGAGTTTATCTATAAAATTACTACACATTAGACGCGAAAAACTGTTTTTCGAACGAAACACTGAGTTTATCAAGGATAAACTGAGTTTTTCGAATGATTCCACAATCAGGATTGCCATAAACGTCACCCACAGAAATCGATCATACCAATGGGAATGTTATGATTCAGGGCATCGTGTTGAAATTTAGCAAAATGTGTTAAACATAAAACCTGCGATCCTTCTGATCTCAAAATAAACTTACGCTGTATTTTTGTTATTTCTGTTCTTGTCTGTTTTATGTTACTAGCACGCAATATTTGAGAATATGGAAATGTAAGCTAATGGGTCTGTCAGCCAGAACCCGTGGTGAGTGTACTGGAGGCGAGGGGCGCGTAGCCAGGGGCGATGGGGTCAGTTACCCCTCCAAAAATGAGGTGAAAAAGTCCAAGAGAGAGAAAAAAGGGGGAACCATGAGCGGGAGAATTTAAAGAACAGCATAGAGATATCTCACACAAAGTTTCAGAAGTGTAGAAATTAGTCTCATTCCACATTGATGGCTAAAAATAGACTTCACATTCATAGCGGTATTATCTGTTGTCCCCCACAATTTTGAAAGCTGCCAGTAACCTTCATAGAAGAGAATGCAAACAAGCAAATTGTAGGCTATCCATGTATAGCGGAATAGGAATCGAACAAAAAAATTTTTGGCCTTTATTCACTCGATTTGGCCGGTAAATTCTCTTAATTTGTCTGATTCTGTTACAGAAAAAAACTTGGCAATCCTGCTGTAGGCTATATACTAAGTACAACGGGTATCACACGTGGCACCATCGTATATAAGTTGTTTTGTGTTACCAGCTACTGCCGCGTGCGACACTAGAATCTGTTAAAAACAGAAACACAGTGAAACCTAGCTACAGCTTCATGCCAAACATGAAAAACATAATCGACGCTCATAACAAATGTATCATCACCAACCATTATATAGACCACCAACCAAACAATGCCATTGTAGAGTCAAAGATGGAAATGCAGGGAAGACGGAGTTGTGTACCAGGTACCAGGCAATGGCGTCGCCAAGGGGTGGCCGCATCGCCAAGGGATGGTGGGGGGGGGGGGGCACGTGCCCCCCAGATGCGATTTGTAGTGTTAAAACATACTCAAACAAAAACTCTTTTTTTTTTTACAAAGGACGAATCGTACTATGTCCATCAGTTACACTTCTTTCCACCGACCGTCACAATAATCAGTTGTTTTCTCACTAACAAGGGTCACGGAGGCCCCGGCGTGAACCACTAGTGCTTAAAATTCACTACTATCCTGCATGAATTTTAATTTCAATTTTCAACACTCTTCTTCACGTTGTAACTTTCCCCAAACCATATTGAGAAGACGGGCTGAGGTATGCTTCCATTGCAACTATTCAAGCGGAAAACATCTTTTTGTTCTCTCATAATGGATAATCACTAAATAGCACCAAATTGCATCTTATGACCCTTAATTATCTAAAAACTTTAGCAAAAGGGTTAATTTCCATATTTTTGTATAACTTTTTTTTATCTGCCTCAATTAAAAACATAAATATCGGACAGACTAAGCCCAAAAATTCGTGAACATAAAGTTACGTCAAGTTGCAAAATATAGCCAAAAATTGCAATTATTCAACAATTTCTCACTCCCTCCCCTTAGACCCCTCCCCCAGGACGGCATTCACTAATACACATTCTGCCACCAAAATAAGTGCTGTGCCCCCCCCCCACCCCCCGTGCTCCCCAAGATTGAAAACGTACGTTGGACTTAAACATTGTCTTGTAACTTTGTAGACTTTGTGAAACTGAATTTAAGACACGGTACAACAACCATAAAAGCTCTTTCACACACCAACACAAAAGGAACGAAACTGAACTTAGCAAACATATCTGGTCACTCAAGGAAAGACAAATCAATTTTGATATTAAATGGAGAATATTAAAACACGCCAAACCACACAGCAACACCACAAAACGTTGCAATCTATGCCTACAGGAAAAAATTTTCCTTATATATAGACCCTTTGAATCAACGCTAAACAAACGCGCTGAATTGATATCGGATTGCAGGCATTCAAGAAAATACTTGCTGCATACCAAACGCACAAACACAAAATTCAAATGACACACTTTAACACAGTCGCATACTGGCACCTGACGAGTGAGAAATCACGAAACAAGCTTGTCGTGCCCTAATCAAGTAATGCGTCATTAGTTCGATATTATAATATATTATTATTATATTCTATATTTTACATCGAGCACTTTCCCATGGATTACGTGCATTTTATTGCAAGTCTGTATGTGTGTATGTATGTATGTATGTATGTATGTATGTATGTATGTATATATAGATATATATATATATATATATAAATAAATAAATAAATGTATAGCCTATATATATATATATATATATATATATATATATACATATACATATATATATATATATATATATATATATATATATATATATATATATATATATATCATATATATATCATACATGTATGTATAGTTTTAATCAAATTTACGATTGAGAAAGCAGTAGTAATCAAAATAAAATTGCAAACTTGAGTAAGGAAATTATTTGAAAAGAAGCTACATTGTAATGCCATAATAGTGCATGGAAACCGGTCACCAATGCCACAAAATTGTTATATATACGCAATGATGCATTAACTGATACTAAGCCAGTTCTGGCGCATGATTCGGAAGTGAATGTCCATGTAAATGAAATGAGTTTACTCACTTTTAAATACAACGTGTACGCCATGCTGTTTACTCTGTATTCTCGATAAACAAGCGATCCGTTTTATCTTGAAGCCGTGGTATATTACATACAACTAGTACCGTATAACTAAAATCTACTGACAAACGACATTGACTACTTTCAAGAAACTTCTTTCTTTTCGACTTGACGTCATAGGGTCCGTTATATTCTAGCCAATCAAATTCATGTTTTCAACTGTTCAATCACTTCACAAACAGGTGGAGGCCAGGCACCACGGCGTCAGGCGTATTTTCGCTCAGTTTTGTTATCCTTTGGGATAACAGGAACTTTGTACAGAGCTACACTGGTTATAAAAAAATGTATTTTTAAGGTAAAGTACCGTACCGGCCTGCGATAACAACGTAATTTAACTTACAGCGGTTTGTGAAATTCGGTGCGACATTTTATAACGGGTACAGTAAACGGGTACGTGAACACACGGCGTTATGTTCGGTTTAGGAACAATGTTAATAACAAAGTATCCTACTTTAATAAACATGAAACTTGCAATTCATTAATAATTATAATACCACCGTTATACTTTAATATGTTATTGGAAACGACATATGGTCATTATGTGACTACTTAATTGAAGGAGATTTACAGCTATATCAAATGTAATTATATATGACGTAAGTACCAACTTCGTGTATATGTAATAATTGTGAAAACTGTCACTGTAAGTTTAGCACAAACAACAAAGGGTTCAAGCAGTAAGCACATTCATTCATATCAAATGCAATATTTCTAACACCTGCATGATTAACTAGACACATCATCTATGCATACGTTGGCACATTAATCACATAACGAGAATTGATACAAAACGGTTTACAAAGTGTCACTGTGTATTCACACAAGTACTAAATAACGGGAGTTATGTCATTACACCCACCATTACAATCTATTCTTAATTAATGTTATGTAATTGAAAATGCGTTCAACTGTTATTCTACAACGGGTAGTGAATGCTAATTTACGATTCTACTGTTAGTTTTACGTTCATAACGTTCTGTTAGTTAAGAGAACGGGCAATGAATGCATGGGTGTAGGAGCCTAATTTGATTGGGTGAGGGTGGGGCTTAACGATTTGCACGAACAATGTAACCTTCTCGGCCTTTTGGCTAAGATCATGTGTAGTATCTGTTCCCTTTCGAGGGGAATGGTGATGCACACCTGACGATGATCACACAGTCACCGATGTAAGGGGACTGGGGCTGAGAGCGGGTCAGCCGTTTGGTAGTTTGGTTTTCGTGTCCAGGTTCTTTCATGGGAGACTTTTCCTTAAAAAACCCATATGTAACCATATATGGAAGGGTGCACTGGTGAGATCGCCCTCACCTTTGAAATTCGAGTTCGTTATGAGGAACTTGCCAACAGCGATACATATCATAACATCGTCTTTGCCAGAGAAGGTTAACATGGAGTGCGAACTGTGTCAACACTCCACAACATCATGTTAAATTAATCGGGTAAGCTCGTTATAGTCTAACTATCCGAAGTTGAGTTTTCCGTAACTACCGAATTTCATCAAACAAGATTATTGCAGTTTAGTTTATCTCTTGCAGTGCTCGAAACAATATCAGAATATTGCCCGAATTTCCACGGAAATATCTTGTTGAAGGGGAGGGGCAGCCGACTTGCCCCCGCCTTCTACGCCTATTACTGAATGTTAACTCACGATGAATGAACATGCTTGTAACCCCAGGTTGATCGCTCCCATCCAGGGGACATTAGCCTTTAGGGAAGCGGGGGTTCTTTGGCTGTAATGGGGTCAACTACCTGCACCGAGATACTCGATTGACCTTAAGCACACATATAAACTATGCGCCTCGTGACGTATAAGGACCCTACCTTACTACTGCTGTAACTACTGGCTCGTCTGGGTCAACATACAAACAAACAGAATAATACAAAAGCGTATGTTTAGTTATGCGGTATATATTCATAACTAACTAAAGAAAGAGAAGAGAACAGAACAGAAAATAACAAATGGAGGTTAACAACGGTATTAAACAATAAAAGTACAATCAATCCAATTTCGGAATGGACCACTATATAGCTGGGGGCTGGGGCTCACTCCCTCTCTAGACCCGCTCGGCCGTCTTTCGAGTCCGGGGAACATCATGGCCTGGTGGGGAGGGGGCATCTTAAGACCAGGACGTTTAGACACGCCCACCCAAACCAAGGACCTGTTTAGAAATTAAAGAGTAATTTCTAATGATGATGTCTCCGACATCCTAACGACGGCTGAGGGCTGTCAAGTGAGTGGCCGAACTTACGTAAAAAATTATAATCAATGCAATGGGCTCAGTGCCAACTAAAATATGGGACAATCTATAACAAGTACACTCTAATCATTAAGGCTAAATATAAATGAAATATGACTCCAGTAAATAGCATTATAAGTAATAAAGCACACCTCTAGCCGACGTGGCAGTCAATGACGGACACCAATGCAGTAAGTCTCAGTCAAGTGCTAATTGCCCTAACCCAATTACTAGCATGTTCCTAATAGACAACTAAATGCATAAATACTAAAATAACATAACACAATATATACCCTACATGATAAGTCTCTCATAAACATATCATATGTACCAACAAACAGTATAGCAAAACTATTTAGGGTCAACCTCTGACAAGGACTGTCACCAAGGGAGCTATAGGACATACATCAGCTAATATGGGTTTCACAAAAGGGTAAATTCTAATATGCATGTAGCATATAGGCTTAGTGTAACCTATAGAGTACACAATACAGAAATAATCATAATGGGATAAACAACATTTGCTATATATCATTATCAATGAAACACATAGTTATACTAAATTACACAACGGATGGTAAAGTATATCAATCGATGGTATGACTTTAATTAAATTAGATATAATACATCTCTGTGTGCTTGAAGCCATCACAGAGTAACTGAACATTACTATTAAACTTACTAAGCTTACTTCTGAAAAATACAAAGTGGTTCGTACCTGTTTAGAAATTAAAGAGTAATTTCTAATGATGATGTCTCCGACATCCTAACGACGGCTGAGGGCTGTCAAGTGAGTGGCACAGATCGCTGGTAAACTGGCCTTCTTATAGAGCCAGGGGACAGTACCCTAAGACAATACAACTTCCTGCCCAGCCCAAATAAGGAGATAAATGAACCAGCTGATCGGCCTACTCATTACCGGAAAACACCAACATTGCTCAATTAACCACCAAGACAACAGGTGTAAACAACTTAGTGACGTAGTCCCAGAGAATGAGTTCATTCAACAAAGAGGTGAACAGAGGGTCACCCGTTTGCAGAAGGTCTCTCTCACTCTGGGGACAGCTTAGCTCACTAATGGGTTATGGTGGTTTTACTCTCTGGTACACTTGGAGGACAAAGCAATGTCATTCCAAGAATACAGATTTAGTCATTACAACTTCCTGCAATGAAGTGACAGGCCATTGAACTCCTAGAGCACCCGAGAATTTGTAGGGGGAACCTATCACAGGGAGGGGGAAATCTAAATTCTAGTACTTCCTAATTTACCAAAAAAATTAGGGGTGCTACAATGCTTAATACCGTTTCTTGTTATTTTAGCCTTAAGATATTCTACAAACGGCGTGCAGTAATGTTATACGTCAAAATGTCACGTTTTTTTTAACAGTTTACCTTATACATGCGCGACTGTGTGATCATCGTCAGGGCTGTATCAAGATTCAGTCAGTCCCCAGCGGTGCGAAAAGTGCTTTCTTTTCTTGTAGAATATGCACGGGTTTCTCGACGTCACTCGTCATTAATATTTAATTAGGTAAAACTTATCATTTCGAAGGTCAATTTCTCAGACCTTAACCAATTTATATGCCTGGTAATAGTTGAGTTTAATGAAGGAAAGGTGTTTAATCCAATCGTTATTGACAAAGACAACAAAAAAAGAGTGGAAAGGGAATTTCGGCTGTATTTTCCGAACGTAAATTAACCGCTTTCGAACTGTTTAGAGATATTGTCTTGGCATGAATACCATCATTTCCAATTTGAAAACTTGTATATTCGCTGTAAAAAACTCCTTAACCACGAATTAGTATCCTTTTCCCTTCAAATCATCCTGTAACGATGTCAAGTTCACGGCAAATAAATACGCACACGGTTACGAGTAAAGTGGTGACTGTCCCGTTCCACGTTGGTACGTAATGCGCGAAATGCTATATAACTAAGCGTGATAAAACTAAATTGGGGTAAAACATGGTAAATTTGCAACAGTAGCCCTTTAAAATAAAATTATGCTGCATACTTATTTTACTTTACAAAAATTGTACATACCATATACTGTAAAACTGTTTAACCTTTATTTTGTTGTCATGCATGTTTCCACTGCAGCATATTGACCAAATCTGGTGCATATAAAATAGTATGCCATAATATACATATGACATCATGAGATACGGTATGAGTTGCTCTGTTGTATGTTTCAAATAGCCAAATTATGATACAACCAACCAATGGGTGAAATTTAAGGTAATTTGTGGTGTACTGATTATAATTAAGACAAGTATGGAAAACTGTTGTGCCGAACTGGGACACAATTCTGGCAAATTTAGGGTAAAACCGTGGTACAATATAGGGTAAAACCATGGTACATTTAGGGTAAAATTTTGGTACAGTAATAGGGTACAGTTGTGGTTAATTAGGGTAAAACTATGGTAATGCCATAGTCCACATAGTGTAAATTTGAGACAAAACAATGGTGAATAATTATATGAAATAGAAAGTGATAAAAATCATGGTAATATTGTGGTATCAGGGTACTATGGAAAAACTGTGGTTAACTGCATCTATATGACCAAAATACCCAAGTCAAATTTTGCTATTGTACCCGTTACCATGGAAAAGGGGTGGTATCTTGCCGTGGTTAGTGTGAGCATGGAGCTATAAACCTCAGGTTTATAGCTCCATGGTGTGAGGTAAGTTTTTCCTAGGCTACACTTTATCTTCGGAGCTTGCAAAGGGGTGAAAGAATCATGTGCATTTTCTGCTCCTATATTTCAGGGCTATAGCATGACTATGAAGTATGAGTTGTGTACACTACAGTTTGACGTTGGCTTTTGCCACGAACTAAAGCAATGTACATCATTACATGTACCCGCAGAGCCAGTAGGCTACAAAGTCCTAACATCTGTATTACATAACGCTGTTGATTATGGACAAGATTATTGTATTTCTAATCGCGAACTTGGTATCAATGAAAAGAGCACAGTCTAATCTGGACAATTTTACCAAAAATGTGCATTTGTCTCCTGTAACGAAGTCAAGTTTACGGCAAATTTAACGGCACGTTTTGGAGCCATGAAAATAGGCGCCAAATTCAATGTAGATTATCAGAAAGACTCGCCCCAAACCGCGTGCCGCGCTCTGAAAAAAGTTAACTTTCCGTTGCTTGCAAGTGAAGTTTTCTCCTTGTCGCTACAAAATGCAGACAGTGATACCTTGTTATCTTTTATCTAGACCTGAGATGTCCATCGCTGCTATGTACACTGTGTTGTGTGTATTGAGCTGTATGTATTGACTGTACACTAGTGTTTACTTACCGACGGTAATAACAAGCTGTGTGTTTTTTTTTCTGGGATCGATGGTGGTGTCTACCACTTCTGTTACACCTCATTCTAAACTAGGTCAGATTACCGGCATGAAACGTTTTTTTGTGCGCGAGTCTTCACACTCCCTTTAATGACGAAAAATAAATGTTGTGAGATTCAACTGACTGCGTATGGGGGCTAGCGACGCCTTCTTTTGCATTACTCCAACCTTTAAACCAGAGGGATAGGTATCAAGCAGTTTTGCCGCAGTGTTGCCTTGACAACATACTGATATATTCTACCGATTTTTCATACATGATAGATGTGTTGAAATCTCCCGGGAAGAGAGCCAACGAGTTAAATCGCGAACTCTGTGGGTGGTGGCGTGCCTTCGAAACACCTGTTATGTGCACATAAATGTAAGTGATTGTGTCGTAGCACCAATGAACCTCGCTTTATCAAAATTGTTGAACTTCTGACTTGCAGCGACTATCGAAAACTAATTTGTGACAACTAATGAACTTTCTTCTCGTGCACTTTCAGTACACGCTTTCTTATTCCATGAATACAGGATGTCGAATCAGAAAAGCATCGACCGCAAACTTGAGGTTTCAATCTCGTAACTCATATGTATCAGTAGTCATAACTCTATATTGAACATCCTGTCCAATGAGCCTGTGTGTTTGGTGGGATAAAGTCAAGACACATGCGATGCTTATGGTTGTTTATTAGTTTATTAAGTGCCATGAAACCGTCCCTTTCATAAGTGCGAGCGCTTTATACCATCGCTTTGACATAAACGTAAAACTGCAGAAATATTGGGTACATATTCAATCTTACCAACTACGAGATGGGAATAAGCAAGCTCGTGACAATAACGGTCAGTCGTGCACAACACATATTCGGCAGTGTATGTGGAAGCTATACAGCTGGTGTAAACTCGTACATGATATAGCATAACCCAGTTCAACGTTGCGCATAGTGACCTTAATGGCGCACAATGACCGCATAATAGCTTAATGAGAGTACAGGAATATGTAGAGAAATTTATATACAGTCACTCTTCTCATTAAGATAACCCGAGTCTGGCATAGACCCTTCTAGCACCTCAGTTGCCGGGCTTAAAGTGACGTAAACTGACCATTGATGAAAATACTCTCCAGTTGAACTGTAAAAGCGTTTTCGTTTTCATATTGATAACTTCTTACCTTTTGAGAGACACCTCAACACATACCGTATATTACGAACAATAGCATCTCCAAGAAACTTGAGAAATATGTAATCAAGTGTTTATTCCATTCAGCCAGGGTGTAGGAACTAATAAGGGAACCATTCTAAATGCACACAGTGATGTGCAACAAACTTTCAAATGTTTCATTTCGGCTGTTCAGTCCAGTGACGTGCAAAGAATTTCAAAGGCGAGAGGAAGCAGGGGGGGGGGGAGGGAGGGGGCAAGTCTGGTGCAACAGACAGAACCACTGTAGACTAAGCAATTTCTAAATCACATAGCAAAAATACGATGCACACAAACTCACAATATTAATGTTATCCCCAGCCAGTGCACTACATTTCTGTACATAATCTCGTATGCTAGGTTCCTCCCGTATAATTGGACTTGAACGCATGGGGATGATTTTTGTGTCTATATTGTGTCAATTTATTTTGCTTTAGACTTTATCCGAGGTACCATGAACAGCATAGCTTAGTTTTGAGTTTGGAACCTGCACCTATGCATATAAACTAATGTTGGTAACCATTTGATATTGTTTCGTAAAAATAAAACAAGGTAGGAACATTCACTGTTTCAGATCTTCAAGGTCTGTTTGAAAACTTCTCTGGATTTACGTGTGATTCATATGATGATGATGATACAAAAATGAAAGCCAAATATTGTGAACAACTCTGACCAAGTAAAAGTAAAAACAAAACGTCATGTATATATATTAGTTAGTTTCTGTAGCTGTATTAAAACAAGAAATGGACAATACTGATCATCCACTGTAGAGAAATTAAATGATTACTTCAACAAATACTCAATGAAAACCAAGATGAATATTCATGACCTGTTGAAACAGCCAATCACCTGTGGAGGAATCACACTCCTGTTGTCTGCTCAACTGGTTAGAGGATTATTCCGTTGAACGTTAAACAACTTCATTTGCCAAGTTTGTACAACAGCATCCAACCTTCAATTTTATGTATAGCATACGTCACTTGAGAAATAAATGATAAAGAGTCTGCATGCCCTTTGGCTTAAGAAGAGATATCTAACTGCATATTCAATCTTGCAGGACTCCGACTAGTTTAATATTATACATTCATCCCCAAAGTATTGTCACATGTCATTAAAACAATAGGAAATAAGACCACATCTGATTTGAACCAAGAATGCTGATAACATGAAAAAAGTTTAAAGCTGCTGAAAAACAGCCAGATTAAAAATAGTTAAATCGATAATTTTCAGTAAATTGTAAGTTTCTGTCACTTTGACCAAGCAATGTAACATTTAGATAAAACTTCGACTGCAGAAGAAGATGAACAATTTCTTCTGCTTCTCCTTTGACTACTTTCTGGAGGCTTGAGGAAGGACATGATCTGTTAACATGGTCAGGAGGGGGGAGTGAAATGGCTGTATCTACTACATTTTATCCTTAATTAATATAATTAATCCTCTGAGCTGCAAGTGTAATGACTATAAGTATTGTGGTACGGACCACATTCAATTATTTCCAATGAATAAGGAGAACAGTGTTGACTTCTGCACTTTCTGAAGCATTGCCAGCTCATTGATTACAAGGTCAAAAAGTTAGAAATTTACAAATTATAAAATGCACTGGATATATATATATTGAACCGGCATCATATAGATTGATGATCTGCATCCCAATATAATAATATATCCCCAACAGAAGGGAAAATAAAACTGAGATTTTCCGTGTTCACATCTAAACATTGATCATGAAAACATAAATGGTGATTTTGGAATACTCCTCAGGTTAAACAGAAATAAGTCCTACCAAAAGTTAATTCAGTACTACACTGATGTAATTAAATTGTCTCTATTTTACATACAGAGAAGAGAACAAGGATTCGGAATAGTCAAACCATGAATATTGCTTTTGACAAACATTTATACAAATCACCCCTCTTAACTGTTGTTTTCTCCATGAAGTTTTTTTTACCCCCACCCCCCCTACTATCATAACAATACTAATCCTTGATTAACGACTTCAGTGACAATTTGATAGATACTAGTTCCGAAAAAGAACAATGTAGCAGCTACATTAAGCAAGAACATACCGATACTGTTTATGAGGCACTGCTCCATAGCTGTCACCTTTACAAACCAATGTAGTATATATTAAATAGTGTGTTATCAATTACATGTACAGGTATTAAATACATACTTGTCCATTACTGCCTGATTGCGCAACAAACACATAGATAGCAACATTCTCTATCACCTAGTGCCGATGTTTCAATTAAATGGCGGCGAGTGGCGGAGGGGAGGGATGGGGTCTGAACATGATTAGATAGATATTACACTGTGTTTGATCAAGCAACAACAGTCACATTGCTAGTAATCTGCCACATTGCACTGATCTTGCTCAAACAGATCACCCTATCACATTGTCCCTTGATAGACCGTGTGCCTGCATTCTTACATGCATGTCCCTTGATAGACCGTGTGCCTGCATTCTTACATGCATGTTCCTTGATAGACCGTGTGCCTGCATTCTTACATGCATGTTCCTTGATAGACCGTGTGCCTGCATTCTTACATACATGTTCCTTGATAGACCGTGTGCCTGCATTCTTACATGCATGTTCCTTGATAGACCGTGTGCCTGCATTCTTACATGCATGTTCCTTGATAGACCGTGTGCCTGCATTCTTACATACATGTTCCTTGATAGACCGTGTGCCTGCATTCTTACATGCATGTTCCTTGATAGACCGTGTGCCTGCATTCTTACATGCATGTTCCTTGATAGACCGTGTGCCTGCATTCTTACATGCATGTTCCTTGATAGACCGTGTGCCTGCATTCTTACATACATGTTCCTTGATAGACCGTGTGCCTGCATTCTTACATGCATGTTCCTTGATAGACCGTGTGCCTGCATTCTTACATACATGTTCCTTGATAGACCGTGTGCCTGCATTCTTACATACATGTTCCTTGATAGACCGTGTGCCTGCATTCTTACATGCATGTTCCTTGATAGACCGTGTGCCTGCATTCTTACATACATGTTCCTTGATAGACCGTGTGCCTGCATTCTTACATACATGTTCCTTGATAGACCCTGTGCCTGCATTCTTACATACATGTACTGTACAGCCAGCACCAGGGTATTAATGTTGTCTACTTCTGCAGGTATTTGTCAGTGCTTGGGAATCTCTGGGGATCATAATCAGGGTCAGACCTCATTCTTTGCTTTAAAGCGCTCTTCATCTGTTCATCGCAGGCTGACTGGATAGCGTTGCTGTTCTCTGCCTCGTGAAGTAACGTATCAATGGAACTCAGCGGCTGTAGACCAGAGTTAGCCACCGCTCTACGTAGGGTCTCTCGGACAAAGGAGGAGGTTCCTTGGGCAGCTGTGGTGTGATTGTCATGTTCCAGCTGAAACCAATAACATAAGTCAAATTAAGTATGGCAAGGATTGAATACAAGTCAACTTTAAATATCTCAGTCAACATCTTAACATTTTGACTGGTGAATGTTAACCAACCTATTATCATGTGTTAATGTTCTCAATGTCTACTGGCAGAAAGTGTCATTTTTTTTTCTACTGGCAACTGACGAAATCCACAAGCATCTATTAGACAGTGAATAGCCTGAATTTTGAAGGCCTGACCTTTTTCTCTGACTTGAAGAGAGTGAAATGGAATATTTCATATCTAGTTAATAAGCCCTCACATTCAAAACAAGAACATACCCACATGAATACCAACATGCACACTCATATCTAGTTAATAAGCCCTCACATTCAAACAAGAACATACCCACATGAATACCAGCATGCACACTCAATCCCTTGAGAGATTTCTGAGGGTTTGGTTGAAAACATGAGCATTAAAATACAATTAAACTCAAAACAACCATTTTTTTCATGGAGAGTCATGTGATAAGAATACAGAAGTCCACAGCTCCACCAGTGGAATAGTTCATGTCCTCTGTAAACATCATTATTTATTATTTATTTAACATTAAAGGGTAACTCGGTTAGCGTAAAGCTAATCTCCCCCGAGGCCCTGAAGTAAAATAACAAATAGTGAAATGAAAAAATATAAACATATAAAATAATAAAAATAACAATAATAAAATAAATTAAGATAAGACGACAATGAAAATAAAAATTTACATTACATAAAATACAACATGGAACAATCAATTAAAAGAAATTAAGAGCATAATAAATTAGTTAAAGTCCTGCATAGAACGTTTAAAAGTATTTAAAGACTTGGCATTCTTACACTCCTTTGATAATTCGTTCCATTCCTTTGCAGCAAGATATGAAAATGTTTTCTGGTGATACTGGGTATTACCACCCTCTAAAAATAAATTATTTCGTGTGGTGGACCTTAGAGAGTGGTTATGTATATCATTTGTGTGGCGGAACATTTCCACAACATACTGTACTGTGGAGCCAGACCATTTAAAGACCTATACACCATTGTCAATCTTTTACATTTTAAACGTTTTTCAAGTGAGGACCAGTTTAAAGTTTTAAAAAGGTCTTCAGATCTATCATCAAATGTTGCATTGAGAATAATTCTTGCTGCAGCTTTCTGTAAACGACTAAGTCTGAGAACATTTCTGGCATTACTGTTTCCCCATACTAAACTACAGTACTCAACCATCGGTAAAATATATCCATTATAAAATAGAATACAAGTATTGGTATCAATGAATGGTTTTATGTGTCTAAGAAGAGCCAATCTACTGGAAACGAGCTTGCAAACAGAATCGACTTGTTCATTCCAAGATAATACATTGTCGATTTTTACGCCCAATATCTTTTCACAGCATACACTTTCAATTATAGAATCTTCGACGGCAATATTTAATTTGTTATTTGGAATGGATTTCAACCTTTGTCTTGAACCAATCAACATGCTTTTAGTTTTATTACTATTTATAACCATTTCATTTTTCTTGCACCATTTGCAAACATTAGCTATATCCTCATTAAGTTTGGTATTTAAATCATCCATAGACTTGCCCTTCATATGAATTGTATCGTCTGCATACATGTATGTCCGCATTGCAATAATTAATACTTTGACCCATGTCATTAATAAACAAAACAAACAGCAACGGGCCCAGGATTGAGCCCTGTGGCACCCCACATGTTACTGGCAGTAAGGGGGAAAATACACCATTTACACACGTAGATTGTTGTCTATTACATAAATACGACTTAAACCATGCAACAGAGCTTTCGGAAAGACCATATACAGATAACTTATTTATTAGAATATAATGGTTTACTAGGTCAAATGCTTTTCTCAGGTCTAGAAATACAGATCCTATAAGATATCCACAATCAATAGATTTATTCCAGTCGTCGATTATCTTTAGTAATGCAGTTTCACAAGAGTGCCCTTTTCTAAAACCTGACTGGGACGATCGTATTAGACCAAATGCATTTAAAAACTTGGATAAAGCACCATGAACGTGTTTTTCTAATATCTTAGATAATACAGGCAAGATTGAAATGGGTCGATAATTGGATACTTCTAGATTTGAATCACTCTTGTAAATGGGAACAACTTTGGCTTTCTTCCACTTAGTAGGAAAGACTATCAATGACATTCACATGATCTTGGAGTATTTGAATTTTGATTTTCTAGTACCCTTGTACAACCATAGCCACCAAATCATGACTAGTCATTTTCAGGAATAATCAGCAACACAGGTCTGTGATAGTGCTAGCTGCTAAGGATTTAGAACCAAGGCCGCTCTAGTAGATTCCCCTAATCCTAGTCTTCAGCAATTTTGACTACAACAATTAGTAGCCCTGTTTGGAACAAACAATTAGGTGCACCTTTACAATGGTGGTTACCAAAGACTTCATGGATATGGAATATACAGATTGAGCATTACATACACTGCTCCAAAACGACCTGTAGATGACCTTTGACTTTCAATTCCTGACTAGCCCCAATGCTCAATTACTTAACTTGAAAGGACATCAATGTTCTAGAACTTTGAAAGCAGAAGCATCTTGTTAATTCTCAAAGGGATGGTTTAGATGACCCCAAAAGGAATTTTTGCTATCTAACTCCTGAATGCCTCAAAATGGCAGAGCCTGCAAAGGATGACTGTAAAAATTGCCAGCATAATTTGTGCACAAGAGCAGTGCATAATAGTGTAGTCAGATGCACAGACAGGGAGACAGATGAACTACGCATACCCAGACAATTGGTTACACTCGCTAGCTTCAAATAGTAGTTTCAGCAAAGAATATCTTTATTTTTTCTTCAATAAAAGCTTGCAAACAGACAAGTGACTCGACTGCTGCAACAAACCTCCCAAACAATCCCTGTGATAGGAACACGAGGTTATCATAAAAAAGTAATTTGCTGTCTTATCAACAAACTGAAAAATCTGTGCCTTTGTTCCAAATAACTGTAATATAGGAATGATATCTATGTGTGGCCCATCTTGTTTGAAAATATTTATTCCCTGCATGTGAAAATAATTTGACTCTCAAATCAAACCCACCTGTGACCTTTGACATATTCAAGTTTGACTCTCTCTACAATGCAGTGTACAAGCTACCAGGCAAGGAACAATTACTATCCATTTCACTGGTCATTATCAAACAATGCACTACTCCAAATATTATATCTTTACTACCCGTCCACACAGTAAGATTTAAGTTCACCTTAAGTGACCTCAATTCAGGAGTTAAATCCACAAGAGAGACCTATGGGTCTCCCATGAGAATCAGCAACAGGTACACCTGTTCAGTCTAAATGCCATTAAACACAAATCTTCTTATATCAATAAGCTTCTTATTAAGGAATTTCAGACTGGATGGTGACAGATATTAATAAAGTAGTGAGTTGGACTAAACTTTCAGAACTTTTTACATCTTTCACATCAGAGGATATGGTTGATTTATGATGTTCTCCCACCACTGTGATTTCATTGTAAGCTCACCACCACAAGTATTAACTGCCATTTAAAGTAAGGTGACCATATGTTTTAAAATAGGAAATCTGAAATTGATGTTGAACTCCCCACTCAGCATTGCCGAAAAATACACAAGTATTCTAGTTGGTTTCTTTCGCACATATCTGAAAAATGAAGTCAATCCGATATTGGGAAATGCTGAAAAAAAATCTTAATCTTGTCGATTTATAAAAAAAAAATTGGCTTTTCGTGAATAGCAGTATGATGATCACATGATCCACTGTGACCTATTACATAATTATTGTGATAACAAAGTGAGCTCGGCATAGACTGTACTTCAGCTGCATGCACTGAGTGTGTTAGTTCAGTTACAACTTACACTATATATTGATGCAACAAACAACCTAAACCACTAGCAAAATGCCAAGAAATTCCGTAGTAGGGGGATGCAATAGAACAAATGCGGACTCGACAATAAGTTCTTTTAATTTGGAAGCGGTAAAAGTAGTGAGGTGTCGGAAACTGAATTCTGATAGGTTGGAGGCCATGTTTAGCGCAGTATAGGCCTACTTCAATGAGCATGAATTTATCAACGAATTTTGAGGCCCACTTTGAAACTCATGCGATAAAGTCAGCATAAACAGTGTACATAACAATATGGGTTTAAGCCAGAAATGGAACAATAACCTCTCACCGATTTTGAACTTAAACGTAAACATATTGTTGGAAGGGCAGAGAGGAGATTTGAAATACTGCGTGAGACATTCAATGGTCTAATATTAATTAGGTGTAATTGATCCCGCTTGTTCTTGTTGTTTTAGTGAAGCCGACTGCCCAAAGAAAATTACGGAAATTTCGGCCACAGAGCCATCTTAGGCCCCATTGAAATGTGCATGTGGCAAGGTCGCTTATAAGCCTAAAGTAAATCATGTTTGAAAGATTGATGCTTTGATGCAACTTTATTTATATATATCCTGATAAATGCGACAGTAAGTGTTGGAACTGGCAGACATGTCAGACGTGAACAACCTAATGTCTATGCGGGGAGAGAATCCACATGCAAAACTTAGGGTGAGTTTTTGTGGCCAAGATGTCTTGATACCCTACATACCATTTAAATGTGTAAAACGAATAGGAAATGTCTGTATGCGAAAAACATTGTGTAAGTATTACTTACGGTAGTCCACACGCTGCCACTTGTGCTTGCACAGTGTGGAAGTACCGTTTGCCGAGCGCCGTGAAGTTGGGCTACAAATTAGAATGATTCTTTCTGGATCCCAAACCACGAGACATGCATGTGAATAAACACAAAAGGTATTACTTGCAGTGAGCCTGACTGACCACTCTGGACATTGAGTTCAAATGCGGTTGTATTTCTAGCTCAATGTGACCTTTCTGTTTGATCTAACGACGTACAGTACAAGGAACTTTTATGTTTGACTCAGCAGTAGTGCATACAAGCCCTTCTACTTTGCTGTTGCAAATTACATTTAAAAAAACTTGTAGATAGGTGGTGAAGTTCTCACGAAACTCTATGACATTAATTATCTATTTAAGTCTTGAACATTACGCTGGAAAATTAAAATAACAGTTATGCTGACACGAAATGCACGCACAGCAGCTCCGTACTGTACAGCGCACTACAGAAAATATCATCATAGTGACATCATTCACTGACCTGAGTGCTGTTCAAGATCGTTGCAGTGTTTGCAAATTAGTAGATAGGTGGTGAAGTTCTCACGAAACTCTATGACATTAATTATCTATTTAAGTCTTGAACATTACGCTGGAAAATTAAAATAACAGTTATGCTGACACGAAATGCACGCACAGCAGCTCCGTACTGTACAGCGCACTACAGAAAATATCATCATAGTGACATCATTCACTGACCTGAGTGCTGTTCAAGATCGTTGCAGTGTTTGCAAATTAGTAGATAGGTGGTGAAGTTCTCACGAAACTCTATGACATTAATTATCTATTTAAGTCTTGAACATTACGCTGGAAAATTAAAATAACAGTTATGCTGACACGAAATGCACGCACAGCAGCTCCGTACTGTACAGCGCACTACAGAAAATATCATCATAGTGACATCATTCACTGACCTGAGTGCTGTTCAAGATCGTTGCAGTGTTTGCAAATTAGTAGATAGGTGGTGAAGTTCTCACGAAACTCTATGACATTAATTATCTATTTAAGTCTTGAACATTACGCTGGAAAATTAAAATAACAGTTATGCTGACACGAAATGCATGCACAGCAGCTCCGTACTGTACAGTGCACTACAGAAAATATCATCATAGTGACATCATTCACTGACCTGAGTGCTGTTCAAGATCGTTGCAGTGTTTGCAAATTCCTAAATTTTTATCAGCAACAGAGACGAAAAATTGATGTTTAATTCCCCTATTTTATAACTTTCCGGTGTGCTATATGAAAAATTAAAAACATATGTTGCTTGGTAACATATGAACTACACTATATATGAAAAAGAGAGAATTTTTTCTCTGTTGTTATCGTTCATCTTGAGCAAAGACAAGTCAATTTTCAACACAACCCCAATGGAAACAGAGACATCTTCTGGACAGTTTTTCTGAAGATACTGTGTCGTGAAGAAGGACCTCTTGTTCTCACTCAATGATCCACAGATTTTGGATAGCAACAGTAACATCGCTGTACAAAACACTATATACACATGCCAGTGGTGTATTGTGGTTCATTCCACTGTGCTTGTTACTGCTGAGCCTGGCTGTGTTTTCCCTATAAAAAACAGTTTCAATTTTAGGCCTGTACAGTAGCTCAAAAGAATTACTTGAGGGGTACACTACTGTACTGAGGGTACAGTTGATATTGACTGCAAAAAACATCGCTGAAATTGACTACTGCACTGAGAGGGATTAAGGAGAGGGGGCATGAGGCAAGGGAATAAGGAAGGGGGAATGAGGAGGGATGTCATAATGTGCAATTCTGATGAAGTGATCTTTCCTGATGGTCTGTCACCACACAATACAACATGCATCCCTCCCTACATAATTTTCCAAGGTTTTTAATCATCTCAATCATTCAAAAGATATCAAATGCTGGTTTAATACTTAAACCATCATCAGGTACACTGAAATAAATAGAACCATCTTTCAGACCAATAATAAGGTGATGGGAGTTTGTCTATGATCTGTGGTCACTTAGAGATCCAGATTTTGTTGTTTGTGTTATCATGTGATGGTAGCTCCATGGTGTTATAATGCACTTTCTCCTCTCTGCACCAATAAGCCTTATTTCAGACAGACTCAGCTGGAAGACTCCCTGATGTAAAGCAAACCTCCCTAGGAGGTCTCATGCAAGGTCACGTCAGAACTAATCTAAGAATCAACCACCTGCTGAAGTATCTAGAGCAGGCATTGTTGACCTCTGAACTTTAGCTTGATGGCACAATTCTATTAGATAATCTCAGCCACCCACTGATCCCCCCCCCCCCCTCCTTCCAATAAGAAAAGGAAGCTAACTAACATTCTGGACTTGTACAAGCAGGTGAATTCAGTAACCTCTCTTGAGAACGCCATCATCCCAGCCAAGGGTTACGAAAGCCAATATGATCAAATAAAATGATGAAAAAAGCTATAATTTTGGTTTCTAAATATACAGCAATTTACAGATAAGGAGGGATTAGCTTGTAACCATCAGAGAATGAGGATTGATGGAAGTTATCTTCAACTGTCTTATCAGTCTATCCATACTATTGTTTGTCAATATAGTATTGATTAAACAATAACAAACATGTAGGCCATTTACAAAGGATTTGAAAAGTGAAACTTTCTCTCAAGATTACAGCATGACTAAAGGGTTGGTTCCGTTTAAGAATTTCGCAGGCACAATCAGAAAAAACAAAACAAGAACATACTCTCTACTAAAATGAAAAGTTATGTTCCAAAGTATTCAAATTACTAGTCACTATAATACTACATTGTTAACTTTTGCGGGCCACTGAAAAAATCAAATGTTTTGATTTCAAATTTAAGAAAAAGCTGCTGAAGTCAAATGGAAGAAATTGCTGTTGCTTGCTGATCCGGTGTATAATGCAAAATATTATCATGTTCATTAGGGACTACACCTGGGAGCTTGTTTTTGGTAATCAAAAAAGAAAATAAAACAGTTCCTTTTCTACTATTGCAGCCAATTCACACTTGTATGATAACATTATTTATTGGGTATGAAAGACTGTAGACAATCTTCATTCAAAACCACGGGCCAACAGCGAGCACAGCTTGCTGCAGACGCAGCCATGTTTTTTACAAAATCCTATAGCACAATATACAATACAAATTCACTGAAAAAAAGCAAGAAATATGAATAAAAACAATAAACAACAAAAACAAACAAACGTTAAACAAGGTGAGAGAATTGTCAATACAGACACCACAACAAGCAAGCTGTGACATCCATGGATCTATTAACAGGGTTGAAACAAATGTACTGTTGCTATGAAAACAGTCAAGTTGTTGCTGTGATAACTGATATCACGCTGTGTCCCTGGTTGACTGGCCAATACAGTATAGTACACGAAAGACTGTTCTGTTGTAGTATTCCTGTGTTACATGGAAAATTTCCAATGAAAATGTCACTCAAATGTTAGAAATACAATCAATGGTGCCACCTGCTGTTATAACAAATGCAACATCTTAATGACAGGAGGAAATGGCAGAGGTCAAGAACATTAGGTTCCATGTGTGGGAGTCTTGATGTAACTTGTGGCTCTGTGAAGCTCTACCTTTAACATTGAATGTGCAATCTATTGATGCCTGTAAATTCTTCACTAAATATTTCTCAGCAGCTGGTTGGATTTCCAGAGCAACTCAAAAGAGGTAGTTGTTGCTTTAATTGCTTTAAATCCGTATGTGAGCGTGTCTGTTACTTTCAAAACAAACAGTTCCAGTAGCCTAGCAACACCTCCATAGCAAATGGATAGGCCTAGCCTAAACATTAAAAAACAAAACATCAGTTGTTTTTATTAAAGACCTTTATCTAACACAGCTGTATCAGTTGCACAGGTAAAATCATAAACCAGCAGTAATACCTGCCAATTTCCATAATAATGGAGGATGGGTTGGTGGGGGGGGGGGGGGGGGAGAGGATACGTCAAGGCATGGCACAGGTGTATGAGGTTCAATGCAAATGGAGGAAACTCCCTGACCTCTTGTTAAAATGGTGACAAACTGAACAGCTTTCTCGTTCATCATGTATGGAGACAGTTTATCACAGTTGAAAGCCTGGACTTTCAAGTTAAGCATAAAGAGACATTGCTTCCATCATTCCAAAGTCACAAAAAGACTGCCTCCCTCAAATTATTACTTCAGCTAGTGAGTTGCCGTTAAGATGGCAACTCTACAAACTGTTTTAAAATTAGGATTTTCAAGAAAATAACTTTTAAAACACTGTCAGAGAAGTGTCCAAATGTGTGTCTTGAAATGCTATTTGCATTCCAAAACTTTTGGAATTGCTAGAAATTATGCCATGTGTCCAATAGCACTGAACTGTCACAAGATTTGAGCACTGAAAACTCTTCATAATACAATACAAGAATGTTATTTTAAGGGTCTTTCTATGGTCAACAACTGTGGAGTAGTTACTGCCAAATCCCTCAGAATAGAGAAAACCTTGGAAAACATAGCTAAACCACCTTGCTTCCTAAACAGGCTTGACAACCTGTCACTGCTGCTGGCTGAATTTTGTTTTGCTGATAATTAAGTTTGCCTGAATGTTGCTATACAAACAGAACTATGAGTGAGAAAGAGAGAGTTATGCATGATTTTAGTCAAATCTCCCTCTAGGGTGTGATGAAGGGAACATGAAATGAGACCTTCAACAGGTGTCAAACAAATCAGCAGAGGAAGGAATTTGGAAGGAATAGTTAGTCATAACAAAGTCAAAGTGGATGATGAGAGAATTTGAAAGTCTTTATGTCTAACAGTCAATACTTTTCTGTAACCAATAGATAAACTGATGCAAAGGTGGTGAAGTGGTAAGGAGGGGAGAGAAGGGGTTGGGAAAGAAAGGTGTTGGGGGAAGGAAGGGTTTGGGGGATGAAAGGGGTGGGAAGGAAGGGGTTGGGAAGGAAGGGATTGGGGAAGGAAGGGATTGGGGAAGGAAGGGGTTGGGGGATGGAAGGGGTTGGGAAGGAAAGGATTGGGGAAGGAAGGGGTTGGGGAAGGAAGGGGTTGGAGAAAGGAAGGGGGTTGGGTATGCCAAGATTGAGGCTGTTTGTATCACGTTAGGTATGGGTACCTCAATGGACCATTGAGAAGCCCCTTGACAGAATGGGATGTCTGTAAACACTAACCAATTTATTTTCAATACAAGATGCAGCAACCACTTAAAAGAGTAGCAATGCTCACCTCTGTCAATGTTCTGGCAGACCAACCAAATACATGTATTATAAATCTACATCTTTTTATCACAAAATACAATCAAAACCAGAAAAACTTTAAACAAATCTGTTCATCATATCCTTTAAGGACTTATTTTCCTTTGTCCTAACCTTGTTTTACTTTTTTGGCGGGGGTTTGTCAGGGCAGGGGCATTACTTTAGAGAATGTTATGTTTTACGAGGCATATACTTCCACTCTTTAACACTGTTGCAGGGGTTTGTCAGGGCAGGGGCATTGCTTTAGAGAATGTTGTTTTATGAGGCAAACACTTCATTTTACCATCCACTCTGTAACACTGTTGCAGGGGTTTTGTCAGGGCAAGGGCATTGCTTTAGAGAATGTTGTTTTATGAGGCAAACATTTCATTTTACCATCCACTCTGTAACACTGTTGCAGGGGATTTGTCAGGGCAGGGGCATTGCTTTAGAGAATGTTGTTTTATGAGGCATACACTTCATTTAACCATCCACTCTGTCATGCTGTTGCAGGGGTTTGTAAGGGCAGGGGCATTGCTTTAGAGAATGTTGTTTTATGAGGCAAACACTTCATTTTACCATCCACTCTGTAACACTGTTGCAGGGGTTTTGTCAGGGCAGGGGCATCGCTTTAGAGAATGTTGTTTTATGAGGCAAACACTTCATTTTACCATCCACTCTGTAACACTGTTGCAGGGGTTTTGTCAGGGCAGGGGCATTGCTTTAAAGAATGTTGTTTTATGAGGCATACACTTCATTTAACCATCCACTCTGTCATGCTGTTGCAGGAGTTTTGTCAGGGCAGGGGCATTGCTTTAGATAATGTTGTTTTATGGGGTAAACACTCCCCCCCCACACACACACACACCTCTTTTCTAATCCATTCCAAATAGATGTGGGACTATGCTGCAGTGTAACATGAAGTATAATGTAAGGAGCTAAAGGAATTTAGATCCTTTTATGCCAAGATAAGTGATCACGTGTGGCTGAAACATACCATGAAATTGCAATTTGTTTTGCAAACGACTTCTACAGGTCTGTTAGAAGCAATGTTAATATCAGCTGAATCTATACAGCTGTCTGCAATTGGTAAAGGCTTCACAACAGCTGGATAAGTAAAGTAAAATATCAAAATCCTGATCATCAATTCCATGAACATTTTGGAACAGACATCTCATGATTTTTCATGGTAGAAAGAGAAAAGGGTGTGAAAGGGTATTTTTAGGAAGGAGGGCAAGGGGCTTAGGAGCAGAGAAAGAGAACAAGATCTAAACATGTCTAAATTACGTTAATTTGACTCATCTGAAAATTGAAGAGAGAATGAAAGACTGAACTGCTTAGTTTGAAGTGATTCTCTACATTCTGTGTATGCAAAGCAATTCTTTTACTGTTATCTAAATCAAGCTAAAATCAAGCTAAATTCAACCCAGCCTGGCAAACTCAAGTTTTTAAGATTTACTCCTTTTTTTTCCATCATATCCAGTCAGTGTGATTTTTATTTCCATCATATCCAGTTTGAAGCTTAAAATTCTTGCAGTGTATAGTAAACAAACAGGAAGATCTCTTTCACAAGACACATGCAAGAACAGGAATTGCCTGACAAAATAATTACATTACCACAGGAAGCACAAAGGACAACACAAGAAACGACAATAAGTCAACATTTAGTTCTTGATGTCTGCAGACAATAAAATATCACTCTGAATTTACTACTATGTACAATGAATCACCTATTGTCTGTACCTTCTAAACTCAATTGCAGAGCTACCTATCAAGCTTGCGCTTACAAAGAAAGCTTGGACAGAAAAACTGCAGCTGGGAAATATTAATCCCGCAAAAGTCACGAAATTTGTCAATAATACCGTCTGAAAATCTGGATTTGATCATGTCACATTCCATGTAGTTTAACCATAAGAATTGAAACTACTGTGAAGTTACTCTAGACGTATTATGTAATAATGCATGTAAGAACAGATTGTAAATTAAACCTACTGAAGAAGAAACCCATCATGTACAATATGTAGAAATGCTAATCCAGGTACAGTACTATTATGGCAGGTCAGAGGGTGAAGTGGCATCATCCACCATCAAACTTTTTAGACTTCACTCAAATTTGCCATAAATTCTGCTGTGAGTCTTTCCAGCATATTCGAAGCAGGTTTTGGTTATTAAACATTAAAAAATATGGAGACTTTGTTACGAACTTAAAATGCAACCATTTTGCATGTTTGTAATCTTTAACCCATTCCAATTACATTGCTGTAATTAACTTTACCAATTACGGACATTAAATACGTGAAAAGAGGGAAGAAAAGTCAGTCTTTTATGAAAACTGTTTCAGACATTCCTGAAACATTCCTGAGACATAAGGTGACCGTGTGACGTCATTGTTGGTATCCCGTAATCACAAAAATACATTGTATCAGCTAGTGTGTAAAGTTGTATACTTGAACAAGAAGGAGCTGCAAAAAACATCAATCCTTTTTTCCCCCGAAATGCCACAATTCTGTGTAGTTGGAGGTTGCAGTAATACCTCAGCCAACAAAAGCTTCAGCGTTATTAGCTTTCCGAGTAGAAGACCAACGTAAAACGTCGTAGACTTTGTATTAACTTTGTGAGATGCCCGTACCCGGAGTGTCTCATTCAGAAAACGTTAAAGTATGCTCAGTGCATTTCAACGAGAGCGATTGGGACCCTCAATATTTGCTACACACTTCTTAGTGGCCCTGGGTGTCCATACATGTAACATTGTATCACGCAATTGACCGTGTTATTTACTGTTGGAGATGACCTATATGGTACGTGTATACACAGTGCCTAGGGAAGCACTGTTAGTCCAATGAGTTTAAACTCCTGCCCATGTTGGCTCACAGCAAGGGGAAGTAGGCATGTGTGGTGGGTCCATAGCATTTATCCATTTGTTGTACTGCAGTATCGTGAGTTTGTGACACATGTTATATATTGTCCATTATGTTTGTTCCGGCATCTGCATGGTCCAAGGAGTAGAATAAAAACAGTACTTTCGCGATTAGACGTTTTGTTTATTTCGTCAGTGACTGTCTTTAGTGATTGTGTACATAGTGGAATGTAACTGGTCAAGGCGTGTTTCAAGTAGGCCTAGGAGTTGGGATATTCACAACGGAATTTGGTTTCTTGCCAGGATACTTTTTCTGTGTTTGTACTTTGGATATTAAAACAAGTGAGTACTCTGTTCAGCTGAAGTCATGTATCCTACCCTGGTCGATTCTGGCCCGCATCTCATCGTAGTTGTTTGTGTATGTTTAGTTTTTCTTAATTCGTTTATAGTCCCGTAAACCATTTTCCCGAGGCATCTTTTAGGTCTATTTTCTGTTAATTTTGCGGTATCTTGCAATCAAATTGTATCACAGAATCAAGCTGCTTGCCTCGTTTACAGTATATTGTACTGTACGTACCTATTGACTCTGCTAGTGCTATATAAATGATGCCTCCATTTTACTGGCAATTTTGCAAAGAAAATACCCATTTTACAAAATGTTGTCATTAAAGTTGTCTTCAACCTAGTTGATTGCCTTCATGTGTTCTCTTGTTTTAAGCTAATGGCTTTTCAAACATTCGAATTGGGTAGTCAAATACAGTACAGTTGTTCGCTATCTGTGTATAAACACTACCTAGGTCAGCGTCTGATTTCCGCGGTATATCAATAATGACGTCACACGGTGACCAGAGCCTCCTTTGGGTCAAACTCTGTTTTCAGACATTCCAGAGATATACATGTCCTATGAACACCCAAAATGTCAATTTTCGGGGACATTTTTTAATGGTAGGTTTTCAATTTTTTTTTTTATACATGTTGATTATGGGTATGTAAACTCACAAATTAATGAAAAATTATACGAAAAGAATTTGGTCTCCACAGTTGATGTTTAACGTTTCAAGCCTAACGACATACTTTGGGGGAGGAGCATCAGTCAAATACATTTATGATTTCAGTCAATTGATAAAAACCTCCTGGAGTTCACAGTTCAATTCATGTTTAACAATATTTAATAATCAAATGTATTTGTCAATGTTAATCAATCTCAGGTTGTCCAGAAACAATCTGTATTTATTTGATAGCATTATTTTTTTCGACATGGTTCAGTCGCTTCCCCAAACCACCTAGTGGAATTAGTCAACCAATAGAGAAACTCTCTTGTTTGTTTCATTAAGATGCATTTTAACAGTCAACATATGACTGATTGAACACCATTCTATTGGCACATACACAACACATACACTCACTCACTGTATTTTTCATACATATACACACACCCACAAAGCTGCTCCTTATTCAATGATGTTACTGTCTTCCATTACCTATCATACACTATACTCTTACCTCAAACTCAGTACATGAACTCAATTCAACATAATACATCTAAAACACTTTTAAGGAAGTTACAAGATCTCATGTTATAATTGATAAATTCGAAGTTTGCTGATCCTCATAGTTTTGTTGTGTTTTGTTCAAAGAAATTTAAAGGTTAAAGTTGAAGGTTTACAATCTTAAATCAAGGCCAAGGCCTCCTGACATAACTTAACAACAGTTAACCCCTTGTCGCTGGTAATTCACACCCACACACGCCAGTGTATACCATTACAACATTCACTCCTGGGCCATGACAGTCCAGACATACAGAGCTGTATTAACAAGTTTAACCTTGCAGGTCCCCACTTATACATCTGACCTTGAGAGAGGCATCATATTACAATGTGTCTTGCACAAGCACACAATGTAACGATCAGGCCAGGACTCGCAAAGAGCAATCCTTAGATCACAAGGAATGTTCTCCAAGTATACCATCAATATCACAGCATGGGACAGGGAAGTTATCTGAAGGCTTATCATAACAGAGCATGGCAGGATTACATCAATATGTGTGTAGGAGATAGGTAGGGTGCCTGGAAACATGTTATGACAGGACAGGAATTGTAAGCATCTAATTGATTGCAATGTAAAGAGAGGAGGCCAGGGTACCTACCTTGATCCTCTTGGGTGGTAGCCCCTGAAGGTAAGCATCACTGAATGGTCCCTGTGGGGCCTGTCTTCTTTGTCTTTGAATATCTTGTGTCATGACTGGAACCCAATTCTATAAAAGTAATATTGACACAATTTTGTTTCACTTTTTGTCACTTTCTTGTGCTGAAAATCACATCGAAGGAAACAAAAGAGACACGCATATATTCTGATTTTCTTTCTTTGAAATACACTTCAATTACAGTACTGTTGAAAAGTTCATTTCCCTCGTTCTTCCAAAAAAATTATTCAATCTTTTAGTGGGAGGGGAATAGCGACTTCACGACAATTTGTACAGGACATGGCACTCACATGAATTCTTGCTATAAAAAAGAACTTATATAGCTGAGACTTGCAGTACTACTTAACAACTTGAAAGTGGATCTTACCGGAGGAACAACTGCCTCCCATCCAGCTCCTAGGGATGGTGGTGGTCTTCGTCCGAGGGGTCTAGATGAGCCAGCCCTGCTGCTGGTACCAGCTGGTGTCACTGCAGCTGCTTCTCTTGAGTCAGCATCATCTACATCCATTGACTAACAATGACAAAAGTCAAACCACTCAGTTGAGACTTGCATGTAACATTTGTACATTAAACTGGATGCTGCTTAATCTATTCAATTTGCAAGAGATCTACCTTGGATACTCTCTGACTATAATAATAGAAAAACTACTCAAAACCAATACAGAGGAATTGTGTCCCAAAAAGTTTATGTAAGAAAAAACTTTCTTATTTTTTGCACAAAAGTATAATTTTCAGTGTTTCCTGATTTTGGGAGACTAAAAGTAATTTTTCCAGGGTTTGTCCAGAATGGCAAAGTCAATTGAAAAGGTAATTTTTCTTATCTAACTTGCTTTAGTTCTTTGGAAAGGAGTGATTGTCTAACAATGGGCAAGAGAATCAACGTTATGACCATCATAATCAGGCCTGAAGCATCAGGTCCCCCTCCTTTGTATGTGAGTTTATAGCTTTCAGAAGATCACATAATATATTATTATTATAATTATTTGTAGAGATATTTAACCTGCACCGATTAATGCAGTTCTTTCATCATAACGTAACAGGATAATAACCATATTTACGAGATTTTCCCAATTTCCCAAGATCGTTCAAATACCACTTTGAAAGTTACCTCAGGACTGCTCTCTCTGGCTGTTTCCATGGTATCAGAAGAATTACTGCTAGCTGGTTCCTTAGCAACGGTTGATTCAGGAAGTGGCATTGGTAAATCTGTGATGCAGTCAACACAAAAAAATAAAAATTAAATAGGTACGGATGATATCCGCCCATATTTCATGACTTTCTGTTAAACTAGAGATGGCGATGCCTTTTCTTCTCACCAATGATTTCGCTTTATATATTCACACCTGACACTTCAAAACTGCAAAATTATTCCTGTTATCATTTCCAATCACTTGAACAGACAAATTGCAGCCAACCTGGAATCTTGTAAATGGTTAAGAATGGGCATAAAATAATGAGAAATGAATGTAGAAAGAAAAAAACATTGGGAGCAGATTTTTTCAAGGAAGATATTGAGATAGGTCTCTTGCTCACCAGCTCTGCCACGTTGTTCTCCATTCTTGATGACGTATCTCATGATGTCAGCCTGTGTTACTCTCATGTTTGCCAGCATTCTGGTTAAATGACTTGAGATCATGATGCCCAGCATCTCTCCTCCAGGAACACCGATTGACGTTGCCCATGCAACCTTTAACAGAAAAGTGAAGACTCTTATACGTAAGTATCGCATTAGATACTACTTCACCTCTGAGGGATGCTTTTCTTTAAGGTAACAAATTAAATATAACCCTCCCCTGGAGCAAGTGGACTCCTTATTCATTAGGAAAGATGCTTTTATGTTTTATAGGAAAAATAGTATGACCAGGAAAAGAAAGCCATCTAAAATATCATATGTGGACAAAATCAAAATAAACTTTTTACGCTACTGACAGTTCTTAAATTATCAAGTCCATCTCTCATGACAGAACTGGAGACCATATATCAGTGTTCACAGGTCCATTAAGCCCCCCCCCCACCCCACCCTCTCTTTCTATTTTAATTCCATAACACTACTAACTGTGAATATAGCTTGTACAAACTATGGTCAGTTCAGAAGAAAGGATTACCAGTTTCCTTTCTGATGAACTGTTTTAATGCTCTATGCTAAATGATACACAAGCATTAGAAAAATATTGCAAATTACAATGACATTTAATTGTCAATCTAATATATTCCATTGATAGGAGTATTAGGATAGGAGTATTACTCTTGAGTTTGTTGAAACAACTGTATGCTTTATAACAAATAACGACATCTGTTTCAGATAAGAAAACAAAGAGAATAATAGTAACGGCCCTGAGGAAATTGTGAGCAGAACTTCCATAACTGATGACCAGAATTACAGAGTAATTGACAGACTGATTACATTCTTAGTAATCAATCGATTGATAACGACAGTAATCAATGGCTACTACTCACCATTCAATCGATTGATAACAACAGTAATCAATGGCTAACACTCACCAATCAATCGATTGATAACGACAGTAATCAATGGCTACTACTCATCATTCAATCGACTGATAACGACAGTAATCAATGGCTACTACTCACCATTCAATGGACTGATAACGACAGTAATCAATGGCTACTACTCACCATTCAATCGGTTGATAACGACAGTAATCAATGGCTAATACTCACCATTCAATCGATTGATAACGACAGTAATCAATGGCTAATACTCACCATTCAATCGATTGATAATGACAGTAATCAATGGCTACTACTCACCATTCAATCGATTGATAACGACAGTAATCAATGGCTAACACTCACCAATCAATCGATAACGACAGTAATCAATGGTTACTACTCACCATTCAATCGGTTGATAACGACAGTAATCAATGGCTACTACTCACCATTCAATCGGTTGATAACGACAGTAATCAATGGCTAATACTCACCATTCAATCGATTGATAACGACAGTAATCAATGGCTACTACTCACCATTCAATCGATTGATAATGACAGTAATCAATGGCTACTACTCACCATTTAATCGACTGATAACGACAGTAATCAATGGCTACTACTCACCATTCTCTCAAACATGAATTGTCTCATCTCCCTCTCTCCTCCGTACAAATACATTATTAACTGAAGTCCTGAATGCATGGACAGCTGCAAATGTTCGACCAACCGATCCCCAAAGTCATCTGTTGACACAGCTGAAAGGGAAAACAAACATCTCAACAGATATACCATCAGTTGTAACATCAGGAAGGAAGTAGGAGTAGGAGGAGGAGAGGAGTAGGAGGACGAGAGGAGAGTAGAGGAGAGGAGAGGAGAGGAGAGGAGAGGAGAGGAGAGGAGAGGAGAGGAGAGGAGAGGAGAGGAGAGGAGAGGAGAGGAGAGGAGAGGAGAGGAGAGGAGAGGAGAGGAGAGGAGAGGAGAGGAGAGGAGAGGAGAGGAAACGTTTTTCTGCAGTACTTCTTGGATAAAATCAGTGATGCCAGAAGTTACCAAAGAAGAGATCCATAGCTACCAGTGTTTACACGGGTCCAAAAATCGGGAACCGGGTACCCGAGGGCCGTTACCCGTCGGGTATCCGGGTACCCGGAAAAAAATTGTTTACCCTCGTGTATCACGATTTTCAAGAAATTACATATTGGATGTTGTAATAAATGCATTATATTCTCTACTGACAATGTTTTCATGTTCAAATACGTAGGTGTAAGATAAGGTATAAAACCTTCCTCAATAATTTTTATTTGCTTTTGTTTCTTTCATTAACTTGTTAATAAATTAATTATTTAATTATAATTAGCAATACTACTAACATCGCACTGCTGATGCTGCTTATGCTTGCTCGTGCACGTCTATTGGATCAAACCATATAAATATCAAATTTAGCTCTTAAACAGTTGTTACAACTACTACTATCTATTATGCAGGCCCAGGGTTCGCATTAGCCGCGAGATTGCGCGATTCGCGCAATTTGATCGCATTTGGAATAAACGATTAGTAAAAAGCCACTTGCGATTACTATTTTTTAGTTATCCCGTCTATAATCCATAAACATCTCGTAAAATTCCTTGTCAGCCTTTCCTTCTATGGAATAAACGAATGAATAAATAATAATTTCTTCCACATGGTAGCCTAACACCACACTAAGTCAATGAGAAATCTAGCTAAGCCTAACCATATGTTTATTTGCTGAAGTTGTGACGCAGTTATAAGACATCCATGGAAAAAATACTTTCGTTATTGCTGTTACGTTCGACCACATGGTTGCCTAACACCACACTAAGTCAATGGGGTAATCTAGCCTAGCCATCTGTTTATTAGCTGAAATTGTGACGCAGTTATAAGATATCAATGGAAAGCTTTCGTTATTGCTGTTATCTTCTACCACATGGTAGCCTAACAACACACTAAGTCAATGGGAAATCTGCCTAACCATCGGTTTGCAATTTTTTTTTTTAAAACAATCACACTTTGCGTAGTATTCGGGTAATAAATTAGGAACCGGGTAGTATTGCGTCGGGCGGGTACCTTCGTTATTGCTGTTATCTTCGACCACATTGTAGCCTAACACCACACTAAGTCAATGGGAAATCTGCCTAACCGTCGGTTTGCCAATTTTTTTTTTTTTTTTTTTTTTAAATCACACTTTGCGTAGGATTCGGGTAATAAATTAGGAACCGGGTAGTATCGCGTCGGGCGGGTACCCGGTTACCCGGATAACCCGTGCAAACACTAATAGCTACAATTAACTCAAACATATCCGTCCTGCATAGATGGAACTTACCATTTTCTCCTACAGAAATAGTCATGATATCATTTAGCACTTCTTCCAGAAAGTAAGAAAACGTAGCTAGTGCATCAGTGTTGTGCAGAGTTTGTTGATCTCCCTGAAACCGAAACAAAAAATTATAAGTGAGTTTTACACAAAACCATAAAGTTTTAAACACTATTATCAACCAATCATTAATGAGCAAAACAGTACTTCTCTGGAGGATTTAAGGAAAGCGAACAACATTTCTGACAATAGTTTCTTTGCTTACAGGTATCTGACAATTTTATGTAGAAAACATGTCATCATAAAATCCAAACTTGCACATATTCTATTAAGTATCTGATCTTTACATCTTGTTACATGTTGAGTTTTAGATTGCATCATTCCCAGACTTTCTCCGATATGAGTAAACTTTTACTTTTTTTTTCTTTTCTCTCACACATTTCTGCAGAAGGTTTGCATAAATTACTGTCAGTGAGTTAGGTATCAAAAGGACTAAGGTTCTGGTGAGAGGCTACTAGTTACTTGAACCAACATTGCTGACCTAAAGTGTTTCAAAAACTGGTAACTGGAAGGGGAGTGATAATATATAATTAGTATATAAAGAAAATTAAAACAATACAATGCCCATAAATAAAACAACACACACCAAAATTTCAATGAGTTCAAGTCTGCTGTCTGCAATGATACGTCTCGATGCATTCTGAAAGAGTCAAAGAATTAATACATGTATAATGTCATTGTCTTTCAGGCTCATAGATCATGGAAAATAATTCTTTCTCTTTTTATAATTGATGAAGCTCTGCCAACAGCCTTACCTTGAATAAAATATTAACACAGTCAAGAGTTTTGCATCTCACAAAATTTTCCTCACACATTTTGAAGAAATTCATAATATTGAATGTAGATTAATCCAAATTTAGAGTTTGTTGGATGAAAATAAAACAAAGCATTTATTTTTTCTCTTTTCTTGTAAGAATTCATGATTTCGGTTGTTACAAATTCTAAAGCTTCTCTTTGTTTTTTCTCCAGATTTTTGTTTTGTTTCAAGTACATCATCAGCCTCAGTTGAGATACCAAGTCAGGAATAAAAGCCTTTATTGTGCTAATTTAATGTGCTATGGTAAGTAATAAATCAAATTTAATGGCAAATAAAGCCAAAGAAAATAAACTGTGATAGAAGTGACTGGCTTACTCTGATGTTTGTTGGAGTTGGGTCAGCTCCTTGGAGAATCCTTGTGTTGATAAACTGGACCACAGAAGGGCGAATTCTACTCACTGGTTCAGTGTTACCCATCATCACTTGGGAGACGTCATTAACGCGCAAAGCACGAGAAAGCGCAGCAGCCATTTCATTCAGGAAACCTACGGCAAAAATGAAACACACGTTAAAAACGCATGTTAAAGAGTGCAAGCAAACGAGCAAAATCCGTACGTGGACAAGACGACCTTTCCTTAAAACGAGAAAGAAACCCCAACCATCATTAATCTATACGATAGATACCACTGTCATCAACAACTTCCCAATCAGCGGAGAGCTGGATGCTCCCTCAGTCCAACTAAGAAATCTACGAGATAAACAAGCTACAGTGGTTATTAACCATTCAATTCAGCACAGAGTAATTTTTCGTCCCACAAACTCAATGTGTAGGTTTGCCACTTCATTTTGCAAATCCTGTGATGTTTGATGCATAATTTCATCATTTCAGTGACAAGTTCAGGGCTTCGGGAATCTCATCTTTACTGGTGGTCAAGATAATGGCATCACCATATTGCAGTAGCAAATACAGCTCTAGGTAGGTTTGTTTACTTTGATATCAATGCTGAAGAAATTCTTGAAACACTATGCCCGCTGCAATTTAGTTTTCATGGCCCTTCCAACAATGAAATCAAGCCAACACTTGCAACATCTGGTTTTAACTTGCTGTAGCTTTATGACTTGGCGGTGTAAAACAAGAGAGATCTGCACAACATGGACGTTGGAGCACTTAATTTAACCCTTCAATCTATTTCAAGTAAATAGAGAGTTAACCTCATCATACTTTTTTATCACATTTGGTACACACATTTAGATAATTCCTATACCTTGCTGTTCTCCGATCTGGGTGATACCACTAAACAGCTCTTCCAGTGTCTGGGGGTTTTCAGGAGAAGCGTCGCGGCTTGACATCTGGTTTAACATCTGGAACATAAAGTCCGCTGGTACAGGTGCTGGTACAGAGCCGCTCGTGGTGGTCTGACTGGAAGAGGAGGAAGCTGATGATGAAGTCGCTTCTGATGGAAAACCGGAATAAAAATCAATCAAAATAAAAACAACATTGAAAACTATACAAAAACATAGAATAAAATTAAACACTACAACATATATTGATGATGTCTACAACATGTTAGAGAAATTGACACATGCTAAGAACTAATGCACCTTCAGCTATGTCTAGTCCTACCTCCCTGATTCCGACAGGTTCCCTGTGATAAAAATAATGGGTTCATGCTCAGTGATGATACCAATTATATCCACAGGCCTTTCAGCCATGAAAAAGTCTGTCCCATCTCCAATTTTTACTTTTAAGGAAACAATCTTACAATTCTTCCTTTGTTTTTTTGCATTCACTATCTAAATAATTGGTCAGTCATATGGATTCACTGTTTATTCACTATACACACCACTGTCCTCTTTGGGTAACTTCACATAAAATACACCTATTTGCTAGCTTTCGGACTTCTTGATGTTTCTGAGCAATGCAGGAAATCACTTTCTATACTGATAATCATAACCAACTACTAAAATAATTACTTATCACAAGCAAGATTACCTGAAGATGTGGAAGGTTGAGTGGAACCAAGCATTCCTTGGGATGTTAAAGCATTCATTACACCACTAATAACATCAGCAAAGTTACCGGGCATCTGCAAGAATCAACAAGTTTTAAATAAGCTTATCATAGCATGGTATCAGCATTATTTATAGATGTTATTGTGTTAACAAAGTTTTCAAATAAACGTACGACTAACTCGCTTTCCAAGATGCAGCAATTTTTAGACATGAATAAAGATATCATTAGATGTTACAAGAAATACATACGATGCTGTTATCTCATGATTTTACTCATAGTCATGGAAACATGACCCCAGGAATTATGAAGAAAGTTGCAAGAGCCCCGAAGACAGTTAGCTTTAAAAGTCTGGTGAAAAGTAACAGGGTTTTACAGTGTGCCTTCATTTAGAGCTCTAACATATTTTGTGTTGTCTTGCAGAAAACGTACCAAACCAGATGGCTGAGGTGCCTGACCCTGTGCAGACTGCTGGGCACGTTGCTGACCCTGGTGTGGAGCCTGAGGCTGGCTGGAGGCTCTCCCTGCAGCATCTGGTCGGTTGCCAGCATTCCTATGACGTGACTGACAGGGCAGGAACGGATCCCACATTCCAAGGATCAGTGGGTTCATGGTAGGGAGAGGCCTCGGGGTACTTTGACTGGTAGTGTTGGTGCTACTGGTGCTTCCAGATCCTCCCACAGGGGTAGAGTTACCACTGGAGGTGGTAGAAGTTGTAGTAGGGGTCGCTCTGGGAGCTGAAGGCCGAGTTCCACCTGCAGCTGAAAGGAGAGAGGTACTTATACTCTCAATTAAGTCTGAAATTCTAACTTGTATCATCAATGATCTCCAGCATAATGTGTCTTGCCACAATAAAAATGTGAAATAATCAAAATGCAAGAGCCCATGATGTACTGCTTCAAAGATATTTACTTTTGTAAAGAGACTCAATAGGGGAATTTACAAAAACTTTGTCAGTCACTAAAAGAATGACAGCATTTCGCTTGGCAAGAATCTCAATTATTATAGACCTACCTGGTCGCACACCTGATGCAGTTTGAACTCTTACATGACCAGGCAGTCTGACCCTTACACTAGGACCCCCTGGTTGGCCAACTTGACCATGTTGGGTCACTTGGACTCTAACTGTTCGAGGAACATTCCCTTGACCAGCTGTCGTTGCTTGCCCACTTTGATCTGCAAATAATAAACAAATCTTACACTTACATCAGAATCTTTGTTCAACAGGATACAGCCACTGTCTTGAAATTTGATGAATAAACTTATCATTTTGCTCTTTTTATCCTAGCATTAAATGGACAATCCAGGGTGCAACTTGTTTTTGTCTCAGTATCTGCTGTAAGTAAACTTCATGCAAACAGACTTGAGTTTATAGCTGTGCACTGACAAGAGAATATTTTGCTAGATTTCTTTTTTTCTAAATTCAGTGTTACTGTGGAAAGGGTAAGATTCTAATTTTACAATAAGGAGAGGTGAAGTTTACAATAATACAAAAGTGAATGCAATGTATTAACATTTGGGTGAATCCTAGTTTGGAAGTAGGAAATTTGATGGAAATTATGTAGAATTAAAAAAAAGAAGAGAAAAACAAATGTTATCGATGTTCATTTATTTAATTCCAAGTTCACGTTTGGTTCAACTGCTGTTATCTCAGTGTAGAAGTTGAATGCAAATTTCACCGGGATTCTCACAAATATGTTTCTCTATCACTGGTCGCAAATACATTTATCCCAAGAAGAGCCTTTCAAATAATAGTACAAAAAGGATAAATGACCAAAATCTATTTGCTTCTTTCTCTTAGAGCTCCAAGGTAAGAGGCTACTGATAAAATAGTTAGTACGACTAGACAACGGAAGGGTCTACATGAATACTACAATTCATTCCATTGGTACGATAGAATGTATAAGAGTTCACTTAAAAATGCACCTTTTTGCAAAACAATTTTGACCTCACTATTAACTCTTCAAAATGTTGCTACCCGTGCATAAATGCACACATCGTTTCATCTCCTTCTAATGACCCCGTCCCCACCTGCCTCCATACACAGTAAGTTATATCATGACGATATTTAGTTTACCTTGTGGAGTCTCTGAAGGAGGAGGGCTGGTTGTGGTGGTAGTAGTAGTCTCAGCAGGGGCCTGAGTGGCATTATTCTGCTCACTTGGAGCATCAGTAACACCACTGGTAGGGGTGGTAGAGGTGGTGGGGGTGGATGGAGTGGAGGTCGTCGTAGTGGTTGATCTTCCTACTTGTTGAATCTGCTGCATGATGACTTGAGCAATGTTTTGCATCATTTGTGGAGTCAAAGCTGTGATTCCTTGCTGGCCTCCAGCTGAGTTCAGCTGTCGTATTTCAATCTGAGGACCTGCGGTAACAAAACCATCAAAACATGGGATATAAATGAGGTATAGAAAATGAGGAAAAGAAATGAGGTATATAACATTAGGTATAAAATGAGGATTAGAAATGTGGATTAGAAATGAGGAATACAAATGAGGTTTAGAATTGAGGAAATGAAATGAGGTATAGAAAATGAGGTATAGACATGAGGTTATTTCAACATTCTCAACTTGGCATTGTTGCATTTCCAACCTGCATGACCACTGTGCACTCAGGAGAACCGAAAGCAACAAACAATACAAGAGGCTGACCTTTCACTATTTTAGAAGCCATTGAGTGAATAATACCAAAATACTTGAAAATCATGGGAAAATTAAGAGAATATCATTGCAATAATGTTGGGGACTTAATGAAAATCCAGAGAAAAAATTGCGGTATAGGCTTCAATTTGGGTATGCTGCAGTGTGTTAGGATAATAGTTAGAAATTGATGGAAATTTGAAATACAATTAATTAGTTTCAATGGCATTTACTGAAATGACTGAGCCTAATGAAGACAACTTGAAGGGACCTGAATGACACCACCTACCTCGAATGTGGAAAGTCCTGTTACCATCATTCATCCTGCCTCCGGGAGGAGTCATTACTCTAGGGCCAATGGTTGGTAGAGGTCTAGGACCAAATGGCTGTGGCCCAGCAGTTTGTGGTCTTGGGCCACTGGGCTGCAAAAAAAACCACCCCAATATTCAAACCATGAAACATTTAGGATTATGAACTGGCTTCTTTGTGACCAAAGAAAGAACACATGCTTGCTTCAAAACTCAATTTATCATTTTAGAATAGTATACTATATTTGGTAAGGATGCATCAAGAAACTAGTCTTGAAGAGTATAATCTCTATAACTTTTAGAGGGCATAAACATATTGGGAGTACAAACAATTTGTCAATTAAAATGACCTATGCCTGGTAATTAAAAAAAGTGGCCTAGTAATTTTTGTCTTTTCAATCCTTGAACTTATCCTAGCTCATTCCCTACTGAACGGTGAGCAACAAGCCTCTGTAAGTCTGTAGGGTACAAAAATTGCTAATCACAGCAAAAAAAGTTTGTGCCAGTACCTGAGCGGACTGATTAGCAGTTCCAGGTTGGCTTCCTGGTGTGGCAGTGCGAACCATAAAGGAAGGGAAAAATGACCTTGGAGTTGAACCACTACTACTGCTTGTAGTGCTTGAGCTGCCTCCAGTGGTAGACGCTTGAGTGGTACTGCTCGGTTGACTAGAAGGAGTTGACCCCTGTCCCCCTCTTGGTTGACTAGAAGCAGTTGACCCCTGACCCCCTCTTGACATAGAAAAAGGAGATCCAACAAACTGTGGAGGAAAGGAATATTCTCTTCTGTTAATCAACTTAGTTATGTGTCAAAACTGACTGTTTACCACACAAAACCATATCACTATCTTAAGAAAATAGCCTTTTAAGTGCCACAACAGACAGAATAATGTTTCATCTGATGGCTTCTTAGTAGCTGCCCACTGAAATCTAAATGCTACCAAGTTTGTGTTCTGACTTACTACACAAGTAAATGATAACAATTTGAATGCATGATGTCTCCTTGACAGCACTGTATCACATTTGCAGAGGAAAAAATGAAATACAACAATTTCTTAACTGTTTTATCTATGTTATCTCCAATGTAAACTTACACAAAGTATCACAGCTTCTTTTAACGTTTGGATGATTATCAACATTCTGTGTGAGATTGCTGGCTGCTGGACTGCTATGTTAACGTATGATTCAAGATTATTAATTTTTTCTTTCAACAGGATTATTTTCATGAGTTTGTATGCACATATGGTTCAAAATGCCTGACTTGGAAAGTTGAGCAGATGTAAACTATTTGTATTGAGCTAACATTTGATATCTTTCTGGCCCTTTTCCTAATATCTTCTTCAGGTGGCTCAAGACCAAAAACTCAACCATACAAATTTTCCGGTTCACAAGCTGTAGTAATAAATGACAAATTTATTACCTTTGGTGATAAACATCAGCATACCAAACACAAAAAAAAAATAACAGTAAAAAGGAGACAGTGATTAAATGGTGACAAACTTACAGACACTGGAAATGGTCCAATCGGAGATGGCGTATTTACCACCGTGGCAACCCTGGGAGGTTGTGACAGTAGGCAAACATTGAAGTCTGACATGGCGTGGTAGATGTGACTGATATAATGCATCACCTGACTGCAAACACTCTGAACAGTGCGAGCTCTTTGTAGTTCTTCACTCTGAAAAAAGAGCAAGTCTCCGGGTTAATCATACTCAAATTTATGGGCTACACCCAGATTATCCCTTACTAATAAAACCAGATGATCCAGAATACTACACATCATGGATAAATTAGCAGGTTGCCAAGGTAACAGTTTGAATTTCAAGATGAAAACATACATAATTTTTCAGTATTTACCTTGGGGGGTGGGTGGGGGTGGGGTGGAAGATTGGGATAGTCTGGATAATTACCCCGCTCTCGTAAACAGGCTGGTCGACCAAGAGCCTGTGGTAATGATCCATGTGAGGGCGTAACCGCCTTTCCAGTGAAAAGATTTCTCCCAAAACTTCTGCCAAGTCTGTTGTTCGAGGGTTCCTTGTAAATTAAAGAAGAAGAAAAATGATTAGGATCGTTGCGACTCATGGAAATTTTAATAAACACACCATACATGCTGACTCTTGCAGCCTGCCATGAATGTCTGGCATGCTCGTGATTCTTGAGTTAATTTAATTTATAATTACATATATGTTATTACATATGATAACAGTTTGCTGTATTTTCTGTTGGGGTTGCAGCTGACTCAAGAGTTCTGACCTACTTGAGTTATTGCAGGTAATGTCATCATATAAACAAAGAGTTATCCTTCCTTCAGAAAACTGCCTTATATCAAACAACAAACAATAAGTCAGCTTCAATCAAACTTTAGCTGAGAGAAAGATATGGAAATAGAATATCACACATATCAGTAATGCAGAGATGTTTCCACATGAGTTCTATCAATAATATCTGCCACTAAAACGATGGCATTAAATGAAACTCACGGTAAGGAAGGACGAGCGCTAGTCTGAGTGGATTGTTGGCTTTGAGGCCTACTTTGACTTGTTGATGAGCTACTTGTGGGAGGCCTATTGTCATTCTGTGGTTGAGATGACCTTCCAGCTGATGGAGATGAACCTCCTGGTGTCCTGGTGGAGGAGGTGGAGGAGGAGGAGGCTGACGTGTTCTCCGCCTGACTGGCAGCGGCGGTGGTGGTGCTCCTTGACTGAGTCTGAGAGGTACTCGCAGCACTGGTTGAGGGTGAGGAATGGACGCTATTCACAGCGTTGGACACTGGTGTGCTAGTTGGACTAGATCTCAATGCCGCCTAATTCCGAAGGAAAGATAGATGACATTCAAATAAGTCAATTGTTTCAGAAGATAGTATCCACTGATTTTCATGACAAGTGGGTGAAGCTCTCAGAATTAATAATCATGTGTTGCCCACAAGTCTAGTTTGATAAGGCTTAACTTCAATATTTAGAGGTGTGGCACAGGATGACGACAATGAAATACAAAAACAAAGACTCATTAAACACATGCTTTATCTTATGGATGGTTTCTTTGCTATCTGTCTCTACTTTTTCCTAGGCGGTTGTAGATCCCATCTGTGGATAAGGTTTCAAAGTCCTTCATTTTGTAAGTGACTCTACAGGGATATAAACTGATATAACTTGAGTCCTTAAGTCTTGAGTTTCGATTGACACCTACCACTAATCCATCTACAGCTGCATGTTGGGATACTCTCAACGTAAAATAATCTCCTTAAAGATAAAATAATGAACCTCAGGATGAAAAAACTTCAGTCACAAAAAATTATATCAACGGAACATTTTGTACAAAGTCTAATATCACCCGAGCAGTTGAATCCATTGAAAATGAAAACTTGAAAGGAAGAAACCCACCAGTTATGGAATTATTAAAAGTAGGTTGGAAAGACTAGCTTACCTCCAGAGTGTTAATAGCTGTATTCGCCTGTCTGAGCATGTTGCGAATTTGATTCATCCTGAGCTGGGCTGGAGTCAGTGGCGTCTGAATGGCAATGGGTCCCAAGTTGATATGAACGTCAACTGAAGAACCATCGGCCTGAGGGAAATTAAACAACATAAATAAATATCAACCAGTTCTGAACAGATCTCATCATTTTTGACTAAGTCAGAAAGTAATGCCTTGACTTATAACAGCTTCCTGTAGTTCCTATTCCATTCTCAGTAGATTCACATGGGTCAATGTTCTATGAAGGGCTCTTAAATAAGCAGTAGTTCACCAGTGTTCAAATTTAGCACTAATAATAACTTCACCCAGATTCTTATATATGTGCAGTGTAGACTAGCAATACTTGGCATGGCAGTGTGGTAGGTCTAGGCTAAGTTCCCCCATCGCCCCCTTTTGTCAAAGGTAACACTTTCTCAAGAGTTTACACATCTGCTCGGACATAAATGAGCTACTAAGTAGTAATATAGCTCCTTTTCAAATGAATTAATGGCAAGAGACGTTCAAACAGAACCAGCTACTGTAAGTTGACTTAGCTAGCTTCTAAATCTACAACAAACCAGTCAAATAGCAAACACTTTAATTCACTCCTGCTAGGAGAAAGGGGGGGGGGTTACCAAACTAAACAGAATATTTGACAGTTGTTCTGCCAACAAATATGTTCCTTACACACTTTAACAATGTGTATGTCTTCAGATAGCTGTGAGAACTTGAACTTTGGAAAGGAAACGCAGTAACTAAGTAAGGAAACACAGTAAGGAAACCCAGTTGAAATGCAGGTAAGGACAATTGAATAATATAGAAACTTAAATTAACAATGGAGGACAAACCCTATTCTATCAACTTACTGATGACCTTGATGTGACCCTTGCATTTCTTCCTAAGTCACCCATTCCAGACAGAACTTGTTGAACGGTTTGCTGAAATAAAGAAAGATGCTGAAACTGTCAGCTGTACAAAGGAATCATGGCAATGAAATAAGAAATTTGCTTAAGAAAATTAAAAGAGAACAAACAAAACTTTAAAAAGAAACATTTTTCTCTAGTAAGGATAATTATTGATCGTGACATGATTGCAGTCATATCGTCCAATCACAGAGCCAGATTAGGATCCAGATTGATTACGTTTCTTAGCAACAAGTCTACTCACCTGTATTTCAGCAGGGTCTGTAACCTCTGCAGGGAGGTGTACCGCTCCCAGGAAAAAATTGTTCTGGCCATCCGAACTTGATCCAACTCTGTTAGAGTTGCTAGAAGCAGATCTGGAGGTTGAACCAGTCGTTGATGAAGGAGGTGGCTTCTCCACTAGATGAATCACTTGTCCGTGACACTGATATTCTGCTAGTTTCTTTTCATCCTTTAGCACCCTTCCTCTGAAGATGAGCCGTTGAGTAGTAGCCGGTATATTCTGTACCAGAGGGTAACCACAATCACAGTCATATGTAAGATATCTCTACCCTCTATTATTAGGTTTTATAATGGTCACCTGATTGTGAGCATGACTTGCTAACCTGCAGGAGCCATACTTCACACGGCTCGATCAGGCATGTCCCCCCTGACAATATAATCAGAGCCTGACATACTGTACATGCAAACTTTAAATTTAAAATGTTTATGAGGTGTTCACTTTAAGGTGACAGAGTCTCTGTCTGACAAATTATCAAAAGTAAAGCCAATTGTCACTCTCAAGTTTTAAAGTGAAGAAATTAAGTTTCTTTTCAGAGCTGTAAACATCAAAAATATCTGGTAAAAGCATCATGACAAAGTGACCTTTGTGTTCTGTAAAATACAAGTTACAGAATTAACATATTATCTTGTTATATGTGAAGGAAACAAAACTTTGAGCAATAACTGCCTCGTTAAATGTATTCACTCTCCTTAAAACAAAGGATAAAGAAGAAACTACCAATGGAAACAATACTTACCATATGAGCCTGAAAGTATCAAACTAATATACGTGCTCCCATTTTTAATTTCTTTAAGAAACGTCTCCTTTTCTGCTACATTATTCTTTTTCTCTTTTAAATTTTTTGTGCTGTATTGTCTGTTGGGTTTTATTTTGACCAAAGCCTGTCACATGACCCTGAATCTAACTACATGAGCTCTGTAATTACATCTACCTGGACTGTACTAAACAGTAAGTAATACCCATGGACAATACACAATTTAATGTATTGCTATATATGATTGTACTAACTATTTCTTCTTCCGCCATTCCTAATGTTACTTAGGTAGCCTTTAAATATCAGATTGTTTGCAGACCTATACCTGTTATTGTCATATAATATGTAGTAACATTCTTAAATCAATCTATGCATTTTGGATATAGACTGTCAAAAAATCACTGTACTCTTTTGAGAGAAGTAATCCAATGAGGATACAAAAATTATGGTTATAAGCCAAACTGGGCTGGATAAAAATATTTTATACTTAATACTTTGTAAGAAACAATTAGTTTGTGAAAACTTGGTGGGAAAGAAAAATATGTCAATATATATCTTTACCAATCCAACCAATTGCTTTGGAATAAATAGCACTTTGCAATACATTAAGCAGCACGTAAGTTGATATGTGTGTATAATTGAAATTTTTTTTTTAGATACAAATGAAGTGATCATAAAAATGATCATCTTTTCACGTTACACTAATAGATCTCAGATCTAATAAAGTAACTCATTTCTTTTTCAGAAACTACATTAACAATACTAAAATTCTGAGTTTATACTCACAACAGAAGTGGCAATTTTGGCCTTGAAGTCTTTGACAGTGATCTGCATGGGAAAAGCACAGTCAGTAAAAATTCCAACTGATAAAATATTATATGCATACACACAAAACTGACATTTATCAATTCATTAATTACCATATTGATCCTAATGTGATCAAGTTTAATCTCCTTTGGAAAAATTTACTGTAAAGTAAGTTTGTAAAAATTGCCATCAAAAAAAATATCAATAAACTTGAAGATGGCATTATTCAAACTAGGCACTATATTGTTGCTATGCAAGTTTCCTTACCAACCCTCTTGTAAAAAATGTGCCAAAATTAATTACAGTAGGTTAACATATAACTGTAAAGTATCACAGCCAGATGCCATGGATGAAGTAAGCAACTAGGCATTACACAGAAAATGAGGAATTTCAGGTTATTATTGTTGAGGCTGATGCAAAAGTAGCCTCAAGGTTCTAAGAGCAGTGAGGAAACAATGTTATCAATTTACAATAAATTTCTACTTACATCTTGTTCTACAGAGAAACTCCTTGTGTTTGAATCTAATGTCTTTACTGTAACATCCAACATGGTGACTTTTGACCCCAAGACTACCTGTCCAGGAAGCCTGTAGTAATATGAACTCAATCTGTAAAGGAAGATAAATTATGTACCAAACTTTAAAAGAAGATTAAAATTCTGCACCCATCAACCGTTTTCAAAAATCCCTTTTCAAAATAATATAAATACATACATGTAGGCCTTTATTATGTGGTAGGCTAATGCATCTTCCATTAATATCCAACACTTAGGTCTATAAAAGTAACATGTAATGGTTGAAACATGTGAAAAATTGTCATGACAGATCAATGCAAATGCATTCCAGGTCACGTGTAGAGAACTTTACTCCCTGCTTAGCCTAGCAGGGATATTCTGACTAGTTTTTGTAGGAGATTATTTACTATGATGCAAACATTTTGAACAACTCAGCATCAGCTTGTATCACTAAATTATAAATGAAGGCATGTAGGCTGATGGTATGGGTGTTTGTCCCTTGATGCATGTTATAACCTCACATAGTCTAAATTTAACTGGGGGTGGGTGGGTGGGGTTGGTGGTGGTATACTGGGCTTGGGAAAGTTACCCAACTCCTACTGGGAGTCTATTGTTGAGCAGTCAAGTAATGTCTCCTGCTCAATTGGGGTCATTCTTAAGCTTTTCTTTGCATGATAAACTGCAAGAAAGTACAACTGTTCTTTGGTCAAGGCGATCTTTTGATAATTCAAAATCTAAGTTTGAGAAAGGCACAGTCACCCATACTTGTGCTTCAGGAGAGAATCTAAATTTGTTTTTGCAGAAAATCATGTATGAAGGGACAGCAAACATCATTTAATAACTCCTAGGATTGCCACATTGTACAAAGTATAACCGATACATGTAGGAAATACCCTCACCGCACCGATCATGAAAATTTTGGCTGCCAACAAATCAATATGATCTTGACCTAATATTGTCACAATGAAGCAGAACCACTTTGGAAGTTACCTTGTGATTGATGTTACTAAAATAGCAAAACATTTTGACAAGTGTAGTGGACTCTTGTCATATCAGCTATGAAGACTTTTGCGAGGGATGTCCATGTCTTGACACTCTAAATAGGATTTCTTTAGTGAAATTTGTAACAAACTTGTTGTACATGACACTATAGTTCATTCTGTTGCTACAGGTTGTGGGGCAGGCATAAGCCTATTGATGTAATTGACCATTTATTGTTAGCCTTAGCGATTGTTAGGCCTGTGATCATTCATAAAATGACCATGAAAAGTACTTGACAAGTTTTACTATGCATATGAAATGAGAGAATGGTATGTCTTTACATCACAAACTGTTGTCACTAGGCCTATGTATTTTTGTGTGAAAGCAATTAGCCTAGGCCCAGTGTGCTATGCCTCATAATTTAGTCATAATCATGTGTCATGACTGTTATTATGGACTGACTGTGAGTAGCCTAGGCCTACTATAATGTTATATAAGCCTATTTTCCAAATTCTTTCTAAGTCATTTGTGTTGAATGATGAAAGAGGAAACTACTCCCCGACTTCTAGGGCAGTTAGTTCTTTACTCCAAAATTTTAGGGTCACCCAATCCTATGGTATACATCGCTAGGACTGTTATTAAACGTCAGAGGATAGCCTAACCTAGCCTACACGGTCTACCTTATTGCTGATCAGTTTAACATTATGACAACGCTGACTAGCCTAACTTAGGCCTGTACTAGTGTAACTTAGGTTGTACAGCAAGTCACTCCTTATTAATGCAAATCACGATTGTCAACAAAACTGGCAATTACATATGATAGTAACTACGGCACAACTTTTGGGCATTACACTTTGGCCACAAATAGCTCCTACTTTGGCAAATGCGTCAAAGAAAGTCAGCATACGGCGGCCAAGACGGTAATAAAAGAATTTCCCTCTGATGTAACTTCCTGGAAACTACTAACTTGCTATATCATCCACAAAGAACAAAATACCGTCAACATGTTATCTACTGTACATGTACATAACGGACTAGTTTGCGATATATGTATGGCAAGCCAAATGCCCTTATTTAGTTATTCCAGGTTTTCGACAGACAAACCTGGATTGTCGTCCGATAAATCTGGAATATCGACCGATAATCCAGGTTTTTCAGCGTTAAAAATGGATTATCTCTCGGAACACTTGGAATATCACCATTTAACTTGGGAATATAGTAGAAAAACCAGGATTATCATTGGAAAACCTGGATTATCGACGGCAAATGCACGTTTATCGTCAAAATCATGGTTCATCACAGATAAACATGGATTATCTCAGATAGTCCAAGTTTATCGCGGATATACCTGGATTTTTTTCACGAAAACTTGAGTTTTCGGAATTAAACGTGGGATATAGACGAAAATCTAAGATTTTCGACCGATAATCCGAGTTCATCGAGCCTTATTACTCGGGTTATCGGTCGAAAATTCCAGCTTATTAGTCGAAAACCCGGCTTATGTAGTCGAAAAACCGGTCGAAAAATTAGTCGAAAAACCGGCAGAAATGTATTCTCGTAGACCTAGCAAAACATTTAAACTGACACAGTCCCATTGGAAGTATGTCACGGGTGGCATTACAAATTCATTGGTGGTTTAACATGCTGGCGTATGACGACTTTTGGCCAAATTTTCACTAAGCTCACTATACGAACTCGGATCTGGACTGTGCCTAATTAGTTAGTTATTTAAATTATTAATAATGGGGTATGAGGAAATGCACCTGTGGTATGACTCCCAGGACCAAGGGCGTAGGAACGGGGGGGGGGGGGGCTGGGGGCGCCAGCCCCCCCAGTGAAAATATGGGGGCGGAAGTATCGTTCCGCCCCCCCCCCCCCGCTCCGAAAGTCAGAAAACCCCTTTTTCATTTCCAAATGAGAAAAAAACTCATTTGAAGCACCAAATTGCATCTAAGGCCAGGTGAAAATGCAAAATTCTTTACAAAATGGAGTGGGTGTTGAAGTGTGCTATATTGCACCAAATTGCATCTGAGGCCACCTGGAAATGCAAAAAAATTCCAAAGGGGAGGGGGCCCCCCTCCCCTTAGACCCCTCCCCCAAGCCGGCCATCAGTCTTCAGCCCCCCCCCCACTCAAAAGTACCTTCCTACGCCACTGCACAGGACGGCAAGTCGAGAAACTCACATGCACGCGCGGCGGATAGTTTCCTTCGCCTATATGTCCGGGACATTTTGGGACATCGTTCCTATAGGCCTATATCTGAGGCCCTGGGGTCATTCCTTGACCGACTTGGTGCACTATACTGTGCCCATTTCGAAGTAAATTATTCACAGATTCACAGTTGTCATGGGTTCGAACAAATGAGGGGTATTCTATCCTGAAACATAGGGCAAAATGGGACTTGGGTTTCCAATTTTGCCACATCATTTGTCAACTTGCACTGGGTTCTAATGTCCATGTCAATTGGAATCACTAATAAAAGAATTAATTCACCAAAATTAAGGCCGCATGAACTTTATTGCAGATTTCCTGAGTGACGAATTTAATTCTCCCGAAATCACGCAACTAGATGGCATGCTATCCAGCCTGGCAAGTGCCATCTCCAGCGATCTGGCAAGTATTGAAATCTGAAATTTTCTTGCTACGGTGCGCGCCAACTGATGGTGGCGCTCCGCTTAGATAGTACTTACGGCCCTAATACTCGAATCGATTACGCCACCCCCACGTTTCAAACAGGCGCGTAGCCAAGGGGGAAGGGGGGGGGGGGCGAAGGGGGAAGCCGCCCCCCCCTTGAGCATATATTTTTACTTTTTAAAAAAAATCTTTTTATGATATCGCTAGTATTTTCAAAGGAGAAAATGCTAAGATGCAACTTACAAGGCCTGGGAAGTGCCATTTCCAGCGATCTGGGAGGCATTTTCAGCCAAAATGGCTTGTACGCTTCGCGCCAACTCATGGTGGCGTTACGCTTAGATAGTTTGCAATGCCGAATCTACAGTTTCGCCCCTCCCTTGGCAAATTCCTGGCTACGCGCCTGGTTTCAAATCGGATTGACGCCCCTGCAGCTCATCGAATTGACAGTTTAGACGGAGACTGCGGTATTGTCATCGAACTAAATAGGGCATCTTTTAGCATTTGTTTGCAAAAATTATGTTTTATAAGCTACCGTAGTCAGCTGATCACGAAGACCACTTCCGCGAAGTACAAGTGTCCAACTTTCATGACGATTTGAACAAGACATTTCATCTTCTTTCGGTTCTTTTCGGTTTTGTGCTCCATCCAAGATTATGGAATTGATGAAGGTCGTCATTTTTGCGACATTGGCTTGTTTGGTGAGGGTTGAATGTCAAACTCCAGCTCTTACCACTAACTATTTTGACCAATATATCGACCACTTCAACTTTGGAAATAGTCAGAAATATAAACAAAGATATCTTTATACAGGTAACTAAATCATCATCCTGGACTATATAAATTTCTTTCCATTACTATTAATTATTTGAAGAGATTATTTAGAAAGGATCAGTTTGGTCAAAACACGTTCGTGAGTTTCCTGCCAAAGCTTTGTCATGTCAGGCATGTACAAATAATATATAGTTTGAAACGGCTGAATATTGTCTGATGTAGAGGATGTATAGACTACAGAGCACTAGGCCACATTACCTAGAACACTAAAAGTGTAAAACTCTCCACAATGTTTAACAACATTTAAAAACGTTTTTCAGATTTATGATGGAGTACTGTACAGTTCTGGGGTGGAGGTCAGTCGCAGTGGTGACAGAGCCTAGTAACAGATATGGTCATGAATATGTTCAAGTCCGCAGAGCATCCAGTCTGGGGTAGAGGCTTGATCACAGTTGGGAAATGGTTACTGCATATATATGGAGCATATTTCTGTTCACAGAGCCTCCATCATACTGTAGTGTGAAAGTTGTGATGTAAAATAGTTTGCTAGATGACTGCGATTACACCTCCGGAGGCCGCAAACTGAGGATTTCAAATCTGCAGGATATTTTGTGTTATTGCATGATGTTACCAGCTTGCATGTATACAGCTCAATTTTACTAATTGCAGCTGTTGTCGTTGTGACAAAGACTGAAGGGTAGTATGTCAGGCTTTTACTGAATTCAGTACAGTACTATCAAGCATTGTTGTATTGCGATCAGATTTAAGTTTGTTATGCCAAGTGCTGCTACTACAAAATTTCTTTGCTAACATCCTGAGGTGTGCAACTTTTTGTCAACTTGCTGATGTATAAAACCTGAAACACAATTATAGTAAATGTACATAAATCATATATTATACCTAAGAGAGGAAAAGGATAAGATTCCTGGCAGTTTATGAATATGACTTTTAATAGTTTTTGTAATGTGGAGCATGACTCAACTTAAAGATCTGCTTTACTGGCTCCATTTATAGCACGCTATAGCTTGGAAAGTTTTGTGATTATGTAATCGACCTGCCACGGTCGCAAATTGACCTCAGGCTCTACAATTAGCTTGCATAGCATCTAAACATCGTTAGGCTCTTTGTGTAAAACTGTGTGGAAATATGTTCATGTCTACATGCAGTGTAGTTAATCATACAGTACAGCATTTACACAAAGACCCTCATACAAGAAAAAATATGTGGCAGACGTTGCAGACTAATTGGACTAATGAAACTTAGATGAGTACTTGAAACAGGGTGGGAATTTTACGGTACGCCGGTATGCTAGCGTACTGGAATGAAAATATGGCTTACCAAAATAAGAAAATCAAATGGGCCTAGTACTACACACCCTTGTAATGAGCGTACCAAAAATTCTGACCGTAAGTGACTGCATCGGACTGTAGTAGGCTTATCTGCAATCTGCTTCTAAGTTACGGAGGATTAATTTGTCGCGCAGCTAGCAAAAAGCACCAACGAACAGTCCGCACACAGCTGGCTGCTAGCTCAGCGATCGTGCCTGGACCGTCACATACCTACGACTAACTGTGTATGCATCGCAAATTATTCCAACTTCACACATGAACTACGCAATTGCCGACGGCAATTGCGTAGTTCATACTGTACATGTGCTCAGAATTTTCCCAGGTACCCTGCCAAACAACTGTGCGCTCATCCCCTGTCTAACACCTGTTTGTTAACATTTTTGGCACGTTTCCAAGAAACGTTTCATGGAGTATTCCCCATGATACAGGAGGCACAGTTCATACATGCAGCACAAGATATCAAGCTATGGCCATCTTTATGAAAGTAAACCTTGTAATAAAATATGTTTTAGGCCACACGGCATGATTAACTAATGCTTAAAATTATTTCTATGTCCTTGTAGAAAACGTCAAGTTCGCAAAATACAATTAGTTGTGTTTTTGTAGTTACGTGAGATCCGTAACAGACAAGGTGGTTAGGCTATTTGCTATACACTTAACTATGGTAGGACATTATTTTTTCCGTATCTTTGGAAATTCTAGAAAATTACTTTCTTTTCCCCACGCTTAACACCAGATGTGGTCTTACGGTTTATTCATAAATGGGTGTACTAGAGCCTTGTTTACATGACATTAGTTGCATGTAGCACGATATGCCAGTTTTGCGTGAATTTTTTTTTTCGAAAGTGTTTTGCTGGATCTTTCGTAAAATTTGAAAGGACCGAACTTACTTTTCGTACACAATTGGTAATTTCTCTACTGATTTTCAGAGTTTTTTTTACGATCTCCAGTCGATACATTTCCTTTGATCATGTATTTGAATAACTAATACCAAGTCGAGTATTCGACCCGGTATTGTCTGGTCGGAGAGTTCAACGTGATGGACAGGGATTGTAATTATTTCGATCGAACATGCATTGACTGGATTATCTGCGCCGCCGCTGTCGGCTCGATATAAAGTAGGCTACACTTGTGCCGCGAAGTTTTCACAAAAGGATAACAGCGTTCAGGTCATTGTGCTGTGCTTACCGATTCATGAATTGTGCTTACCAACTGAGAAATCTTGGCTCATGTTGGTAAGCACATTTCATCAAAAAATGAAAAAATGCTTACCAACTTTTTTTGCCAAATTCCCACCCTGACTTGAAATCAGTTAAATTGGAGAATACTTAAAAGTTATCTTTGTTCCTCCTTGCACAGAGAAATACTGGAAGGAAGGATCACCACTACTGTTTTACACTGGCAATGAAGGTGACATTACTGACTTTGCTGCTAACACTGGACTCATGTATGAGTTTGCCAAGAAGCTTTCAGCATATGTAGTATTTGCAGAACATGTGAGTTCAACAAAATATACCACAATATGTAAATTTGAGATCATGTATGTGATTTATATTTCTTCTTACAGGTGTTTGGTGTTCAAATTTAAGCTGCATCTGTATATTCCTTTTCAAAGACCAGAAAACCTTAATATTGCCTGCCGGCAATTATCACTACGTCAATCATGGAATTTTAGAATTTGCCCCCACCTTCGCCCGGCGTGCACCTTTCAAATCATGTGCATGGCACTACAAGATTATTTGATTGGAATGGCATCTAACTATCCTTTCTTGCATATTCTTTACATTAGAGGTACTATGGGGAATCTCTGCCATTTGGTAATGCTTCTCTACAAACTGATAAGTTGGGATTCTTGACCGTAGAGCAAGCAATGGCTGACTTTGCTTACCTCATCAAGTTCTTGGGGATGAAGTTAGGAGATAAAACTCCTGTCATCTGTTTTGGTGGAAGGTAAATAGTTAATGTTTAATACTTTGCATTTGATATCATCAATAGTCTGCCTGCTCTTATAGTCTATTTTATGTTAAATTTATGAGAAACATTAAACTATATTCCTTCAAAAATTTGCACGAGAGCCATATGTAAGTAATACTAAAACGTATCAATTTAGCCTTGTAGGTGAGTACCGTAACGTTAGGCTACGCAGGCCTAGTCTATCAGCTTGAGGCTTAAGTCTATCAGCCTGAGGCTTCATAAGGTCATATTCTTAGTGACTTGTCTTACAGAGATTGACAATCTTGGATAAAGTTGTAGACATTTTATGTGGTATATGGCAATGTTCATGATTAATCATTTTGGGTTACATGAATTCTCTGGGAGTTGGGAGTGAAAAATGATTTCCGTAATTGTTTCCGATCATTTCCAGAGACAAAGGGTCAGCCCAAAGTATACAGCACACGTGTACATTGCAGCGACATAAATGAGCTTTTTACTGCATGCACATTGTACTCCGGCTAGCTTGTTATATATGTGTGGCCGTGAGATAGAATTAAAGCAAGCATTGTCGCAGCCACCAGGGTCTGTAGGCCTACTCTGTAGTGTACGTAGTATACGGTACTGTATGTATATAATTAGTGCATAAGTACAGTATGCACATACAGCTTAAAAGTCATTGAAGACTCGCCCCAATCGCCGTGCAGCCATCTGAAAAAGTTAACTTTCCGTTGCTTGCAAGTGAAGTTTTTTTTGTGTCGCTTCAAAATTCAGACAGAAATAAAATGTGAAATAGCTGGACCTGAGATGTCCATCGCTGTATCGTTTGTACACTGTGTTGTGGGTTTTGACCGCAGCTGTATGTACTGACTGTACACTAGTGTCTATTCACCGACGGTAGCTAGCTGTGTGTGTTTTTTCTGGGATCGATGGTGGTGTCTAATACTTCTGTTACACCTCATTCGAAACTACGTTTCTTTTTGCGCGAGTCTTCACACCCTTTAAGTGTAGGATTTCCCCTCATTTACGAAACGTTCCAAAATCTGATTTATTTCTTACATTGTCTCTTATATGAATGGAGAGTGATACCAACAGGCTATTATAATATTATGGGGTAGATTTATTTTAAAGAATAGGGATTTTCTAAGTTCTTAAAAGGCAAATAAGCTAGTCGTCCGCTGGACAACCTAAGCAGGGTTTTAGGTTGTCCTACGTGAATTTTGGGCGTCTCGGACGATCGGACGGCCGTTAAATATGAGCCCTGATTATAGGAACGTTTAACCCCTTTTCTCCGAAATGGATTGTAGGAATTCAAGCCCGATAGTAAAAATAGAAGAATAAATCTTTTGTAATATCTTAAGATAATATTGCACCTTTCGTAAAAGCCTTTGATGGATTCAATTCAAGGTACCATCGCTATGCTTCTCTAAATAAGACAAATGACATTCTCAGCAAGAGGGATGCTTGTTTGTTTATCTTTACATAAGAATATTACAAAAGTCCCATTGATAACTCTCCAGACTGGAGGTTTTTTTGCTGTTTATGGCATGTTGAGATATCTTGCTGTACTTTGTGTAAATTGCATGTGCTCATCCCACTCAGAAGCTACAATACATTTGTGTTGCTAGATGTCTGCCATACGATACTGTTTATTTCTCTCTCATCTCTAATTACCAGCTATGGTGGAATGCTGAGTGCCTACATGCGCTTTAAGTATCCTAACCTGGTCTTGGGGGCCATTGCATCGAGTGCACCAATATACTCTGTTGCAAATCTTGGTGACCAAGGCTACTTCTTTCAAGATGTTGCTAAGGTATGGCCTTTAATTTTCTTTTTTTGATCTATGTCATATTTCCTTGGACTTTTACAAATAGTTTTTTAACCAAAGTCTTTCATCAATTGTAATAAGGAATATTTTGTAGCTGACAATGTGGTATGTAGAAAACAATATTGTTTAACAGTGGAGTTGTTTTACAGTGGAGTCGTTTTGTTTGGAGTTGGAGTTGTTTTACAGTGAAGTTGTTTTACAGTGAAATAGTTTGTGGCTGACATCGTGGCATGTAGAAAACAATATTGTTTTACAGCTCGGATTTGTTTTACAGTGGAGTTGTTTTACAGTTGAGTTTGAGTCACTCCAAGATAAATGTATGTCGTCCAGTTCCAAAGTTGTTGACAATTAACAATTCATAACCATGGACGTTAAATATGAATGTAAGAGACTGACTTCCGTCAGCTTGCGGCTTTGATAAGCCAATAATGGCTTCTTCACGAGTTCCTGCTTGCAGGAGGATCTAAAATACATACATATATACATACACTATTCCATTGTGCTACATTTTTAGCCAGTTATGTCATTTTTAAAGGCAGATCTCTTTTGTTGACATGTTCACACCATTCACATTGAGTGAATAAATAGCTGGCAGTCAATTGTTTACAAACACAAGATATTCAATTAAGATCCCAAGTTATATTCCTCATTTTTGGAAAACATATTGTAAAGGATAAAAGGGTAGAATTGTCAATTTTACTGCCAAGATGATTCCTTTTATTGTCTATGCTACTTCCACTGAGATACATTATGTAATGACACAATTCCAGATATTTGTATTTATCCAAAGAGACATGCCAAAGTCATGAAATTCTTATCATATTAACTCAACAATTGTGTTGCAAGTTGTTTGAGACATTTCAGCTTTAATACCCTCTCGCTGCAAGCAATTTGTGAAGTTTGGTATATATGCAATTTAATATTGATAAACTGACAATTTTTATGATTCCTCTAGCTAGTTCAGAAGAGATGATGTAGCAAATTGTAATAGACAGTAGTTCTAACCAAACACATGTTGAATGCCTTGAAAAAGGTAAAAGTTTAAGCAGGAAACAAGAACTGAGTAAAACAGGAAATGACAAAATCACAAAAGAATAGAAAAGAACTACAATCATATCTCATGAAAAAAGAAAGGGAGTGACAACAATTACTTTTGGTAGTTATCACTTCCAGTGGTATCCATACATGAAATAATCTTGCTCTTTGTTAATATTTTCTGGATTATGAAATTGCTTAAAAACAGTCTTACATTTTCCCTATTCAGGATTTTGAAAATGCTGATACAAATTGTCCATCACTGATTAAATCAGCTTTTGATAAAATTGGTCAACTGGCAGACCAAGGTAAACAAGGCAAGTATTCAAAATAGTATATATGTATTAATATTTAAGATAATGTCCATTTGATAGAGTGAATGAAGTACCTGTTTGAATTCAAATTGAAGACATAAATAAACAATTTCTCGATATGTACATCTGTCTTATGGGTAAAAGGAGCATATTTATTTTGAAATGTCAAATTTTTTTAGAATCAAAAGAGGTCAAAATCAGAAAACTTTGTAAACATGATAACTTAAAAATTACATCTTTGTTGAACTTGGTCTGTTGATCCAGCTTGGTGAGTAAAAGATGGTGGTTTCAAAATTAAAATACATTATGAATTTCCACAGTATATTTGATTTAATGATTTTGATGTCAGTTTCTTTTACATGCTTAGCAGGTAACATTTGATCACTGGTTTTGCAAGTCTGTGTTGTATGCCCAGAACATGCCAAGGCAACTTTCTTTCAAATTTAATAAGAAGAGATAAAGGATAAGTTATTATCATCTTCTGGTGTGATTCTTCCAACTTCTACACCATTAGGATGTCTTCTTTGTCTAATCAGTTCAAAATTTTGTTACTTGTGGACATGTTTTTCTTTGCAGGTTTTTTTTTGGGGGGGGGGGGGAAATGATATTTTGGTTTAAATTAGCTTTTGGAATGCAAAAAAAAAAATACTATCAAATGTCAGTTCAAAGAAATATTTGCTACTTCATCATCTCCAGGACTGGATAAGCTATCAAGTGTATTCAAACTCTGCCAACCTATGATGGCTGCGAATGAAGTTGATCAAATGTATGGATGGATACGCAACTCTTTAACTATCTTGGCAATGCTGGACTATCCATATCCTACTAATTTCATGGGACATTTACCTGCACATCCTGTAAATGTAAGTGTGAATATACAAGTTTCCATGTCATACTGATTTCATCAGACATTAACCTGCACATCCTGTAAATGTAAGTGTGAATATACAAGTTTTCATGTCCTACTGATGTCAATGGACATTTACCTGCTCACCCTGTAAATGTAAGTGTGAATATACAAGTTTCCATGTCAAACTGATTTCATCGGACATTAACCTGCACATCCTGTAAATGTAAGTGTGAATATACAACTTTTCATGTCCTCCTGATTTCATCAGACATTTACCTGCACATCCTGTAAATGTCAGGGTTAATATACAAGTTTCCCTGTCCTACTGATTTCATTGGACATTAACCTGCAGCTCCTGTAAATGTCAATATACAAGTTTCTAGTCCTACTGATTTCATTGGACATTAACCTGCGCCTCCTGTAAATGTCAGTGTTAATATGCAAGTTTCCACCTAACTTTGGCAGCTGTTTATGATACCATATCCTAGCAATGGAGTCATGTGGTCAAACATGCCATTACTAGCATGTTTATTATATTAATTTGCTTCAGCAGCAAGACCAGATTTATAGTTCAGTTGCAGTTAATTTGGATGAACTATCACCTGATCGAAATGTGAAAGGTTTTCAAACCATTGCTAAACATCTAAAATGTTTCAGACAATGGACAATGAGCGTGATAAAGTTGATAACTGCAATTAATGCATTCCAAGCAGCTAACATGTTTGGCCACCTCTGGACGGTACTGCACAGGTACTCTACATTAAATTACTTACACTGTTTGGTAGCGATATCTGTCATCATGTTTTAAATCATTTTGGAAGCAATCAGACGCTGGGAACTTTGGCTGATCAGTAAAGTCATATGTAATTGTTCAGTTTGCCTAGATTCATTGTGTGATTGAGTATCCTCCAGTTTGACTACAAATTAGTTAGTGGAAAACTATTGCAATTTATTTCTGTGTGTCGTGATGATAGTAAAATGACCATTAATTCTCCTTTTCTTCTTTTCCAGGTTGCTTGCAGCTACATGGTAAACAGTAGCAACACTCTAGATGGATTAGCTGCGGTCAATGGTAAGGCATGTTAATGGCACATGTATGTCAACTTTTACATCAACGTGATGCAAACTTGATGTTTTATGTCTGAACTAGAAACTGACTAGGTTTCAATGGTGAGGCATGGTAATGTCACTCTATGTGGCATTACCTCCCATTAACCAGATGTAAATATTTGACAAGGAAGTACAATATAAAGCAAACTTGATGTAACATGTCTGACCTAGAAACCGACTAGGTTTCAATGGTAAGGCATCGTAATATCACTTCTATGTGGCATTACCTCCCATTAACCAGATGTAAATATTTGACAAGAGAGTACAATATAAAGCAAACTAATGCAATATGTCTGGCATAGCAACCAAATAGGTTTCATTAATATTCATAAAAAACACTAAAGATTAAATGGAATTGTTATTTTGGATTTTGATTGAATGAGCTCAGAAACTGACAAACTGTTTCAGTAAAAGCCTAATAAATGTTAATTGTTGGTTTGCAGTGAAAGTAGTGGTTGTTTTAATACACCTGGATTTTTATGGCATTTTTTATTTTCAATCATGACTGATTTATTTTGTGTCATATGTACAAAAGGTATTATATGCAATCACTATTCATTGCTTGGATAAGGTTTTAAAAATTTCATTCCCCAATTTAATATTTTTTATAGAATTTTCTGTGATTGGCTGATATCTCCTTTTCAACATATATAGCTGCTGTGTAAATGTGCCTCTTCAGTAAATCCAGCAATTCTTCATTTTAATGTCATGATATTCCTGCATTTTACAGCTATCTTTTACAACGGAACTGGCAGTAAGACCTGTTCTGATATGTATGCAGACTACATGCCTTGCGCTGATCCCACTGGTTGTGGAAATAGCATCTCCTGGGATTACCAGGTCAATTCTTTAACTTTTTAAGATGTATGCCTTTGTCAGTTTGGATACAATATCGATAATGTTTGGCTGACAGTAGCAAATCTGTCTGTATTTGCTACTGTCTGTCTGTCCATTTGTCTGTAAACGATATACAACATGCATTTTCTTGTATCATGATCCTCGGATGTCATGTTGGAACATTGACAATGTCCGTGATCAAGTAAGGTCTTTGTACGTTTGAATTATTGTGTGGTCTTCTCCCTACCCCAACTCTACTCTCTCTGATACTTGCATAATTACATTTAAAGTTGCTGTTAATTCTGTTTAATTGTTTTTATGTTTTTAAAGTATTTTTGAAGTACTGAGTCATATAATGTGCTCAGGAAATTGAGGTTAAAGGTCATTTAGGGTTATTCTAAGTGGTTAAAATGATCATGTAGATGTGACTTATTCAGTGGCGTAACTGTACAGTTTGAAATGCAATAGTGCTGAGAGCTTGAATGCATGCAGTATTTCTAATTATCACACCATGATCACTGAAGTGAGAATGTATCTCCCTTAACTGTTTTTCATAAAATTTTGTGCAAGATATGAAACATAAATTTTCAAATATTTTGTCCGTAGGCTTGTACAGAAGTTGTTTTGCCTGATGGTACAGATGGTATTTCACCTTCCATGTTCCCTAAACTTCCACTTACCCCAGACATGAGGAAGACTTACTGTGAAATGAAATATAACGTAACACCTCGTACAGACTGGCTGGGCATCAACATGTGGGGTGATGGTAAGATTTTCCTTTTTGTGATAGTCACATAAACCCAACTCATAAATACAGCAGAATAATAATTTCACAAAGTGCAAAGTGTTATTCAAAAAGTGCAAAGTCACAGAAACACACCTATCAACCATCATTTTTAGGAGGTTGAAAGTGTTTTGCAATATAGAAAGTATGGTTATTGTGGTAATTTGGGAAGGCCGAAGACCAAAACGAGACAAAACAAGATGGCAAACTGACCTGCCGTGCATGAGAGTATATGTATTTTTAGGGTCATACGATTAGACAACAAAATGTTTGCCAATGGGTGGCAGTATACATGATAAGCACATAAAGAACAGGGAATACTCAAGACTTTACTACAGTTATAAACTTTGACAAAAGGAATTATTGTCAGTTGAATGTCACTTGATAGAAACATGGAAGCAAATTTGTGACTTTCAATTTCAAGAAAGGGAAAATTGTCTTTCAGTTTTGTATTTGTCTTGATATTTTGTTTGATATCTACAGATCTAGGCAGTGCGACCAACATTGTCTTTACTAATGGTGATTTAGATCCATGGCGAAGAGGTGGAGTCACCAACGGTGACGTGGGATCAGTCGAGTATTATCTGATCAAAGGAGGAGCTCATCACTTGGATTTACGGTAAATCACCACTAAAAGTGGGCAAAAATGGGTGGAGCCGAACAGGGACAAGATTTAATATAGGATATAAACTAGAGTGATCTGATTCAAGTTGTAAATCATGTATTTAGATGAAATACTGCGATGGCTTGTGAATTACTGAAATTTGGTAATATTTCAAGACAAAGTTTCTCTCTGTAAGGAGCATAACTAGTCACAGAGAGTATTGTCATTAGTCCTCAATGATATCATGAACGCTTCAGCTCAGCTGAAGATGTGGTATATTTCCAGCTTCGACACATTTTCACGTTCGATTTAGGCAAATAAAGTCACTGTTGTCACAATTGATATTTGGTTCAAATATCAGCAGAATGCTTTCCTTTCGGTTGTCCGTTTGTAGCAATGACGATTACTGTCTCTCATCAGTTCATTTGAAGCAGTTAAGTGTTTGCCTACATGCTGCCAGGATGCATGTAGTATAACAAATTGACATAATTTAGAATCTGATTGTTCCTTTAAAATGCAACTGGTTGCATTTCATAATCCATTGGTAACCAACTTCAATGAAATCTACATGAAAAATGTTATGTTTCAAGTCTGCAGAGCTATTATTTTTCTTTCTTTTTATAAAAAATAAGCACTGTGCGTCTGGAGTAAGCCTATAATCAATTGATGAAAATATCAGCTTCAGCCCCCCCCCTTCTTTTTAGTATACACAAAGTAGTCTAGGCTGAGTTTTTCTGCTATGAAAGTTTAGTAGTTTACACTAATTTAACATGCTTTATGAATAGGACAGATTTTCTAGAGATTTTGTAACATTTGATGTGTGGAAATAAAAGTTCCCCCCCCCCACCACCCCCAAAAAATAGAACAAGTAGACATCTGACGGAGAGACAAATTAAACTACACAACCAGCTGCTTAAAATATGATTTGTTCAATGTCAGGTGGATTTGAAACAACTTCTCAATCCTTTTGTAATAAATGCTATGTTAACCACTGTTTACCTTTTTTCTATTTTCTGTACATCAGAGGCAGTCACAGCGGGGACCCACAGTCAGTGATTGATGTTCGTGAGAAGGAGCTGGAAACCATAAAGAGATGGTTGACCGATTACCAGAGGCAGAACATAAAGAAGAGGAGGAAGAAGAAGGAACCTTCTTCCTACTTCCGTGCTGGTCTTTGAAATAGTTATTCAGACAAACTCACAAATATTTTAATAATATGATAGGACATTTTTTGGTTTATGATTTAATTCCAGCCATTGTTGAAACTTCAATACCTTTCTCTTTACATTATATGGTCATTATTTTATTTTTTTCAGACTGGAATATTTAAGGAGAAATTTAATATGAAACAATGGTGATGTTTTAAAAAAATGACATTCTTAATAAAGTAATATTTGCCAAAAAGAATTTATCAAAGAACTGTCATGGCCAATAAGTATTCCTTTTGATATCGACTTCAATGCTTCAGAAATATCCAAGATTGAAGAATTTGAAAACAGAAATTTAAACAAGCTTATTAAGCTAGTAGTTAAAAACCAATTTGATACACTTTGCAGAAACAAACAGTGCCAACTTGATTTATTTAGCAAGAAATATCTCAAAGATATTTCAATGTGAAAAGTATGTGTGTTGGTGACTTTACTTGAAGCAATACTACAAATGTCTTATTGTGTGCATATTTGTAGAAAGTACAGATTATTTTGGTTTTCTGCATGAGAAACCAGTCTCTCCTCTCTATAATTCATACATTGTGAGTTATTTTCTTGATTTTCTATACACAATCGTCTGCCTATATTTTTCCATCCAATGTATGGTTAGCTTTTGCATGTCGATATCTTCCTCGGCAGTTCCTAGCCATGGCTGTATTGGATTGGTAGTTAAAATTGAAAGTGCTTATCTACAGTACTGCAAAGAACCTTTGTAGGAGGCAAATTTACAACAGTATGAGCACTCAATGTTTCAATCCTAACAGGTTCTTCTTTAGGGTTGAGTCTGTCGCATTCTTTTAAACAAAAAGTTAAAAGTTTAGTATTTTGGTGGAAGACAAAGAATATGACTGAAACTCTTAAGGAAAGTTAAGTTTTCTTTATAATGAAGACATTCTATTTTTTATAATCATCCTTTTTAATCTTTTCCAGAATAGGGATATAAAATTCAGCACAAGGCTACTTAAAGGGAGACTATCATATTATGTTAGCACACAATGTACTTGCACCATTATTTTACAGCACAGTCTACTTTAAGGGGGACTATAATATTATGTTAACACATAATGTACTTGCACCATTATGTTACAGCACAGTCTACTTTAAGGGGGACTATAATATTATGTTAGCACATAATGTACTTGCACCATTATGTTACAGCACAGTCTACTTTAAGGGGGACTATAATATTATGTTAGCACATAATGTACTTGCACCATTATGTTACAGCACAGTCTACTTTAAGTGGGACTATAATATTATGTTAGCACACATTGTACTTGCACCATTATTATACAGCACAGTCTACTTTCAGAGGGACTATAATATTATGTTAGCACATAATGTACTTGCACCATTATGTTACAGCACAGTCTACTTTAAGGGGGACTATAATATTATGTTAGCACACATTGTACTTGCACCATTATTATACAGCACAGTCTACTTTCAGGGGGACTATAATATTATGTTAGCACATAATGTACTTGCACCATTATGTTACAGCACAGTCTACTTTAAGGGGGACTATAATATTATGTTAGCACACATTGTACTTGCACCATTATTATACAGCACAGTCTACTTTAGGGGGACTATCATATTATGTTAGCACATGATGTACTTGCACCATTATGTTACAGCACAGTCTAATTTAAGGGGGACTATAATATTATGTTAGCACATAATGTACTTGCACCATTATGTTACAGCACAGTCTACTTTAAGGGGGACTATAATATTATGTTAGCACATAATGTACTTGCACCATTATGTTACAGCACAGTCTACTTTCAGGGGGACTATCATATTATGTTAGCACATAATGTACTTGCACCATTATGTTACAGCACAGTCTACTTTAAGGGGGACTATAATATTATGTTAGCACACAATGTACTGGCACCATTATTTTACAACACAGTCTACTTTAAGGGGGACTATAATATTATGTTAGCACATAAAGTACTTACCTCATTATTTTACAGCACAGTCTAATTTAAGGGGGACTATAATATTATGTTAGCACACAATGTACTGGCACCATTATTTTACAACACAGTCTACTTTAAGGGGGACTATAATATTATGTTAGCACACATAATGTACTTACCTCATTATTTTACAGCACAGTCTAGTTTAAAGGGGACTATAATATTATGTTAGCACATAAAGTACTTACCTCATTATTTTACAGCACAGTCTAGTTTAAGGGGGACTATAATATTATGTTAGCACACAATGTACTTGCACCATTATTTTACAGCACAAAGGCTACTTAAAGGGGGACTATCCAATTATGTTAGCACATAATGTACCTGCCTCATTATTTTAATTGATTTTGTTGTAATTAGCATGGTGAATCATCATCCTTTGTCTTTCTGCATTTTTATCAAAAAGCTGAATATTTGTTTTTGTTTGTGACAAATAATTTGAAGTATCCATTAAACATTGCAAAGCTTATGAGGTTGAATATCATTGAAATCATCACTGACTGAAGTGAACATTGGAGTTCTGACATTATTTTCGTTTTAATTCAAGTCACTTTCTTTTAATATGTGTAATGCTGGAATACATTTTTTTCATATATATATATATATGAATATCTTTCAATATGTTATCCTTATGTCCTGCCCAGCTGCTATACCTTATCTTTCATTGCTTGATCTGAATTCAGGATTTTTTTTTTTAAAAGTATTTGTTGCTTTTTTTTGAACATTTTAATATTGTGTGGTCAAACACAAATTTTTTTGTTGCAATGATGAAAAATAGAATAAATTCGATCAACATTTGCAGCTGTGGAAGCATTTTTCGATTACTGTCGTTAATATGCATCTCTACTTTAATTACGTTGAAACAATTAAGGTTCGTTAGAAATTAGACACCTGAGTAACAGCTTAATGCTAGTAAGAGAGTTATGATCTTATTTGTTGCTAGGAAATTATCAAAACTCCAAAGAACTCACCATCATTGTATCATTTGGCATGTCTATGGCCTAAGACATAACTGATATGGGGGAAGACTTGATTTTTCCTTGAGTAATCATCAAGTTCCAATGTAGATACAAGTTAGTAATTATTTCTAAATAACAGATATTAGCATCTCAAATTTTGATATAAACTGTATGATCAACAAAGGTGCATTTTAACCTAATAGTCAAAGGTCGATCTGACAGAGCTTCTTAGCCAACACATTTCTATAGGTAATATATCGATAGTCCGTGAAGTCACTGTGTACATAACATAACATCATTCATTGCAATGGATAAAAGTAGTAAACAATACATTTTAACGCTTGGTTCTTTTAACCTGGGCATCTGCTTTTTTTATACTACAAGATACAGTAGGTGAAAGAGAAGACAATTTCATTCAAAAAAGTACACTACACGATATATAACGGGGTCATAGATAGAAACAAAACTAAGCAGGAATAGACTATGCTGCATAATTCTGTTTACAAAATACTTTAAGCTATTTAACTGCATACTCTACATATGAGCTACATATTGTGTTTAGTCTCACTAAAATTAAGGGGTCCCTAGGCTTATGTAATTGAATATAAATGCAATTATGTACAGTAAATTCATACATTCGAAAGTAAAGACACTTGGAAGGTGTTTAAAATATTCTAAATCCTACGTTTGACACACGTTTAGCTAAAAATGATCAAATGACAACCGTTTGATCCAAATGATCATATAAGTGAAATTCTCTTCTTAGGCACAGGGCATAATTCCATTCACTGAAGTCAATGAAAGAGTGGTGCATTACTGCTATCTGGAGATTTTTGGAAACATTTAATGCCTATTTCTTGACTAAATGCTTGATAGGTTTGATGGGGGGGGGGGGTGGTTACCCCTCTTTAAACAAAGAAGACCCTTTGGAGCCAAAAAAGGTAGTCCCAAAGTGACATAAGGCGCATGCCACACAAAGAGTCAAGAGATCACACACTTAATTTTTTAAAACAAAGACACATTAAAATGCTTACCATTGATCTGACCGCACTGTTAAGAAGGAAGGGTGGACACATAATTCAAGAGGACCCACAACACAAAAGGGATGGCAATTGCCAATTCCCTTGGTGGGAATGATTTAGCACTTGGAAACTCAGAAAGTTATCTAACAAAGATATGTGAAAGGACTTCAGTTCATTAAACCGGAAAGGGATGTCTATATTCAAGGGGAGTTTTGACATTAATTAATGGGGCAGTGCAATATGAGGGGTAAAATCGCAACCTGATGATTTATGGCTTTTAGTGACAACACAATAAGTAGCTACTAATAAAATAAAATGTTGCATTATTGCCTTTAGAGACTCCTTAATGAAAATATAGTTTTGAGACAGAATGACTTAATCTTTTAAGAACCTCTATTTTAGAACCTCTATTAAGTTAGAGTTGGTAACTTAAATATCTCAGGACTGAAGACAGAAAAGGGGATAAATTAAGAATATAATTACTGGTATGACTAAAAGACCTATAATATAATTATTCCAGTAATCATCATTGACACTTCTTGGACTTGGATCATGCCGATTTGTTTTGTATCCTCTGTGCAAAATTGTGGTCAGTTGCTTTGACGAGTCTAATGAAGTAGTCTTTGTTGCTCTAAAAATTACAGAATTTGCACATTCAATTTTCATTAAATTACTCAAAAGAAAATATGTTTTTGATGTGTTTAAATATAACTTGAACAAGAATTTAAACCCTAGTAGTGTACAAGTAAGAGAACAATTGACTTAACTTGTTTCTCTCCAATCATTAAATAGGCTCTGTAATATGAAATGTCAAAAGGACCACTAAATATAGGCTATAGAACACGTGTTTATGCTAGTAGATTAGTAGGAAATAAAATAACCCGTGTTCAATCCATGTATGATGATCGTTGGTATAAACATAGATATTATATATGGTATAACCCTTACTCAAATCCCATATCTGGTTTGATATCTGTCTATATCTGGATAGATAAAGTTTGATATGGCCATATAAAGCCAGATATATCTTGATATAATTGTAATCCAGATATCCATATAAAGTTTGATATGGCCATATAAAGCCAGATATATCTTGATATAATTGTAATCCAGATATCCATATAAAGTTTGATATGGCCATATAAAGCCAGATATATCTCGATATACTTGTACCCCAGATATGCATATCAAGTTTGATATGGCCATATAAAGCCAGATATATCTTGATATACTTGTAAGCCAGATATCCATATCAAGTTTGATATGGCCATATAAAGCCAGATATACCTTGATATAATTGTAAGCCAGATATGCATATCAAGTTTGATATGGCCTTATAAAGCCAGATATATCTTGATATACTAGTAAGCCAGATATGCATATCAAGGTTGATATGGCCATATAAAGTCAGATATAACTGGATATAGAATCAATCCAGATATGCAGATAAAATTTTATCTGGCCATATAAAGCCAGATATATCATGATATAATTGTAATCCAGATATCCATATAAAGTTTGATATGGCCATATAAAGCCAGATATATCTTGATATAATTGTAAGCCAGATATGCATATCAAGTTTGATATGGCCATATAAAGCCAGATATATCTTGATATACTAGTAAGCCAGATATGCATATCAAGGTTGATATGGCCATATAAAGTCAGATATAACTGGATATAGAATCAATCCAGATATGCAGATAAAATTTTATCTGGCCATATAAAGCCAGATATATCTTGATATAATTGTAAGCCAGATATGCATATCAAGTTTGATATGGCCATATAAAGCCAGATATATCTTGATATACTTGTAAGCCAGATATGCATATCAAGTTTGATATGGCCATATAATGTCAGATATAACTGGATATAGAATCAATCCAGATATGCAAATAAAATTTTATCTGGCCATATTAAGCCAGATATATGTTGATATAATTGTAATCCAGATATCCATATCAAGTTTGATATGGCCATATAAAGCCAGATATAAGTTGATATAATTGTAATCCAGATATCCATATCAAGTTTGATATGGCCATATAATGTCAGATATAACTGGATATAGAATCAACCCAGTTGGAAGCATTGTGAGTCATAAATAAAACTGTGTGTCAAAAAAGTTATGTACACAATTGGGTTTGGAATGTGCTGGAAATAAAGTAATCCCAACTTTATGTCTTCCTCATTGTTTTGAGAATTGTGTCGATGAAAGGACTCGCAGACCTTGCAGAGACTGAAGACAGCCTAGAGACGGCAGATTGATGGGCATTTTGTCATGAATCAGGCATTCAAGTGCCAATTTATTCGTGGAGCATTTTATCATGCCAGGATATTTTATTCTCTTAACCATGTATTTTTGTTCTGACGGTCATATTGCCTTAAGAATCGTTTGAACAGAAGACCCTTTTTTGGTTCCTTGCTAAAAGCAAAGGAACCTATGTAGTCAGGTTGGCGTGTGTGTGTGTGTATGTGTGGGTGTGTGTGTGTGACGCTTTAGCTTGTATGCACGATAACTCAACAAGGGATTGACTGATCATGATCAAACTTGGTGGGTGGGTGGCCCATAGTGAGTAGATGAACCCTATTGTTTTTGGTGCCCACAAAGGTTACCAAAGGTCAGTTATGGTCCAAAAACCCAAAATACTAAAACTGCAATAACTCCCAGTGCCAATGTGCGACAAGGTTGATATTTTGGGACAAGTTCTGAACTGGTTAGGGGAACATTTTGAAACTTAACGGTCATGTGATCTGAGGTCACCAAAGGCCAATTAATGTTAAAAAACTAGTATTTTTGCGATAACTTGAGAACGAACTGTCCGTTAGGGTTGGGAGTTGCTTCAGTGTAATCCAATTGTCGACCCACATCTGGATGACCCTTGACCTCAATTTGACCTCTGGTGACCTTTTCATGTTTTGGGGATTTTTACAGTTTCGATGCTATTTTCAGATGTCAAAGGTACCTTCCGATCATAAATATCGATAGGTTGACCTCCGTGTGACCTTTGTGTGCGAACTTATATGGGGTCAAAGTTTTCGGTCGGAGTTAGGATGGCTGAACAGACTTGTCGTGTTGATTTTTGGAATCAGCAGATCAAACTACATTTGAAACCAAGGTCAAAAGGTCAAAGGTCACATTAGAAAAAATGTGCTTAGTTTGGGAGAAAACGGGCGAAAAAGAAAAAGTTTGGTTTTGATGCTAGATTTGGATATCAAAGGTACCTTCCGATCAAAAATGTCAATCGGTTCACACCCGGGTGACCTTTGTGTGTAAAGTTATACAAGGTCAAAGTTAATTTTCAGACATTTAATGCAATAACTCCCAGTGCCAAAGTGTAACAAGGTTGATATTTTGGGACAAGTTGCAAATGGTATAGAGAAATATTTTCAAACTTAACGGTCAGGTGATCCGAGGTCATCAAAGGTCAATTAATGTTAAAAACTAGTATTTTGGGTGAGAAAATGGGCAAAGAAAAAAATGTTTGAATTTTTACAGTTTGATGCTATATTCACGTCTCACCAATCAAAAATGTCAATAGGTTTACCCCAGGTGACCTTTGTGTGTGAAGTTATATGAGGTCAAAGTAAATTTTCAGACGTTTAGTGCAATAATTCCCAGTTCCAAGGTGTGACACGGTTGATATTTTGGGGCAAGTTGCAAATGGTATAGGGAAATATTTTCAAACTTAACGGTCATGTGATCCGAGGTCATCAAAGGTCAATTAATGATAAAAAACTAGTATTTTTGCGATAACTTGAGAACGAATTGTCCGTTAGGGTTGGGAGTTGCTTCAATTTAATCCAATTGTCGACCCGCATCTGGGTGAACCTTGACCTCAATTTGACCTCTGGTGACCTTTTCATGTTTTGGGGATTTTTACAGTTTCGATGCTATTTTCAGATGTCAAAGGTACCTTCTGATCATAAATGTCAATGGGTTGACCCCCGTGTGACCTTCATGTGCGGAGTTATACGAGGTCAAAGTTAATTTTCAGACATTTAATGCAATAACTCTCAGTTCCAAGGTGTGACACCGGTTGATATTTTTGGACAAGTGTTGTTGTATTAGGGCTTTGTTAGAAATTTCCCTATGAATGGAACTAATGAACAGCAGCAAGGAACCATGAAATGTTTTCATTCTGGTTAATATTAGTTTTTTAATTGTAAAGGGTTGGACATACTGTGGGTAAGGTGAAACAAGACAAAACAAAATACCTGCTGATGGATCAAACAGGAAATGTAATTAATTGCCAGATAGTTAAGCAGTAAATAAATAGATGCTTTATCTGCGCCATATATTGCCTTTATTTGGTTTCAAATTATGTTTCTTTACATCGCCAGATGAAGTTCTGGCGCAGATGAAGCCATTTTTTTTAAAACTATATATTTCAATCTGGATTTATCATAATATGGGACAGTAACGGATTTGCCAAGGGCAATATATATGGATGTGGCATATATAGGCCAGATATGGATTTCTAAGTAATGGGCCAGATATGGATTTGCCAAATATGGGCCAGATATAGATTTCTAATTAATGGGCCAGATATGGATGTGCCATATATGAGCCAAATATGGATTTTTCAGATATGGATCTGCCATATATGGGCCAGTTATGGATTTGCCATATATTAGCCATATATGGATCTGCCAAATATGGGCCAGATATGGATTTGCCATATATGGGCCAGATATGGATTTGCCATATATACGCCATATATGGATCTGCTATATATGGACCAGATATGGATTTGTCATATATGGGCCAGATATGAAGTGACCCATATCAAGTTTTATCTGAGGCAGATATGGCCTTTATCTTATATCAAGTTATATCTGCCCAATTCTTGTTATAGCCAGATATAAATTCCATTATGGCACAGATATGGGCCAGATACAAATTGCCATAATTGGGCCATATATTGATTTTGAGTAAGGGTATATATCGACTCTAGTTGTATCTAATGGAAACTTTATTTCAGTCACGCAAACGTTTCAAAGGCTGTAACGCAAAACATGGTACATGTTTAAAGTACATTTGTATTAATATTAAGATATTAAGATATTCATATATCCAATCTCATGCATATCTCTTCTATGTTTTATATTGACCTATAAATGAATATTACATTTAAACTTACTTAACTATTAACTACAAGTACTTTATCTTCCAAACCGTTCTGCGTTTCAGCTGCTTGAGGTTTTTATCATCTCGTTTAATTGTTTCATGGTACTACTGTCATTACTCACAAAACCAATAATTTTCTCGTCAATGGAAAGCATCATTTCATGATACAATCAGCTGCTTTAAGTACCCAAACCTACACAATTTACATAAAAAAGGTAACATTCTTAAATGCAAATGAGCTTAAACACAAACCACAAACTTAATTTCCCACGAACCAGAACAATCTTGATTTAACAATAAGTAACATTGTTAATTTTCATCCACAAGTTTTCATCGTGATAGATGTTTTTGGAAATGTTAATTTTGGTTAAATTTCTAATTGTAATAAAACACTGTGTAAAGTACAACCGGATTATGAGTAACTGTGAAATTCTTCTGTCTCTCACTAGAAGACACTTACCACCAAATACAACTATATATATGACTTATGTTCCTCACTAGAGTCTAGAAGACACTTACCACCAAATACAACTATAAATATGACTTATGTCTCTCACTAGAAGACACTTACCACCTAATTAGGTACAACTATAAAGATTGCTTATGTCTCTCACTAGAAGACACTACCAAATACAAATATAAATATGACTTTTGTCTCTCACTAGAAGACACTTACCACCAAATTAAACTATAAAGATGACTTATGTCTCTCACTAAAAGACACTTAACTACCAAATACAGCTATAAAGATGACTTTTAAAATAAACACGATAAGAAAGAATGACATCCAGTATTTATCGACTGCAAACTTTCAAAATCAAGGTTTTCAAATTTGGAGCTTAATGGGCTAATGTGACTTTGTAATTGAAGAAATAAAAAAAAAACAAGAACAACATAAGCAGCAACTATTTCATATTTTAAAAGCAACCTTGACAATTTTTTGGAAGAAAATGGCAGTACTTCACCTTATCTTAAGCATTGTATTTCTTCTTGTCAAAAAAACATACATCTTTAAAATTTGAATACCAATGTACAATTTATTCTAGTCCAGTGAAAAAAAGATGAAAATTTAGATTAAATATTAAATATATGTTCATCCCTGAAGATCACTTTGAAAGGATTTTCCAATACAAAAATAGAGAAAGATTATTGATATCGAGAAATAATTTGAAAGGACTCTTAGTTTAAGTGCCATAGAAACTTTCATATATCAAATCAGACACAACAAAAAGGAATTTATTGTAAGTTCAGTTCAGAGTATGGTGACCAGATGTCCATGACTTCTGGGGACAGTCCCTGGATTTCCTGTACCTTCCTGGATAAAATGCGCCCCCTAGAACTTCCCAAAATTAATGCACCGTCTCTGGAATATCCCTGAACTAGTAAGGAAGGCTCCAAATAAAGTTGATTTTGTACTTAAGTGGATCAATTCATGTTCTGAGTTATGATGTCCACTTTAACTTTACTGTTGAAGTAACCATGTTTACACGGTTTCAGACATTGAAGTCTGGTGACCTTAAATTCCCGTTGACCTCTAAGAAAAAAATACAGAATTTTTGTATTCCATACGGTGGATCCACATGCCAAGTATGAAGTTCATTCATCCTTAATTTTCAAGTACAGAGTTAACATGGTTTTCAGACTTTGTCCTCCATTGACCTTTAACATCTGCAAAACAATACCGGTATTGTGTTTACTAAGGTGGATCTATAAACTCAGTATGAATTGCTATCAGCACTGTATAAATTCCTTATGCCTCCGGACAGGATTCTTTACAAAATTCACTTGCTTGCAGTAGTGATTTAGTTTTGTCATACATTTCCAACAGGTTCTTCCACTGTTCTAAGGTTCCAAGAAGGTATTTGTTGCCTGTGATGGAAAAGAAATACAACTATCAGCCCTAAGACAATTCTTTCTCTGTCATGAAGTTAAACATGAGTAACTCGTGGAAAGTAAAACTAAATTGTGTGAAGGCAGCACTACTGATGTTTCAAATATATCCCTACACCATATCAATAAAACCTACTGCACACATCATACAACATCACATCACCATAGACATCTGCTGTAACAAGTCACAAGGAGGGTTGAATTAAACTGAAAATGGAAATTATCATTACAATTAAAAGAGGGAAAGGTGTTGTTACTTTTGGTTACATTGACTTCATTCTTAAAACTATGTCAGCTGAGCTATGCCAATTTTTCACTAACATATATCCTGTTACTACAAACAAAACTTAATGAACTCATGCCGTTCTTCAGATCCTCCTCTGTCCAAGAACACGTATGTTATGGCTAGCTGACCACAAAAAAAGTTAATATTGTATAGGTATATTAAAAGTACGTATTACATATGACAATCTATGATAGTTACAACACGGTTATAATACACGATGGAAACTTCACAGATCCTTCGGTCCTCAGTCACTGCATATGATTCTTTAATACTTTGCATCCAGTATTGGCAATTAATTGTATTACATGCTCAACAAATAATCCTTACATTAAACTTGGTAAATTTCTGACTTAATTTGGTGGTGCACATATCTTTTTGTTCAGAGTAAATGGAAGTTCTGTACTCTATTGCACATAAAGAGGAACCACGCAAGAGGAAAGTCTCCTCAATATATTTACAGCTGTCATTGCCCCAGTACTTACCAACTACGATGTGCCCTCTCCGAGCCCTGGTTAGTGCTACGTTCATCTGGTGTTCATCCGCAGTAAAACCAAGATGGCGTATCTTCCAGCCCTTCCCAGGTCTATCTTCTATCTCACGTTTGGACATGGATCGGACAGTGGAGAATATCACATAATCCCATTCGCTACCTAAGAGGAAGTGGTTTAAAATGATTACTGTCAAGAACTGTCTCTTGCTAAGAGAATTATTCAAAGAGACAAAAATATGTATTAAAATTATTAATATTTTTTTCATAGTGAAACACAGAGTAAGGAACTAAATGGAAAGGCTCCTTTTTCAGTCTAATTTTCAAGGTAGAATACCATGAAAAGTGCATATTACAAACTTGGCTTGGTTGGTCTTTTTCAACGGTTCCTGCATGAACAAGACGTGAGATTTCAAGCCAGGCAATAAAGTAAAAAAAGACTGACCCTTTTTATTAGCTGGCGTGGAACCTTTGATTCTGAACATAAATATCAAATTTTGCAGAATATTATTGCAAGGAACTAACTTAACTGATTAATTGCTCATACTCAAGCCCCTTTCGGGTTCTGTGCACTTCCTTTCACCTCATGTATATATAATTTCTGTAATTACAATTTATATTATGTTGAATCTGTTGTGTTTATACGTGAAGTAATAACCCAAAAACGAAAACGAAAGGAAAAAAATGTATTAAAAATGTTCACAAATTTTTAGGTATATCAAAATCTGTTGTCTATAACTGTCAAATTGAATTGTTTGGTACTGTGCCCTTTATCTGCTAATGTTTCTTTAGGTGATGATAATTGGATGACATTTTCCTTTGTTCTGGAATAAAAAGTAGGTAAAATTTTCTTACCCTGACTTTTAATTACTGTAGATATGTAGATATCACTTAGTCCTTCACCTAGCTCTGCTTTGATTTGCGAACACTGTAGTCTATACTGTGACAGAATTGCCAATTGGCTGGGTTTCACCTTGAGATGATTTACAAAATATTTTGCGATGCGAACCTTGAAGGAAGAAAATTGATATCATATAAGATTTATTGAATGTGTAACTCATTCCAAACCATTTTATGTGGCCTGCATTTCACACTTTTATCAACCTTAAGTAACACCACCCTCAATTAACCTATTCATTTTCAACAGGTAGGTAAAATTAAATGTTTGAGTTACATCTGGGTATTCAGTTCTTAAAGTGAATGTTGCATTGTTCATGTAAGGAAAGTTTATTTTAATGTCCTGTGTGCCCAGTGTGAGGGTGTATTTCTTTTATCTTCCACATTACACTTGATAAGTCATACTGTGCCTGTCTGCCCAGTGTGAGGGTGCATTTCTGTTATCTTTCATATTATACTTGTTAAGTTATATTGTTACTGTCTGCCCATTGTGAGGGTGTATTATAATAATCTCTCAGATTATACTTGTTTAGTTATACTGTTCCTGTCTGCCCAGTGTGAGGGTGTATTCCTTTTATCTTTCATATTATACTTGTCCCATCATACTTGTTAAGTTATACTGTTCCTGTCTGCCCATTGTGAGCGTGTATTATATTAATCTCTCAGATTATACTTGTTTAGTTATACTGTAACTGTCTGCCCATTGTGAGGGTGTATTATATTAATCTCTCAGATTATACTTGTTTAGTTATACTGTTCCTGTCTGCCCAGTGTGAGGGTGTATTATATTAATCTCTCAGATTATACTTGTTTAGTTATACTGTTCCTGTCTGCCCATTGTGAGGGTGTATTATATTAATCTCTCAGATTATACTTGTTTAGTTATACTGTTCCTGTCTGCCCAGTGTGAGGGTGTATTTCTTTTATCTTTCATATTATACTTGTTAAGTTATATTGTTAATGTCTGCCCATTGTGAGGGTGTATTATAATAATCTCTCAGATTATACTTGTTTAGTTATACTGTTCCTGTCTGCCCAGTGTGAGGGTGCATTTCTTTTATCTTTCATATTATACTTGTTAAGTTATACTGTTACTGTCTGCCCATTGTGAGGGTGCATTATATTAATCTCTCCGATTATACTTATTTAGTTATACTGTTCCTGTCTGCCCAGTGTGAGGGTGCATTTCTTTTATCTTTCATATTATACTTGTTAAGTTATACTGTTACTGTCTGCCCATTGTAAGGGTGCATTATATTAATCTCTCAGATTATACTTGTTTAGTTATACTGTTACTGTCTGCCCAGTGTGAGGGTGTATTATATTAATCTCTCAGATTATACTTGTTTAGTTATACTGTTCCTGTCTGCCCAGTGTGAGGGTGTATTTCTTTTATCTTTCATATTATACTTGTTAGATGTTCTGTTAATTCCTGTCTGCCCAGTTTGAAAGTTTATTTCTTTCATCCAATCATACTTGTTAACAGGGGTAGGAAGCTTCCAAAAAGTGGGGGGGGGGGGGGCACAACATCAGAAGGGCACCTGCCAATTCCACAACCACCATCGTTATGCTATAAACCGATAAACACCGGCCACATCTCTTACATATAAATAATTTGTTAGTATGCTATAAATAATGTTATGGTGCGCTGCAACATTGATTTTTTATTTATTGAGATAGTTTATGCGTGCTACAAAAAGATATGGGATGCCATTTGAAAAGGAGCATGTACAGACTAATTATGAATAATTAAAATAAAGTATTAAAATAAACAAAGGCTTAAGATATCCAAAAGACAGTTCTTCATCAAAGGGGAACATTTTTTTGCCATAAGTGCATATTTGCTATTTGGAAAAAAGTGGGGGGCACGTGCTCCCAGTGCCCACTACCCCGGCTCCTACCCCCTGCTTTTTAAGTTATACTGTGCTTGTCTGCCCAGTGTGAGGGTGCATTTCTGTTATCTTTCATATTATACTTGTTAAGTTATACTGTTACTGTCTGCCCATTGTGAGGGTGTATTATATTAATCTCTCAGATTATACTTGTTTAGTTATACTGTTCCTGTCTGCCCATTGTGAGGGTGTATTTCTTTTATCTTTCATATTATACTTGTTAAGTTATATTGTTAATGTCTGCCCATTGTGAGGGTGTATTATAATAATCTCTCAGATTATACTTGTTTAGTTATACTGTTCCTGTCTGCCCAGTGTAGGGGTGCATTTCTTTTATCTTTCATATTATACTTGTTAAGTTATACTGTTACTGTCTGCCCATTGTGAGGGTGCATTATATTAATCTCTCCGATTATACTTATTTAGTTATACTGTTCCTGTCTGCCCAGTGTGAGGGTGCATTTCTTTTATCTTTCATATTATACTTGTTAAGTTATACTGTTACTGTCTGCCTATTGTAAGGGTGCATTATATTAATCTCTCAGATTATACTTGTTTAGTTATACTGTTACTGTCTGCCCAGTGTGAGGGTGTATTATATTAATCTCTCAGATTATACTTGTTTAGTTATACTGTTCCTGTCTGCCCAGTGTGAGGGAGTATTTCTTTTATCTTTCATATTATACTTGTTAGATGTTCTGTTAATTCCTGTCTGCCCAGTTTGAAAGTTTATTTCTTTCATCCAATCATACTTGTTAACAGGGGGTAGGAAGCTTCCAAAAAGTGGGGGGGGGGGCACAACATCAGAAGGGCACCTGCCAATTCCACAACCACCATCGTTATTCTATAAACCGATAAACACCGGCCACATCTCTAACATATAAATAATTTGTTAGTATGCTATAAATAATGTTATGGTGCGCTGCAACATTGATTTTTTATTTATTGAGATAGTTTATGCGTGCTACAAAAAGATATGGGATGCCATTTGAAAAGGAGCATGTACAGACTAATTATGAATAATTAAAATAAAGTATTAAAATAAACAAAGGCTTAAGATATCCAAAAGACAGTTCTTCATCAAAGGGGAACATTTTTTTGCCATAAGTGCATATTTGCTATTTGGAAAAAAGTGGGGGGCACGTGCTCCCAGTGCCCACTACCCCGGCTCCTACCCCCTGCTTTTTAAGTTATACTGTGCTTGTCTGCCCAGTGTGAGGGTGCATTTCTGTTATCTTTCATATTATACTTGTTAAGTTATACTGTTACTGTCTGCCCATTGTGAGGGTGTATTATATTAATCTCTCAGATTATACTTGTTTAGTTATACTGTTCCTGTCTGCCCATTGTGAGGGTGTATTTCTTTTATCTTTCATATTATACTTGTTAAGTTATATTGTTAATGTCTGCCCATTGTGAGGGTGTATTATAATAATCTCTCAGATTATACTTGTTTAGTTATACTGTTCCTGTCTGCCCAGTGTAGGGGTGCATTTCTTTTATCTTTCATATTATACTTGTTAAGTTATACTGTTACTGTCTGCCCATTGTGAGGGTGCATTATATTAATCTCTCCGATTATACTTATTTAGTTATACTGTTCCTGTCTGCCCAGTGTGAGGGTGCATTTCTTTTATCTTTCATATTATACTTGTTAAGTTATACTGTTACTGTCTGCCTATTGTAAGGGTGCATTATATTAATCTCTCAGATTATACTTGTTTAGTTATACTGTTACTGTCTGCCCAGTGTGAGGGTGTATTATATTAATCTCTCAGATTATACTTGTTTAGTTATACTGTTCCTGTCTGCCCAGTGTGAGGGAGTATTTCTTTTATCTTTCATATTATACTTGTTAGATGTTCTGTTAATTCCTGTCTGCCCAGTTTGAAAGTTTATTTCTTTCATCCAATCATACTTGTTAACAGGGGGTAGGAAGCTTCCAAAAAGTGGGGGGGGGGGCACAACATCAGAAGGGCACCTGCCAATTCCACAACCACCATCGTTATTCTATAAACCGATAAACACCGGCCACATCTCTAACATATAAATAATTTGTTAGTATGCTATAAATAATGTTATGGTGCGCTGCAACATTGATTTTTTATTTATTGAGATAGTTTATGCGTGCTACAAAAAGATATGGGATGCCATTTGAAAAGGAGCATGTACAGACTAATTATGAATAATTAAAATAAAGTATTAAAATAAACAAAGGCTTAAGATATCCAAAAGACAGTTCTTCATCAAAGGGGAACATTTTTTTGCCATAAGTGCATATTTGCTATTTGGAAAAAAGTGGGGGGCACGTGCTCCCAGTGCCCACTACCCCGGCTCCTACCCCCTGCTTTTTAAGTTATACTGTGCCTGTCTGCCCAGTGTGAGGGTGCATTTCTGTTATCTTTCATATTATTCTTGTTAAGTTATACTGTTACTGTCTGCCCATTGTGAGGGTGTATTATTATGATCTCTCAGATTATACTTGTTTAGTTATATTGTGCCTGTCTGCCCAGTGTGAGGGTGCATTTCTTTTATCTTTCATATTATACTTGTTAAGTTATACTGTTACTGTCTGCCCATTGTGAGGGTGCATTATATTAATCTCTCAGATTATACTTGTTTAGTTATACTGTTCCTGTCTGCCCAGTGTGAGGGTGTATTTCTTTTATCTTTCATATTATACTTGTCCCATCATACTTGGTAAGTTATACTGTTCCTGTCTGCCTAGTGTGAGGGAGCATTTCTTTTATCTTTCATATTATACTTGTTAAGTTATACTGTTACTGTCTGCCCAGTGTGAGGGTGTATTATATTAATCTCTCAGATTATACTTGTTTAGTTATACTGTTACTGTCTGCCCAGTGTGAGGGTGTATTATATTAATCTCTCAGATTATACTTGTTTAGTTATACTGTTCCTGTCTGCCCAGTGTGAGGGTGTATTTCTTTTATCTTTCATATTATACTTGTCCCACCATAGTTGTTAAGTTATACTGTTACTGTCTGTCTGCCTAGTGTGAGGGTGCATTTCTTTTATCTTTCATATTATACTTGTTAAGTTATACTGTTACTGTCTGCCCAGTGTGAGGTTGTATTATATTAATCTCTCAGATTATACTTGTTTAGTTATACTGTTACTGTCTGCCCAGTGTGAGGGTGTATTATATTAATCTCTCAGATTATACTTGTTTAGTTATACTGTTCCTGTCTGCCCAGTGTGAGGGTGTATTTCTTTTATCTTTCATATTATACTTGTTAGATGTTCTGTTAATTCCTGTCTGCCCAGTTTGAAAGTTTATTTCTTTCATCCAATCATACTTGTTAACAGGGGGTAGGAAGCGTCCAAAAATTGGGCGGGGGGGGGGCACAACATCAGAAGGGCACTTGCCAATTCCACAACCACCATCGTTATGCTATAAACCGATAAACACCGGCCACATCTCTTACATATAAATAATTTGTTAGTATGCTATAAATAATGTTATGGTGCGCTGCAACATTGATTTTTTATTTATTGAGATAGTTTATGCGTGCTACAAAAAGATATGGAATGCCATTTGAAAAGGAGCATGTACAGACTAATTATGAATAATTAAAATAAAGTATTAAAATAAACAAAGACTTAAGATATCCAAAAGACAGTTCTTCATCAAAGGGGAACATTTTTTTGCCATAAGTGCATATTTGCTATTTGGAAAAAAAGTGGGGGGCACGTGCTCCCAGTGCCCACTACCCCGGCTCCTACCCCCTGCTTTTTAAGTTATACTGTGCCTGTCTGCCCAGTGTGAGGGTGCATTTCTGTTATCTTTTATATTATACTTGTTAAGTTATACTGTTACTGTCTGCCCGTTGTGACGGTGTATTATAATGATCTCAAAGATTATACTTGTTTAGTTATACTGTGCCTGTCTGCCCAGTGTGAGGGTGCATTTCTGTTATCTTTCATATTATACTTGTTAAGTTATACTGTTACTGTCTGCCCATTGTGAGGGTGCATTATATTAATCTCTCAGATTATACTTGTTTAGTTATACTGTTCCTGTCTGCCTAGTGTGAGGGTGCATTTCTTTTATCTTTCATATTATACTTGTTAAGTTATACTGTTACTGTCTGCCCAGTGTGAGGGTGTATTATATTAATCTCTCAGATTATACTTGTTTAGTTATACTGTTCCTGTCTGCCCAGTGTGAGGGTGTATTTCTTTTATCTTTCATATTATACTTGTTAAGTTATACTGTTACTGGCTGCCCAGTGTGAGGGTGTATTATATTTATCTCTCAGATTATACTTGTTTAGTTATACTGTTCCTGTCTGCCCAGTGTGAGGGTGTATTTCTTTTATCTTTCATATTATACTTGTCCCATCATATTTGTTTAGTTATACTGTTCCTGTCTGCCCAGTGTGAGGGTGTATTATATTAATCTCTCAGATTATACTTGTTAAATTATACTGTTACTGTCTGCCCGTTGTGAGGGTGAATTATTTTAATCTCTCAGATTATACTTGTTTAGTCATACTGTTCCTGTCTGCCCAGTGTGAAGGTGTATTATATTAATCTCTCAGATTATACTTGTTTAGCTATACTGTTACTGTCTGCCCAGTGTGAGGGTGTATTATATTAATCTCTTAGATTATACTTGTTTAGATATACTGTTCCCGTCTGCCCAGTGTGAGGGTGTATTATATTAATCTCTCAGATTATACTTGTTTAGTTATACTGTTACTGTCTGCCCAGTGTGAGGGTGTATTATATTAATCTCTCAGATTATACTTTTTTAGTTATACTGTTCCTGTCTGCCCATTGTGAGGGTGTATTATATTAATCTCTCAGATTATACTTGTTTAGTTATACTGTTACTGTCTGCCCAGTGTGAGGGTGTATTATATTAATCTCTCAGATTATACTTGTTTAGTTATACTGTTCCTGTCTGCCCAGTGTGAGGGTGTATTATATTAATCTCTCAGATTATATTTGTTAAATTATACTGTTACTGTCTGCCCAGTGTGATGGTGAATTATTTTAATCTCTCAGATTATACTTGTTTAGTTATACTGTTCCTGTCTGCCCAGTGTGAGGGTGTATTATATTAATCTCTCAGATTATACTTGTTTAGTTATACTGTTACTGTCTGCCCAGTGTGAGGGTGTATTATATTAATCTCTCAGATTATACTTGTGTAGATATACTGTTCCTGTCTGCCCAGTGTGAGGGTGTATTATATTAATCTCTCAGATTATACTTGTTTAGTTATACTGTTCCTCTCTGCCCACTGTGAGGGTGTATTATATTAATCTCTCAGATTATACTTGTTTAGTTATAATGTTACTGTCTGCCCAGTGTGAGGGTGTATTATATTAATCTCTCAGATTATACTTGTTTAGTTATACTGTTCCTATCTGCCCAGTGTGAGGGTGTATTATATTAATCTCTCAGATTATACTTGTTTAGTTATACTGTTACTGTCTGCCCATTGTGAGGGTGTTTTATATTAATCTCTCAGATTATACTTGTTTAGTTATACTGTTCCTGTCTGCCCAGTGTGAGGGTGTATTATATTAATCTCTCAGATTATACTTGTTTAGTTATACTGTTCCTGTCTGCCCAGTGTGAGGGTGTATTTCTTTTATCTTTCATATTATACTTGTCCCATCATATTTGTTAAGTTATACTGTTCCTGTCTGCCCAGTGTGAGGATGTTTTTCTTTTATCTTCCAGATCATACTTGTTAAGATGTTCTGTTAATTCCTGTCTGCCCAGTTTGAGAGTGTATTTCTTTCATCCAATCATACTTGTAAACAGGGGGTAGAAAGCTTCCAAAAAGTGGGGGGGGGGGGCACAACATCAGAAGGGCACTTGCCAATTCCACAACCACCACTCGTTATGCTATAAACCGATAAACACCGGCCACATCACTTACATATAAATGATGTGTTAGTATGCTATAAATAATGTTATGGTGCGCTGCAACATTGATTTTTTATTTATTGAGATAGTTTATACGTGCTACAAAAAGATATGGGATGCCATTTGAAAAGGAGCATGTACAGACTAATTATGAATAATTAAAATAAAGTATTAAAATAAACAAAGGCTTAAGATATCCAAAAGACAGTTCTTCATCAAAGGGGCACATTTTTTTGCCATAAGTGCACATTTGCTATTTGGAAAAAAGTGGGGGGCACGTGCTCCCACTGCCCACTACCCCGGCTCCTACCCCCTGCTTTTTAAGTTATACTGTTCCTGTTTGCCCAGTGTGAGGGTGTATTTGTTTTATCTTTCAGATCCCACTTATCTTCAACTTTAAATTAGTACATTTCCCTTTTGGAGACACTTCTCTCTCATTATTTGCATTATTTGAAGAAGGCTGGGACCATGTAACATCATAGTCATGCTGTTTTACCAGCAATATGGTATCTATTCATATATTGTATGCATCCCAGATATTTGTTCCTTTTTACGTCAGCAAAGTAATGCATCGTGTAAGCTATAACTCACGACATGGTAAATCTCATTGGAGTTACTGCGAGACATCTCATTTCCATCTTCAGATCGCACCGTAAGCATCTTTTCGACTCCGTCAACGTGACAAAACACACGCGGATAGTCAGAACCATTGGGCCAGATGCGACCAGTTTTTTCATCAAATCGGCGGTTTTTCACATCTTGCGCTGTGTTCAGTTCTCCTTCGTAGAAGGCTTCTGAAGGGAAGCGACATATCTCTTCATGCTATGGACAAAACGTGAATGAATAATAAGTGGCATGGAACTTGCTGCCTTACAGATAAACCTATAAACAAACAAACATCTTCTTCCTAACAATAGCTATGGTTGTTTTTCAAAGATGGTCATTTACCTTTAATTTATTTTAGATATGGCTCCTCAATAGGATAATTTTCTTTTTCTGTAATAGTCTTGTTGATTAGTCTTGGGTAAAGTGACACAGTTGGAATGTCTGTTTAGCTGTTAAAGTATTCAGCCTTCAAGGTTTCATCAAAATGCAAATATTTTGCAAGAATATTTCTATCTGTTGATAAATGACTTTTCGATCAGCCAAATTAACATGATGATTTATTCAATTTGGTCTTGCCAGGTACATTCACGAAAAATCTGAAACTTTAACACATTGTACCACATCACAAGTACCATGCTATTGTAGCGGTATGAATTGGCACCCGTAGGACACATGGACTGTTAGTCCATCAATTCATGAATATTTATTCTGTTTATAGTGATGATTTCTTATTTGCTTATTGAAGTCTTTGATATCATTCTCAGTGATTATTGCATCATTTGGCCATCATTAACGGTAATTTGCATAAAGTGATGTTGGTCTTGAACGAGTTATGAAGCAAGGGTTTACGCGCAAAGACATGCATGTGTGCATGCACTGCGTACAGCATAGGCTATATTATCAGTGTGTAAATCCATACGGGTATGGCGCTACGGTGCTGACTGCAGTTGAAGGTATATGGCAAAGTGTACATGATTTAGTGCAGTGGTGCAAGGAAGGCAGTTTTCAGCGTGCTATATGTACAATTATGTTCTGCAGTACACTATGCCAGTTGTTATTATTGTAACCTTGAAGTGATTAGTTTATTGTTCAGTTTGGTGGAACCAACCGTTCCTTGGAAAAGTTCTGTGTATCGCTTAAGTTATTCCTTGTAAACAAAATAATATTGCTGATATTATTATTATTATTATTATTATTATTATTATTGTATTCTGTCAATTATATAGATCCGCATTTGGTCTGACGTGGGTCCATGTTCGTAAGGACGTCGTTGCAATACTGATACTGATGGACTGATAAGTATGTGGGTAATATTGAGGATACTGGTTATGATGATTGCAGAGCTTATACCAGTAGGTTTGCAAAAGTAAGTGGGCCTGACATTTAGATCCTAGCAGGATCTTCTTCAGAAGCTGAATGAAGAAGATCCTGCTGGAATCGAAACGTCAGGCCCTCTTACGTTTACACATCATCTTACATAGGCTTTTTAGTGGATAACAGGTTGCTAACAGTATATGTTTTATTTTTATAATATTAGCACGAAATCAGGTTGCACGGGAGTTGTAACACAAATGCCATATGCGGTTGTATTCTGGGAGTAGTAATTTGATGTGAAACAAATCATGTAATGCATTCAGAATGTCTTATTAGTATGAAAGTATATGAAAATATCTTGTCCAGCCAGAGAGAGTGCCATCACTCATGACAAGATTGTACTGTAAAGGTTTTCAGTTCAAACACGGGAATGCAAGTCTAGTGAATCTTAAGTCTCATACTTGTTATCTTGCATGATGAAGATTGTATACTTTTATTTTTTTCACCTTTATATTTAAGTTTTAAATGTTAATTCTAAGTAACCTTGTATTCAAAGATGAATTGTGATTAATACCCACCACAGTAGTTCTCACCTCAGTATTTTGTATCCTTACAAAACCGCATTACGATCATTAGGAATGACCTTCTTAATCTCCTAGTATAGATTGTTTGTGAGGGCAGCACATTGTTTAGTAATGCCTGATACTTGCCAAACTACCAAAAACGCAAGGATCATCTCGGTGCTAGCGCTAGTATTCATCTTTACAAATATGTTATATTCCTACAGAAGCTGTTGTTCTTTTCAGCGCGTCCCGGCACTATTAAAAAGTAGTTTTCACACCTAGTAGTACAGACAGCAAATTTGTGTCATAGCTAAGACCAATGAACTCTCCCTTAAACATATTAGAATTCTAAAAATTCACACATAAAATTGGTCATGTCAACTCAGCATAATGGCACAAAAGAGAGAAATGTCTTGAAATATAGCAGGAACTACTTATACACATCATGTAATGTTTTTAACAAAGTCTTTCAAACTCTGTGACACCATTTCTTTAATTTAAACAAAAGGAACTGTGGTAAATCAAGAGAGAAATCCTCCATTAAAAAAACAAAGACACGCGACTTTCATTTTAGTTAATGATGCTTACTCATTTTGTTTTGTAAAGTATAGAATGCTTACCATTCTGTACTGAATATTAAGACGGAACGCCCTCTCTAGGTACTTTTCCATGAGTGACTTCTCTGCTCCCATTTTCCTAGCATGAGGCTCTTGAATGATCGGTCTACAATGGGAAGGAAAATTTACAAAATATAAAGAAAACAAATAAAATTGATTTCTGTCAGAATCAATATGCAATAAACCGCAATGAGCAGTGGACCTTGAAAACAAGCATGAAATACAAATGAAAGGTTCAAAAACAACTTTTACATGCAAATTTAGCTTTGGAAATAGTTGTCATTTTGAGGATTTCTTATTTATTCTGTAAGCTCCTAAAATATCCTCTTACCTGCTCTGATGATTGTCCCCATAGTTAGTGCATCCCTGTGAGTGTGTCTCTGCTGTCAGACTCAGATATTAAGAGAAAGTTGACAAATTGTTCTTCTCTAACCTTCTAGAACATAACATTTTAGCAGAACGTGCTCATTTCTAGAAGGCACATGTTAATGGATATGGAAACCAATGTCGGCGTTGCTTACTTGAAGATTTCTTGACTGCAATTGTGATTGGCTCTTTGGAGCGATGTATTTATTAACATTAATGTTTTGGGGAATGGTGTTATTCGACCAATAAACAGTTCCAATACAAGATATCCCATCATAGTAGTCTACCTCAAGATTCAATGACGAATTTGTAAGCCATGAACTGAGATTTACGAGGGATCTGAATTATCACTCGAATCAGAAGGATCTCATCATGATTGTTTTTAAGTAACTGCCAATTAATTTTTCTACATGTGATTATATACTTTACCAGTGATTGACGTGAATCATTTTTACATCGTGATTACCTTATATTATTTGTGAAGAACTAATACATCAAAAAAACCAACTGGAACTTTTCACCTTTATTGGTGTGACCTGCTGTCAGCTTAGTATCTAGGCTTCGTTAGCCAAACTCTTAACCAACAACCACCAGGACGAGATCCGCAAACCGTACCATCTACCCAAAGTTATATACCGGTAGCGCATCCCATAATCTCAACAAAAAAATATTAAAGCAATACATTTCAAATACTTTAATAACCTTTGCTTTTTATACACCTTGTCACAATTAAGCAAGTCTTCACATTTAAGCAGCCGTTACAAGAAGTGTTTGGTATTGTTGCTGTAAACGAACATACAGCACAAACATACTACTTGGTATGATCCATTACCTCAACTGCATGTGATCTCCAATCAGGACGACCTGGCGTGGGTTGTGGTTCACCAATGGGATAAGTGTCTCTGGCTCGGAGCACATACCCGCTTCATCTATGATAACCTGGACTATATCTAAGGGGCCCTTCCTGGATAACACTGCTCGCCCAGAAGCATTACACGTACAGAGAATTACTTGATGCTTCTTCAACTCTTCTATCTGTACATAGCATCATAGGTCGAAGAGATGGTAAGAAAAGAAAAATAGGATTCATTATTTTTCGACTTAATCAATCACCTGTTCCCTTGGTTCTAACTAACTAACATAAACCTTCTGAAAAACGAAATGGAAGCTTTCTCATATAGCTGTTGATTATTCTCTGTTGCAGCTCCTGAACTTTCAACATTCTTTTGAACAGCTCCTAATGTCAACACTATTAAAAGGAAATTTAAGACTTATCTGTGCTCAATAGCATTTTCTTGACTCGATGCACCACCACTGAACATTGCTTGACTTTTAATATAAGGAATTGTGTAATTTTTTCTTTGATTAATTAGCCATTTCTAACTAGGGATTACAAGGAGTAGACAGTGAGAAGAGAACTCTTAGAAGTACAATAAAAAAAAATTGACAGGCTACATATAGAAAGTGAGCTTTGGAACATCCACCACAATTAATGTAAAAAATTGCTAGTTCTTGGCACTCACAGCAAATTTGAAAGCTGTCTAGGAAATGATCTTGTTAGAGGAGATAAGGAGTTGAAAGACTCAAAGTAACTTTAAGCAATCAAGTTTAGAATCAATAGTTACCATTGCAAATTTAATTTGTTTTTTGAGCTCTTTAATTTTTCTCTGGACAGCTTTAGTAATGGTAATTGGACCATGTTTGAATTCCTGTTCAATGGCATTTATTTTTTGAGCACGTGGATTAGATTTGGCTCGAATCATGTGATGGAGAGCGATGCTTCTGTGTTGAGGATCCATTTTTGGTTTCTCTTTCGATTCAAACTTTCTCTCGGCACTGCTCTCGCCAGGTATTGGAAAATCTTGCTGCTCGATTGACTCGCTGTAAACTCGAACGATACTGAAGTCATCTGTCGCCAGCATAAACGACTTCAAGTACTCTGTGAGAAACAATAATGGAGCAGTGTTAATTGTTGTTAAGTAAAAATGTAGGTCCTGGACGTACTATTGGTCTTTGGATTTGGTGCCAGGTGAGGTGACTAAGCATGGATTCGAATCCTGAATGAGTTTAACCGGCTCTTCAGCTCTCTATATATATATATCACATACACATGTACATGTAGTTACTTAGTCAAAAAATAATACCAAATTATAATGAAATAGTAATAATTGAAACCTTAAGTTAAAATAAAAATTCAAACATAAACATTGGTGCTCTGTCCTTGTTTGTTCGGAAGAAACTGATACATTAATGAGTAACTTGTACTGGCAGATGTAGTCCTTTCCAAAATTCAAAACTGTCTATTAGGCTATAGCTGGGCTATGTACGTATTTCACGCAACCACTATACATCGCATCATTTTCGTAATGACGCCTCTATATCTTAACTAACATCTCTGTAGCAACTGTATAATGTTGTATAAAATATTAATTACAGCACTATACTTGCTTGACATTAATGTCAAACTATGTCAATTGACATAGTTTGAATTATACTCCATAACATATATAATACAAGAATACATACAAGATACATTGAGGTAAAGGATGAGTTAGAAGGAAGTGTATAATGCAAAAGACAGGTGTTCTGTGATGGTATTATTTGTGTTAAAGGTCTGCTGTATAGACCCCAAATATAGCACGCTATCAAGGGGAAGTTTCTTGAGATTGCGTAATCGGCTTGCCTTGGTCGTAAAATGACCTATTTTTACCAATTATTCTGCAACGCCTGCCACATAGTTTTTCTTGTATGAGGTCTTTGTGTGAACGCGGCATGATTAACTATACTTTAGACATGAACATATTTCCACACAGTCTTTACACAAAGAGCATAATGGTGTTAAGAAGCTATGCAGGCTAATTGTAAAGACTGAGGTCAATTTATGACCGTGGCAGGCCGATTACGTAATCAAAACACTTTCCTAGCTATAGCGTGCTATAATTGGAGTCAATAAAGCAGATCTTTAAGTGCCCTATATGATGTTGGGACTTAATAATTGCTACAATCTGGATGTATTTTTATGATTTAAATGATGTTTACAAATTGTTGACATATTCTTGTACTTCCCAATAAGCAGTTCTTAAAGAGGTTATGAAATGGAAAACTTTTTCTTTATCATCGTATTTTGTACACTGGTAGCTTTCTAATGATACCCAATTTGTGTCAAACAAAGCTTGCATCCTTGAGGAATAAACGATCAAAAACTCGAGGGTAATAAAAACTTTCTAAAAATTGTTGTATTTACGGTAATGCGGCGTGACGTCAGTCGAGGAACTCAGCTCACTTCCGAGACGCTATGTTTACATTCTTAAACGTCTGAGAACACACAACATTACACTGTTGCAGTGCTCCGTAGTAATTGAGATTTGGTGTTTGGAGTTTTGTTTTTACGTAAATTTATCTCGTAACTGTTAAAGATGCCGAGCCGATATGTGGTATCAGGTTGCTCTACCACAAGTAAAGACGGATTTCTACTGCAAGCTTTTTCTAAAGATGACAGAAATCGAAGAATTTGAACATGACTCGCTCAAAACACTACACATACACAGCGTTACGAGTGCCTGTAGGCCTATACTGTTGCCAAATTACTTGTTATGACCATATCCTAGGCCTCTTTGATACCTAATGTTTTGCACAAATCTTAAAGCCAGCTGGTTTTAGAACAATCAATACTAGATCTGCATGTGTTCTTTTGTGGTAAAGCTGGCGTTGTGTTGTGATTTACGTAACAATTGGATGATACAATTACACGGGAGAGCCTGTTATACAAAGTATATTAGGTAGATCTATACCCCATGTTACCACTACTAGTACTATAGGGTTGCACTGTACAGAATGTCACATTTCCTTGCACTGTAAGACACAAAATTCTAGTTAAGTAGCAGGATCATCGACATTCGAGATAAATTAAATCATATGATGGTCTTAATAACGGTGGTTTTGTTTGTGCTCAACCGACCAGTTTCGGTTCAGGGTCGGCCAACCGTTTTGCTCGGGGACTTCGATCGGCAGCGACGCGTCTCGGCCATCGGGATCGTTTTACAATTCTTCTGCAAGGGGCTCATTTGATAGGGACTAACACCGATATTGTCTTCATCACCTCGAAAACTTTTTCCTCCTCTTCTTCTTCAAGAAAATAATTTTCGTCTAAGCTTACGATTGTCCTGAGAGGTGAAGTCCTATTTCCTCGGAATCGGAAGATTCGGGAGAAGACATTTTAAATTGATGAGAAGAGTGTTGTGGTTACATGTAGTAAACTGTATAACGCCTTATCGGTAAACAGCGGGGAGTCGGCTTTGGCTAAAATGGTTCTTTTGATGACGTCAGATGAACTGCGGTGGGCAGCTTTGCTTTTTTTCACGAGTGGTAGCTCGAGAGGTCTCTAGGGAATACTTGGACAGCGAATTTCTGGCGTTTGAAGCCGTGTTTACTGAAAGTTGTGTATGGGTGGTGTTGTCGTAATGTAGATAAACCATTCCAAGATATGACAAATTTTCATTTCATAACCTCTTTAAGAAAAAAACCCTAGTAAAATGGTCCAAACTTGAGTGCCACATGATCATTCTTTCCTTGGTTGAGTCCCTGTTCGGCCATCCAAAAGGTGTTAGCATGCACATTCTGTATAGACACAAGCATCTTATTGTGTTTAATACTATGTGAGATGCTTCTTAATTGAGGATATGTTTACTCATCTGCTTGAGTTTCAATTTACCTGATTGAGAAAAAAGGGTTCTTTGAAATGGGGAGTCCAGAAAATTAGTGTTTTCTATTTGTAACCTAATAAATGACATTTCTTAATTTTAAGAATGAAAGGTAGTTCTCTGCCAGACTTGTAGTACTCATGGTAAATATGTTTGTACTCCTACTCGAAAATATAGAAATCATTCAAATACATGTAATTGTGACATCAACTGCTTCCCATCCATGTACGGGACCTTGGAATGTTTGACCAAGAGTCTTTAAATAAACAAAAGATGATATATAGTTTCTAAATATAAAACAATTAACCTAGACAGACACTGTGAACAAAAGTCACCTTATCATGTAATGTACAGTGCAAATCATGCTGGTAATCACTAAATGTTACAATACACTGTTTCTGCATACCTATACGCTTAGTCAGAATGTTTATGCGCTACATACACACACATCCAATGTGCATGGCTGTTTGTTCTTTAGACTTTCATGCAGCTCAGATTCCAAACAGGAATATATCTACTCTTGGTCAATGACATTAGTATATATGCATACAATCCAGACTATTGAAACCATCACTTGGCTGCGGGGTATATTGTGCCAAGTATCAACTCTAACTGCAGCTAGCTAACGGTTCTTGAGACGTTATGTTTACAAGCATATATACACAGATACGCATGCACGCAAACTTGATTACATAGTATGGAACCAATTGAAAGCAACCACCACTAAGCCTCATCCATACCAGCGATGACATCAACAGACTTGTTGGATGGACCACAGTAGAGTATCTTAGGAGTCATGCCCGACCTTAAGTCACAGGGCAAGGACCGGTTCATCTGACTGAAGTAGTACGCCAAAATGGCTCCAGTCTTGGTCTTGCCGGTTCCTGTGAGAAAAAGAAGAAAACTTCTTGTAATGTAATTAATCAACATGACTCACTATACTTTGTCAAATTTGATAAGGTATGACAGTAGAACATAAAAATATGAACAAAACTTGGAAAATGTGGAGGTTACCATATGGGCCAATTAAAATTATCTTTACAAGTATTTTAGACGAAGAAAATCCGAAAATTTCAACCCAATTTTTGAAATACACAGGGTAGATATATCAACACATTAATGCACACTTCTACCAACAGCTTTAATTTCACATATCAAACACACAAAAATGCTAAACTACCCAAAACCACTTACCTGTTTTGGGATTTTTTTAACCACACATTTACCTTATATACATATGCATTAATTATCCTCTAATACTACGCACAAATTGGTCAAGTCTAATTTAAACGGGGATGTGTCTACCATCCATCCAGGCCCTTATATTCTTTGTTTTACATGAAATCATGAACATGCAGTCACTGGTGGTGAAAGCAAACTAATAGTGTGAGGCAGTCTGATATTACAGTTTCAGTGATATACCAGGACAGCTCAACCCTGAAAACCAACATGCTTACTTAGTGATACCTGTCAAAAGTTGACAGTATATGAGGGCAATTCATGTCAACTGCATGTGCACACACAATTCTTATACTTAAAAAAAAAATCCAGGGATGTTAATTCTCAATAAGGTGGATCGACATACCAAGTATGAAGTAAATCCAAGCTTTAATTACTTTCAAAGTTATATCTCCTTTACAATTAGCTTTTAAGACTTTCAAAGTCTGTTGCCCACAAATTCCCTTTGAAATCTACAGGAAGCACTAGAGTACTTTTAAGTGAATCCATTTTTCCAAGTTTCACTTTTTTCAGACTTTGTCCTCTGCTAATCTCCGATCACCTTTGACCTTTGCAGAAAACATAGATATCATCTTTACTCAAATGATGGATACACCTATCAAGTATGAATTACATCTAAGTTTTGCTTTTGTAGTTAATGTGTTTACAACATTTTCACTCTTTCTCGTCTGTTGACCTCAAGTGACATTTGACCCCTGCAAAAAATGAAGGATTTTTGCTCAATGAAGTGCATTGAATATACACATATGAAATTTACCCATCTTTAAGTTTTTGAGCTATCCTGTTTTTAAGCCAAAGTGTTACACACACAGGCAAAGATTGCCATCAACATCGCATGAATAGATACCTTTCGCCACCTGCAAGACATTTAAAACAGAACCTTGTTCAACTTGCAAGGGATGGGACAAAACTGCAAATGCTATCAATGGACAGAGTGTATGTTATCAGGAAAGTTACATTGGTATGTGGCAAAATTTCAAGATCATTGAGACCACATTGGAGTTAAGATCAATATGCTAATCAAGTAATCAGTTTGTATCAGAATTATTCCAATGAGATATCAAAAATTCGAATTTTCTACTGGCTCTTCATTCTTCATTTACTACTTTGGAGATGATATGAAACAAACAGACATTTCATGAACTGTTTGGGTGAATATGCACACCTCATTGTTAAAATAAACATTTCGATACTTTTTTGACCATTTTCACCTTAATTATCATCTGAAATGATGATTGCTAGCAGCTGCATTATTAGTATTTTCACAAGTATCTTATAATATCATAAAACACTAATAAAGAGTTCTGAATAAAGAGACATTTGTCCTGGTAGATCATTGAATGTAGACCACACTTAAGAGTCAAACACCTAGACATACGTAAGATTACTTAAATTGATTTATAATATGTGAAATGCTAGAAGATTACAACTATTATTTTGTAATACCTGGTGGTCCTTGAACAACTGAAAAAGTATTTGACATTGCCAACTTGAGTGCTTTCCTCTGTGGTTCGTTTGGTAGAATGTGTTCAACATTTATCTTTTGCTCAATGTTGAAATCTCGCCCTTTACTCAGAAGGTACTTTGAGACGACTTTAAGTTTAGAAAGAAAGAGAAAAAGAAAACACCAATAATTTGTAATATTCCATGGTTTTAAAGCAATAACATGTTGCTAAAAACTTTCAATCATAAGGTCCCGAGTTGGAGTCACTCCAAGATTGATGTATGTCGTCTAGTTACAGAGTTGTTGACAATTGACAATTCATAATCATGGACGTTAAACATGAATCTAAGAGACTGACTTCGGTCAGCTTGCGGCTGTGATAAGCCAAATGATGGCTTCTTCGCTAGTTCCTGCTAGCAGGAGGATCTAAAATACATACATACATACACGCATACATACATACATACATACATACATACATACATACATACATACATACATACATACATACATACATACATACATACATACATATACACACACACACACACACACACACACACATACACACACACACACACACACACACACCCACACACGCACACACACACACACACACACACACACCCACACACACACCCACACACACACACACACACACACACACACACATACATACATACATACATACATACATACATACATACATACATACATACATACATACATACATACATACATACATACATACATACATACATACATACATACATACATACATACATACATACATACATACATACATACATACATACATACATACATACATACATACATACATACATACATACATACATACATACATACATACATACATACATACATACATACATACATACATACATACATACATACATACATACATACATACATACATACATACATACATACATACATACATACATACATACATACATACATACATACATACATACATACATACATACATACATACATACATACATACATACATACATACATACATACATACATACATACATACATACATACATACATACATACATACATACATACATACATACATACATACATACATACATACATACATACATACATACATACATACATACATACATACATACATACATACATACATACATACATACAATAAAACATCTGGTGTCATTTGTTTCTTAATCTATGTTGTCCAGGTCAGGAGCTCTCTGGGCTAATACTACTTTGTTGTAACTCCTAGACCTACCAAACCTTTCATAGCACGGAACCAAGTCCTGCTAGGTTTGCATAACAATCGAGGCTCAACCTAGTCTCATCAATATCAACAAAAAACTAGTACCACTTTTAGATAAATAAAACTGTTGTAAACCTCTCACAGAATGAAAACCAACCAGCTAGTTGGTGGGTTGCGCCCTACCATGTGGCTGCACCTCTTAATTCGCTCTTATTATTGTTGTGATTTTCCGCATTTTTTGCTGTTATACATTGCTTCCGGAGTCTTTATATAGAGCTATGACATATTGTTACATTGTTTGGTTACTTTTAGTAGCTGATCGCGACTATTCACTGCTGTTAAACTGTGGTTTTACCAACATTGTTTCTATCGACATTCATACATTCACTACACACTGGTCTTAGTGTTAACACTAGACTTCGTTTTAGGTTGTGTTGTCAACATGGGTTTACCGTCCTACTCAAGCGAGGATATTTTGAATGTCTGGACGGAGCTGATCAATAAATCTATTAAGCACGGGATCATGCCATTCACTTCTGAAGAATGGACTCTATTGAAAGTCCTGGGAATTGCTCGCCGAACAAATGTGGGTATAGAAGTGGAAAACCGAGGCGCAGATTCAACAATGGTTACGTCTCGGAGGCCAATTTCAAGGTCAAATAAAGTAATCGAAATGATGTTAGAAGTGATAATTTAGTACAACTTACGGATGATCTGTCTAAAGGAACATACGAATTGTCTTGGAACAATTAAAATAGTGTCTTTTACAAACCCGAGCTGCCTTCAGCCAATCTAGAAGGTTTAGGAGGTGGCGCTCTCCATTAAACTGGTTCATCAGGAAATGAATGAGCAATCTAAAACGTCAATGTAATATGCATGGGAAGAATCTTTCTATTTACTGTGAGGAAAAACATAAGATGGTGGCGTGTTTCAAACATGATATAGATTTCTTTTTTTGTGATTTCTTAGTTTTGTGATTTCTAAGTATTAAGTTTTGTTTTAATGAAATAGTCTATATCAGTCACTCTGTTGTCACTATGCTTTTTGTTTTGTTTTTGTTCATAGGAGTATATATCATGGACGTCCGTTTGCCTCCGGAAAAATATTTCCTTTTATAAACTAACCCCCTTACACTTTTGTTTAATGTAAGAAACTGTATTGTTGTGTTAAACTGTCAGAAACAAACGCATGCCTATGCGTTGGACATTGGAACGCCAGATCCATAAATGGTAAGACACCTGCAATATGTGATCTTATTATCGATAAAAATTTAGACATATGTGTCATAATTGAATCGTGGCTCAGGGGTGATTTCCGGGATAATAATGTAGTGTACTGATTAGGCCACAACTACTTAGTAAGCTATTAGACGTAGTAGTCACTGAATTGTTATTTGCAAGTGGGAGACCTTTGCCTCGCCTCCTCCAGCTGGGCAGGGTGTCTAGGAATTGTCTATTGCCTTACATCCTCCTCACAACTTCATACCCATCAGCTCTCCGCATGTGAACGAAGTCCCCTGTTTGCTGCAAGTTACCCAGTTTTAATGTCACTTGTTGGCTTTAGCTTTAGTTTGACGTAGTTTCTACAGGAAATTCGGCCTATTGCAATGTTATCAGACCAGCTTTACTGGAGACAGGGTTATTTTACTAGAATATTCTCCCACCGATGAGCTGTAAATTTGTTTTATTGTACTACATTCACTGGAGGTAGGCGATGCTTTCTCTGACCAAGCTGGATCAGGTTGCCCGCTCGAAAACGATCGAGTCTACGCACATTAGAGGCCTGGTAACTGACTAAATAATATTCATAGTAGACGAAAGTAATGAAGTAATGGTTTCCGTTTTTAGAGAACTGTCTGGTGAATAAAGCCGTTGTGCTGGTGAGTTCATTGCTATGTCGTCCTTATTCTGCAGATCATGTGAAGTAAAGTTGTTATTGTGCTGTATTCCTCGATTTGAGATTTGTCAGCGTAGGCCATGCTAGGTAGCCTGAAGCAAGGCTCTCTATTGAAATATCGTGTAGACAGAAGTTACGTTACTAATCCCATGAGTTTTGTTTTGAATATGCCACCATTGCTGGCCTATATAATCTGGTATTCTGTATGGTATTGACTCCAAGGAGTGTATTTTGCATACCACCTGTGTTACATGTCATTGAGTAATGTATTCTACCTTAAATTGTGCGATGATGGCTTTCTTTTGGTGTGGGTTCTTAGTTGGTTCCCACATTTAGTTGTATTCTGTAGTTTAAGCGGGATTTCGAGATCTAAGGAAGAGGAAGCGCATGTATTTAAGAAATGATACATGTTTTAACTTTCATTACTCTGTTCATGCAAATTTTAATTTGAAGCTTTGCAGTAAATTCAACTTGTTTTCTGAGGGTATTTACAGTGACCATATCTGTAGTTTTACCGTAGTAAATACACTCATTATGTATTTCTGTTGATTCAGGTTTGCGTGGATGTTGCCTTGATGGGAGCACTCTGGTTGCAGCGGTTAGTGCTAATTATCTGGTCTGAGGCTGTTCTTACTACCCCCACGGGGTAATTAATAGATTGATGAAATCTCAGAAGTGGTGCCATCTTCTTTTGGGGTTCTTGTCATCCCCATTCGGTTGGTGACCTAACCCCAGCTCTGCTTCGCCTACAATAAAATTATCGCCGATATTACTGTTACCCTTCCCTCCTATAATGTTCTACAAAAACCTCGACTAATATCTATTGCAGGTGGCATATGTATAATTTATTGGCCTTCAGTTCAAGTAGAGCATATCAGACAATTCGAGAATTTCAAATCTTTTGAGATTCTTGACTGCATGGTTCGAATTCCAGAGGCTACCATTTTCAAACTTTTGCAATATATTGACCGCCACCTTATGTGAAAAACAAACTCACTTATGCTCTATTTCTACGTGAATTCGGTTCTCTGCTTGATGCCAATATTTCAGTATTCATTGGTGATTTCAGCATTCATGTTGACAGTTACAACTCTTTTGATGCTTGCAAATTATTTGATTCCTTGTACACCACTGGGTTTCAGCAACACGTTCATGAGCTGACTCATTGGAGTGGCTACACCCTGGACCTTCTTATTTCCAGAGCAGGTGATGACTTGATAGTTGACGTGAACATTTTGAGAGAACTTCCATATGATCATGTTGTAAAACGTCCTCCCCCAACAAAGAAGAGGGTTACTTTAGAGATTCAATCTTAACATAGAACAGTTCAAACGGGATATTTCAAGTTCATTTCCGAACTAATTGTCTATATCGAATCCATCTGAATCAGTTGTGCAATATTACTCCTCTCTCTGCCAACTGATAAACAAACACCTCCTCGACAATACCTCATTTCTTTCGCTGAGACCAAATGCTACTTGATACACAGAAGAAATTAGGGAAACTAAGCGCACTTTGATTAAAACAGGGTTAGAGGTGCATAGACAGTTGTATACTAAAGCAAAATCAGAATACCTGACAACAGAAATCACTACCTGCGATATCAAAAGCCTCTTGCTTTTGTCCAGAAGCTGTCAGGCCACTATCAAGTCTGATCCAGTCTTTTCATACAACGAGTCCGATGAAGAATTGGGTAACGATTTTGCTGCCTTCTTTTAAGACAAAGTCAACACAGTCGCCACCAGTGTTGAAAACCCACGTCCAGGCGTTCTCACCGATTTGGGTGATGATTGCATTAGTGAATTCACTTCCTTCGAGTCTGTCACTGAGAGTCAAATATGCAAGACTATAATGGAGTGTCCCTCAAAATCCTGCAAAATGGACCCTATACCCAAAATGGCTGGTGGAATCTTGTATTGACGTTCTTCTTCCGTACAAAACTCACATTATAAATATTTCTCTACCATCAGGTTCATTTCCAGAACCTTTCAAAATGGCCCATGTTGTCCCACTGTTAAAGCAATCGAATTTAAATCATAATGACTAAGGTAATTACAGACCCATTGTCAATCTAATGTTTCTCGGAAGCAGTTAGAGAAAATAGCTATTGCGCAACTGCAAATGTATTTACACGACTGTGGCCTATTCTCTATGATGCAATCGGCATATCATAGTTTCCACTCTATTGAATCGAGACTGCTCCCACCAAAATTTACAACGATATGCTCATTGCTATCGATCAAGGTTTTGAGGCTGTCGTCGTCTTGCTTGACTTCTCGTCAGCTTTCGACGTAATTGACCAGCAAATCGTAATTGAAAGATTGTAGCAAAGCTACGGTATTACTGGATGGGCTATAAAGATGCTTGAGTCCTATCTTGAAGACCGAAAGCAAACTATCGTCTTAAATGATTCTCTTTCGTCTCCTTACCTAATACCTTGGGGGTTCCACAAGGGTCTGACCACTTGAATTCATTTTGTGTATTGATCCTTTAAGTTATCTTATCGATTCACAAAAGGGTGTAAAACACGTTATGTATGCTGACGATAAGCAACTTGACATTATCATGAAACAAAATGATTAGATATAACCTAACCAGTCTCTCCAATTGTATCACTGACATCAAGCAATGGTCCACTTGCGACAGTTTACTCCTTAACGATTCAAAGACCAAAGTCATCCGCGTCACCTCCCAGTTTAGAGGTTCGAGTAACCTACCTGACCTCACTATTGGTACAAATGTCACAACTCCTTCCGAAAATACATGTGATCTTGGAAATTCGTAAACTCACGAGGCATCTATATCAAGGCTCAACTGTACGACTGGTTCAGGCTTTTGTTTCCTGCTTTCTGGATTACAGCAATAGTTTGTATGTGAATGCCAGTTTCTCATATTGCTCCCCTTCAGAGAATTCAGAACCCTGCTGCACGCCTAGTCTCACTCACTAAAAAGTTTGATCACATCACTCCTGTACTCCGTTCATTGCATTGGCTTCCCGTCTCTCAGCGCGTCCTGTTTAAGATCCTACTTCTCACCTACAAAGCGATCAACAGGCTTGCCCCTCAATATATCACTGACTTTCTTACTCCTTTTCGTCAGTCAACTACAGTTACGCTTCGCTCTTCCTGTCATGCGCATTTGCAACTAAAGCCTGGTCCACTACCCGCGGCCGCGCTCGTTATGACGATCGTGCCCTTTCTGTCGCTGTGCCTTCTCTTTGGAACGAACTCTCTTTTTACGTTTGTGACCCTCCCTCCCTCTCTATTTTCAAGAGACAAGTTTCCTTTCTTCCATGGTTTCCTTTGTCTCTTTCCTCATTAGTAAAGTGCTTTGAAACGCTATATTAAGCGCTATATAAATATAATTTATTATTATATTATTATTATTAGTTTAACATTTGATTCACTTTGAAATCAACTACTTGTTGAGAGAGTTTATTTAAATCTACATAATATTAGCAGTTGAGGGATGCACCTTGAGCTTACCATCACGATCTTCAACATTGTTCATAACTGTGAGTGGCTTTTGCAAACAGATATATCTCATTAGATTCCGGCATGCTATTGTATCAGCAACTTTCACGACAGCTTCTTCTACTCTCCTGTTGAAGCAACAAATAATGATCAAAATAAATAGGATAGAGGCTGATCCACTAAACATAAGAATGCCCGCTTTAGTGAAGACTTTTAATCCTTGCATATGTACCTACATTTGGCAACAACATTTTTGCAGTTAATATTTGGTATCAGGTCCTCCCTGGATCCATAACTCAAAATTAAACTGACACAGAAATTAATATACAAAATTCTAGTAAACCATCATGAGTTCCTCTGTGTTACTAATCCAAATTTGTAGGCATCATAGATATCCAACCTTCACGACTTTAAAGTGTGCTAATTACATACTATTACATTTATTTATAATACTCACTTATGTGCATCACATAATGAAGTCACCGATAAGGAATTAAAAAGACAAATTAATGCAAAAATGTTCCAATATCAAGAAAGAACAGTACGTCTTCTTATGTGGAATACACTCACATAGATTCTCTATGAAGACATAAACATGCATTTTCTTACTTAATTAACTAACAAATCAGTTTTGACTCTAACCCCCCCCCCCCCCCACCATTTAAATAATTGTTTACAGTCGCTGACTCTTAAAGTAAAAACCCTCTTCTCCTAAAATCATCTAGTTTCAAGGCTAATTTTGAGATATAACATGTTGACACCAACTGACAATGGCCAAAAGTCATCCAACACTACAAATGTATCAACTTTATTCAACAGGTTTCATCTTCTGACTGACTGTATGCATTGTAATATTTATTCACACCTATGTACAGTAATCATATATTGAGACCCTTTACAAACTGAACTGAAGCTGAGCCAACTATTTATGTTCTCCGAAAGAAAAGTATTGTAACAAAGAACTCACCATTTCACTGCAACAGAGAACTCACCGTACTGGGGAACCATCATACTGTATTAGTGTCACTGCAACTGAAAACTCACCGTACTGGGGTATCATCATACTGTATGAGTTTCCTAATACAGCAGAGAACTCACTGTGCGGGGACATCATCATACTGTATGAGTCTCACAATACAACAGGGAACTCACTGTGCTGGGGCATCATCATACTGTATGAGTTTCACTCCAACAGAGGACTCACTGTGCTGGGGCATCACCATACTGTATGAGTTCACTGCAACTGAGACCTCACCGTAGTGGGGCATCATCATACTGTATGAGTTTCACGATACAACAGAGAACTCACTGTGCTGGGCATCATCATACTATATGAGTTGCACAATGCAACATAGAACTCACTGTGCTTGGGCATCATGATACTGTATGAGTTTTACAATACAAAATAGTACTCACATCATCATACTGTATGAGTTTCACTCCAACAGAGAACTCACCATACTAGGGCATCAACATACTGCATGAGTTTCACTACAACAGAGAACTCACCGTACTGAGGTATCACCATATTGTATGAGTTTTTCTGCAACAGAGAACTCACTGTACTGGGGCATCATCATACTGTATTAATTTCACTGCAACAGAGAACTCACTGTACTGGGGCATCATCATACTGTATTAGTTTCACTGAAACAGAGAACTCACTATACTTGGGCATCATCATACTGTATGAGTTTCACTGCAACAGAGGACTCACTGTACTGGGGCATGTTCATACTGTGTGAGCTTCACTGCAACAAAGAACTCACTGTACTTGGGTATCATCATACTGTATGAGTTTCACTGCAACACAGAACTCACTGTACTGGCATATCATCACACTGTATGTATTTTGACACCACAGCCCACGATTTTGAGAAGGGATTTCTTGCCATATTAAGTTAAACCACTGTTGACTTCAAGTGAACTAACACTAACACTAACATGGACCTATATATGAAGTTTATCTTTGTTTTACTTTTGTAGTTACCGTATTTATAAAAGTTTTGTAATTTTGAATTTTGTTGATTGATCCCAAATTACCCTTGACCTACACAGATGCATTCTTGTACGCAGAGAGGTGAATATAAATACTACATCTGCAGTTCATCCTAAACTAATTTTACTTCAGGAGCTATGATGTAAACAAGATTTTCAGCCTTTGAACTCTACCAGAACTATTCGCTTCTTGTACTTTACTGAAATGGGTTTTGACATCTGTTTGCCTCAAATGACCTTTGATCTGGAAATTAAGAGACAATTAATCTAGGACCTGGTATCCTAGGATGAATGGCTTTTAAATGATTTGCTGTTTTTCTTACTTCTGTTGACTCTAAATGACATTTGATCTTAATATAAAGTACACTTTTATGTCCAATCAGCTGCTGATTACTACGACCAAACATTAACCGTAGGTCAACGTAGCTGAAATATTCAAGGATGGTAAGACAGGCAGACAAATGAACTGACAGGTAGCCAGATTCTTTATCATGATAATAGCTCAATTAGTTGAGCTAAATACCTACAACGTCAAAGTTTGTCAGAAAAGAGCAGAGGGTCTCCTTATGCCTTTACCCCACTTGATTCTATAACTAGTTTCACAAGCACATTTTGGAAACAAATTGTTTCATGCTATTCAATACTAATACTCTCAGGACAATCTAGTAAATTAGCTTGATTTGTGAAGGTTTATTTCAAATAATGATCAAGAGTTTGTCAAATTAAAATTTAAATTAAATTAAATACTAATTATGAAGGTTGTGTCTAGTGTTTTCTACAAACTGTGAGAATCATCAAATATTAACTAAGATACATTTAATCTGAAACACAGCTAGGAGGCTCATCTTTTAATTGACATATTGTAGTGTTTGGTAAACTATTAGAATTCGGTAACCACATGTAACCACATCCTTTATGTTTGTGATAATAGCATAAAAGAGTGATTGGTTTCATGCTTTCACACATTCAAAATGTTGTAGGTGAGCTCAAATACTCACTTATCTTGGTTTAATTTTGGGATCATTTCAATTGTGCAACCGGTCAAAGAGTTCTTGTCCTGGTCAAACAGTTCACCTGGAATCTCACACGAGCTATAATGCACGTCAAATTCCATCCTGATGGTTTTGGTTTCCTTGTCTTTCTTCACAGAGCTGGTGACTGCATGAACAACTAACAACATTCCTTGATTGTGTGGCTTTGTAGTGTGAAACATATCTCCTGGATAACATTTCAGCATCCTATGTTTTATTTGTGCGCTGGACCATACTTGTTGACCATCCAGGCGAATGCAGAAATAATACTCGGAATACTTATAGCGGATGTTTCTATCCTCGCACCAATCCTTTTTCAGGGAAAAGCGACCACACTTCACCAAAGGACTGTTCTTTTCTTGCTTCTTAAACCATTCCACTGGAACGTCTCGAATGTAAGTGGTCTCATCTTCAGACACAGTATTATGTACCACCATCATTTTCACCAGAGGTAGCCAGGATTCTACATACTGCTTGATTGTTTTACACTTGTCTGGAGGCTTTGCAGCTAACTGTGCAAAACAGTTGACAGGATTTTCCCGGTGTTCAATGCAAAAGTTAAACTTTGGGGTCATGTTCAACAGCTGTACTTTTGGTACAAGCAACCCCTGTTGCATTCCTGCTGTCAGCTGTACCTGGACCACTTGACCAGATTCAAAGTCACATCTAAAGTCTACATACTTCTTGGGTGCCACGTCATCTTTGGTAGAGGTTCGGACATCAACTTCACTGGTAATTTCAGAAATCCTTGACAATAGATTGTCATCGGCTGACAGACTTCTTTTGCCTTCCTTAAGCATCTGATCTAACAAGTCTTCCACCTCATTCATATCTCCATCTTTTAGAGAAGAAAGAACATTCTTCCAGGATGACTTTGGAACTGATTGAACGAACCTATCCATTTTCAACACTGCTTCTTCCTTAGTGACCTCAGGTACGATTGCTTCGTAGTCGTAGATACTGTTTTTGAAATGAAGAATTACTGAATTTATTGTTTCTCCATTGTCTGGATTCTTAGAAGGCATCAAATGCTTAAGAGGAATGCTGGTTGAGCTCCTTGTTGCTTGGAGGTATCCTTCATGAGGATACAACACTTGAAGGCTAGAATCATTGGCAGTTTCTACGAATGCAAGCTTAGTCTCTGAGGCCAACTGTACTTTAAGAGCAAAGTGCAAACACTGTGTCATCTTGCTAAATTTATTTGCCTTGAAGGTTTGGTTGTTACAATGATGACAAATGTCATCCAGCTCCCTGGCACTGTAAGGTGGTTCTTCTCCTTTAAGACATGCAACCAGCATCCGGTGAACAACAAGGTCAATGAATCTCCTAATTGGGGAAGTAAAATGAGTGTAAAAGTCTTTCTGAAGAGAGAAGTGATGACACCCATGCCGCTGTTTGCTTGCATTGGTGTACAGCGCATTGCCAAGTATCTTGTAAAGATGTGACAGAGCAACAGCTTGCTTAGGGTGTCCTTTTTCATTACCTATAATGTATTGAAGCTCGAGGTCAGAATGGTTGATATTTTCCAAAGTGTTCCTGATATTTTCCCATGTGACTTTTGTCAATGGAACACTCCCCAATTCTTCACTGTCATCCTCCATGCTAAAGTCACCTACATCACTACCGGGAATGCTGCCTTCCTTGGTCACTTTTTTGATCAATTGCATCATTGATGATACCTTTAGGCCAGTTTCTGCCTCCTTGCCAAAGTTTTTTAGCCACTCTTGAGCTCTTGCTAAATCTGGGGGAGGATGAAATCTGACAGGGATGGTGTTTCCCCTCTTAGCAACTAAATAATTAGCTACTGCCTCATTTGTAAGAATCATCACTTCTTTCACAAGCATATATGCCATTGTGTTGTTAGTTTCTTGCTCTCCCTCATCTGTTTGGTTGAAGAAACGACCATCACCTAGTCTCTGTTTTCGAAGGTAAGAGGTTACAACATAGAGGTCTCGTATCTGCCGTCTCACTACTGGCAATACTCCATCATCAGCTCTACGATCTGCCAAAACCATCTCAACCTGTTCGTAAGTCAATCTCTGCACCGAACAAACAACAGATCTAAGCATTTCAGGATCTCCCATGAGTTTGCCATTTTTATCAAACATGAATAGGACAGAAAGAGTCAGTCTGTCCTTGGAAGGGAGAAGACTGCACAAAATGGTGCTAAACAGAGATGGTAACATGTGACTAGGTTCGCCATGAAAACATGGATAAAAGGTGATCGCTCTTGTGCTGGCTTCTTTATCCAAATCGGAGCCTTTTTTAATAAAGTAGGAAACATCTGCAATGTGTACACTAACCCTTAATCTACCGTCGGTCAAATTCTCAACATGAAGTGCATTATCAAGGTTTTGCGAATCGGGCAGGTCGACTGTAAATACATCTTTCTTGCGAAAGTCCCCACATGCTCTGCCTGTTAATTCTGCTGCAGGAATCTTCCAGCTGTCTGTAAAATTCATTTCAATTTCCTGAGGCCAACTGTCTTCGACGCCATGCATTAGCTTTAAAATTTTCAGTCCATTACTCAGTGAATCGCATGGTGGCAATACCTCTGTAACAATCCCCATGGGATATGGGGTATTTTTAAACCATTCATAGTAGTGCACAACAAAGAGTTGGTTGAATTTGTCTTGATAACTCACAGAAACTATCCTGTCTTTCTCAAATACAAAACGATTCTCTTGGATCCTAATCTTGTATATTTGAAGCCTTGTGGTAGTGACATCTTGCCCTTCTTGTTTCTTCTTCTGACGACCCATGGGAAACATCCTTGGAGAGCTTGAGTCAACAGGACACATGAAGCCGTCATATCTGTCTGGATCAATAGTGCATACAAATTTCCTGAATTTTGGATTGACGTACCTTTCCAGGACGTGTGTAACTTCCCCATAAAGCTTTGTAGGTTTACTAATATCAGCTTGTGTCTGAGGTAGAGTCTCAGATTCCCCTTCTGTCTCAGAGCAAATGTGCATCACCACCTTGTCTCCATCTAGTGCCCGTTCCCGTTTCCTCTTACTGCTGATGATGATCTCCTCGGTCGAGCTACCGTCATCTAAAACCGCATAGACCCTTCCTGTGGGATCAAACCTCACGACACAGATCTTGTACTTCTTCGGGTATGCTTTTACTTTTTCGCGCCAGTTAACTGTCTCACCTTGGTTAAGTACAGCTTCTTCTCTTTTCTCAATCCCAAGCACATTCCCATCTGTATTCTTCATAGTAACAGAGCTCATCCCACACAGCTTTCTCATTGGTTGTATAAAGCAGATGTAAGATGGTCATAAGCTCTGTCACCTGGATAAGAAGATGAAAAGGTTCATGTCAATTATTAAGAATGTTTACCCTTGAACTTGAATGAACTCCATACCATCATGATGAATACTTATGGAAAATAAGATTTGCAAATCTGATTTTCCAACAGATAGCCTCATAATTTTTGGTCCTTTTTCCAAAATTCCTATATAAATTTACCCTACAGCAATACCGTATCTTTTCTGCAGTAAAATATCATGTTTATATGATGCCCAAGGAATAATCACTTACAGTACATATGCGTTGAACAATGATGAAGAATTCATGAGCGATGTATATTGCTAACGTATTGAAAAATTGGTAGCATGACTGCAGTATTAGCGAAACTACCTAACAAGCCCGCCTCTATCCAATATGTCAGAAAACAATATATCAGAAAATGTCTATAATTTTGAGCCATTAAGGGATCAAATGATTTAGTACTCAAATTTTGTGAAGCAGTTTTGAAAGCTCTGAATTTGACTCTTACAGAGTACTATGGTTCCTGTTTACAAAAAAACTGCTATACACACCCTTAGACATGCTTCGCAATTGGACCATTTTGCACAGTATTTTGCAATTCAATACTGGATAAATTATTCTCTGACATTGAGAACACTAGCAAGGTTAACCATTGATGTCCATGCAATTAACTGCTATATGATTTGCTTAAAATGACAATCAGCTAGCAGTTATAAAAAAAAGGTTCCTGTTTATTGAATGAATCAAAAGTACTCAAAATAGGACGAAAAGGTACCTACACTGGAATCCAAAATTGCTGTACTTTTATAGGTACTGGAACTAAGTTATCATTCAAATCATGAAGTAGTCTTACAAGTATACTTGGTACCTCAAGTACACAGAACTTCAGAAGTAAGGGTTCTTGGATAAAATACTTTACTACATCACTGCATGATAAAAGGTAACATTTTGGGGGACTTTACTTTAAACATCAGCTCTACAAATAATTGTTACATTCTAATGTAAGTGCTGTAGACCACAAAAGCATAAGCATTTTATATTATTATTCTAAAAATGTCCTTAAGAGGGTTAAAACAAGCTGTGTGCTTCCCATTTCTAATCACATTTCCAGGTGATAAGCACCAAAAATCTGCAAAGCATATGAGCCTAGGCTCTACTCATCACACAACCGATATTGATATGCTTAAAGCACTTAGGAGTAGAAAATGTGGTACATATTGCAATCGTGATGTAGCATGTTATGCGGGCTAGCTAGGCCTACAACCAGTTTTCATGGAATTATTAACCTCACCCATGCATTAGAAAAGTATGCTTGCGTTTATAACTTACAAAATATTTTTAGACCAGTTAGTACGGCGGTGAATGTCCAGTTCCAGTTATACTAAGAAAGAGAGAGTATATTGTAACTCACCTTACATCTACTACTAACATCTGCTTAATACTGCCAGTTTGGAGACTTATCTAAATATATGCATGCAATGAAAATATAAGAATATACAAACGTGTATGTATGCTTTGACATACTGTGATAAAGCAGTACCATGAACCAATCAATGGTGCATCAATAATGCCCTTGTGCTGATACAAATTATTCTGTGCATAAAAACTCCCCTGCATTTCATTGGTGACACAAATAAAAGATATTAACGATTTATTAATGCTAACTAATACCAGCTGTTGGAGAATAGAGAATATATATTGTAACTTGCCTATGAAAAACTGATTAATATGACCATTTTGGAGAGTGCAATGGCGAATTTAATAATAAGTCATATAGAATGTATAAACTGTACTAGCTTCCATTTATTTTGCGCGTGCGTATCTCTATATAAGAATGCATGACCACGCTATAACACATGTTAGTTATATCTCCTTTATTATATAGAAAACAAACGATAAAGAACTAAATACATGCAAACTAGAAGACTTTAAAAAAAAACCCGGAAAATTATAGCTATACTTACAGGAACGATACGCTCATTAAAGTATAGGAACAGTCCAAGGAAGTTTAATAAAACATTGTGTATTTACGGCAACAAACATGGAAAACTTGCAACTTAACATATTTGCATTACATATTCTTTAAACTGTGTGCGCAGTTGTGTTTTTCTCTTGTATTTTACAGTGTTGGGGTGTTAGTCTGTCTGTCGACATGCCTGTGAATGTTACAGTTCGGACGAGGTAGCTGGTCGGTAATTGTCAGCTCTGTCATGGAATTTGATAGGTTTGGTTGGATCGTCGAAGGTGTCACCTGTCCCTTCTATCAGTTTTGTTGCTTTCAATTATGAACCCATATCGAGGTGCCACCATTCTTTGAACTTTTGCTTTGGTCTAATCTTTGTGGGAGTCCTGTACTGGCATAATCGAAGGACATGTCTCTGTCTTTGTTCATTCGTGCTTGTTGGGTTACCTGAGTTGGTAGTTTTAGTTTCAAACGTGTCTTAGTCAAAGGTATAGTTGTGTTTTTGTTGTGGGACTGAATTCACAGTCTTGCGCGAAACTCATGTCAAAACCCTGTGATGGAGTATTTCGGTAGCTGAGGATAGCTTGATAAGGGTCTGATTTGGCTTTGTGAGCTTTCTGAGAATGGTTTTAGCTGTTCTCACAGCTTGTTCAAAATGACCATTACTCTGTGGATATTCGGGTGATGAAGTCTTGAGGTTAAACTGCCACTTCTTTGCACAGTTCAGCAATTCACTGGATGAGAACTGTGGTCAATTGTCTTACATGCAGGGTGTTGGGATGATGCGCAAACTGTGCCTTCAGCTTGTATATCATCGTCAAGCTACTTGTGTCTGGTAAAAAATCGATTTCCCAGACTCTGAGTAGTTTACTATAATTAGCCATTCCCATGTGAGATAAATGAAACATGTGCAACATTCTCGATGGAGAGTTTTTTGGGATAACCACTCTCTCACGTAGGAAGATGATGCTATCCTGAACTAGCAGTTCATGTCTGCAACGAAAGTATGGTACCAATACATATCAGGAAGTGAGTCCTTAGGCTATGGTCGTCCTTTCTGAAAGCCTTTATGGCTATGAATGCTTATTTTTATATTCACTGAAAACTTAGTAGAAAACATCTCACTGAAAACTTGTTAGTAGAAAACATCTATCTGTCACCCAAAACTGTTAAATGGTGATATTTTCTATTTATCATTGGCTAGTCATTTGACAATCCACCCTTTAGTAAGACTGCGGTTCATTTTTCACCACTGGTCACTTCTGTACCTTTCAAAGTTATTAGTCTGGAACATTAGCCTGTGTGTTACGTAATCAATTCGCCAAGCCTAGCAAAAGGAACATTTCCGAGTTTTACGCTGGTTGAGAACAACCTCCTGAGTTCATTAAGAGAGGACTGCATACTAATAATATGAGCAATCTGCTTGTCTACTGTCTGGCGTTCAAAGTTCAAGTTTTACTGCTCTGAAACATTCACACACAAAAGCCTGTATATTGCACAGGCTACGGCCAATTTAAACAATACATTCCATAATACAGTGACTGCCACATTCCTGCCGTTCCAGTTAACCAATCACTAATTTACTTTTCTTTTATTATACCTTAGTATAGAGTCCGCTCTTCATTTCGTTTTATATATTTGTTTTTTCACATCATGGTACAATGATAAAGTCAAATAATAAGTATAACAGAGAAAGCAAGTGATCTAAAAACCCTACAAACCAAACAATACAAAAATGAAGAATCTTCCAAACGCCACCCTCTATCGACCCCACCAAAACACTATTAAACCTCATCCTACCACCACCCAAAAGAACACAACAATTGCGATTAATAAAACGTTGGCGGTTGAACGTCCTGCCTAAAAGAAGCAGCTGGAGGTTTAACTTAACAAATTACGGGGAAGTTATTCCACAATGAGGGAGAGCAGGAAGTGAGACTAAACTTACTACGAGAAGTTGAGCAGAAAGGAGTACGTAGATGACTATAGCCTTGCTGCCTGGTACAATATTTATGAATAGAGTCATTGGTAATATTTAAAGTATAAAATGTATTTGGGAGAAGATTATTATTAGCAAGGTAAGTAAATGAGATCATCACATGGAGCGGAGAACGTATATGCCTATCTGCTCTCTTCCGAAGAGTGTACAGCTTGTTAAGATTGGTCTTCGAGTACCATACCAGAGGATGCAGCAATACGAAGATGAGGATCGATAAAGCTTAAGTAGGTAGTCCTTAGATCGTCTTTGGGAAAATATCTTTAACTTAAAAAAAAAAACCGGTGCCTTCCAATCATAAGGTCCCTGGTTCGAGTCACTCCAAGATTAAAGATGAACGATAGTGATTTTTCAGCATCGACGAAAAAATACGATTTTATTCAAGAGTATTCTAGTTGGTTTCCATATTACACATGTGAAAATTCAAGTCAATCCGTTGTTGGGAAAAGCTTAAAAAAATTCCTAAACTCGTTGATTTTTTAAACAAACATTGGGCTTTTCGCGAACAGCGATATGATGATCACGTGATCTACAGTGATATGTGACGTCATTATGATGATAACAAAGTGAGCTCGGTGTAGTGTACTTCAGCAGTGTGCACTTAGTGTGTAAGTTTAGTTGCAACCTACTCTATACTGGACTCGACAAACAACCTAAACCAGAGAGGAGATTTGATACACTGCGTGAGACATTTAACGGTGTAATTTTAATAAGGTGTTATTGTTCCTGCTTTTTCTTGTCGTTTTAGTGAAGCCGACTGCCCCAATGTAAATTACAGAATAATCGGTCACAGAGCCATCTCGGGCCCAATTGAAATTTGCGTGTGGCAAGGTCACTAAAGTAAAAAAAGTTTGAAAGATTGATGCTTTTATGCCGCATTATTTATATATATCCCGATAAATGCAACAGTAAGTGTTGGAACTGGAAGACATGTCAGACGTGAACATCCTAATGACTATGTGAGGAGAGAATCCACGTGCAAATTTCAATTGGGGCATGGACGTCGCTTAGGCAGAGTCTTTTTGGGCAGAGATGTGTTCATACCCTCCAAACCACTTTAAATGTAATACGAATAGGAAATGTGTGTATGCTCGAGCGAAACAAAACATCGTGTATTACTTACGGTAGCGCACACTGTCACTTATGCACAGTGTGAAAGTACCGTTTGCGGACCTACGTGAAGTTGGGCTAGAATACGATTCCTCCTGAAGCCCTAACCACGAGGCATGCATATGAATAAACGCAATAGGCATTGCATGTTGTGAGAAAATTGTTCGAGCTAGACTAACTACTCGATTGAGTTCAAATGCGGTTGTATTTCAAGCTCAATGAAACCTGTTGGATTTAATGACGCACGGAACAAGGAACGTTTATGTTTTACAGTAGGACTAGTGCATACAAGCGAATCTACTTTGTTTAGAACTTTGGATTTTCTTTCGGATGTTATACTAAACTACGTTGGAGACTATCATCACTATTGTTATTGTGCCAGTTTGACTGGTAAGTGAGCACACTCATACATCACTCTGTATAAAACCCGCCAAAACGTGATCTTGAGATTAACGTTACTTTGGGTCAGCTTGCGAGTTATCTCTTCAGATATTGGGAAATCGTTGCGAAATCGCCGCAAATTTCGTAAAAAAAAAACTTGTAAACACGTGGTGAAGAAATCAAGAAACACCATGATATTCATTATCTATTTATGTCTTGAACATTACGCCGGAAAATAACAATTATGCTGACACGAAATGCACGCACAGCTCCGTACTGAACAATTCACAACAGAAAAGATCATCACAGTGACGTCATTCACTGACCTGAGGGCTGTTCAAGGTCGTTGCAGTGTTTGCAAATTCCTAAATTACGGAGACGAAAAAACGATGTTTTAATTCCCTTTTTTATAACTTTCCGGTGTGCTATTTGGAAAATTAAACAAATATGTTGCTTGGTAACATATAAACTACATTATATATGAAAATGAGAGATTTTTTTTCTGTCACTATCGTTCTACTTTAATGTACAACATCCAGTTACAGAGTTGTTGGTAATTGACAATTCGTAAACATTGACGTTAAATATGAATGTAACATACTGATTTCGGTCAGCTCGCGGCTTTGATAAGCCAATGAGGCTTTTTCGCGAGTTCCTGCTTGCAGTAGGATCTAAAATACATACATACATACATAACATGTAGACAACATACCCACACCTTCAAAACCTATTTAGAGTAAAAACTAACTAAAATACGAAATAGTCAATCCCCTTATGCTTTTGTGTGACAACTTAGTAAGAAGTAAATTGTGACCAATGGTATCAAATGCTATTGGAAGGTCTAATCAGACATATATACAATTTTCTCCAGAATCAAGCACTCTGTGAATTTTATTAATTGCATTTGCCATTGCAAATAAATATGGCAATAAGTACTTACTAAATAAAGCATCTTCCTTTTTAAAAATGGGAATAACTTTTGCAATCTTAAACTGATCCGGAAAACAGCTGAATAAAATGAAGTATTGAAAACGTGAGTCAGAAGTTTCACAATGATTTTTTTCAGGCCTGAGGTTGTCAAAACCAGTAGATGTTTTAGTACTTAAAGAAGAAACGGCAACATTGAAAACTTTGGTTTGAGACACAGGAAAAAGAAACACAGAGGAAGGATTGGGAATACCTAGGAAACTAATGAAATGTGTAGTGGACTCAATGGAACTTGCCAAGTAAGGACCAAGACTGACAAAAGAATTATTAAAGGCATCCTCAATTTCATGTCCGTCCGTAATTTCAAGTCCATTGCTAGAATTGAAACTGTCGGGAAAGTTAGTAGCTTTCTTTTCATGTAGAATACCATTGATAATGATCTATGTTCCTTAAATTTCATATCATTTTTATTTTCATTAAATTTGGTAATAAAAACAATTCCTGGCTATTCTAAGGAACAAGATAGACATCTATTCATATGTGTTGATCATAGAACACAAAGTTCTGTTTGACAACTTTTTCGAATAAAACACGTGTTTAAATTGGTGAAATAACATGCATAAGAAATACTTACTCTACGCACCTTTTGGAACAAATTAGACATATCTACCAGAGGACATGCATGTGCAAGAGATGTGTCCAGGCATCTTCATGGAGGTAACAGGAGGTCGATTAGTTGGATAGGTCTACAGGGAAAAGAAGAGGAGATCGATGAAGGTTGAAATCTAACAACACGGATATAGTAATCCAGTAATGAAAGGATGCTGAACTAGCAAGGAGAGTGGTTGATGGAAATTATACCCCAAGGCTGACGTGCACTACTCTAATTGTGGTGTGATTCCTGCACAAATTTACTGTCTATTTCCGCATTTTGGGCTCTTGTGTGTAACACTCAATCACATAATAACCGTAAGGTGATTTACTCCCCCCACACCCCCACACCCCCACACCCCCCAAAAGTATATATTACCCCTTTACACAATTATGAGCATATGAAGAATAAATTAACAAAAACAACATGTCCCGTCTCTGCAGATGCTCATATTAAAAATATTACTGCACAATGTATCAGGATATCCGCAGTTAATTGCCATACTTTTTTTTGACACTTCTATACAACAGTATACACACACTGTATAGTACCATCCAATTGGATGATTATCATGGCAGAGAATCAATGATTCTTTTTGTGATGAAGTGTCAGAAGACACCTCTGGGAAAGGTGGTCTTGATGCCGTAAACATATTCATATACATTCTATGGTAAATAGACAGAGTTGACTATGAGGGTTAACAAAATAATTTGGAGTAATGTTTTCATTGTGATGTACTCATATCCTCTGAAGGGTATATATACAGTCCACAAAGTCAGATTTACATTAATGCAGGTAAGCTGTCTATATATCTGTGTACATATCCTTCTTATGAATCTATTTGTTCCAAACCATGACATGACATGAGAATTTGCAATATTTGTCTGTGTTATTCAGTACGTTAGTAGGTAATGTTTTAACAGATCCATAGACAATGTGCATAAGCTTCACAACATTTGCAGTGTCATGAATACTAATTAAGCATTGGCAAGTCAAGGACCTACAACAAGATGTATGACGAGTTGTTCATTTGAAATCTAACAGACATGGCTGTGGTTATTAGCTCAGTTGGCTAAACTAAATTTTAATTTGCCCATGTTTTGCAAAAGGGCTAAGATCTGTAGAGAAAAGTACCTTATCATACATATTTATGTAACTGTTATAATTTCATCAGCACTCTGTGGATAGGCATTGATTTTTTTTTTGTGCTTTTGAAGAACACAAAATGAGGTGTTAAATTCCCATAAAACGTACGGTGCTGTACAGCTGAATTTAGATCAAGAAAATATTTGCAGATCATATTGTTACTTAATTGAGTCACACCATTTCACACCACATTAAGTGGTACGTACTGCTTGTATATAAGTTTAGCATTCAACCCACAAGTGGTTTAATCTCCTTTAAGCAAACAACGAACAATATCCCATTATTAAACATGGGCCAGAAGCTCTAAGATCACATGGAAAATAAGCAGCACTTACAGTTAGCTAATTAACCTATGCCTCATTCTCAAGATCACAGGGGGGAGCCACACTTCAAAGTACTAATCACAGCAATAGACTTACTGTCCTTCGAGGGGAGACTCCAAAGAGGATGGATCTATACAACTCCTAATATCCCAAACAAGAACAATATTATCTTGTTTTCGTCTAACACACCACCTCAAATCTGAACACAATGTTCAGAGAATAATGTATTTTGGCTTGCTTTTTTGCAATAGTTGTCCAATTTTGAACCCTGTGGATTGAACTTCCCATTGGTAAAGGCAGAGTGACAATCTTCAGTAGTTTTGACCTCCATGTTTGTTGATCTTGGGACGGATTCGATCAAATATTTTCTACTTCCTGATGGCATGAACTCGGCAGTCCAGCTCTGCAGAGCTCCATTTGGTGTCTAAGTGACAGGCAATGTTGCTCCCTAATTATCAACATTATTAGGGTATTCAAATGTATCTAGTCCTGTCAGAATCGGTCCTCTTTTCAGTAAGCCTAAAGACAGGAAAGACAGAATAACGTTTAGGAATCCATTCCTCAAAAAAAAGATGATGTTTAACAATTTGTTACAATTGCTATTCAAAGATATTCAAACTACAACATTTTAGGTCAGAAGTTCGTCATACTAAATGGATCCTACCTGTTGGCCAAAAAACCCCATCATGTACACAAGACTCAGCTAGGTCACAGCATTTAAAGATCCTACCCCTATGGACGGCCGGATGTATGGTGAAATAAAACATAACAAAGTTTTACATGCGTATTGTCCTTTTGTAATGTTCAAATGTCCTATGACAATTACTTTCACAGTATGCCCTAATAAGCTTCTATCTATGGCTCTTAAACGGCTTTCTGGTCACTTCGCCCAACAACCTTTCGCCCAACTGCCATTTCGCCCAACACGCCTGGTCATTTCGCCCAACCAGCCTGGTCATTCCACCCAACCAGCCTGGTCATTTCGCCCAACCTTGTTGGTCATTTCGCCAAACCATTTTTTTAACTAATATTCAGTCAGAATAATATTACTTTTTCTATTTCACTAGTTCAATTTGATTTATTTTGGATTATGTTACTTCGTGGTAGGTAAATAAAGTGAGGTCCGCTCGATGTCGATAGGAGTCTAAGCAGTTATTTCGGGTATAATGGGAGGATTACACTACTTTAGGCGATTACGCATACAATGGAAGTTATTTTATTACACAAACAAAGTGGAATCGGTGTGGAATAATATCACCTTTTGTATTTCACTTGTTCAATTTGGTTTATTAATCCACAGCTATTGTTCTGCTTGATGACTTAGGTCAAGCGTTTATCAAGTCCGCCAGGCATTAATCAAGGGTAATGTTCACAGCAGTTAGGCATTTATCTAGTTCTACATAGTGTTAATTTAATGTTATACAAACAAAGGGGAATCGGTCTCCATAAAAACCTATCAAACCTAACCTCTAAAATACTGATCTATCCTACCCACTAACAATTCCCGAACGTTTCCTTATTAAATTAAAATATATATATATATATATATATATATATATATATATATATATATATATATATATATATATATATATATATATATAATACATCAATGTAACCACATATGTAATCACATATGTAATCAATTTAACCACGACTTCAAGTTTCCTTAATATTCGGTTCGTATCCCGTAACGTTAACAATACCCGAACGTTTCCTTACTACTCATATTTAATCAAGGTTGGGCGAAATGACCAGGCTGGTTGGGCGAAATGACCAGGCTGGTTGAGCGAAATGGTAAGGTTGGGCGAAATGGCAGTTGGGCGAAATGGTTGTTGTGCGAAGTGACCTGCTTCCCTTAAACGTATGCATGTTTAAGGGTCTGCTGTTTTTAAGATTACGTAATCGACCTGCCTTGGTCGTAAAAGCACCTCCTTTCACTAATTAGTCTGCAAAGCCTGCCTTTCCCCCCCTTTTATGAGGGTCTTTGTGTGAACGCTGTATGATTCAGAAGCTATGCATGCTAATTGTACAGCCTGGGGTCGAGTTACGACCGTGGTAGGTTGATTACGTAATCACAAAACTTTCCTAGCTATAGCGTGCTATAATTGGAGCCAATAAAGCAGATCTTTCATGTTTACCTTGTCATAAAGTGCTGTGGACTGCCCTTAATAGCATTTTGAAAGCCTTCTGGTGGTTCTCAGGAAATTTCCAGATGGCCACATGAGGTTTGTGGGTGACTCTTACGCTCTAAGCTGTATATCGCTGCTAAAAACATTGCACTTTGCCTATGATAATTACAAGTTGATTACAAAATAATTACAAGTTCGCGGGTAACCCTGGCTGAAGACAAAAAAAAAACTTTAAAAAAAACACATAAAGGAAAAAGAGTACATATCTTTTAAAAAAGTAAAATTTCACAAGAAAAGTTTCAGAAACAAAAGGATAGTAATCAGAGAGCATGATCTCAATTTTAGTCACAATCCCAACCAGTAATGATGTGCGCCACCCCATTGCCTATATACTCACGATTACAAGGGCAATGTCAATGGCTATTTTTTAAAACTTCAGGGTATACGTGTCACACGGACAGCCACGGCCCAGCGTGGGAAGGTTGCTGTAACATTGACTTTTATAATCAGTCTTGCTGGAAATATTTTGAACAATTTATTGCCATTCTATATTTCCATTTTTTTTTTGTATGTTACTAAACGTTTCTTTCATGTTTCCTGTAAAGTGCGGGAATGCTGGATTCCCTTCAACTGACTCAGTAATCCCGAAACGAAAACATCTGTCTGCTGGAAATCCCTGCATCGTTTTCTTGCATTCGCGATAAGGTTATACTCAATGCACAACTTATTCACTTGACCTTATAGAAATAAAAAATATGAAAATCAGTAGAAAAATTACCAATTGTGTACGAACAGTAATGTGGTAGATCTTTCAAATTTTACGAAAGATCAAGCAAAAAACTTGGAATGGCATATTGTGCTAAATGCAACTAATGTCATGTAAACCCTTATCAGACACAAATGCATTCATTATGCCTTCACTTTGCATACAGCATTGCATTCAGTTTGCATTCAAGACTACAAATCTGAATGCATTCATTTCGCTTTGCATTCATTTTGCCCTTAATAGTGCCGAAATATTTACATGAGCTTAGCCTTCGAATGCAAAATGAATGTAAATGTTTAAATGAGCTTTTACCCTCAAATGAAAAATTGTCCTCACTCTGAATGCAAATATTGCATTCACCATGGATGCAAAGACTATTCAATAATACATGAATGCAAAGTTTCCATTCACTCTGAATACAAACATTGCATTCACCATGCGTTAAAAGAATGCATTCAAAGCATTATGAATGCAATGATTGCATTCACAATGAATGCAAAGCTGACATTCACTATGAATGAAAAAAAATGTCAAATTGTTCAAGCACTTTGGTGCTCAAGTTTTCAACTTGAAACAGCTATCTTGACCTATCAATTTACATTATAACTACACATACAAGGCAATCAAATGAATGGTTTCTACACTATAACTTAAGAGATGAAGGGGTAACATGCATACAAACAATAAGTTGCATCAGTCCCACCAGGAAGGGTTCAAGATCATGCCAGGAGTCCATCAAGACTTAAAAAGGTTCTGTGGCATGTTGGGTTAATATTGAAGATTGAAACTCATGTTAAAGCCTTTTTCAAGTACATCCCCTCTTCATAATACAAACAACAACTTGCTTCCAAGTGTGACGTTTATTCCTTGGTAATATATTCACTTCTTCTTTCCTCCTTAAACATAACCAGGTTTATTTTCAGGAGTAGCTGCAGTATCAATATCCAAGTATTTTACAACGTAATAAATTGAAAAGGAGCTTCTGGACATCTAACATTTAATTTCAACTCTAAAAATATTTTTGTTAATTCAACAGTATTGCAAGCACAGAAATGGAACAGTAAACATTGAGGTACAAACTGCATGTGCATATACAAGAAGTAGTGCTGACGTGACAAACTTGATCCCAGTAAACTTTGATGGTAGAAGTTTGTTATAGTCACCAATTGCAGACAAACTAGGCTATTCATGTTCTAAAAGGTGACCCGAGGCTCTAGTACACCCATTTATGAAGGTAGCATAGCCCATTAAAAGCCCCATTTAATTACACACTAAATCACAAAAGTAATATGGTCTCTAAGTCTACAGAGAAGTTCTCACTAGCTAAACGCTACCCATCACCGGATAGCGGACGAGGTGGCCTTTAATGGCACCATCAATTTTCCATATCATGACCATGTAGAGGTTTTGCTATCCGAGCCGTATGTTTTCGTCACCTATAAACAAACCTCTTCACTCAGTAATAAACAATTTTCGTACGCTACTAACGTGAGGCCTAAAGGGATCTACAATTGCCTCAATGTTTGCACCACATGTTTTCCTATTCATGTTCTTTAAGATGCAAGCCACAGATTTAAACAGATTCTGAATGATAACGTATCAAAAAGGATGTTCTCCTACTGCATTTTGGCACTAATATTGAGATAGGAAAACATCCGGTGTAAAGCGGGGGGGGGGGGGGAAGAAATCATTTTCTAGAATTTTGCAAAAAAAGAAGAAGAAACACAATCCTTCCATAGTTAGGTGTGTAACAAATAGCCGACCAACCTAGGCTGTTACGGATCTCACTAACTACAAAAACACAACTAATTGTTTTTGCGGAGTTGGCGTTTTTCTACAGGAACATGTTAACAGTATGCAGTATTTTATCAATCAATACACCATGGAATATTCTGGACTACGTCCCTTATCTTCACAGTTTGTCTAATGTAATTTATGGATTATTTACAACATGATTTTATTATCTTATAAGCCATTTTAATTGGAGCGATGTCAGAATCAAGGCCGTGTGGATTGTTTTTCGGTTTCAGAGGTCGTTTTTCTTACTTATAGTGTTATCGTATGAACGTTATCTGTGGAATTTGAGATTAATGAAAAAGTTTGTATAAAGCACTGATTGTTTATAGCTAATGTTGTTGGCTTCCATGCTGCATCATGTTATTTTTTTATTTTATTTTTGGAGATGGAGGCTATGCCTGCGCACTGTTGGGCAGTGAACATTTGTTGAAGGGCCCTTAACTAACTTTTAGGAAGTCCCACGGGTGGTGCGCATAACAGTAGATGCGAATATGGATTAGTTGCTGCTGGTCTCACGCTGAGGTATATTCAAAAACATTTCTCATCACTGATTTTGGACTGGTATTATTTTGTTAATTAGTTATCTTGTGATTATCCATTTATTGATTTTTAAAGAACTCACATACAACCTAACCGTGAAGATATTACGTCATCAGTAAGATTTAAAAGCAAACAATTATCTCACTTCTGTCATATGTGCAATTCCATGGACATATATAGACTACTTATTCATGCACTTTAACATTGGATTGTAGTTTCTATCTGTATTCAACAAATTGGTCTTAATTTCAACTGCTTTAAACCTATACCTTGTTTCCTCTATTTAATTTCATGAATCTACTGTGGTTATTGTTCAGTGCATGAATGTTCGGTTTATTAACTTACTATACAACACTGTTTGCAAACTCTTAATTTAAGAACTAAACTACTGTATAATGCTTTGTTGTGCTACAATGTATACAGTTCTATGATTTTGTTTATGTGACATTTTCTGTTTTGTTACTTTGTAATTTGTTTACAAATGTTTTGATTCTTTAACGTTTGAACATAGAATTCCATTTGTTTACTTTTATCATAGTTTTTATTTGTTACATTTATTTTGATCATAGAAGTGTTACTTTTACAAGTATTTAACTTGTGACAAATTCTGGGCATCATTTGATATCATTTGATTACTGCATTTACTGTATGAAAAACTGTATGGGTTGAATGTGTCTGTCACTCAGGGGCGTGCCCAGATCTTCGGAGGAGGGGAGAGTGTAGTGTTTTCATATTTTCTGTATTTTCTCAAACAAATTTGTTTACACCCATTGTATTATTAGATGCCAGTAATAAGAGGGACTTATGTAATCTTTGTAATTACACTCCTGAGAATCTTTAAGTGTGAATTGAAAAACTAATGAGCCATACGTATAAGTGTCATCTGTGTAGCTTATCTTGATTTAAAAGCCTGGGAAAGTTTTACTGCAAGTTCTTATCTTATTCCTTTTCCTTTGAAAGTTTCAGTGCATGCATATACGCATATCTTGTTCTTTGTAAAAGGTGTGAAGACAGCTGGATTAGTTAAAGATTGATGGTCAGTACCTGGTCATGGTTTGTGCATAAAAACGGATGTAGTCAGTTGATTTAGTGATTTAGTTACTTGTTGCATGTTACATGTGAGTTGCTAGTAAAGTTGTGACTTATTCAGTTGATTAGTTGTCAGGTTGTCAGTTGTAAGTTGTCAGCTGTTAGTTATTGTTCAATCAGTCTTATTTAGCTTGTTGTTATTTAGCCTTTTTATTTAGTATTTCACGTTAATAAATAGATTTTGTTAACAGCTGTGTTTCGTGACTTATTTTGGAGCTAATATGTTATTCTTTGAACAATAAACAGTTCCGTTAAAATGTCTACAAATAACGGTGAACATTTCCGCTTATACTATCTATAGTTTGGTGGCTGCGCAACAATACGTTTACGAAAGGCTGATCCTCCGGCCGTAACAAAATCGCATATACGTTTAAAAAATTGATACATTCCCCCTCGTGCAGGACTTCCTCAACAGTGATGACTTCCAAATCCTCAAAGCAAGAAGCAGCTGCTAAAATTTGGTGATTCGTGGAATCGATTTTAGATATTTTTTTAGTTAAAGCGTATGAAAAATTAGAACGAATATTTCGACAAGTTGGTGATTTCAAATGACTTCTGTCATGATCAAACGCGTTGGTAAGAGTGAAGCCCTCGAAACTGATACTCATTTCTTCAGTGCGTATGTCTCAAAACAATTAGAGCCCGTGATTGGTTATTCGATTTAGGATGGCCCTACCACTTATTCCTTTAATGCGCATGTATTAAATCAATCTGAGCCGTGTTTGGTTATTAGACTTAGGATAGGCCAGGAACACATGACGAAAACGACACAAATCATTTCCCCCTAGACTGTAATCCATTACAGGCTTAAACTGTCAATCAGCCCTCGACAAACCGAAACTTGTTGTTATACAACTTCGTTTTTTAACTTAACCTTTATTTGTCTAATTAATGAGTTAAGCCCACCATTCACCGAAGACACTCTGCTGGTACCAGGGTTAAGCTCCTTATCGAATCCAAGGAGCCTTCAACAAAGAGTACCGGTAATCCCTCAAACTTCTCCTAACTTGAACCTTGTTTTTTTTTTAATCCGCGTACCCTCACCTAATGGTCGTCTTAAAGGTAGTGACCGCCTTAACTCTCTCCGGAGCTTAAGACTCGTGAACAAACAGCAACGCCCAAAAACCTATTTAAATCCGATGTAAGATCCATTAACTTGTCTGAACAATAATGGACCATGTCTAATTTGTATAAATGTTATAAGAAAATCATGGGTATATTAACTTGCGCCTGAGGTGGTTCATTCTCATATCCATTACCTACTCCAACATGGAAGCCTTGATGGATGAATTTAGAGAATCCTTTGCGGAAGAAGTAGCCAGAATCTCCAGAATACCAACGCTGGATATTTGTCTACACATGCACAGAGTTAGCAGAGTTAGCGTGGACCTGAGGAGGGGACGACGGTGGCAAGGAAACTAACGATGGAGGGGTCTTCGACGTGCCTACGCTAATAATACGAAGATCTGGAGCTTACCTCATGTATGAGTTTGAGGTCGTATTTAGACGCTGATTCGATGACGAGGCCGACGAGGCCGACGAAGCATACGAATGTTAGGAAAAGTACATAGGAACTTAGTGTGGTGAAAAGGTAAGGCTTGGTCTCGAAAAAAATGAACTAAGAACTATTTGATAACGTCTTCTGGTACTGAGCTACATGAAATCTAAAAAAATAAAATCATTTAAGTCTTAGAAAGTAAACTGCGTAGTAATTTATTGTTTTTTATCGTTTGCCTTGATACAAATGCACTTGAAACTCATCTACAATTGAAAAAAGTTACCCAATCATACCTTTCGAACATAACTCTGCAATTAAAAATAAACCAGCATTACGGTAAATTTACCCGATCCATTGATCAAACAAGAACAGTTGTTGGGTTATAGCCCATTGTTCGACATCACAAGTTTAGGTACATGCATGACCCCAATAAAACAAAGTGCACAAAATTTCCAAACTTTAAATCTAAACAACTATACTAAAATATGAAGCTTTATACTTGATTACGTTATCCAGGTTTAATGCATATACTTTTTATATCTCAGACTTTTCGCTTTAATAATCCCAAGTGTATTTCTGATCTTTCAGTAATTCAGAGAGGTGTTGATTCCACGGACGGTAAAACTTCTGCAATTTTTTTCGTGTAGACTGCCACATTGTCATATTTCTCTTTTTTGCATATTTGTTCACATTGATCTTACTCCGGCTTACGATGGAGTTTAATGTCTCAGTAGGTAAAGGGTCTAAAAGAGAAAAAAGAATAACAAAGATAAGGAGAATACTAAATGCGATGGATCATCTGTCTAAGCAAAATTTAAAATATGAAGGGCCCACATGCATGCCACTCCCCCTTCTTCCGGCAAATGAGGCCAAGGCAAGCTAGGACCATGCCCATTCTTTGATACACTTGTGCATTACATTTACACCCACATGAGAAAAAAATATGAAATATATGAAAATAATATAAATAAAATAATAAAAAAATAAATAATAAAAATAAATAAAAATAATAAAAATAAAAAATAAAAAAATAAAATAATAAAAAATATGAAAAAAAAAAAAATTTAAATCACTTTTGTTCATCTAATGCATGAAATCACACTGGTTTAATGAATTTTTCCTTAAATTGTGAAACTTCAGAAACTTGAAAAAAATACATCCCGAGTTATCAACTTTTTTCTAATGTCCCTTTTGGCCAGCGTACATCGAAGGTATTCGTTTCTTTGCCACCAAGCAGGGAGGGGGGGGGGGGGAGGGTAACGAAAGCAACAACTCCTGATTGGAGCTATTTCCATCGTTGTCAAGGATTTCCGAATCTTTATGTCGTAACTTTCTTCTATGTGTCTCATGATTTTCATTCGAGATCAACCCAACAATTTCGAGTTGATTTCGAGCTAAACAAAACATAAATTTGTAGACTTCGTCGTTTAAACGATTGTATATATTCTCAAGAATCAAATTCCTTAAAAAATAAAGTTGATGAAAGCAACAAACCTAATTCGAGATATTTTATCAATCGTTCTAATTCATTGATCGGATTACTTTTCCAGTCTTCTATTCTCAGAACGTGGATATTCTTAGATCCAAAAACCTCGATCCATTCTCGCAGGTACAAGACAAACACTCCTTCGTAAAGTTTCTGTTGATTATGGAATAGAAAATATTAACGACATACGTCCTTGCTTCTTAAGATGAAATTTGTCAAATTGGGTGGATTTGGATATCATTCTCAATCGTTAAACAAAGTGTATTGTTTCTAAAAAACAAAAGTGTAACTTAACACACAAGTTCACACACAAAAATGTTAATATGTTGTAGACCGTTACAAGAGTACTATAGTCCAAGCGGAGGCTGAACAATTGTACAACAACAACAACAACTGTAGTTCTGACAATTTAGGTCATACCCTCTGATCCAAAATCAAACTCGAGAAGAAAACAAGAATTTAAAGGCCTACCACGAACGTTTATAAATAGTATTGTATGGCATCCTATAGTGCTGCATTCATTTCAACAAATCAACAGAAATGGTTACAGTTATACAGATCTCCAATCTTTGGCTAAGATGTGTGTCAGAGTTTTTTTTTAATTCTCCGGTTCAAGGGAGACGAACAAACACAATCAGTTGGAATGAGAGTGCGTCAGGCATTTGTTTAACTCTGAAAAATTACGACCATATATAGATACGTATTGAAGATTTCTTGGAAAAAAGTAAGAAAAAAAAACATAGATCTACTTAATAACGGTGTAGATTGGACCAGTCATTTAGTTAATCTACTACAGTGTTACTTCATTGTTATTAATTTTTCTGTATATTGCAAAGTTACAACTTATCCCAGCAACATTAAATCAAAAGTTCTTAAGGTTTTAATGATCAAAAGTACACATCACGGAATTTAATTTACTCCCAACGGTCATCCGAAGACATCGTGAAGAGTATAGAGGCAATTTATGTATTACTGCGGAAATATACAATGTTGAGGAAAGCTATGAAACAGTGCTGCTTGTGTGGTAACAAGGCCATGTGAACATGAATGACCATAATTTGAACTTCTAGCGTATATGGGGGCAATACCGATAACCTCTTTGGTCAGCTGATGAATCTTACATTAATAGCTCAAATTAAAATCGCTGTAACATCACTAGTCTCCATATCAAGCAAGGCGTCGTTGCATTATATGCAGTCATATAAATAGTTGTATATTAGATAAACATATAAAGATAAACCATGACAAATATACAAAAAGATCCACTAAAATTCATTTGATGACAAGCACAGTCGCATGTTTCTTCCATTTTCTTCCGGCCCGAATGAATCTTACAATCCCTTTATAATATCTTTGACGTTACTTGTCTACAGCCAATGAAAGGGCTTCGTTGCATGATGTAGCTTGTCGGAATAGAGATGAAGCCCTCTGATGCAGTGTGTGCAACTTGCAGTTACCTGAGCACATACAATAACACCCTCAGTTGGGTAGCATATATACGTGAGGTCACGCCCAGGCCCGTAGCTAGGAAGTATGTGTTGGAGGGGTACCAACGATTTAAGGAGAGCCACCAAAATTAAAAGCAGAGGCACAATACTCGTGTCCAGTAATATGCGCACTTAAGTATAAATGGTGACATTGGGGTCAGTGGAGATGGGGCTCAATAGACAGTATTGGGGTGAAGAGGGGGCTTAATAGACTATATTGAGGTAGGGATAGTCTATATTGGGGTTTAGAGGGGCTCAATAGTCTGTATTCGGATGGGGAGGGGTCATGGCCCGGTCTTGCTACTGGCCTAGCCACACGACTACCGATACCTCCAACCATGATTATTATCCTGAATCAAACATATTAACTTGAGCTTATTAAACAACAGTTACTTACGTTACGAAGAGGTGATACCGGCATTGCCTCATTCGTGAACGCACAGTACAACGGTGTGTGTATTGATTCACACTTCGCTGCATTCTTGATTAATCGATTGGTGTAGGTATCAAAGGTGCTAGAGTCTTGCGTTACACTTCTTCTAAGCATGTAAGTAGTCCATAATCTAAGAATGGAAAGAAATTAAAATAATAGCTCTTACATAAACCCAAATTGGAACTTGTGTTGACAACATTGGAAAATAATTTTATAATAACAAAATATTTTTTCTTCGTTATAAATAATTTGCTCTTGTGCAATTAAGTAATATACGGCTGGGGCACCCTCCCCCCCCACCCAGTGAAGTCAGTTTTCTCTCCTCTCGCTGGCTCTAGTTCTTTATTGTTGTGTACGCTTCCAATCTGAAACAAAATATAGGCTTATCTTCTTTACTCCTTCTTCTACATAACCGTTATGTTAGCATTGTATATATGAAAGTCAATTTATGATGTTTAATGTGTTATTACTAAGAATTTAGGATAATTTTCTTTTATGGCTGCTCATAGTTGAATGTCAAATCAGAATCAGCAGTTTGAATTAGTTTTTTATTCTTCAATGCGACACTTTTTCTTCTTCAACATTTGAACTTGTTTCAGTTGTGTCCATTCTCGAACACCACACATCTCCATGCATGTATAGGTCATACAGTGTAATAAAAAGCAACACAAGACTTCGGTCTTCGCGTGTGCTTATAACCTGAGCTCACGATGACGACCCAACACATAAGACAGCAACAATTTTAAATGATATATCACATGAGTGAAAACGCTGTTCTGATTGGTTGATCACGCTTAGTATAGACATTAAAGCAGCATTTTGCGTCCTTTTCTATGATTTTTCTCAACCTCACTAACTCCACTATGCCATAACGACATACATAACTAGCTTATCTATTTAAATCTTACTTCAAATGGTGGCATAAAAGTCGAAAAATTTGCAACTTTCAACTTTGTTTTTCTCCAAGATATTTTCCGTTGGGATCCCAATGAACCTCGCCCATAATATGAATATTTAAACTCTACAACGTCATTGACCAATACGTAATACAGCACCATTCTTGAGTTGTTTACAGTCTATATGGCAGTTCCAACAAGGAGTTCCATTACAACTCCCTGGTTGTACCAATGCAAAGTCTTGAATCTATTTTTAGCAACGGCTCATAACTAAACCTGCATCTCTGATTGGTTGAATTCAAACTAGTGGGTTTGGGGGACTGTATACGATGAATTTAAATGTGAAATTTGGCGTGGACACTTTTCTCATTATCTGCAAATATCCTTAATTACTCGCCAATTAACGTTGTTGGCAGGGAAAAACTTGGCTAATATCTTAATGTGCTGTTTTGTGATTGATATGTGTAAAAAAACTCGATAGCCATGTCAAAAAAGTAGAAAACGGCGACCAAACGCAAAATGCTGCTTTAAAGCAAATAATCCGTTACAGGGCAACACGACAAACATTTAATAATGCCTAAAATGGTGGGTTTGCATCTATGAGAGAATATTATCATGGACGCTGGAATTAGGTAACCTACATGAAGTTATAAGCTTTATGAATATATTGAAAGTACTTTTCCACAGGGTCTCTTAGTATAACGGTTATTTTGGCAGTTGGCTGGACTGCGTGAATTAAATCTGACAAAAAGACTGGTGGATCGGTCTGATTGGGGAAATGCTCCTTCCAGTTGTAGATTCCAAGACCCCAAAGGTTGGATATTGAAGCGTCTCCTATACGAAACAAAGAGTACATAATTATCACAAATTCGGTTCTATTTTGTGAATTCATCTGTTTAAATCAGAATGAATGATATAATCAGGACTGAACTTTGATGTCCTTGATTATATTTCAATCATGTATTCAGAGAGAATTGTTTTTAATAGGTATACAAATATTCAAATGCATCACATTTCAACATAAGAGAAGGTCTAGTCAGTCAGAATAGGCTCGGCATTCAATCAACCATATATCCAGTTAAGGACAACATTTTTGGCTAAGCCAACAGCTTGGATGGAATACATTTCTCTTTGTCGCCCTCTTTACCGTCGAAAGTATCCCTTTAACTATTCCTTGCAGCCTTGTTATGTTTGTTACAAAGTTGATAATAACATCAATAAACTTACCAAAAATAAGCTTAGGGTTCTTCTGTATCAGCTCCACAGATTGATTTTTGTATAAGTTTAAGTACCATTGTACAGAACTATCGTCGTCTTGGCCTGTTTCATTACGAATGTGTAACACTGCAACCAGAACGTACGTTAATGCTCACTTCGTGATGAAAAAGATATGGAACGCCAAAAGGACTACAACTGATGATATATTATATGATAATGATATATAGAAAACAATAATACATAAATAATAATATAAAGAAAAGGCGCCAAAGTATACTAAGTTTACACGATTATAATAAGAGTTTACATGATGGTAACAATAAAATCCACGTTAATAATAAGAAAATAAACGATAATAATAATCAAAACACACGATACTAGTAGAACTGCTTACGATATAAAACACAAGTGTATGCATATCCGCATGAATACGCGTATGCATATGCATATTATTCATAAGGTGGACCTCATGACTCAACATAAAAGTTATATGATTGTTGTTTTCACTGTTGTAGAGTGTTGTTCGTGTGTGTGACGTGTTTGTTCTGATTAGATTATTATCGTGTACTTCTTATTATAATCGTGTAATTTCATATTTTCGACATATAGTTTCTTATTATGATCATGTACTTTGTTATTATAATCGTGAAGATTCTTATCATCATCGTTTAGTTTCTTATTATCATCGTGTAATTTAGTATATTATCTTATAAAAAATACTATATAATCATATACAATTATTGTCTTTTTGGCGTTCCATAGAAAGGTGCCATCATACCATAGAGCAGAATATCATACATACATCGTCAATGCTGTGTAACAGTGTATAATTGTGATATTTCATGTACCTATCAACGAAACATTTGTTGTGCTGACTGCATTTGGGAAATGTCAGTTTTAAGTAGGCAGCTTTATGATGACATCACAAATCCACAGATACAAAATGCATAAAACAGTTTTTTATGAACTATGATGGACTTCAAACTTAGGATGCGTGTACGTCTAGGTATTGTGAGTACTGTTCCCGCTATACTATACGTACACATTTCAAAGTTAAAACCCAATTACAACGCGCCGTTTGAAACAATGACTGTAACTGTCATGCTTTAATTGGTAATTAAAGTGAAAGCCTGAGCAAGAACTGTTGTGTCTTGTTATGTGAACATTTGCTTCTTGTTTAATAACTCACCAAGGTCTTTGTGAATAGGAGTATCTGTGAAGCCAAATCTTCGCAACGCCCACCAGTGTGGTTCCTTAGCAACAGGTAGTACATCCGGGTGTTGAGTTAATTTGTCCCAGAGATCTGTAGTTCCACACTTATAGGAGCCGAGCTGGTAGAAATATGGCACACACTGAAGCTCTGTTCCCTCGTACCAGCAAGGATTTCGAAATTCAGATGAAAAGTTAACAGAAAAGCGATCCAGGACCTAAAATTTAACCATGGATTATAAAATGATGGCATCAGGTGGACAGAATATAAGTTAAACATTGGATCTATCGTAATAACTTGAATTTGGTTTGCCAATTAAAATAAAATAAACTTTTTATATAAAAGTTTATTCCTACCCTCTTTCCTTAATCATCTCTTTGTCCCTTTACTGTTTATCACCTCTCTCTCCTCTTCCACCAGTTGGTTTCTTTCTTCTCTCCATCCCTTCTCTACTAATCCTCTTACATCTTTCTATTTTGCGTTCACCCTGCTCATTAACCTGTCTGTATTCTGTGCTTGTATTTGTCCCTTCTGTTACTGTTATACTTGTCATTCAGCCTTCGAAGAAGATCCTGCTAGGATCGAAACGTCAGGTCCTCTTACTTTTACACGGTTCTCAAATAAGTAAGGAGAAATACGACATCACGAGATTAATGATTAGCTGTCAATAATATAAAAAAAGGAGGTTATTAGTTTACCCATGGAGCTATAAACAGTTTATAGCACCATGGTTTACCACACTAACCTGTTGAAAATAACGTTCCCATCTCCTCTTTGGTGTTCGCTGTCTTTGAGGTGGTCCTTTTGTAGCGCTCTCGCCGTCTTTGACCAAGCAGCTGTTATTTTCTCTGCCCAGAGGAATGGCCGGTACGCGGAAGAGTAGCTCATTGTAAAATGAGCTACCTGGATAGGCTACATGCAGTTTGCTTATATTCCACGTCAACTGGTAACTCACAAAACATATGACGGTCAACACAAGACATCCAAATGTGATCATCGACGCCTGTGCAATAAGTAAAAACAAACACAAAAATACAAAGTTTACATATATAAGATATTGGCGGACGGACGATCTTTTTAGTATTGAATTGGGACCTTTTCAAGAGGTTTTAGGAAGGCAAACACCCTTCATGAGCAATTGATGATAGGCTACATAATAACATCTTTAATCTTCACAACCTCCACTCATGAACTCCGAACTGAACACTGAAATAGCGATTGTCATTTTATTCCTTGAATTTTTGACGTCAGTTTCCATTGATACTATGCATTTTGATAGTCTCCACTTGGAAAGGCCCTTTGAATCTTAGTTCAACGTTTGTCCTTATATCAGAGCAAAAAGTCACACTTTGCGCTTCCGCTTCAAACTTTTATCTCTGACAAGTCATACTAGAATAAAAGGTACGGTACCTTCCCCCTAATTTGACCTTCGACCCCTGATATTTGACCTTTCATTATGTGGGGTCTGCGAGACACCAGCTCATATCATATTGCACATACCAACCAAATCGGCACAGTCGTTTAAGGTGGAGTTTTTGACAAGTTGTGAATGTATCAGATACACACAAGGACAGTTTATCACCTCTCACAGATATGGCCTTCTGATCATATTTAAGTTCTTTCTACGTTTATGTTTTTTTGTTGTGTACTAACTATGCAAACCTTATTGTTATTTAAACAACTTATTTACTTACTCTTTGTGTCTTCGAAACCATGACCCTGTATATTCAGGTTGCGCGCATGCCTATGTCCACAGATCGACGTGTCCGGGTAACCTTCGGAGACGAATTCGCACTTCTTCGTCTAATCTAATTTAAAGAAAATCCTTTTTATTTAAATATTTGAAAAGTTTGAAGTTCTTTATAACGTGCAATAAATTCAAGAAACCAGTTCTGCAATAGGGACATAATTGCATACATACATTTAAATATGTATACAGTTTTGAACGAAAAGGACAATACACATGCCCACGCACAGGCGCGTAGCCAAGGAAGGGGGGGGGGGCGAAGGGGGCAGCCGCCCCCCTTGAGCATATATATATTTTTTTAATTAATGTTTTTATGATATCGATAGTATTTTCAGGGTTCTGCCGCTGCCGGTCGGCGCCGGTCGGGCCCGACCAGCACGCTGAATTACCGACCGCCACAATCTGCCTGAGTGACTTTTCCGACCGGCACTTATTTTCGATAGGAACTCCAAAAAACAGCTCCATAGCCGGAGGGTCGAACATACAGAAACAATCTGTTTGAGACTAGGGAAAATCCAGTTCATAACTGTTCAAAATATCCAACACATCACAGTGTCATACTTAGTAAAAATTACCAGAGTTCCGCATTCCAGACCAATGACTGTTTTCCGTTTCCAACTCCCGATCGTACTTTTGATAGTTTCATTTATATCTATTTTTATCGCGCGAGACACAGGCACTATCCAGCTAGCTAGTACACATACGGCCGTTAACCTTCGTAGCGGGTGAATTTACATCATATTGCATTAGGCACGAGTGACAAGGGCTGGAAAACCTTGCGAACCGTCCTAACCAGGTTCGCGGGAAATCCGCGATGCACGCGGGAAATCCAGCAAAAAATCGGACAAAAAAAAAATAGAAAAAAAAAACGGGACGAAAAACAAAAACACAAAGGACAAATAAGTACATCTATAAAAAAAAAAAAGAGTAAAATTTCACAAGAAAAGTTTCAGAAACAAAAGGAAAATGTTCAGAGAGCGTGCTTTCAATTTTAGTCACAATACCAACGAGTAATGATGTGTCCCCAACCCACTTACAATGGCTATTTCGCAAGCTTCAGGGTATACGTGTCACACGGACACCCACGGCCCAGCGCGGGAAGGTTGCTGTAATAAATCAGCCTCGCGGGAAATGTTTTGAACAATATTGCCATTCCACGTTCTTTTATATTTGTATTGTATGTTGGTTAGTAAACGTTTTCTTTCGTATGAATTTGACTTCAGTTCAGTGTTCCCACTAAGGTGCGGGATTCCCTTCAACTGACTCAGTAATCCCGCAAAGAAAACATTTGTCTGCTGGAAATCCCCACATCGTTTTTTGCATTCGCGATGAGTTTATACTCAATGTACAACTTATTCACTTGACCGTATAGAGAAAAAAAAAACTGAAAATCAATTGTGTACCAATTGTGTACGGAAAGGTGGTAGGATACACCTTTCAAATTTTACGAAAGATCGAGCAAAGTGTCACGAACGACTTTATTCATTGTACGTGTATTCAGTATATGCTGGTCAGGGTGATAAGTAGGTCACTCGTCGTGACTGACAACTTGTGCGTTTTTTTCTGGAAGCTACGAGAAATGATGGCGCTATTCGGTATTAGCGAGTACAAATTTCCAGAACATACAGGAAGTTATTTTTAGCAGGTGACCGGATATCGTCGACCAATGAACGTTGAACTATCAGTCGTATCTTCGAGACATGGATGATTCTCGATGTTTTTCCGTCAGGATTCCTGGAAAAGAACTTTCGGGAGATAAAACCCGTCTATATATAATAAGAGATATTTTCGGTGATGAGGAGTTTAGTTTTCCGATCTATTGTAAAAAGAAATTCATCTGAGATAAAAGATTAATCGAGGGGACGGACGGAGGAACCGGTGGACTGTTTGTTTATTAGATTGGTGCGTCGTTTAACCGGGACAGGCGTGACTTCGGCAGAGTTTTCCGGAGTTCACCCAGGAGGAAGCCATCCTTGGGATACAAACGTTGAGTCGAATTGGACCAGCGGGGAACGGTTTTGCTCCTGACCAAGTCACGGGATACCAGCCTACGAGGGAGAATCCCGACATCGTTGTTGGTGACGCAAGGAGGTCAGAACAGCTACGAAAGGAACCGAGAGCCGGCACGCGCCGCGTAAGATAAGTTAAGTAATCTTTTAAAAATTTAACGGCCGTATAATATTGTAAAATCTGTCTGTAATATTCCAAATTTCTAGTACCAATAATCCTTGTACAAATCAGTAGAGATCGTATCATTGTAAATATATCGATTTTGTTAACTTTCAGAAACCTCTCAGTAGTCTTTTGGTCCTTTGAGTTTACTTCCCTGAATCTATCTAAAATTTTATTTTTATCGGCTTTGAAGGCCAAAGGAAAAACCCGGGGTCGCAACAGAGGGGGCGCTAGAGGGTGCCATTTTGTATTATCCCACGGAAGTTGTGACACAAAGCACTTTCGAAAAATTCACGCCAAACTTGCATATCGTACTAAATGCAACTAATGTCATGTAAACAAAGCTCTAGTGCATCCATTTATGAATATACCGTAAGACCACATCTGGTGTTAAGCGGGGGGAAAAGAAAGTATTTTCTAGCATTTCCAAAAATACCGAAAAAAAAATATCCTACCATAGTTAAGTGTATAGCAAATAGCCTAACCACCTCGGCGGTTATAACGGATCTCACGTAACTACAAAATCACAACTAATTGTATTTTGCGGAGTTTACGTTTTCTACAAGAACATGGAAACAATATTTAGCATTGAGTTAATCATTTATTTAATAGGCACCACCGGCTGGTCTGTATCTGGTGCTCCAGATACTTGTCCTAACTTTTTTCATTAATTATGAAAAATTCCAGACATGAGATCTCATTTCAAAGCTGTCTACATGTGGCTCAGAATACTCGGGAAGGGCCGTTTCCGGCCATCTGGGGGGTTTCCAAAACCCAAAATTTTCAGCGATCTGGGAGGCATTTACAGCCAAAATTTTCTTGTACGCTTCGCGCCAATCATGGTGGGGCTCCGCTTAGATAGTTTGCAATGCCGAATCTACAGTTTCGCCCCTCCCTTGGTAAATTCCTGGCTACGCGCCTGCCCACGCATGCAATCAATTAATGTTTGGGATAAACAAAGACGATGTTCTTGCCTGAACTTTTCATTCCCACGAACTCTGCAGTTGGGAACGGGCCAAAATTCTGGCAAAACGGGCACATATTCATGAATGTGTGAATATTTACTACACAAATAGTATCAAAAAATATACTATTAAGATCGCTGAGATGGAATGCATGGAGAGGAATCAAAATGCAATAGAATAGGTGTTGAGGGAATCATTATTTAAGAAATATGTCACTAAAAATGCCCAAGCTAATGCATATGTTCTCATTACGTAATATGAAAACAAATTCCCGTTAAGGGTAGTCTTGTTCAAGACCCTGGCATTCTGCTGTTACTTTGCCTGTTACAATTAATATGAGTGCGCCCTCACAAACTCTTTCGAAAATCTGTCAAAACCAGGTTTTAAGGCGAATTCCCCTTACAGGCAGATTTGTTGAAGGGCAAGACTACGTTAAGGGAAGTTTGCCACACCAGGCATGTTCATTATTTTGATTAAACAAATTGGATCTACGGCAATAATCTCAATATGATATGACATTTCGACTTATTAAAGGATTTCGTATGGAATAGTTTAACCTTACAACCGACCAATCGGGAGTTCCCTGTTTTACGACGTGTTAGTTCGTCTGTAACTCTTGATCACGTATTGCTAACGAACCAAGAGCACATTTAACAGTCAACTGATATCAGTATATGATATATGCTAGACGTTTTCAATAACGTTATTAGCAATCTTAGCAATTTGATATTTGAATGATTTCATGCTTACAAGGATCCGCGTGGACACACGGAAGGGCCATTAAACACCACAAAGGTAATGAGTTTACACCCAAAATAAACACAATTTGCCCCTGTCGTGTTAGTTGCCAAGTGTCCTGACTTTTTTTTACCTCTGATGACTTCAAATAACCTTTGACCTCTTCTCAATATGGAAACTCCACATACTAAATATGCGATACATCCACAAGTTTCCCTCTAAATTGGACCTACTTGTTGACCTAAAATGACCTTTGGCCTCCAATAAAAACCTAGGTTTCACGATCTCTGAGTACTTTCTCAATGAAAAACGAAGAGACGAGACAGTCTTAATGTTTGCTTTTAATCTTTTCTTTGCATTGTGAAAGTGAAGGAACGCTGTTAATAAGCGAGGCGTCCCATAACACAGACCCATACACGCACGCACACAAACTTGGTGTCACGGATTCTTTTAAGAGAGCAGTCGACAACGGCGTTAAGACGGACAGAGAGCGTATATGCGTTTCAAATGTTCAATGAAATTATAAACAACAATTATAACATAAGAACCGGTTAAATAGAATATAGAATCATCTTTTCTATATTTATTCTTTTAAACTTTCACGTCTATTTCGTATTTCCCTGTAAAATGTACTGCAAACATTTCTTGTTGAGTTATTAAGCTATCGACATAATATGAATGTATACGTAGTCGGAAAACACAATCAATGCTTCACAATTATTCGGTATTAGACAAGTAAAGCTCTTTTCGAAGTTCAATGTCCAATAATCGCTTCCTTTCGACTTAATACTGTACCTTACAGTTTGAGTTATGTCTACTAGGACAAAAGGCCAGCTATGTACGTATGCGATCGGCGTTCGCGTATTGCTAGCCGTACGGCCGAAAACGTCAAGTTATACTGTAGAGCACTGGCTACTCATTACGAAACCGAACAGTGCAATATTGGCAATATATCTGCATTTTCTTGATCATTGTTTTCTTAAAGGAGCTAATGTATTCTTCCTTTTTGGTCTTAAGTATTAAAGGATGATTTTATAATAAAGATATACACATCGATTTTCATAGAAAAGGCAGACATCACAATGTATCCGAAAGTCCTGTATTTGTACGCAAATATATTCAATATCAGAATGCCTATATTCAATGCATCATATTTTTACCAAGGTTTTAATTAATTTTTATGAATGCTAATAAAAGCAAAAATATTTTATTCCCCTTTAGTCTCTTCTTACAATGTTCGCAGAATACCAGTCCATCGTTCAAAAGTAAAAGGCAGAACTTAGGGCGACAGTATATATGTCTCCCTATGTCAAATGTGTCCGTATAAGTGCTTTATTTTTTAGATGAACCGTCGCCTAAAGGTCTGATAGATGTATGGATGGATCGATATATGGCTGGCTGGCTGGACGGCTGGCTGGACGTCGTTTAACAATAGCAAATCACTTTACCTTATTTGATATCTTCTGTCCTATAGCTGTACGCGTTTTTATGGGGGTGGGTGGTGAGGTGGGGTTTGAGATGTGACGGTTCTGTTGATATTCATTCACATGCGATAATGCTTCTATGTTTGAAGCGAGTATCACCTGTATTGTTGATGATGTTGTTTGTTGTTTACCGGTTTATCTTGTTTCAGATATGAACATCGACGATTTCTTTACGAAGACTGCAACGTATGGTTGGTTTCAGAAAAGGAACTACATCATCATCCTCTTGGTGACATTGGGTGGATGCATGCAAGCTTCTTTGAAATTATTCACCGCAGGCCAGGGCGATCATTGGTGTAGAGTCATCCAATGGGAGAAGGACACCTGCGACTTCACCAATGTCTGTCAGAGTGCATGTCGGGACCTTAAAAGAAGGCTATCTACTCCATTGACTACTGATGACGTTTTAAAAAGCTGACATACATACAACCTGACCAGGGTGGATCTAGAGACTGCGTTTGAGGATAATATTACACCGTATGACGTCATCAGATGTGACGAAGGCTGGTAATTTGATAAAAGTGCCTTTCGTAATACCATGACAGAAGATGTGAGTTTATATAATAATAGTTAATTATTAAGATAATCCAAAAATCTCTTTCCGAGGGTTTATTTTGTAAGTCGTTCTGGAAGTTTATTAACTTTTATTTTTAAATTTTACAGGACAGGATAGGTAACTACATTAATTCAAAGAATTTGAAATATCACCCTGATAGTTGTCAGCACTTTGCTTCATAAAAATATATTAATGTAATTTCCTACTCAATAGGAAACCATATAGCTGCACACGAGGACGAGTTGCTTAGTTTCATGAATTGATAAATTACTGTTTCACAGATCCAATACCCACAACTTGTTTGGACAAAACTTCATAAACTGATTCTGATTATTTACATTATCAGCCTGAGACTGTCGGGGAGGCAGAGTCCATAGGCTAGGCTAATCGGGACAACGTTGATAATAAAATAGCCTAATGTACAATTATCAAACTGAAAACGGTTCATCTTTCCTGCAGATTCGGACGTCATTACATTCTCCTGCTTTCTTGTTTGGTTTGGGAGTTTTATCAGCATTATCACCACACGTTTACATTTATGGAGAACTTAGACTTCTGTTGGGGCATCTGTGTACGGCTCGATACTTGTTGGTTTTGTGCCCTGGTAGGTACAGAGGGTATCCTGTTTCGAAATTGGTTACCAAGTTAATATAAGTTATCATAATGACTTGACTTTTTTGTCTCAAAATCATGGTTCACCTTTTTTTATCTCAGAAGTGAGTTAGGATTTTGACATTAAGCATCCATGTTTTCCATGACATAACACAATACAGCATGAACCATCTAAATACCTCATACCTCACTGGGCTCGAAAAATTACTAAAATTTGTTCAAATGTCATATTTTAACATAAATTACACCCCTACAGTTGTAGGAAATATTTGAAGAGCTGGTGTGGTTTAATTGAGACAGGGGAATCAGTAATCAGAGAACCTTCAGGATATCAGATCCTGATGTATTACCAGTGTAAATTATGCATATCAGATCCAGATCAAAGCCCTAAATTTAGACCGTGAGAGCGACCAGAATAACGGCAGATCAGTTCAACCAATTTTTTAGTGTGAATAAGGTTGAGTGCTAACCATTCAAACAAATCAGCCAAAGATTCAAGAACAAGGCTGTGTTTTTTTAACATGATAGTTTATAAATTCCTGTTTCTTGTTCTCTTGAGGGATCTTATTATGTCAGAAGATCCAAAGTTAATACCCCACGGTTCACGGGGGGCGTGGGAGTTGGGAGGGGTCAGTTTGCTCCTTTGTCAGAGATTTGATCTTAAGCTGGGGATCTATTGTGAATGTGGCCTTCAATGTCAAGGTGTTTTAACTTTCCTAGTTCATATCATGTTGTATTTGTGAGTTGTGACCAATACAGCAGATAACTGAGCCCATTTAAAGACCTTTTTCTCATCTGTGCAAGAGAATTTCCTAGCTTAGGTTATAAATTTTGCATCGGTCTATTGTTGTTATTAAGACAAGCATAACATTTGAGCTGACCGGTATTGCAGGTTTATGGTAGATTTGGGGTGAAAGAAAAGGACTTTTTAAATAATCACATATTTAATAAGGCAAATATCTAATACACTTGTTATATTTTTTATCCCTAAATCTACCATCACAGACGGACTTCACCTACGGTCACTAAAAGAAAATATGCAATTTTGATATGGCCAACCTGTTTGAAGGCCTTAAAGACCACCATACACCAACAGGTCATGTAAGTAATTTATTTCAATAAAAAAGGTCTGGATTTTATTGCAGATAATAAGCTCTCAGCCAAACTTTGATTTCTGTTGACCTCAGACCTTAAGCCTGGAGCCTCTGCAAAGAAGGGGCAATGGCGGCACTCCCCTCCCCTGGAAAATCAAGCAGTAAAAAGGTAATTGTGATATGACATAACTCTTGCACCAAAACATGTTTATTTGATAACTATCCTGGAACATGTATCATTTGATACAAGAAATGGCCACAGAAGCCATCTAATATGAAAGAAAATTTCTGCAGGAGGGCCCAAGACCCCCACCAATGGTTTTGTGGCTTCGGCACTTGCTGTGATAGGAAAATTATTGTAAATTTTGGAACTATACTTCGAAACAGTTCTTCTGCAGTATCCTATATCAACACTAATTGCAGAGAAATGATCATGTCGAGGAGGAGAAATGCAGAGCCAGTCAAAATTTAAATAATAAGTATTATGATCTGCAGGGCAAGAGAAGAACTTTTTTACGTACTTAAAATGTTGGGACAATGCATTATTCGGTACTTGTCATTGCCATGAACAACATTTTATCCCACCCCCAACTTCACAGTAGTCTTGAACCTTGGTAATGTGTTTGCCCCCCATTGATGTCATCAAGGATTACTGTGATGCAAACCAATTTCAGCAAACCCCTATCTTACAACAGGATTGCACGCTCTTCAGCTGCATTTTTCCTATGATGACTTTGATACAGTGAATCCTTTAGGAACAAAAACATCTATTCACAAAATAGGTGCATTTTATTTTGTTTAAAAAATCTACCTCCAAGGTTTAATTATAGTTTGAATAACATTCACTGTGCTGCCCTTTAACACGGGGAATATATAAAGAAATATGGGTTTGATCCAATTCTCAAACACATAGTGAAAGATATAAATTACGTGGCTGAACTTGGTATTCTACTTCCTATAGTGGACATTACAAAAAAGGTATTATTACTCAGTTTAGTGCAGACAATTTTTGGTGCTTACTCATTTGCTTTTGTAGAGAGCTTTTCAGCAAGTCATTATGGCCGCCATTAGTTTGACCAGTCGTGAAGATGCACAACTACTTTACAGCAAAGAAAAACATTCAAATGAGAGACAAAGATTCCCACAATTTGCATGTGCAATAGGCAGAACAACTTGAAACTATATATGTTCAAGGTGTCAAAAGGGGGTCAGTTTTATACAGTTGTGCATCTTTCCATATTCCGGGGACATGCCCTTTCAGCTGCTGTTGAAGTTATTAGATTGCATTGATATGATGTTTTAGCCAAATCAACTCATGGGTTAATAGCTCAATTGAGTATTCTTATGGATGAACATCATTCAAAGTTCTGTGAGGTATTCCCAGCTCATTCTCTCATTCCAAAGCATCACTTGATGGTCCATTATCCTACTTGTTTTAGAGAAGTGGGTCCACTCATCCATGTCCGGTGCATGAGGTACGAAGCTAAACATGATTATTTCTGTCACATTACTGATCATTTTTGAACTTTAAGAACATATGTAAACCATGCAAAAAGACACCAGATTAATCAGATGTACCATTTTAATTGAAAACAGTCATTAGACACTTTTGTTTTATGTGGGACCAGGTTCAGAAACAACTGTATTCAATTTATTAAGGGGAGGGGGTGTCCCCCTCCCCTTTGAGATATTTTTGAACAATTGAAGGTCCTTAGATGCGATCTGGTGCAATGTGTTGACAGTTTCATCATTATCATATGATATCATATTATCAGCAGATTTTGTTTCCTGTTTGAATTCTTTTACATGTTCTTTACATATTATATCAGAAAGACAAACATAGTGCTCTTTTACAATTTTCCAGTAGGATGATTCTGGTTTATTGTCCAATGTCTGGACTTTAATAAATTTCACGAACTTAACTGATGGACAATATAAACTTTCATATTTTGTAAGACAGCCAGATGTGCAGTGGTCTAAAAACAAATATCGTCATCGTTGTGCACATGTATTAGCAGTGTAATAGTTATTTATAGGAAGCGCGTATCACGTACGATTGCTAGCTTAGCTTCATAACATGCTGTTCGTGCAACAGCTTAGGACGAATCGTAGAAAGGATGAGAACGAACGTTGTCGACGTCGTTGTGCATACGGTTCGTGACACTCCATCGAGTGCGGTTAGGTAGGCAATATGTATTTTATTACGCAGTGGCCAACTGTAGGCTTGCAATAGGCTATAGGCAAATCTAGCTAATTGCATCTGCCAAATTATATAAGTAGCTGAATCAGTAGGCCTGAATGTTACTACGATTATAATCGAGTTAATGAAGCTGACGTGTATTAAAGATCAAAAGAGCACTGACAAAATACCATGCTAAAACAACAGGTTTTATCATTTTTTCGACATTGAAATGGGGATCAGTTGCTCCATCTGCCCCCCCCCCCCCGGCGACGTCCATGAAGTAGTAGATGATGGCGATTGAAGCTCAATTTGCCGTAGCGCTTTTATTGATTCCGTCTGTCGCTTGTACCGTCTCATTAAATAATTGACTTTGGTCCTCATCTCCGTATGCGTCCGAAAGTATCCCTCTTTTGCCATCATCTCTGCACACTTCCTAAACACCTCCTTCTTCCTGACGGTGTTGTCTACCATACTCTGTATCTTCTTCCCCCAAAATATATCAATTAGTGTCAGGACTTCTTGTTCCTCCAAAGTTTTACCGCGTGCTGTGGCCGCCATTGCGAGTTGTCTTGTCGAATTGTCCGGAGTGTTGACTGTTGTGTTGTTTTGTGGTAGAAACCGTACGTGTGTATGTACAGTACATGTATTAGACTAGTGTATAATATGCAGTGCAGTGCAGGTTTGTGTTGTTTAAATCGTATGTATCTAGGCACGCGTCGCTATGTCAAGGGATTGAAATCGGGTATTTCCGGCCAAGGTCAGTGTTTACGCTAAACTGCATAGTCGGACAACGCAATTGCGGTCACACGCATGGTTCTTACTGCTAACGATTGTCGGACCATGAATAATTCGGGGCTAACGATGCTAATTACCATCTTTAGTGGACGATGGTCGGACGATCGTCAGACCATAGTAAAGAGCGGTCACACGCAAACCGTACCATGGTCGGACCATGGTCGGACCATCGTTATGTCTGAAAAAAATGTACGTGCGACCGGGGTCTTAGTTGATACTTTGGAAAGTCAACATCAGTGTGAAGATGTACATATCACCAAGTTTGGTGTTAAGAGCAATTCAGTTATAGGCCGCTCCCACGAACGCAGGCTTGCTTCACCTTTGATCGACCGATCGAGAGGAGGGCAAATTGCTCCACTCTTTTTCTGCGTGGGAACGGGACTAGCCCGAGCTTGATCAAGCCCCTCATGAGAGGTGAGGTTAGGACAGCTTAGCCCGGGTAAACGACGACAAATGTAAATAAACAACTAACTTGGGGTGTAAAAGTTATTTTTATCAGTTATGGTTTCTGCCGCTGCTTATTTCAGTATCGGCATAAACTATGTTGTATCTTCTAAAATTGGTTGTGTGTACAAAGGACCAATGCAGTGAGAATGAAGGAATTACGTAAGGCATAGCTGAGTAGTACACAGTGTAGCTGCCCGCATATATCCGAATATATTGAAGACGTCCAGATAATTGGCAAAGCCCATTATTATTATTAACGATATTTTCCTGTCAAACATATGTCGCAGGAGACTAAGCAAAGTATGCGGTCGGACGATTAGGTAACAAAGGTTGTGCCACGATGACGTAAAGCGTTTAGTATACACGCCATAACTTTCTTTGACGCAATACCAGCACTAATAGAGGAATTTCTTGTTGGCAGCTTGCCAAGATTTTTTTTACATCAAGTAAAATGATTCAGTATAAAATAGGTGCGGACATCGAGTTGCAACATAACCTTTGGCACCATGTCTCGAGCCCAACCATTTTGTGATAGGGGTTAAATTTTCTTTTGGGTAAAGTGTGCAAATATTGTTTTTCAATGTTGGAACAATTTTACGAACACAAAGTCGGCATATTTGCTAGAATAATACTAATATATTAAGGTTTCCATTTTATTTGATTTCAGTTTGGAAACTATGAACCTATTTTTTTTACTTGAAGGATTTGTTTACGTTACCCCCGCGACAAGTCGTACCAACAAAATATTGCTTTTCAGACGGATCAATGATTTTCTTGCGCAATGCATTGATTTTTTCAAAGCTGGTAAACGTCGGCTGTATCGCGAAAGTCCCGGTAGAAAATAATACGTTTGTGCTGCTTGGATGATGTATGCATGTGCCGAAACACTCACTGCCTAGCTGTCGATCGTTGCTCGTATTATATATATATATATAATACGAGCAATAATATAATATAGAATTATATATATATATATATATATATATATAATTTATATATATTATATTATATATATATATAATTATATATATATATAATACGAGCGTATTATATATATATATTATACGAGCAATAATATATATATATTATATATATATATATATATATAATACGAGCTCGTATTATATATATATGCTCGTATTATATATATATGCTCGCACATATATATATATATGCTCGTATTATATATATATATAATACGAGCAATAATATAATATAAAATATTGTTTCTGTTTTGGTGACATATTTGCCTTACTCTAGTGATCAAACATGATGCTGACCAACTCGAAATCATTTGTGATTCCTAAAGCCGGATCTCAAAAGAGATACTTTGAACAGACTTTGTTAATGAAATGGAGGTAAACGAAACAGGCATATGAATATATATATAATTGAAATATTAGAGAGTTGAAAAATCCAGATAGTGAAAAAACTTCCAACCTCCACCGGGATTCGAACCCGGGCCTCCCGCTTTATATGCGGACATCATAACCACTAGGCTATGGACGCTGATTGTATGTCCATAGGTTCGAAACCGGTAAGGAAGGTCGTAATTCCATTGTGGGCGTTTGTCACCTGTATCGAACAATACTAGTTCTGTTTTGATATATATTTATATTTACATATTTACTTAATTTATACTTCATGATTTTCTTGTGGTTATTTCGCTTTTCCATAAGAGAAACACGTGGTCGGCTCGTGTCTTTCATCCACTACCACACCCGAACCATCCCAGAAAATAAAAAAAAGGGATCAATTCCCGTAACACAACTGTCTCTATGTTCAATCTTTCATGAAAACTGCAAACATGTTGTTAAGTTTTACTTGAATGTCTTCACATGTAAACTTGAAATCAAGACAGTTTGAAGGAAATTAAATCAACTCACCTATGGTCGAATACCATATGCACAAGTCAGGGGCGTATCCAGGATTTTCCAATAGGGGGGGGGGCGCCAGGCATGAATGATCGCCTGGGGGGATGGGTCTAAGGGGAGGGGTGTACAATTTTTGCTTTCAAAGAAGGGCTGAAATGCAAAATGGTGTCATATGCATGGGCGGCGATCCGTACTTCCGAGTGGGGGGGGGGGGGGATATGACCTCGTTGACTATCTAAGCGTAGCGCTACCATGAGTTGGCGCGAAGCGTACAAGAAAATTTTGGGATTAACAAACCCTCTAGGTGGCCGGAAACGGCACTTCCCGAGGTTTCCAAGCGGCATATACCCAACTTTAAAATAGGGATGTCATGTCCGAAATATCTCATAATCAGGATCCAAAATACTTTTTTTTTTAATTTCGGGTGTTATTTTGGGAAAATTGCCCCTGTCAATCTTGTTTCAGGCGCAACGTTAGAATGTTCGAGAGCTCTGTTATATTATTCGAATTATTCGATGAAGAAAATGGCCTCATGCAGGCTATTATAGGCCTATACACATGCAATACACAATTACACATAGTTACATTCCTAGGTACCGATTGCTAGGGCATCCAGGTGAAACGTGTATTAAGCATTACCCTGGTTACATGAGATTCTCAGCTGTTCGAGGGAACATGTACGTGTGTAGGCCTACTATAGGGCCTATATGAATACTATGAGCGTGCATATATGTACTATATAAATACCGTGGGCGCAATAATACATTTTGTTGTTATAGGGCCAATGAAGCCTACAGTCAACTGTTTTTGCTTTATAAAGACGCTTTATTTGAAAAGATCGCACTGCGTTTATGGTAGGCGAGAAATGAAGCTAAAAAAGAGCCGTACATTAACGAAGATGCATAAATGTAGGCATGAAAATATTCTTATCCCTGGCATTTGGTGGGGGGTTGGATATGGTGCATTACAGTCCCTCCACCCATTTTCGTGGGGGATATATCCCCCCTCCACCCAGGATCGCCGCCCATGGCCATATGTGATCCATTTTTCGACCTTAATAATAAGCAACATTTCCAGTAAATATGGACACAAAATGCACAATTTTGTATGGCTGGCATGTCATTTAGTGTTTATAGTGATAATACAAACACAATTACCATCTATGTTTCTAAAACTATTATGCTGCCGAACTTCGCCAGAACCATTTTTGGCAAACAAAAAATAAAGCATACGGGAGGGGAGGGGGGGTTGAGCGATCACCGACATCTCACATAAAGGTCGTCATCAATTTTTTTTTTTTTTTTTTTTTTTGCTAAACTTTTTTTTTTTTTTGGTGACGGCCAATAGGGGGGGCGCGCGCCTGTTGCGCCCCCCCTGGATACGCCCCTGCAAGTTGTCAACTTCTTATCCAATCTTAAGATAGTAAGCATACGATTCCAAACACAAACTAGGTAGTTCACAGCGGATACAATATGAAACAAAAATAATCCAAGATCGTGAAGCAGATGTAAGTTGACTAAACTCGTTAGTGTCAGAGGTTTATTGATAAATTATTCATACCAAGAAAACAGAACATTACAACAAGTAGTTTGCTTTTATTTTATTTCCTCGAATGCAGTACATTATCAACTACCCCAATGACGAGCAATTTGTTATTTATATGGATTTTAGTATCACTGGCATTCTTACTGTACAACGACGGATGTCACCGCATGAAACGCTCGTCATGGTGTGTTCGCGCGAAGAATGCACTTAATACAATTGAGGCTGCATGTGAGTCATTGTTTTTTAGTGGTTACCTATCGAGCTATAGCAAATAGTATCATGCAATAACAATTGTTCATAATGATAACAAGCATTAGTAAAGCAGCCACGTAACAGGGACTTCACACCTTGCGTTTGGTTCGCTATAGTGACAGACGACAACAAGTAGATCTCACACCACAATTAATTGTTCCATTGACTTACACACTAAACTCGTCACTTTCAAGACCTGCCAAAGCATAGATAGAAGTTTTCAACTGGTATATCCTACCCACCACATGATAGATGCGATCTTGGCCTATCATGGCACTTGCAAACTTCTATATCATGACCGTTTAGATTTTGAGCTAGAAGAGGAGCAAGTTTAGCATACTGAACCCCCACCCTTCCATCTGCTCGCTCGGAGTAATATCAACATTTAACCAAAGAGTTTCTAAAATGGTTTATATCACCTTCGATCCTCCCTATTTTCACACCATCTGTACTTTAAATTATGCTCTTTCATATAAAGGAAGAACATTGATGACACAACAATGATGATTAATTATGAAAACTGATAACATGCCTTAACAAGCTTATAAGCTTTACCTAAAGTGCTTTTACCTCTTTTCTCTGACAATGGTTAACCTTTCGAGCGGATGAACACTAATCTAATTGTGGTGCGGTACCTGTAGGACTTCCCCACCTGTTTAGCCATTTTGTGCCACATAAAATGAAATTAGTGAATGCGAAATAAGCGGTACCTGTAGGACTTCCCCACCTGTATGGGTAGCCATTTTGTGCCACATAAAATTCATTGCGTAAGCCAACCAACCATTCAGCTATTACAAAATTTTCCATATCTATACACCGACATCAGACTGATAAAATTTAAGATTAACAACTTGTCTTTTAAATAAAAACAAATTAGGTTTGAAATGTTAAAACAATAAAAAGGCAACTTGAGACAATCTCTGACCACTGCAAACAGAAGAAGAGGAAAATGAAATAGGACTGGAAAATACGATGTTTTCAACAAACTGTTCAACATATATATATATATTGCTTAATCATTCTGAAACTGAAACAAAACAACACAGATTGTAAAGGTATCCTACTCGATCTGTCAATACAACATACGAACAGAGACTGAAAGCTAGCATTTTTGGTTTCGTTGATAATCGTAACCTTTGCATTCGTATGTGTGTGTGTGTGACGCCTCGCTTGTAAACATCATATTTCAAGAAGGGAAGATTGGACCAATCTAATATTTGGTGTATTTGAGTAACACATTGAGTAGAAGAATCCTATTGTTATGTGGGGAGGTCAAAGGTCATTTGGAGTCACCAGGGGCCACATAATGTAAACCTTGTACACGATATCTCAAGAAGAAAAGCTTGGATCAATCTCGTATTTCTCGTGTGAAGGCGTACCACATTGCGTTATGCCTCATACAAATAGGAGGCTATTGGCATTAAAAATGAGCTTGTGGGCATCCGTAGAATCTAAAACTCAAACTGAACACTCGAACATATTTGCATTGGCTGCAACGTGCCGCTCGGAAGCCATACTTTGCTTGCAAAAAAAAGTGTACTCTTTGTAATTCTATTGGACGTTTTCCGTCGTATTTATTTCAGGTTGGATGTAGTTTCGTTGTGACCAGTCGCCGTTTATGAAACTTAACAGTTCGTCTAGTTAGATGTTTTACTATGACCAATCTCAATGCGAAATAATTGTGTAAAGTGGTCTTAGTTTGGCAGTTAGTTCACGAGCTTTTGTCTGGATCGGATGTTGATCTCAATTTTTGTAGTCTCTTCCACCAGTTTCAGCATAGCAAGGACTTAAAAGTAACGTTCGACTTTCGTCACGTTAAATGATTATGAGACAACTTGAACAAACCGGGCTAGGCATTTGAGCAATTTTATGTTGTCTAGGCCAGCAACGGTTGGGTAGAATAAGGCTCGTTACCAAAACAACGTGAAGAATACCAGTCAGCATACCAATACACCTAAGATGGCAGACCATCTCTTTAATTATTTCTTAAGGCATTGTCCTACTGGCTATCAGTCATATTCGCAAAGTACAGAACAATTAAAGGAGTTTTGAGAGTTTGCTGTTGTTGCTGCTAGGAGTTTTGGAAGATAGATGCTCTTACTACCTCAGATTTCCATTGCGTAAAAGATCGCTTTGATTTAGACAATGTTATATGGATTAACAGCTTTTTTTCGCGCATCAATCTGCAGCTAAAAGACAAGATAAAGAACGGGGCAAATGTACGAAGTCGCGCTAATCGAGTAGCGTTTCAAAGTAGCAGTAAGGTACCGTATAGGCTAAGGACTGGCGCATAGTTAGCTACTGTATATAGTATATACCTAGTTATAGAGGAGCCATGATGTAACAGAAGCGAAGCTGTCTTCGTAGGTGTTTTTATAGATGTTTTATCTTTAATTGTTTGAGACATTACAGTAGGCTTAGCTGCTTATTTATGATTCTGCGACATGTTTTACTTTGCTCAACACTTACTTTTGATGGTAGAAAAGTTTAAATTTCTAACTGCTTGTTTGTGTTAATGTTGTAGATCAGTACTTTGGAGACTTGAAAAACAATCATAGGCTTGTGGCGAGTGCAATTTAGCAAGAAGATTTTTAGTCACGGTCGCCAAATAGCGAGTACTTTTAAAACTATTTGTCGAGGCCTGAAAACCTTGAAAACATGTCTTCTCATGGTAGAAATCATGGATACTTTTCATACATGGTACATGCATTTGCCATATTGAGTCCAAGAATCATGTTACTCGTGAGGTCAAATCTCCTTTGAGCTCACCGGAGGTCAAACTCTGAAAAACCTTTTACATGATATCTAACGCCTGAAATCGTGGACACCTGTAATACTTGGTGTGTGGATTCATAACATTGAGTACAAGACCATTATTGTTTTTGGTGGAGGTGTGTATAGCCACGTACAGTAGACTGGCCTGTGTTTATCATACCATAGTGTTATTGTCTCAAAATGGTGTTTCGGGCCATTTCTATTGTAACAGCTGGTTCTGGTCATACTAACAAGCAGAAGTCTAGTGCACTGAAGTCATCGAAACCTCAATGTATTTTGCATTCTGGTTTTAATATATTTTCAAGATAAACCAAGTTTGCTGTTTTGTTCTGAAGCTCACCTCTACAATTTTGCCTGGTAGCATGACATAATTAAAAACTAAGAACAAAAGTTGGCCCAGATCTACTGAGCCAAACACTGTGAGTGCTTTTGTATTTGTATTTCCTCCTGCAAGCAGGAACTCGTGAAGAAGCCTCATTGGCTTATCAAAGCCACAAGCTGACCGAAGTCAGTCTCTTACATGGGACTTTAATGTCTCTTACATGGGGACTCTTACATGGGACTTTAATAACACAACATGCATGTAGATAACAGTTGGATATCAATTCAACAAACCTCATTAAACCAATTGAAAGCAGGTATTTCCTTTAATTTTTGCTTAGCCAACTAAATTCTGTTCACTGTAATTTGCTCCCTAATATCCACATTGGGAATAAGAAAGTAAAATAAGGCAGACTATCGCGCATGCATATGAATATTACTATGTGAAGCATTACTGAATAATGAAGTTGGGTGACCCTAGTGAAGTATCAGGGTATACTTCCATGACTCTAGCCTATACAGCTATATGAGCCTACATGTTGCCAATTAAACATAACCAAGGCGATGGCCTGACTAACGGACTAACCTCTTCATTTTTTTTCCGTGACGGCTAAAACTACCAAGACCTCGACCGACCGCGGTTTTCCGTCATAATTTGGTTGGGTGAAAGTTGTCCAAGAACATCATATCTCAGTGTAGGCCTTGTGACTGCGGACCCGGCTTGATGTTCGAGCTGAGCATTACGTGTGCAAAAGCACAATTTTCAGAAGTTTTACCTTTGACTAGCTTTCAGGAAGTGCGCAAAACCCAAACATAATTTTGGCGTTTTGAAGAGTTGTACTAAGTGTGCAAAATGATAATTTTCATATTTTTGACGTATGGAAGAGTTTTTACGAAGTGTGCAAAATGACAATTTACAAACTTTTGTATTGTCGGGTTGCAAAAAGTGAGAAAAACGGTAACGTTGACGTATTGTTAAGTTTTACTTACTGCGAAAGAGGGTAGTGTTCAGATTTTTGACGTTTGACAAGTTTTATTAAGTGTGCAAGTCTACAATGCAATGTCCCATCTACGCTTTTGTAGTCAACAGTTCGATGCAAAACTTTTGTATGTGGAAATTTCGTATTAAAAAGGGTTCAATTCGGAGTACTCTTACTCGGTAATCGGACAGATACTAAAAAAACAGTACTCGGACTATATGATAGTTGGTTCTCGGAACATCATGCGCTCGTAAGTACTCATTACTCAAAGTCTCAACGTGTGTTTTCCAAATTTTAACTTCGACTTTTCTTGCTTTCCGCCCTAAGAGTTCAGTAAAAATAACACCGTTCTATGCAATTTTTCATATTAAAAATCATTATTTTTATTGCGTTATCTGTCATTAAACATTTTGAGCTGAAGAAAATTGCCAGATTTTTTTAACGAATCCGTAGTTTCTACAAACCTCATTCAACATTTGCAAGCCCCGCCCAACAGATCATGCGCCACTTAAATCTCTCTGTATTGTTAACGACCGTTTTGTCTGTGTGCTAGCCTGAATAGTATATATATTTCTTTCAGTCTTACTTGGAGGCAAAATACAAGCTCTTACAAGTACCTATGTCAGTCAGTCCCCAACATGCGAGTTAATGAGCTCAGAGAGCAGTTTTCTTGTAGCCCCGCCCCTAACATTTGGCCAGAATGAAATTTCGCGAAGCTACTTGAGACCTACTCCGCTGGTGTAAGTGTTTGAATAATGCAAAAGAAGGCGTCGCTAGTCACCATGACGCGGTAAGTTGAATCTCACAACTTTAATTTTTCGTAATTAAACGGTAAAAAAAAATTGTCGTGCTTTCTGATAAATCTCAATTGAATTTGGCGCCTTTTTCATGGCTCCAAAAAGTGAGTATAAATTTGCCGTAAACTTTACTTCGTTACAGAAGAAAAATGCACAGTTTGGGTAAAATTCGCTAGATTAGACTATGCCCTTTTCATTGATACTAAATTTGCGATTGGAAACGCACTAGTCTTGTCAATAATCAACGTATTAACTTACTGCAAAACACAGCGTTATGTAATACAGATGTAAGGACTTTGTTTTGGCTCTGCGTGTACATGTAATGATGTAATTGGTTTAGTTCGTGGAAAAGGCCCATGTCAAACTATATTGTACACACCTCATACTTCATAGTCATTATATTGCTATAGCCCTGAAATACAGGGGCAGAAAATGCTCATCATTGTGGTGTTCCGTACTTAACCACTAAAGATGAATCAGATTATTATTGATTTTTCTAACTCATTTATTCAACGTGATTACATTATTTCGAACTCAAATCATGCATGTTTTATCCAGGTGGTATATAAGTAAAATTATCTTCATCAAACACAACATTCGCCCCCTCTTTGAAGAATGGACAAACCAATTAGTTAAAGATGATTCAATAAAGTGTAACATATTTACATTATATTGAACTAGTGGTATTATTTATGCAATAACAGTCTCTTTAAGTTTTAGAATATAAGACATTATAGTCTTTTGCCCATAGTGGAGGATGTCGATTTCTTTGCGGACAGTTACTAGATCTTATGTTTTGTGACCGGTTAATATATCTAATGGGTTGTCGGACCACATGAGGATTGGTTTTCTGGATTTGATCTTTTCTTTCTGAAAATTGTTCTACTGAGATCCCTAGGTCTTGTTCCTCTTCAACCTTAGGTATTACAATCCCTGTAAATGGAGCTAGCCGCTCAACATTCTATGTTGAACCATTTTCTAGTTCATAAGTATTGGCACCTACTTTCCTCTGAATCTTAAAAGGACCCATGAATTTACTAGAACCTTTTGAGATGTGGCCAGGTCTCTTTATCCTTACCCAAGACCCTGGATTAAAACCCTCGTCTTTACGGCATTACTATTGTCATAGTATGCCTTCATTTTCCTTTGGGTGTTTGATACCCTCTCCCTCAGTAACATCTACAATATCTAACATTGTCCTCATATGATACCCTTGTAATAACATAGATGGTTCCTCACCTGTTGTAGAATGAGATGTGCACCTGTATATGCATAAAATTTCCCTTAATGAAGATTTGACCTGTTTCCCTTGCAAGTGGGCATATTGGATGGTTTGCTTTAGCACCCTATTGAAACGTTCAATGGCGCCATTCGCTTATGCATGTAAATTGCAGATTTTGTGTGAGTGATATTCCTCACTCTTCAAATTCATAAGACACAAATTGGACACCATTATCTGATACAAGTTCTTCAGGATAACCCTCTCTACTGAACACTGACAACAGAAACTCGATAACTGTGCTAGTAGTAACTCTGGACACAAATGCCACCACTGGTCATTTGGAGTGGTAATCAATCAAAGTGATTGCATATTGACAGTTTTCTGGAGCAGACATATCAGGACCGACTATATCAATCCCTAATTTCTCCCACGACTTTGAAGGACATGGTACTGGTTTGAGAGGTTCCTTCCTTGTTACCCCTGACTTGTCATTCATCTGGCATGTATAGCATGTTTTAACCAACTCTTCATCAAAGCTGTCCAATTTTGGGCCACCAATACAGCTGTCTTAACGCTGTTTAGTTCTCACCATCCCTTGGTGGGATTCATGTGCAATATAAGCAAGACGCGAAGTCAATTGTTCTGGCGCACTTACCCTATTCCCCCTGAACAATACTCCATTGTGTTCAGAAATCTCGTCTCTTACACCAAAATATGGTAAAAAATCCTTTGTAACATTAGCCTTCTTTATCGGCCAACCCTCTATGCATGTACTATAATACATGTTGGCAAGCAGCACTCTTAGCAGTTGCATCTTGTAGCTCATGTAAAGTTACACTGCACTCATCTAGCACTACACTACATACTGCAGCAACCTCTTCATCCTCTCTTTCAGAGAGTTGAGAAACTTCCGGATCTGACGCAACTGGTAATCTACATAGCGCATCTGCTAATTTATTTTCAGACCCCGGCTTATACACGATTGTGTAATTTTAACTAAGCAGTTTTGCACCTCAGCGAGCTTTGCACATAGCGCGATGCCCATTCCCGCTGGTACCTAAAAGCGTAGTCAGAGCCTGATGGTCCGTACACAAAGTGAACCGTCGGCCCCATAGGTATGTATGGAACTTTTGCACCGCCCATACACAAGCTTAGAGCCTCCCTTTCTCCTGTGGAGAACTTTTGCTTGCAAGTAGTTAACTTCCTCGATGCAAACGCAATGGTTATTCCTTGACCATTTGCAACTTGAGTAAGCACTGCACCTATGCCGTAACCTGAAGCATCAGTGGTTAAGATTACTTCCTTGTCAGGGTCAAATAATGCTAAAGCTAGACTGCTCAGTACAGCTTCCTTAACTTCTGTAAAGGCATGAGCTGCGGCTGTAGACCATTTAAAACCAACTGAAGTCATCGTATCCCTGATTGGTTGTACCAGCATCGAGAAATTGTTTACAAACTTCGCATAGTAACCCGCCAAACCCAAAAAGGAGCGGAACTGGTCCTTATTTTGTGGTGTCGGGGCTTCCTGTATCGCATCAACTAGTTCTTGGGTGGGGTGGATACCCTTACAATCAATGACATGACCTCATCTGTAATGATGGAACTGAAAAAAGTACATTTAATATACAGTTTCACACCTGCATTTTGCAATTTTGTACCTGTTTTAGAGTTTCATCATGCTCATTCTGAGCTGCACCATACACAATGATGTCATCAATAAAACATTGTACATTGGGAATATCTTTCAAGAGTAAAACATCACTTTTTGGAAGCAAGACGGTGCAGAGGCTTGTCCAAAGCACACACATCTGAATTTGAATAGCCCATCATGGGTAATAAATGTTGTAAGATCCCTGCTACGTTCATGCAGCTCAACTTGGTGATAAGCACTCTTTAGATCCAGTTTTGTAAAACATGTAGCACCCTTCATAGACTCCAGTATTTCATCAATTCTAGGAATTGGATGTCTCTCACTTATCACTGCCTCATTGACTTTTCTCAAGTCAACACAGACTCGAACCTTCCCCTCTTTTTTTCCAAACAACCACTATTGGGGAAACCCATTCAGTAGCTTCTGTACCTCGTTCAATTATACCCTCTTTCTCTAACCGTGCGAGCTCTGCAGAGACTGCATGTCTCACTACATGAGGCACTCGCCCGAGGGACTGTTGTACTGGCTTTGCATCAGTCTTTATCTTCACCGTATGCCTGAAGCCCTTAATAAGTCCCACTTGGGAAGAAAACAACTGTGAATGGTTATTAACCAACTGGGAGATACCTGTAGTAGCATTGGCATCATCAATATTAGAATGTGCTGTGAACACTTGATTTGGGGTTTTAGGAACTGCATCTGGGAAATCTGTTACATCAACATGATTTGCAAGACAAGACAATGACTCACCAACTATATGCAAACCTAACCCGTGGATAACATCCTTACCCAGTAATTAAACCCCGTTGTGTACAACATAGAGATTATTATGCATAGCACGACCTTTGTAACTGACTTTAGCAGTAAAGTAGCCCAGCAGCTTAATAACATCGTTATTGTATGAATTCACCTGTACTTTACTTAAACCAAAACTTCTCTCAAGAAAAACTTATCAAATGTACTGGCAATGAGAAGTGTGACATCTGAAGCAGTGTCCACAGTCAAAGTCAATAGAACATAGTTTATATGTACCGTGCATGTAATATTTGGCTTAGCCTTTGTTGGTGGAACAGTAACCTTGGAAAACGGAAAACGGATTTTAGACGCTGTTTAACATGGTTGGGTACTTCAGCTTTCACCATTAACACCTCGATCGTATCCCCATCGGCAGCGTTACGCAAAGATGCATTTGATCAATAGGCCGCTCAGTTGTCATATTTAATTGCCTGTTGTATAATCTGCATATTTCCACAAAACTAGTTATGCTTGAAAATAAACCCAGTAAAAAGGCCCCTGGTCTATACCATCAAGGCTTCATAGGCTGGTTACTAGCAACCCCATGTATACAATTTCAGGACGGTGAATTTGGAGGGGCACTGGCAGGGCTTGTAGTCTTTACAGTGACAGGGCTTGTACTTGGAAGAACAACAGCATGGGTCCATCTTCATGAGAGTCTCTAAATTAAATTGATCAATTCAAACCAGTGTTTAGTGCCTTATTTCAGCGAGTTGTGCTAAAAATAGCGATTGTTACGATACGGCATTGCTTACATGTATTATTATGTGTGGATGTATCAAAGCGATGTATTGGCAGTGAGTATTTCATGATCTTCAGGCGTCCTCATGGCCCTATCTACAGAGAAAAGTCATTTCACGGCCATGAATAGTTCCACTTATCATACGATATAAGCATGGAGATCCATGATATAAGCAATTCAATTCCATTAGTTTTATCACGTTTATTTATAGTATTTTGCGCAATACGTACCAACGTGGAACAGGACCACTTTACTCGTAACCTGTATTCGTAACCTGTATTCGTGTGCGTATTTATTTGCCGTGAACTTGACTTCGTTACAGGATGATTTGAAAAATTCGGAAATTACGGCCGAAATTCCCTTTCCACTCCTTTTGTGTGTGTGTCTTTTGTCTATAATGATTGGATTAAACACCTTTCCTTCATCAAATTCAACTACTACCAGACATTTTGGTTAATGATTGAGAAATTGACCTTCGAAAATGATAAGTTTTACCTAATTTAATATTAATGAACAGTGACGTGACAAGAAACATATTCTACGGGTCATAGTAAGGTGGTTTTTTTTAAATTTTTTATCCAAGAGCAATCTACGGCTTTCCCATCTGAAATGACTTTCTAAATTGAAAAGATTCTAAATTTGAGTTAAGATGTTGAATTGGAAGCCACCGACTTGTAATTTGTCATTCATAAACCCTTGCGGTTTTCTCCCACATTTGTGGTCGCGTAGGCGTCGTCAAAACAACTACTAATTATTAATATAATTAATATCATCAAATGACACTTGCTAGGACATTGTTTATACACTATGAAATATTTTCACAACTTATTAATGCCAAAGCAAAAGTCATCTAGTATAATCACATAGAAAATGGCCAATTTTGAGACCATTTTGGCTAACCTGCTGACCCCTGAAGCTCAGAGGGTGAAAACATATAAGAGTGTTTGAGTGCAGTTAAGGCAAGACCTCTGAACTCTCTGAAGCATTTCCTGGAAGACTGTATGTTCTTGATGAAGACCCATAGAGCCCTTTCACAAACCTAAACTGAACTGAATTTGACAAAACTACTGTAGGTTCCTTAAAAGAAAATCATAGCATAGGAGAATTTACATGTTAATTGTAGCTTTAAGTTTGGAGTTATCATGCTTAAACTGTTTTCAGACTTTGAAACTGGTTGAAGTCATGTGACCTTTGGCATCTACCAATTCCAACAGGTTTCTTGCACTCACCAAAATGAAGTTCAAGAAAGAATCCTATACTCCCACACCAAGATGAAATCATGGCTACGCGCTTGTTTTATGGATGGTCTGTGTTCCAAATAAACTTAAGCAACACTAAAGTTTCGTATGTGATCTTGTAGCGGCGTAATTTGACACCACTACTGTTTCCGTCAACTGATAGCGCCTCAATACCTCTGTAGTAAAGTGCTCAGGCATACCGTTACACCACCTGGTACTTTCGCTTGCCCAGATGCGCGCTTTAATCATGTACACATTGATATAGAAGGACCGTTGCCACCATCTAATAGATATACGTACTTGCTGACGATCATATATCAGTTCACAAGATGCCCTGAAGCCATTTGCATTCCAAATATCTCCGCCGAAACTGTCGCAACAGCTTCTCTCTCTAGATGGATGTCAGCGTGTGGCACACCGGCTTCGATCACCACAGAAAGAGGCGCACATTAGTCGAATCGGTGTCCTTCCTCTGCTGTTAGGAAGCAAACGCATTTGTACCACGGCATACCATCCGGAATCCAATGGTTTTAGTCGAACGCTTCCATCGGCAATTTAAGGCTGCCTAAAATCGCAACATGACACTACACATTAGAGTGACTCATTAACCATTTACCTTAATTGGTATCCGCACGGCGCTTAAAGAAGACATCGGCTGCAGCGCCGCTGACCTGGTTTTTGGTACACCTTTGAGAATACCTTGTGACTTACGAAGATGAGTCTCAACACACTCCCGACCTTACGGTTTATGCTGACCGTCTTCAGAAACAAATGTCTCAGCTAACCACCACCGGAACCTTTTTTTTAAAACTTTATTTCAAACATCGTCGCTTCACATAATAAGTATTTTTTAAATTTAATTTAGGTTTACAGTCTTGTTCAAGGCCAAGGCCCTCTCAAACGACTTTACAATTTAACCCTGGTCTTTGGTAACTTGTCACACCTACACACCAAAGTGTGCGCAATTCAATCAATCTCTCCTGGGACACCACAGTGCACCACAACCACGTGTCCCCATGGGGACTTCCAAGTTACCTCGCAAGTCCCCATCTAAACACATGGGCGAAGAGAGGCAATGGAGATAAAGTGCCTTGCCCAAGGACACAACGCAATGATCTGGCCAGGACTCGAACCTGTAATCCTTAGATCCTTAGATCACAATTCCACTGCCTTAACCACTTGACCACAACGCCCTCTCGTATGAATAGTTATACAAAATGTGGGATAAAGTGTACCTTTAAGCAGCTTGAAACTAAAGAAATGATGAATGTAAGTGATTAAATAGGTTGAGGGGAATCCAAATAAGTTATAACTAGCTTATGTAAGGTCCCCTTGAACTTAAGACAGATATAGGGAAAACAGACAAAGGGAAACATCAACAATAGACAATAACACTTAGTTATACAGATGCAAAAGTATAACACAAAGGCAAATATCAAATTTATAACAAATTAGTCGTCGGTTGAATACTTTGAAATTAGATAACGTTTTAGATGACATTTAAATGATATAAAACTGGTTTTATTTTTAATGGTATCTGGCAGGGAATTCCATATTTTGGGGCCCATGTATTTAATAAAAGGTTGGCTATTTTTTAGACGATTAAAAACGAGGGAGAAGGGTATCTTCGGATCGTGAATGGTAGGCTGAATTGAATTTGATGAAGTAGTGGTTGAAACTATGAAGGAGCATATTATAAAGATATTGATAAATAAACGTAGCAGTCTGATGAGTAGTGATATCAAATACCGTTAAAGTTCCCAATAAATAAAAACGAGGACTGGAATGAGAAAGATAGGAAGTACCGCAGATAATTCTGAGAACACGTTTCTGTAAACTATGAATTTTATTAACGTAGAAGTGTACAGTAGGGAATATATGGAAGAATTGGTGCTTTGTAAATAGAGATTAATGCTTCTTTCGGGAGGCAGTCCTTCACTTTATATAGAAAACCAGTAAATTTAGCTACTTTGTTACAAACAGCATTAATGTGAGGAACCCATGCGATTGCAGTATCTAAAATTACAACAAGGAATTTTGTAGAAAATAACGATGCCTAAATCGTTAAGATTGAGTAATTTTTGATGATGATGAAATAATACACAGACAGATTTCTTAGCATTAAGATGAAGCTTGTTAGCATTAAACCAGATAAGTACTTTAGGAATTTCAGTGTTAATATTATGTATAAGTTTGTTTAAGTCCTTTCCTTTAGATAATATATCCGTGTCTTCAGCATACATGGTAAAGTTAAAATTGGTGGTGCAGTTAGGAAGATCATCTGGTGTGCCTTGAGGCACACCAGATTTAATCTCATTCAATGGAGATTGGTAGTTAGACGTAGATACAAACTGAGAACGACCAAATAAGTAACTTTTAAACCAGCTTAATGTAGTTCCACGAATACCATATAGAGAAAGCTTAGAGTATAAGAATAGAGTGATCTAGGGAATCGAAAACTTTTGAGAGATCAAGGAAAATACCACACGCTAACTCTTTGTTCTCAAACAATCGATGATTGTATTTGTAAGATGTGTGACGGCATGAATGGTAGATTTCTCAGGAGGAAAACCAACCTGGTGCTGGAAAATATGGTTGTGGTTGTTTAGGAAGTTAAACAAGCGATTGTATACAATTCGTTCTAGAATGTTTGAAAAGCATGAAAGGACAGAGATAGGTATATAGTTGTTTACACTTTTTATGTCTCCTGTTTTAAAAATCGGGGTAACGCAGGCACTTTTCAAAGCAGATGGCACAACGCCATTTGATAAGGAGCAGTTGAAGATGTGGCAAAGAGGCTTCGTGATAAGACAAGAGACGTATTTAACCACTTTAACATAAATGTCATCAAAGTCACAACTTGTAATTTTTAGGTTACAGATACACTTACTAATTTCTTCCTCGTCGATTGAGATAAAGAAAAACTGGCGGGATTTGCAGTATGTATGAAATCGTAAAAAGAGTGGTACCTATACCTTGAAGTCGATCAGCAAGAGATGGTCCTATATTGGTAACATGATTATTAAGTACAGTGAAAGTATCAATGGGATCTTCATATTCCATATCATTATAGTGCATCTTCTGATGAAAATGCTTGGGTTGATTGGTTCCTTTTATAATTGAGTTTAAAGCCCAACTATGGAGACGAACTTTTTTGGGGGGATTTTCCATTAATTTGGGAGTTAACATACCCATAATCAACATGTGTAGAAAGAATCTTCAAAAACCTACTATAACCCATCAACAAACGACCACGAAATGGACGTAATTGTTCAGTTTCCCTAGACTCATTGTGTGACTGAGTATCCTCCAGTATATGTAATTGTTCTGTTTCCCTAGACTCATTGTGTGACTGAGTATCCTCCAGTATATGTAAATGTTCAGTTTCCCTTGACTCATTGTGTGACTGAGTATCCTCCAGTATATGTAATTGTTTAGTTTCCCTAGACTCATTGTGTGACTGAGTATCCTCCAGTATATGTAATAGTTCAGTTTCCCTAGACATATTGTGTGACTGAGTATCCTCCAGTATATGTAATAGTTCAGTTTCCCTAGACTCATTGTGTGAATGAGTATCCTCCAGGTTGACTACAAATTAGTAAATGGAATACTATTGCAATTTATTTCTGTGTTACGTGATGATAGTAAAATGACCATTAATTCTCCTTTTTCTTTTCCCAGGTTGCTTGCAGCTACATGGTAAACAGTAGTAACACTCTAGACGGATTAGCTGCGGTCAATGGTAAGGCATGTTAATGACACTTCTATGTCAACTTGTACATCAACTAGATGCAAACTTGATGTTTTATGTCTGACCTAGAAACTGAATAGGTTTCAGTGGTAAGGCATGGTAATTTAACTTCTATGTGGGATTACCTTCGTAAATATTTGACAAGGAAGTACAATATGAAGCAAACTTGATGATATATGTCTGACCTAGAAACTGAATAGGTTGCAATGGTAAGGCATGGTAATATCACTTCTATGTGGCATTACCTCCCATTAACCAGATGTAAATATTTGACAAGAGAGTACAATGTAAAGCAAACTTATGTAATATGGCTAACATAGCAACTGAATAGGTTCATTTATATACATACAAAACACTGAAGATTAACTGGAATTGTTATTTTGGATTTTGATTGGAGGAGCTCAGAAACTGACAAGCTGTTTCAGTCAAAGCCTAATAAATGTTAATAATTGTTGGTTTGCAGTGAAAGGAGTGGTTGTTTAAACCTGGATTTTATGCCATTTGTTATTTTCAGTCATGGCTGATTTATTTTGTGTCATATGTACAAAAGGTATTATATTATGCAATCACTATTCATTGCCTGGCTAAGGTTTTAAATTTCATTCCCCAAATTAGTATTTTGTTTATAGAATGTCTGTGATTGGCTGATATCTACTTTTCAACCGTTATAGCTGCTGTGGAAATGTGTCTCTTCAGTAAATCCAGCAATTCTTAATTTTAATGTCATTATATTCCTGCATTTTACAGCTAACTTTTAGAACGGAACTGGCAGTAAGACCTGTTCTGATATGTATGCAGACTACATGCCTTGTGCTGATCCCACTGGTTGTGGAAATAGCATCTCATGGGATTACCAGGTCAATTCTTTAACTTTTTAAGATGTATGCCTTCGTCAGTTTGGATATGTCGATAATGTTTGGCTGACAGTAGCAAATCTGCCTGTATTTGCTACTGTCTGCCTGCCCATTTGTCTGTTAACGATATCCAACATGTATTTTCTTGTATCATGATCTTTGGATGTCGGAACATTGATGTTGGAACATTGACAACATCCGTGATCAAGTAAGGTCTTTGTACGTTTGAATTATTGTGTGGTCTTCTCCCTACCCCAACCCTACTCTCTCTGATAATTGAATAACTACATGTAAAGTTGTTGTTAATTATATTATTTTAATTGGTTTTATTTTTTTAAAGTATTTTTTGAATACTTAGTCATATAGTGTGCTTAGGAAATTGAGGTTAAAGGTCATTTCGGGTTGTTCTAAGTGGTTAAAATGATCATGTAGTAATGATTTATTCAGTGGCTTAACTGTACAGTCTGAAATGCAGAAGTGCTGAAAACATGAATGCAGTATTTCTAATTATCACACCATGATCACTGAAGTGAGAATGGATCTCCCTTAACTGCTTTTCATAATATTTCGTGCAAGATATAAAACATAAATTTTCAAATATTTTGTCCATAGGCTTGTACAGAAGTTGTTTTGCCTGATGGAACAGATGGTATTTCACCTTCCATGTTCCCTAAACTTCCACTTACCCCAGACATGAGGAAGACTTACTGTGAAATGAAATATAACGTAACACCTCGTACAGACTGGCTGAACATCAACATGTGGGGCGATGGTAAGATTTTCCTTTTTGGTGATAGTTACAACCCAACTCATAAATACAGCAGACTAATAATTTCACAAAGTGCAAAGTGTTATTCACAAAGTGCAAAGTCACAGAAACACACCTATCACCCATCAGTTTTAGGAGGTCAAAAGTGTTTTGCAATATAGAAAGTATGGTTATTGTGGTAATTTGGGAAGGCCGAAGATCAAAACGAGACAAAACAAGATGGCAAACTGACCTGCCGTGCATGATATATGTTTTATAGGGTCATACGATTAGGCAACAAAATGTTTGCCAGTGGTGGCAGTAAACAAGATAAGCACATAAAGAACAGTGCATACTCAAGACTTCACTACAGTTATAAACTTTGACAAAAAGCATTTATTGTCAGTTGGTAGTCACTTGATAGAAACATGGACGCAAATTTATGACTTTCAATTTCAAGAAAGGGAAAATGGTCTTTCAGTTTTGTATTTGTCATGATATTTTGTTTGCTATCTACAGATCTAGGCAGTGCGACCAACATTGTCTTTACTCATGGTGATTTAGATCCATGGCGAAGAGGTGGAGTCACCAACGGTGACGTGGGATCAGTCGAGTATTATCTGATCAAAGGAGGAGCTCATCACTTGGATTTACGGTAAATCACCACTCAAAGTGGTGATTTACGGTAAATCACCACTAAAAGTGGGCTAAAATGGGTGGAGCCGAACAGGGATGAGATTTAATATAGGATATAAACTAGAGTGATCTGATTCAAGTTGTAAATCATGTATTTAGATGAAATACTGCGATGGCTTGTGAATTACTGAAATATGGTAATATTTCAAGACAAAGTTTCTCTCTGTAAGGAGCATGACTAGTCACAGAGAGTATTGTCATTAGTCCTCAATGATGTCATGAACGCTTCAGCTCAGCTCATCTGAAGATGTGGTATATTTCCAGCTTCGACACATTTTCACGTTTGATTTAGGCAAATAAAGTCACTGTTGTCACAATTGATATTTGGTTCAAATATCAGCAGAATGCTTTCCTTTCGGTTGTCCGTTTGTAGCAATGACGATTACTGTCTCTCATCAGTTCATTTGAAGCAGTTAAGTGTTTGCCTACATGCTGCCAGGATGCATGTAGTATAACAAATTGACATAATTTAGAATCTGATTGTTCCTTTAAAATGCAACTGGTTGCATTTCATAATCCATTGGTAACCAACTTCAAGGAAATCTACATGAAAAATGTTATGTTTCAAGTCTGCAGAGCTATTATTTTTCTTTCTTTTATAAAAAATAAGCACTGTGAGTCTGGAGTAAGCCTATAACCAATTGATGAAAATATCAGCTTCAGCCCCCCCCCCCCCTTTTTAGTATACACAAAGTAGTCTAGGCTGAGTTTTTCTGCTATGAAAGTTTAGTAGTTTACACTAATTTAACATGCTTTATGAATAGGACAGATTTTCTAGAGATTTTGTAACATTTGATGTGTGGAAATAAAAGTTACCCCCCCTCCACCCCCCAAAAAATAGAACAAGTAGACATCTGACGAAGAGACAAATTAAACTACACAACCAGCTGCTTAAAATATGATTTGTTCAATGTCAGGAAGATTCGAAACAACTTCTCAATCCTTTTGTAATAAATGCTATGTTGCCACTGTCTACCTTTTTTTCTATTTTCTGTACATCAGAGGCAGTCACAGCGGGGACCCACAGTCAGTTATTGATGTTCGTGAGAAGGAGCTGGAAACCATAAAGAGATGGTTGACCGATTACCAGAGGCAGAACATAAAGAAGAGGAGGAAGAAGATGGAACCTTCTTCCTACTTCCGTGCTGGTCTTTGAAATAGTTATTCAGACAAACCCACAAATATTTTAATAATATGATAGGACATTTTTTGGTTTATGATTTAATTCCAGCCATCGTTGAAACTTCAATACCTTTCTCTTTACATTATATGGTCATTATTTTATTTTTTCAGACTGGAATATTTAAGGAGAAATTTAATATGAAACAATGGTGATGTTTTAAAAAAATGACATTCTTAATAAAGTAATATTTGCCAAAAAGAATTTATCAAAGAACTGTCATGGCCAATAAGTATTCCTTTTGATATCGACTTCAATGCTTCAGAAATATCCAAGATTGAAGAATTTGAAAACAGAAATTTAAACAAGTTTATTAAGCTAGTAGTTAAAAAACAATTTGATACACTTTGCAGAAATAAAGACAAAACAAACAGTGCCAACTTGATTTCTTTAAAGCAAGGAATATCTCAAGGATATACCAATGTGAAAAGTATGTGTGTTTGTGACTTTAATTGAAGCAATACTACAAATGTCTTCTCATGTGTATTTTTGTAGAAAGTACAAATTATTTTGGTTTTCTGCATGAGAAACCTGTGTCTCTCTCTATAATTAATACTTTGTGAATTATTTTCTTGACGTTTTGCTGAAGTTGATTTTCTATACACAATTATCTGCCTATATTATTCCATCTAATGTATGGTTAGCTTTTGCATATCGTTATCTTTTCAAATTTCTCGGCAGTTCCTAGCCATGGCAGTATCAGATTGGTAGTTAAAGTTGAAAGTGCTTATCTACAGTACTGCAAAGAACCTTTGTAGGAGGCAAATTTACAACAGTATGAGCACTCAATGTTTCAATCCTAACAGGTTCTTCTTTAGGGTTGATTCTGTCGCATTCTTTTAAACAAAAAGTTAAAAGTTTAGCATTTTGGTGGAAAACAAAAGAATATGACTGAAACTCTTTAAGTTAAGTTTTCTTTAATAATGAAGACGTACTTTTTTTATAATCAATCTTTTTAATCTTTTCCAGAATAGGCGATATAAAATTCAGCACAAGACTACTTAAAGGGGGACTATAATATTATGTTAGCACATATTGTACTTGCACCATTATTTTACAGCACAGTCTACTTTAAGGGGGACTATCATATTATGTTAGCACACAATGTACTTGCCCCATTCTTTTACAGCACAGTCTACTTAAAGGGGGACTATAATATTATGTTAGCACACAATATACTGGCACCATTATTTTACAGCACAAAGGCTACTTAAAGGGGGACTATCATATTATGTTAGCACATAATGTACCTGCCTCATTATTTTAATTGATTTTGTTGTAATTAGCATGGTGAATCATCATCCTTTGTCTTTCTGCATTTTTATCAAAAAGCTGAATATTTGTTTTTGTTTGTGACAAATAATTTGAAGCATCCATTAAACAATGATGTAATATAGAATAAATACGATCAACATCAGGTGCGTATCCAGGGGGGGCGTTGGGGGCGCGCGCCCCCCGGGTAAGAAAAAGAGGAGAGAAAAAAAGAGAAGAAAAAAGGAAAAAAGAGGGGAAAAAAGAGGAGGAGGAGAGGAAGGAAGGGAAAAGAAAAAGAAGAAAGAGAGAAAAAGGAGAAAAGGAGGGAGTAAAAGAAAAACGCGAAGACACCGGGAAGAGAAAGAGGAACAGTGACATCATTACAGCGCTGAAGGGTAGCCAGTTACGGATCAATGATTTCGTAAAAGTGTGACTCACCCTACTCCTTACACCGACAACTCCATTTTTTGACGTTTCCATTTTCCTCTCTCACTAATGATCTATATATATACTATATATGGTCTATCATAACGCGTGTGTAGAATTGTGCTCTGAAACCAACTGTGGCTGGTCTCGAACTCGACCGTGTCGTCGGGGAACATGACGCATTTTGGGATGGGGGCGACCGCCCGCCCCCCCCCCCCATTCAGCATTTTTTTAAATAATATCGCTAGGTAATTTCAAAATAGAAAGTGCTTAGAAGCAACTTACAAGGCCTGGGAAGTGTCATTTCCAGCGATCTGGGGACATTTTCGGCCAAAACTTGCTTGTACGCTTCGCGCTAACAAATGGTCCTGGGTAGTGCCATTTCCAGCGATCTGGGAGGCATTTTCGGCCAAAATTTTCTTGTACGCTTCGCGCCAACATATGGTTGCGCTACGCTTAGATTATTTGCCTACAGGCTTCGCCCCTCCCTTGGCAAATTCCTCGCTACACGCCTGTTCGAATTTGTAACGCAAACAGCAGATATCACATCATATCAGTTAGCATGAAAATGGCGTTCCAGGATGAAAAGCCTCAAAACTGTCCGACTTGCCTGAAAAATAACCAAAAACCAACGTTCAACGTCTTCATGTCAATATCATATAAGCAAGCATCGGTTATTACATCGCATGCAATCATGTACCGTACGGTCCGTTCAAATTGCGCAGTATACCGCGGGATGCTAATGTAAACAACGACATGTCTCATGTAGCATGGAGGTCCAATTATGTCAAAACTCTCTTTTACATTAGTAATGGCGAATTAGGGGCTGCACCCCGCCGCGCAGTGGCGGAGCGTCCATACGGTCAGGGGGGCCGATGCCCCCCCCTGACGGACTCAAATGGACTGCTGGCGCCTTTTTCGGCTCTTTACCACTTTTTACTTATTCTAGATTATTGACTTTTTTATTGCGCTCTCATCTACTTATTGACATTTGCCACATTTTCTTGGTGTAATTTGGCGATGACACCTTATTCTTCGTTTATCTGCAAATTAGCCAGGCCCGGAAAGGGTCATTTCCGGCGATCTAGGGAGTATCTTTACTCAAAAATTTTCTGTACGCTACGCGCCAACCAGTGGTGGCGCTCCGCTTAGATAGTGTCGAAAGCGCCCCTACAGACCATTCTCGCCACTCCTGACCAATACCCCTAGCTCTGCCACTGCCGCCGCGCCTCCTACGCCTATGTGTGTAGTGTTCGCTCTCGGAAATATCTGCTATTTTTTCATTTCCTTCAACCAAGTTTTCAACCAATAAATTAACTGTGTCTGTTTAGAAAATTTCTCACCAACATTCTGCATCACACTTCCCTCTACTCGTGCAATTTTGACCGCTCTGTTAGGGGTTGAAGGAAGTTTTTCTATATTGGTTGTCCATAGATGAAATTTTGTACAACATTATGGGTATGTTTTCAAGTGAGTTTATTCACGATAAATGTGAATTTTCAAATTCTGAACAAATATGGGGCTTAAAACCTTGAAAAGTGGGGCTGACGGGTATTGTGGGCCGCGACGTAGAATCACCTACAAAAGCAAAGACCCACAGGAGATGCGATCAGGTCGAACATGATGTGTGCCGGGTTGACAATCTTCAAAAAGGTTATGGATGGAAAAAAAACTACTATTGAGAAATACTTGGTTCTCAGGCAAAAAGTGTACATCTGCTTGGTCATTTCAAGCCCGAGAAGTGCCGTTTCCGGTGATCTGGGGGGTTTCAAAACAAGAAATTTTCTTGTACGCTGCGCGCCAACCGATGGTGGCGCTCCGCTTAGATAGTAATTCGCGCCCCCCGGGTTTGAAAATCCTGGATACGCGCCTGAACATTAGCAGCTGTGGAAGCATTTTCTTTATTACTGTTGTTAATATGCATCTCTACTTTAATAACGTTGAAAAAATTAAGACAGGTTGGTTAGATATTAGACACCTGAGTAACACCTTAATGCTAGTAAGAGAGTTATGATCTTGTTTGTTGCTAGGAAATTATCAAAACTCCAAAGAACTCACCATCATTGTATCATTTGGCATGTCTATGGCCTAAGACATAACTGATATCGGGGGAGACTTGATTTTTCCTTGAGTAATCTTCAAGTACCAATGTAGATACAAGTTAGTAATAATTTCTAAATAACAGATATGAGCATCTCAAAGTTCGATATAAATGTATGGTCAACAAAGGTGCATTTAATCCTATTAGTCAAAGGTCTGACAGAGCTTCTAAGCCAACACATTTCTCTAGGTAATATATCGATAGTCCGTGAAGTCACTGTGTACATAACATAACATCATTCATTGCAATGGATAAAAGTAGTAAACTACATTTTAACGCTTGGTTCTTTTAACCTGGGCATCTGCTTTTCTTGATACTACAATATACAGTAGGTGATAGAGAATAAAATTTCATTCAAAAAAGGATACTACACGATATTATAAGGGGGTCATAGATAGAAACAATACTAAGCAGGAATATACTATGCTGCATAATTCTGTTTACAAAATACTTTAAGCTTCTTAACTGCATACTCTACATATGAGCTACATATTATGTTTAGTCTCACTAAAATTAAGGGGTCCCTAGGCTTATTTAATTGTATATAAATGCAGTTATGTACAGTAAATTCATACATTCGAAAGTTAAGACACTTGGAAGGTGTTTAAAATATTCTAAATCCTACGTTTGACACACGTAGCTAAAAATGATGAAATGACACCTGTTTGATCCAAATGATCATATAAGTGAAATTCTCTTCTTAGGCACAGGGCATAATTCCATTCACTGAAGACGGTGAAAGAGTGGTACATTACTGCTATCCGGAGATTTTTGGAAACAATTAGGGCCTGTTTCTTGACTAAATGCTTGATGGGGGGGGGGGGGGGGAGTTCGGGTGATTATCCCTCTTTAAACAAAGAAGACCCTTTGGAGCCCAAAAAAAATAGTCCCAAAGTGACATAAGGCGCATGTCACAAAACGAGTCAAGAGATTATCACACACACTGCATTTTTTAAAACAAAGACACATTAAAATGCTTACCACTGATCTGGCCGCACTGTTAAGAAGGAAGGGTGGACACATAATTCAAGAGGACCCACAACACAAAAGGGATGACAATTACCAATTCTCTGGATGAGAATGATTCAGCACTTGGAAACTCGGAAAGTTATCTAACAAAGATATGTGAAAGGAATTCAGTTCATTGAACCGGAAAGGGCTTGTCTATATTCAAGGGGAGTTGTGACATTAATTAATGTACAATGATTTATGGCTTTTAGTGACAACATACTAAGTAGCTACAGTTTCATTTACCATATTGTTTGATCTCATGCAACAGCACAACCAAATCTAACTATGTACAATAATACCCTTGAAAAACATCTAGAACTGTAAAACTTCTAGCATCCTCCAGTTATTTATGTATAAGCAAACTTGTCACAATCTTCCATAATAATCCAAAAAGAATAAAATAAAATTTTGCATTATTGCCTTTAGAGACTCCTTAATGAAAATATAGTTTTGAGACAGAATGACTTAATCTTTTAAGAACCTCTATTTTATAACCTCTATTAAGTTATTAAGAATATTATTACTGGTATGACTAAAAGACCTATCATATAATTATTTGAGTAATCATCATTGACACTTCTTGGACTTGGATCATGTCGATTTGTTTTGTATACTCTGTGCAAAATTGTGGTAAGTTGCTTTTGACGAGTCTAATGAAGTAGTCTTTGTTGCTCTAAAAATCCATCGTCAACATTTGACATATAATTACAGAATTTGCATCCCCCGGATACATTAAATCACTCAAAAGAAAATATGTTTTTGTTGTGTTTAAATATAACTTGAACAAGAATGTAAACCCTCGTAGTGTAAAAGTAAGTGAACAATTGACTTAACTTGTTTCGCTTCAATCATTAAATAGGCTATGTAATATGAAATGTCAAAAGGACCGCTAAATATAGGCTATAGAACACGTGTTTATGCTAGTAGATTAGTAGGAAATAAAATAACCCGTGTTCAATCCATGTATGATGATCGTTGGTATAAACAGAAACAGCAAGTAGTATTTAATACAGTAAATTAAATACTACTTGCTAACAAGTCAGTTAATTTGCAAATTTTATCTTTTCTTTTTGGAATATGATGGAAGATTGTGAAATGGTTGCTTTAACATAAATATTGAAATTCTTTCGTTTCTTAGTTTGACACCAAGATAATTTAAACTATTAACAGCGGTCCATTCGACATAGATAATGTACACCTACAAATAAATTGTCTGACATTTTAACAATGAGACTTCTAAAGTACATACTTAACCTGATTTTACAGGATTTATACATCAGTCAAGATAGATTGAATGATTTTGTATGCTGGAAAAGATGCAGAATCCTTTGAACAGTTAGAATAACAGATCTTAGTGAATTTAAGTGAATTAATCTGAGATTTTGTCGATTGAAGAACCCCAAAAAGTTTATTGGGAACCTAATTCCTGCCGTATTTGATAAAAGTTGTATCGTCTGATTGTAGCCCAAGTCGCTGCAGAGCATATAAAGAAACAAACACACGCAAAAAATAAACTATATAAATTTCTATTAATCTACGAAATCTTTATCATGATGACATCATTACATCAATTGTTAAAATCCTTCCAACAAAACTTCTAAAGGAAATTAGGGAGAAAGAAACAACAAAACAAATGGAAATATAAACAGAAAAATGGTCCAAATTTTGGATATGATACTGTCATAAAACCATTGAAGGATGGAGATTAGCAATTTGAGAGATAAACATTGATATTAAGGATGCCCTGATATCATATCATTAAAATCATCCAATAAAGTAAACTGTTCAATACGTGCTCTTATTGTGTCCAATAATTGACATCACAAGATTAACTACAAGTACTTGTGACATTAAACAGAAAACAACACATGAAATAAAATGTTATCTTCTCAAAATATTTCCCAAAATTGACAAAAACTTCAGGTAATTCAACTGAAAGTGGAAAAACCGCAGGAATTGCCAAATTGCCAACACACAGTGTGAGTTTTTAACGATTGTTTTGTTCGCACTCAGTCCGTTTTGCTGACCACAATTTACCAGTCTCGTGTATAGATTATGTTTCACATGATTGCATGTGTTAATACTTCAGCGGAGAAGTCACGCCTAACAGTGTCAATAGTAATCATTCTCGTCTTATATAGCATGCCATTTGCACAATGCTGGATCCAACTGCGCCAAAGTTCAATATAGGGGAACTTGAAATGCAGCGTCGGTCAAGGCAAATAGGTGGGGACACGGTATATCATGTCCCCACCACTGAAAAAGTTGGTGGGGACGCGTCCCGCTGTCCCCACCAGGATCTGCGCCCATGCTGACTGGGATAGAAGAAAATTACAGCAAATTACAAAAACAAATAAAACCAAAGTAAAGAGGAGAATTAAGGAATGTAAAAAGGTAACATTTATACCTGAACTGTTTCAAAGATCCCTGGTTTTCAGATTACTACAAAAACTTGAATTAAGGACAATCATATTTTATTGATAAACGTTTTATATGTTAGTTTATAGCTATAAGAGAATTTGCAATGATTGCTGTTTAATTGCACACTAAAAAATCAAGAAAAGAGAAGTCAACTGTTTGCTCATTTTGGTTCAAACCGACACAGAGTTTAAGAGATGTGAATTAAAACTATATATGAACATATATAAATTTAAATATGCATATATGCATATGCATTTGAAGGGTGTAGGTTGTAAGGCTACTAAAAATAAATTATCTACAGCATTTAGAAAATATATATCTGAACCACTATATATCGACTCTATTTATATCTAATGGAAACTTTATTTCAGTCACGCAAAGGATTCAAAGGCTGCAACGCAAAACATGGAACGTGTTTAAAGTCACCAGACTCGTTAAGTTCACTACATTTGTATTTATATTAAGACATAGATATATATATATTTATATATCCAATCTCATGCATATCTCTTCTATATTGTATCTTGACCTATAAATGAATATTACATTTAAACTTGACTATTAACTACAAGTATTTCATCTTCCAAACCGTTCTGCGTTTCAGCTGCTTGAGGTTTTATCATCTCTTTTAGTTGTTTCATGGTACTACCGTCATTACTCACAAACCCAATAATTTTCTCGTCAATGGAAAGCATCATTTCATGATACAATCGGCTGCTTTAATTACCCAAACCTACACAATTTACAATGAGAAAGGTAACATTCTTAAATGCAAATGAGCATAAACATAAACCACAAACTTATTTCCCCACGAACCAGAACAATCTTGATTTATCAATAAGTAACTTTGTTAACTTTTATCCACAAGTTTTCATTCTTGATGGATATTTTCAGGAAATGTTTATTTTTGTTAAATTTCTAATTGTATAGAAATCATCACTGTGTGTAAAGTAGAACCGGATTATGAGTAACTGTGGAATTCTCTCACGAGAAGACACTTACCAAGTACAACTATAAATATGACATATGTCCCTTACTAGAAGACACTTACTACCAAATATAACTATAAATATGACTTTCAAAATAAACACGATTAGAAAAGAAACATAACCAGTATTTATCTACTTCAAACTTTCAAAATCAAAGTTTAAAATTTTGGAGCTAAATGGGCTATAAATGTGACTTTTAATTGAAGAAATAAAAGAAACAAGAACAACATTAGCAGCAACTATTTCATATCTTGAAAGCAGCCTTGATATATTTTTTGAAAAAAATTGCAGTACTTTACCTTATCTTAAGCATTGTATATCTTCTTGTCAAAAAACGCACTTCTTTAACATTTGAATACCAATGTACATCTCATTCTAGTCCAGTGAAAAAAAGATGAAAATTGAGATTAAATATATGTTCATCGCTGCAGACCACTTTGAAAGGATTCACCAATACAATAATAGATAAAGATTATTGATATCGAGAAATAATTTGGAAGAACTCTTAATTTAAGTGCCATAGAAACTTTCATACATAAAATCAGACACAATTAAAAGAAATGTATTGAAAGTTCAGTTCAGAGTATGGTGACCAGATGTCCATGACTTCTAGGGACAGTCCCTGGATTTCCTGTACCTTCCTGGATAAAATGTTCCCCCTAGAATCTCCCAAAATTAATGCACCGTCTCTGGAATATCCCTGAACTAGTAAGAAATGCTCCAAATAAAGTTGATTTTGCACTAAAGTGGATCAACTCATGTTCTGAGTCCATTTTAACTTTACTGTTGAAGTTACCATGTTTACACGGTTTCAGACATTGACTTCTGGTGACCTTAAATACCCGTTGACCTCTAAGGAAAAAATACAGAATTCTTGTATTCAATACGGTGGATCCACATGCCAAGTATGAAGTTCATCCATACTTAATTTTCAAGTACAGAGTTTACATGGTTTTCAGACTTTGTTCACCATTGACCTTTAACATCTGCAAAAACAATACCGGTATTGTGTTTACTAAGGTGGATCTATAAACTCAGTATGAATTGCTATCACCACTGTATAAATTCCTTTTGCCTCAGGACAGAATTAATTACAAAATTTACTTGCTGGTAGTAGTGATTTAGTTTGGTCATACATTTCCAACAGGTTCTTCCACTGTTCTAAGGTTCCAAGAAGGTATTTGTTGCCTGTGATGGAAAAGAAATACAACTATCAGCCCTAAGACAATTCTTTCTCTGTCATGAAGTTAGAAATAATAACCTCGTGGAAAGTAAAACTTCAGTTAAAATATGCGAAGGCAGCACTACTGATGTTTCAAATATATCCCTACACCATATCAATAAAACCTATTGCACACATCAAACCACATCACATCACCATAGACCAGAGGCGTAGCCACGGGGGGGGGGGGGGGCTGGGGGCGAAAGCCCCCATTAAAGCTTGTCGCCCCCAGTCGCCCTCCCACTGGGATTTTGGGTGTCGAAAAAAAATTACATGTGCGAAAATATATCATTGGTCTGAATGGTCTCGATTCTCCATGATGACCACTCATGAACGACCCTTCGACCGCGGACCGGCAGTAGGTTATAGTTGCTGAAAAACCAGACGTGACATAGTGTATAGGCCAAGAAAGCTTCTACAGTAGTCGCACTGCACTGAAAATGCATGTTAACGACCGTCGACTTATATAATTCCTGCTCTGATAAATACAGGCGCGTAGCCAGGGGGGGAGGGGGCGAAGGGAGCGACCGCCCCCATGAACATTTTTTTTGTACGTTTATATGATATCGCTTGTAATTTCAAAATAGAAAATGCTTAGATGCAACTTGCAAGGCCTGGGAGGTGCCATTTCCAGTGATCTGGGAGGCATTTTCAGCCAAAATTTTCTTGTACGTTCGCCCCTCCCTTGGCAAATTTGGCGACGTACACTGATGCTATTAAAACCGCTAAAAACCAAATTTTCAAGAAAGGAGACAATACTATCGCTGAGAACTACTGGCCAATCAGTCTATCGCCCTAATAATATTTCAGACGCAATCTTTGATGTCAGTTTGACATATAGTTCGGTCATTTCAGTATGTTACTTGCCTGAAAGCCCAGTCAATCTTTTCTTATTTTCCACGCGCAATTTGCAGATTTGTCGAAAAAATGTCAATGCCGGTGTCAAACTTACAAAAGATATGTCATGATATTTCAAGTAACTTACCAGACTGTTTTCTTTCTATTTCACTAAACTATTTGATGACCATATCAAGGCATAGGATCTCAAATAAAGGATGTTGAGAAAATTTTAGAGCAGCTTACAAGGCCTGGGAAGTGTCATTTCCAACGATCTAGGAGGACTTTTTAAATAAAAACAACACGTACGCTGCGCGCCAACTCATGGTGGCGCTCCGCTTAGATAGTAACAAGACGCCCTCCCGGGAAATGGTGAAGCCCCCCGGCGCCCCCACTGAAAACATCCTGGCTACGCCACTGCCATAGACAACTTCTTTAACAAGACACAAGGAGGGCTGAATGAAACTGAAAACGGAAATTATCATTAAAATTGAAAGGGGGAAAAGTATTATTAGTTTTGGCTACATTGTGTTACTAAAATATATCATGTTATTACAAATAAACTTTAATGAACACATGCCGTTCTTCAGATCCTCCTCTGTCCAAGAACACGGTTTGTTATAGCTAGCTGACCTCTGACACGGTTAATATTATATATATATATAGGTATTTTGAGAGTACATATTACATATGACTATCTATGATAGTTATAACAAGGTTGTATACACGATGGAAACTTCACAGATCCTTTGTTCTTCAGTCACTGCATATGATTCGTTAATACTTTGCATCCAGTATTGGCAATTAATTGTAGTACATGCTCAACAAATAATCCTTACATTAAACCTGGTAAATTTCTGACTTCATTTGGTGGTGCACATATCTTTTATAATTATAAGTAAATGGAAGTTCTACTGTACTCTATTGCACACAAAGAGGAACCATGCAAGAGGAAAATCCCCTAAATATATTTACAGCTTTCATTGCCCCAGTACTTACCGATTACAACATGCCCTCTCCGGGCCCTGGTTAGTGCTACGTTCATCTGGTTTTCATCCACGGTAAAACCAAGATGGCATGATTTCCAGCCCTTACCAGGTTTTGCTTCAATCTCAACTTTCGACATGGATCGGACAGTGGAGAATATCACATAATCCCATTCGCTACCTAAGAGGAAGTGGTTTAAAATTATTACTGTCAAGAATTGTCTCTTGCTATGAGAATTATTCAAAGAGACAAAAAATATGTTTAAGAAATATTTATCTTTTCCTCAGAAATGAAGAGTAAGGAACTATAACTGGCAAAATGAATTGTGTGCTTATTATGCCCTTTATTAGCTAATGTTTCTTTAGATGATGTGGAATAATAAAAAATGGTGGGTATAATTGTAAAGTAAGTAACGTTTTCTTACCTTGACTCCTAATTACTGTAGATACGTGGATATCTCTTAGTTCTGAATCAATCAGCTCTGCTTTGATTTGCGAACACTGTAGTCTATACTGTGACAGAATTGCCAATTGGCTGGGGTTCACCTTGAGATGATTTATAAAGTATTTTGCGATGCGAACCTTGAAGGAAGAAAATTGATGAGATATATGATAACTCTTCCAAACCATTTTATGTGGCCTATATTTCAAACTTTTATCCACCTCAAGTCACATACACCCACCCAAAGTCCATCAATCTATTCATTTTCAACAGGTAGGTAATTTAAATGTCTTAGTTTTTACTCAGATGTATACATCTGGGTATTCAGTTCTTAAGGTGAATGTAGCATTGTTCAGGTAAGGAAAGTATACTTAAATGTCCTATTCGCCCAGTGTGAGGGTGCATTTCTTTTATCTTTCAGATTGTTCTTTTCTTCAACTTTAAATTAGTACAGTTCCTTTTGAAGACACTTCTCTCTCATTATTTGCATTCCTTGAAGAAGGCTGGGACCATGTAACATCATAGTCATGCTGTTATACCAGCCATGTGATATATATTCATATATTGTATCCATCCCAGAAAATGGTTCCTTTTTATGTCAGCAAAACAATGCATATAACTCACGACATGGTAAACCTCCAGCGGGTTACTGCGAGACATCTCATTTCCCTCTTCAGATCTCACCGTAAGCATCTCTTCAACTCCGACAACGTGACAAAACACACGCGGATAGTCAGGACCATTGGGCCAGATGCGACCAGTTTGTTCATCAAAAACTCGGTTTTTTACAGCTTGCGCCGTTTGTAGTTCTCCTTCGTAGAAGGCTTCTGAAGGGAAGTGACATATCTCTTCATGCTATGGACAAAACGTGAAGTCATGAATAAACATTCATAAAAAGGATAATAAGTATCGTGAAACTTGCTGCCTTACAGATAAACCTACTCACAAACAAACTTCTTCTTCCATTGTTAACTTTAATACAATTGCTATGGTTGTTTTTCAAAGATGGCCATTTACCTTTCATTTAATTTTGATATGGCACATGCTCCTTAATAGGTTAATTTTCCTTTTGTAATAGTCTTGTTGATTAGTCCTGGGTAAGTGACACAATCTGAATGTCTGTTTAGCTATTGAAGTATTCTGACTTCAAGGTTTCTTCAAAATGCAATTATTTTGCAAGACTATATCTCTCTGTTGATAAATGACTTTTCGATCAGCCCAATTGTCATGATGATTTAGTCAATATGATCTTGCCAGATACATTTACGAAAAATCTAAAAACTTAAACACTTTGTACCAAGACATTCACCATGCTATTGTAGTGGCATGAATTGGCACCAGTATGACACAGGGACTAGTAATCTATTAATTTATGAATATTCATTGTCCATTCATAATCCCAGATGGACTCACATGGTTTGAGTTCAATTGCTCAAGTGCTCAAGTAAGTGTACACCCTTATCACAACCCCCTTATTGACGTTTTAAGAAAATATAGTCCCAAGCTTTCACAGGAATTTCACTTTATTTACATAATTGAAGGAAGTATTTCTTTCATGTTATATTGGGTTATTGCCCATATTGTACTGTAATGCAGCAAAAATGCAGCTAAAGAGAATATTACACCGCCAGTGCATCTAGATTAGGATGATGCACCCTCCGAAGTTGCGTGGTACTCGCACTTGTGCCGTCAAGGGCGTGTGGCTGCGTATATCAGTTTACCAATAAATCAAAGATTTTACGCAGGCTATGTCTGTCACTAAATCAAGATATTAGGTATGTATAACTGGTTCCTGTTCGTGCGAAGAGCAGAGGGAATGTTCACATAGAAGTTGGTGGTGAGTAGACGATCATTTCAAGTAGATTGCTGGCTTGCTCATATTAATTTGAGTTTTAGCCAGTGTTCAACCATGCTGTTAGTACAGGTAATGAAAGTGTGGACCTCTCGTACATTTTCCGCCAAGCCTACGTTAGATCGTAACGGAAAAAAGTTGTTTTCTCAGCGTGGTTACGCATCCATTTTGTTTACAGTTATGATTTCTTATTTGCATATTGAAGTCTTTGATGTGTTGCTCAATGAGTATTAATCATCTGGCCATCATTAATTGTAATTTGAAAAAGTAACGCTGGTCTTGAACGAGTTATGACACAGGGGTTTGGCACAAGGGCTGCATTTGTGCATGTACTGTGTACAGACTAGACTATGCTATTGGTGAGTAAATCCATACGGGTAGTCGCTACGGTGCTGACGGAATGCATATAGCAAAGTGTACATGATATTAATGCAGTGGTGCGAGAAAGGCAGTTTTCAGCGTGGTATGTGCACAATTATGTTCAGCAGTAGGCTACATTATGTTGATATTATTGTAACCTTGACGTGATAAGTTTATTGTTCAGTTGGGTGGAACCAACCTCTCCTTGGACAAGTTATGTATATTGCCTAATTTATTCCTTGTAAACAAAATATTACTTCTGGTATTATTATTATTATTATTGTATTCTGTCAATTAGTTCCTCGTTTGGTCCGACGTGAGTCCATGTTCGTAAGAATGTCGTGCCGACACTGATAGTGCTGGACTGTTGAGAATATGGTTAATATATATTGTGAATACTGGTTATGATGATTGCAGGGCTTCTAATATTAGCACGAATATCAGGTTGCACAGGAGTTATGACGTACACAAATGCCATATGCGGTTTTCATATAGCAGGGTGTAGACGATACTAAGGTATGTGAAACAAATCATGCAATGCACCCAGAATGTCTTATTAGTATGAACTGTATTATGCTGAAGTGAACTCTGTTCATATATATGAACATATCTTGTCAAGCCAGCGAGAGTGCCATCACTCATGACGAGAATGTACTGTAGTGGTTTTCAGTTCAAACATGGGAATGCAAGTCTAGTGAATCTTAAGTCTAATACTTGTTATCTTGCATGATAAAAGGTGTATATTTTAATTGTATTTCCCTTTATATGTAAGTTTTAAATGTTAATGCTAACCTTGTATGCAAAGATGATGTGTGATTCTTACCCACCACAATTGTTATTACCTCAGTATTTTGTAATCGTGTAAAATCTTGCATTAACAGCCATTTGAGACTATCAGCATAACAGTGTTATTGAGAGTTTAAGTCGAGGGTTGAGTTGATAGGTGTTATTATGTTGATTACACTTTGCATGTTTTCGATTACGTGGTAGTGTATTCCTACTATTGATTCCACATGCATATTAGTGTTTGCACTGGAATGACCTGCTAAATCTCTGGTATTCAGTTTTACAAATATGTTATATTCCTACAGAAGCTGTTTTTCGTCTGTTGTAAACTCAGCTCATGGTACTATAATAAGACTACGAAACCGAATACCACTTCGTCTCTCATAACTCGTGCACGTGTCTTCACCGACCATCTTAATCAGCATTCCCTTCGCACTTGGGTGAGTTCCAGTTCTATCGAGAAGTAGTTTACACACCTAGTAGTACAGACAGCAAATGTTTGACATAGCTTAGACCAATTAACTCCCTTAAACATATTAGAATTCTGAAAATTCACACATGAATTTGGTCATATCAATTCAGCACAATAGCATAAAAAGAGAGAAATGTCTTAAAATACAGCAAGAACTTCTTCCACACACCGTGTAATGTTTTGAATAAAGTCATTCAAACTCTGTGCCACCATGTCTTCAATTTAAACACAAGGAACTTTTGGAAAAGCGAGAGAAAAGTGCTCATTTGAAAGAGCAAAAGATATATGACTCTCATTTTAATTAATGGTGATAACATTTTTGTTATGTCAAGTATAGAATGCTCACCATTCTGTACTGAATCTTGAGAGTGAACGCCCGCTTCTGGTACTTCTCCATGAGCGAATTCTCTGCTCCCAGTTTCTTAGCATGAGGCTCTTGAATGATCGGTCTACAATGGAAAGGAAAATTTACAAAATATAAACTGATTTCTGTCAGGATCAGTGAGCAATGGATCGCACCTTGAAAAAGCATGAAACATAAATAAAAGGTACAATTAAACAACCTTTTGCATGCAACGTTAGCTTTGGAAATAGCTGTCATGTGATATATAAGGATGTCTTATTTATTCTGTAAGCTCCTTTAATTTCCTCTAAGCAGCTCTGAAGATTGTCTCCAGCTTTAATGCATCCCTAGGAGTGTGTCTATTACCTGCTCACATGCTCAGATATTAAGCGTGTCTACAGATTTAATGCATCCATTGGCATGTGTCTATTTTCTGCTCTTAGGCTAAGATGTTAAGATTATCCCCAGATATAGTGCATTCCTGTGAGTGTGCATAGTATCTGTTCTCAGACTCAGATATTAAGATTTTCCCCAGATTTAGTGCATCCCCGTGAGTGTGTCTAGTATCTGCTCTCAGGCTCAGATAATAAGATTGTTCCCAGATTTAGTGCATCCCCGTGAGTGTGTCTATTCTCTGCTCTCAGGCTCAGATATTAAGATTGTCCCCAGATTTAGTGAATCCCCGTGAGTGTGTCTATTCTCTGCTCTCAGGCTCAGATATTAAGATTGTCCCCAAATTTAGTGCATCCCCGTGAGTGCGTCTAGTATCTGCTCTCAGGCTCAGATATTAATATTGTCCCCAAAGTTAGTGCATCCCCGTGAGTGTGTCTAGTATCTGCTCTCAGGCTCAGATATTAAGATTGTCCCCAGATATAGTGCATCCCCGTGAGTGCGTCTAGTATCTGCTCTCAGGCTCAGATATTAAGATTGTCCCCAGATATAGTGCATCCCCGTGAGTGTGTCTAGTATCTGCTCTCAGGCTCAGATATTAAGATTGTCCCCAAATTTAGTGCATCCCCGTGAGTGTGTCTAGTATCTGTTCTCAGGCTCAGATATTAAGATCGTCCCCAGATTTAGTGCATCCCTGTTAGTGTGTCTAGTATCTGTTCTCAGGCTCAGATATTAAGATTGTCCCCAGATTGAGTGCATCCCTGTTAGTGTGTCTAGTATCTGCTCTCAGGCTCAGATATTAATATTGTCCCCAGATTTAGTGCATCCCCGTGAGTGTGTCTACTCTCTACTCTCAGGCTCAGTTTTTAATGTTGTCGCCAGATTTAGTGCATCCCTGTGAGTGTGTCTATTCTCTGCTCTCAGGCTCAGAGTAAAGTTTACAAGTTGGTCTTTTCTAACCTTCATGTAATCCTTCTAGAACATAACATTTTAGCAGAGCGTGTTCATTTCTGGAAGGCACATGGTCAAGTCTAGATAGAAACCATCGTCAGTGTTGCTTATTTGGAGATTTCTTAACTGCATTTGTATTATGTATTTTACCAGTGATTGAAGTTGATTATTTTTACATCGTGCTTATGTTATATTACTTTGAGAGGAGTGAATACATCAACAAAATCTACTGGCACTTTTCACCTTCATTGGTATGACCTTCTGTCTGCGTAGTATATAGGCTTCGCTAGCCAAACTCTCAGGACGAGATCCGCAAACCGTACCATCTACCCGCAGCTTTACCTGGAGCCCATCCCATAATCTTGACATCAAATTATGAAACAATACATTTCAAAGACTTTCATCTCCTTTGCTCTTGATACACCTTACTACATTAGTTCGAGTCTCCACATTAAAACACACATTAAAAGTAGTGTTTGGTATTGTTTCAAACGATGATACAACACAAACATACTTCTTGGAATGATGGATTACCTCAACTGCATGTGATCTCCAATCAGGACGACCTGGCGTGGGTTGTGGTTCACCAATGGGATGAGTGTCTCTGGCTCGGAGCACATACCCGCTTCATCTATGATAACTTGGATTATATTTAATGGGTCCTTCCTGGATAAAACTGCTCGTCCAGAAGCATTACACGTACAGAGAATTACTTGATGGTTCTTCAACTCTTCTATCTGTAGATAATATCATAGGACAAGCAGATGGTAAGAAATGAAGAATAGTATTCAATTATATTTGGACTTAATCAATCCATATTCTTCTTCCTGTTCCCTTCGTTCAATTAAACTAAATGGAACCTTTCTCACATGGCCGTTGATCATTCTCTGTTGCAGCTCCTGAACTTGGAACATTCTTCCCACTGAAATTTTAACAGCTCCTAATGTCAACACTTTAAAAGAAAATTTAAGACTTATCTGTTCTCAATAGCATTTTTTGACTCGATGCACCACCAACACCATATAAGCTACTGTGTAATTTTTCTTTGATTGATAAGTCATTTCTAACTGGGACTCAAATGAGTAGACATTGAGAAGAGAACTGCATGGACTAGTTCAGAAGTAACAAAAATAACTCACAGGCTACAAACATGAAGTGAACTTTGAAACATCGACCACAATTAATGTACAGAAATTGCTAGTTCTTGAATCCCTTAGCTTCGACCCTTGGCACTAAAAGCAAATTTTAACCTTTCTGGGAAATTGTCTTGTAAGAGGAGATAAGTAGTTGAAATACTCAGAGTAACTTTAAGCATTCAAGTTTAGAATCAATAGTTACCATTGCTGATTTAATTAGGTTTTTGAGCTCTTTAACTGTTCTCTTCACAGCTTTAGTAATCCTAATTGGAACTTTTTTGAAATTCTTTTCAATGGCTTTTATTGCTTGAGCATGTGGAGCAGAATGGGCACGAATCATATGATGGAGAGCAATGTTTCTGTGTTGAGGATCCATTTTTGCTTCCTCTCTCGATCCAAACTTTCTCTCGACACTGCTCACGCCAGGCATGGGAAAGTCTTGCTGTTCGATTGACTCGCTGTAAACTCGAACGATACTGAAGTCATCATGCATGAACAACTTCAAGTACCCTGTGAGAAACAACAATGAAGCAGTATTAAATGTTGTTAAGTAAAAATGCAGGTCATGGACGTACTATTGGTCTTTGTATTTGGTGTCAGGTGAGGTGACTGCGCATGGAGTTGAATCTGAATGAGTTTAAACTGCTGTTCAACTCTAATTATCGCATACAATTAAGTAACCTAGTTATAAAATAATACCAAATATAATGAAATTAATTTGACAGACTTTTGAATAATTCTTACCCTAACGTAAAACGACTATAAGGACCCATCATGCGTTCAATCTTGACAGTCTCAAGAAACTTTTTTCCCTATGGTGTAGTAAATAATCGCACAGGACAACGTGCTCTTTTGCTCATTTACTGAGGTTGTGCAAAAGAAAAATTCAAACAGAAACATTGGTGTCCTCTCTTTTGTACAGAAGAAACTGAAACATCAATGAGACACATGCACTGGCAGATGTATTGACCTTTCCATCAAAACTGCACAGTAGGCTATAGCTGGGCTGTGTATTTCATGCAACCACTAGTCCTCGTATCATACAAAATGTCGCCTCAATCTCTCAACTAACATTTCTGTAGCAACTGTACTGCTTTATACATTTCTGTGGACGTTATACTATGTCCAACTAATCTACATAGTAAAGCTCCTTGAATACCATTATTACCGTAAATAAATAATAAATCACTTAATAATGCTCCATAAATCCAGAGCCAAAGGCCTATTCAAAGGCGCAGTCGAGAGCTTCAAGATGAAAATATCTATAAACAGAAATGTCTTCAGCTGGAATTTGAAACATTTATTTGAGGTGGGTTTCCTGATGTTAAGTGGGATGTTGTTCCACAATGTAGGGGCAGCGATTACGAAAGCCTTGGAACCACATGAAGAAAGTCTGGCCTTTGGAAAATTAGGATATTCCTGATTAGAGGACCCCAAGTCACGGGATAGATGATATGGGCTCAATAGGTTCTTCATGTAATCCGGGCCATTCCATTCAAACACTTGTGGGTGAGAAGCAGCAGCTTAAATTTAATGCGGGCAGATATTGACAGCCAATGTAGGTCTTCAAGCACTGGTGTTAAATGACTTCATTCATTTTATTTATTTTTGTTCTATCACAACATAAGAGTGACATATGGCATAGAAGGAGATAAGAAACAAAACTTGTCAAAGGAAGTGTACTAAAAAACCCTATATGGCTTGTCGGGTAGTGACACTCCCTGATAAAAATACAGAACTTTACAATTAGAAAAGAGAACCAAAACACAAAGCAAACAGAACCATCCTTCCTCTCCATTCCCTCACCCCCCCCCCCTCCCCACAGTTTCATTTCGCAGTTCTAGTACATATTGATGAAGTGATTTTGTAAGCTGTTTCTAAAAGCAACTAAAGAAGGCATCGCCTTTAAAGTGAAATGTAGGGGATTTCAAAGTGCGATGGCCCGATGATGTAAAGCTATTTTTAAAGAAATTGTTGTGAAACTGTCTTGGGTACAGGTTATCAGCTTGCCTAGTATTGTGAGCGTGGATGTTTGAGTTTTGTGTAAAGAAGGCATTCAGAGTATCTGGTAGCATTTCGTGTAATGAACGATACACAAAACAGAGGACATTGAGACCGAACAGATCAGTAAGCTTCAGTAAATTCGTAGACTTAAATAGTATGTTTGTGTGATCCCTTGGATCAGAGAGAGAGAGTAATATGTCTGATCGCTTTTTTCTGTAAAATAGTTAGCTTGTTTAACAAATGATACTTTGTGCCAGACCAAATGATCTAACAATAAGTCAAATATGGTATACTAGTGTTTGATAAAAACTCTATAGAACGTTCCAAGTAAGGGTGTGTTTAAGTTTTGACAAGATGCCTACGCCTTTTGCAACAAGAGTTGAAATATGGCAAATGTGCTCACGCCATGTGATCCTGGAGTCTATAGAAACGCCTAAGAATTGTACGAAATCAACCTTTTGCAGTGGTTTACCATTGACATCAATATTAAAGTTAGCCATTACTCTATTTGCATTGAAGACGATATACTTTGTTTTATCAATATTAAGGGAAAGCTTATTAGCTGCAAACCAATCTGTGGAAGTACAGCTTAAAAGTTTTTGCAACTATTCGTGCGGCGGTGTTATGAATTCGTTGCAGCCTATTCATTTGTAATTCCATAGAGCAAATAATTACCGTAGTCAATTCGAGATGTTATCAGGTAGTGCACCAACTGTTCAGTGGCTTGTCTTGTCAGATATCTCCTAGTCTTGCTGATGTTGCGCAAATGAAAATAAGTTGATTTACAGATGTGTTTTATGTGGTCATCCATATTGACTTCAGGATCAATTCTTACTCCAAGGTTGCAGACTGATGTTTTATCGACAATATTTATGTTGCATTGACTGATGCTTAGTTGTGTTACATGCAGTTTTGCTACTTGTTGTATCACATAACATATGTAAAGCATCTTACAAGCAGGCTCAAGCTCATGCCTCTTGTCACCATGCCTTCCAAGTGATAAAAAGACGCGTGATCTGGTCAAGCCTGCCTATAGAAAAACAATCCTCCTCAATTCACTCGAGCATTAATAATTTGTTACTTGATAGCATATAAACTACCCCAAGTACTGCCATTAGGACTCATTCTTGAGTGGACCTAGTTAATTGACCATCTACCTTATGATTCTAAACACAAGTGCTCCAATGGCTGGCACTACGTTCCTGGTTGAAAACAGGACTGGCTAGACCAGTTGCTTTTGGCAGGCTAATTTATAGTTGATGGTAGTTTTCTTTTGTGAGTTGAGCGCCGATGGCGCGGGAAAAGGCATAAGTAATTTGTCCAGAAGGTAAATAGTTCCCGATGTAAGTTTTGTGTTTTCAAACACATACACACACACCCATGCACACGAACTTGATTACATAATGTAGGAAGCAAAGAAACCACCACTAAGTAACATCCATACCAGCGATGACATCAACAGACTTGTTGGATGGACCACAGTAGAGTATCTTAGGAGCGATTCCATGCCTTGAATTGAATGGCAAGAACCGGTTCATCTGATTGAAGAAGTAAGCCAAAAAGGCTCCAGTCCTGGTCTTGCCAGTTCCTGTGACAAAAAGAAGAACATTTCTTGTATTGTAATTAATGAAAAAAAAATATGAACATAATTTTGGATTGTGGAGGTAACCATATGGGCAAATGGAAATTCTTTACAAGTGTTTTGGATGTAAAAAATCTGAGGATTTCATACCCATTTTTGAAAGACACGGTAGATATATCACCAGATTAGTACACACTTTTACTAACACCTTTCACATGAAACACACAAAACTGCCAAACTCTTTGTTTTTAACTTGAAATCATTAACAGTCAATGCTAGTGAAAGCAAACTAATAGCGCGAGGCAGTCTGATATTGCAGTTTCAGGAAATATATCAGCTCAGCTGAAACCAGAAATCTGACAAGCTTAATTAGTGATTCTTGGCAACATTTTCCAGCATATAAGAGCAAACTGCATATGCACACACAGTGCTGATACTAAATAAGGTGGATCCATGTATAAATCACATTGAAAGTTCATCAAAGTTTTTACTTTTTGAATTATTTTATATTTACAAGGTTTTGATACTTAATCTGACTCCACAGGAAACAATAGGAATGTTTTCCTCAATAAGATGGATCCACATACCAAGCATATGAAGTTAATTCAAGCTCTAATCACTTCTAAAGTTATCTCCTTTACAACTAGGTTTTCAGACTTTCAATCTGTTGACCACAAATTTCCTTTGAAACTCCACAGGAAACAATAGAGTTCTTTAAGCTGAATCCATGTACTATGAATGATTTGTTCATTCAAGTTTCACTTTTTTTCAGAATTTGTCCTCTGCTAATCTCAGATCACCTTTGATCTTTGCAGACAACATGGATGTCACGTTCACTCAATATGGTGGATACACTAAGTATGAAGTTAACTTAAGTTTTGCTTTTGGAGTTAATGTGTTTACAACATATTCACTATTTGATATCTGCTGACCTCAAGTGACATTTGACCGCTGCAAAAATGGAGGATTTTTGCTGTAATAAAGTGCATTCACATACCACATATGAAATTTACCCATCTTTAAGTTTTTGAGCTATCGTGTTTTTAAGCCATTGAGTTTTACACACACAGGCAAAGATTGCCATCACCATCGCATAGCTATTTTTTGCCTCCTGCAAGAAATCTAAAACAGAACCTTGTTCAACTTGCAAGGGACGGGACAAAACTGAAAATGCATCAATAGACAGAGTGTTTGTTATCAGGAAAGCTACATTTGTATGTGACAAAAATTTCAAGACTAATGAGACCCCATTGGAGTAAAGATTAATCTATAATCAATCAATCAGTTTGTATCATAGTTATTCCAATGAGATATCAAAATATCGAATTTTCTACTGGCGCTTCATTCTTCATTTACTACTTTTGAGATGATATGAAACAAACGTACATTCCATGAAACTGCTTGGTTAAATAAGAACACCTAATTGTGAAAATCAACATTTTGATACTTTATTATACCATTTGTCACCTTAATTGTCATCTAAAATGCTGATTGCTAGCTGCACTGTTAGTATTTTCACAAGTATCGTATCATATTATAAAACACTAATAAAGAATTTTGAATAATGAGACATTTGTCCCGGTCGATCATTGAATATAGACCACACTTAAGAGTGAAACATTTTTGTATACAGGGAAAAAACCAGGGAGGGGGGCAAGGGAGGACACAGCCCTGAAGCGCACCTACACTTCTAATCATTTCCCCCGATGTCTACTCAGGGGAAAGATTTAAAGTGTAGGTGCGCCTCAGGGCGGTGTCCTCTCCCTCTGGCTTTTTAACCTGCACACCAGCGACTGTCAGAGTATGACCAGTGATTGTAGCGTCATCAAATATGCGGATGATACTGTCATTACTGGTTACCTGTCAGATGACATTGACTCATACGCCACCACGATTGCATGGTTTGTCCAGTGGTGCGATGATCATTTGTTACAACTTAATGTGACCAAACCTAAAGAGCGGATTATAGATTTCCGTCGCAAGCCAGTAACTCACGCTCCCATCTATGTTAATGGGGAACAAGTAGATACATATAGGTACGTAGGATGTATGCTGAGTAACAAAATTGACTGGTCTAGTAATGCCACAATTGTACATCAGACAGCAAATCAGATGCTGTATTTCTTGAGAAAACTGAAGAAGCTCAGAGTGGATCAAATTAATCATGACCTTGTTCTATTAATTCCTCATTCAAAGTGTTTTGATGTATAACATAATTTGTTACTTTGCCAATGTTACAAGAATCGATGTGAAGATGCTTGAGCAATCTAGGAAAGTTGCTCAGCGGGTAATCGGTGTTCACCTACCTTCGTTAGACTGCTTGTATCATGCGAGGGTCTACATTAAAGTGAAACAAATCCTGCAAGACCCAACACACCCCTTGTTTGAGCACTGCATTTACTACCGATCTGGACTGCTCTTATGCCCATTACGAACACTTAGGGCCCGCTACAGATATTCATTCAATCATTCATTTGTGCCTTATTTTATCCATATATTTAATCACAAGTGAGAAGATAAGTTTCTTATTTGTAGGACTTGCTGTATATATGTTTGTATTATTGTATGTGTATCGCAGTCTATTGATACTCATACTATTGTTCTTTTTTCGTTTACGACATGTGTAAGCAAAATTTCCGATGGTAGACAATACATTCAATTCAATTCAATTCAATTAAACACCTAGACATACCTAAGATTAATTAAATTGATTTAAAATATGTGAAATATTAAAAGATAAAACTATTCTTTATGAATACCTGGTGGTCCTTGAATTACTGAAAAGGTATTTGACAATGCCAAGTGGAGTGCTTCTCTCTGTGATTCGTTTGGTGGACTGCATTTCACATTTTTAGGGACATTTTCCTCAATGTTGAACTCAGGCCCTAGTCTCAGAAGGTACTTCGAGACGACTTTATATTTAGAAGATAAAAAAAGAGAGAAAACACCAATAATGAATGTCATACGATGTTGTTAAAACATTCAAACAGCTGGGGTATTTGTTTCTTAATCCATGTTGTCCAGATCAGGAGCTATTTGGGCAAATAGTTTGTTGTATATCTATGACCTACCAAACCTTTTATAGCTTATTGCCAAGTCCTGCTAGTTTCGTATAACAATATAATTCTGCATGCAAAACGCTAAAAGATTGGTTTGGTAATACAGTTGTGATAGTGCAGGCCTGGGTCAATAAGATCTTAAATCAGCAAAGGGTAGATTGGGCCAGGCTTAGTGAGTTTGCTGACGATCTTGAAAACTGTTTTGAATTTCTTAGTGCACTAGCTAGGGTACATACATGAGCTCAATAATCAGAGTAGTCTCAAACAAATCATTGAAAGACTAAATTAGTTCTTACAAAACAGAGGGCAAAGTGAGAACTACAGGTTGAAGGAAAGAGTTATTATTCCTGGTCAAACTGATGTTGTAAAATTTGTAACGGCATCTGCTAGGGAGGTTAATGATCCTGTTTTTGGAAATTCTGAAAGTTATTCTGCTGTTCCAGCGAAGCCAAAGAGAAATCAACAGGATGTGAAACAGCAAGGTGTTCAACGATGACAGAAACGCTAGATCTGCGAGTAAATGAGCATTGGCCAGAGCAGTATGAAAAGTTGCTTAGTATGAAGGTAGAGTTAATGAAAATAACCAAGCATGTTTCTCTTGTCTCAAAGTCGCTGAAAAAAATCACCGTTTGAGCAACTGCCCCAGAAAGAACGTGTGTCAAGAAGCTAGATAGATCGAGTGCAACAAGTTTCATCATAAGCTCTAACACTTTGGAGAGAATGCAGGCAATATGAGTAATGTAAGTGTTTATAACACGGATGAACCTTTACACAGCGTGTTAGGTGTTGAAGTTCTAGCAAAGGGTGGCGGTCTAGTTGCTAGTGTCAAGCTAGATACTGGTTCACAGGAATATTTGTGAGAGAGCATTTGGTGAACCAACTAAACATTTAACGGCAAAATGTCACTGCATATGTCAAAATATTTAGAGGTACCGTAGAAAGTTTCAATTCTAGGAATTTTAAGCTTCAACTGCAAGGAATCATCCAAATGCTATGCACAACATAACAGCAATGGAAAAGGAAAAGATAAATGATGTACGAGATGTCAATGTCACAGAACTCGAGACAGTGTTTAAAATGAGAATTAAACAGCACATGAAAGAGACAAGGTGGTCCTATTGATATTATTATTGGCATAGACCTTGCTCAATTACTCACAGGCGAAATTATCAAGATTAAAGGAACTTGCAACAAAAATGTCTACATTAGGATGGACTTTCTTTGGTGGAAGAGGAAATGCCCAAACAAAGAGCAAAATTATGCATATTGAGATCAGGAAGCCAGTAGATTTGACCATGACCGGATTTTGGTCGACTGAAGCAATCCCATCTGCACATGTAAGACTAAACTCAGTACAGACGAAGATATAAAGGCGAAGTCGATAGAAGAATCCTGTTTGAAACTTGGAAATCGGTGGATGATTCCTTATCCTTTGACAAGGGACCCAGCTAGTAAACGTTTGTGACAAAAGAGGAAAAGCTGTGATAATGCTGGAAGGACTTGAAAGAAGACGAAGAAAAGATGAAGACTACAGTGCTGCATTAAAAAGTCTGATGAGTGAGATGAATGAGATGATGGAGATAAGTTTCGTCAGAAAATTGAGCAAAACCGAAATTGATGAGTATCAAGGTCCTGTTTATTACATCCCTCACTATTCTGTAATTCGTCTAGAAAAAAGATTTGTACTCCTCTTAGAATAGTTTTTAATGCTTCCAACAAGTGTAATCCATTAATGACTATATTTGCTAAAAAGGATCGGACTTGCTCATAAACCTGAACGGAGTAATATTGAGATTCAGAGAGAACGCTGTGGATATCTGTATAATCGAGTCTTACTTCCTGAATTGGACCAGAACGTACATCGATATTTATGGTGAGATCTTGATAAAAACCGTGAATCATACATTTTCATTAAAATTGTATTGACGGGATAAGCCTGCTGCTGCTATGGTATGAACCACATAAACAATAACAGCAAAGGAAAGTAAAATGCTTATCTAAAGGCAGCCAAGGTGTTAAACAGAGATACCTACATGGACGACGTTTGTACTTCGCTAATAACTGTCGGAGAAGGCGTAGAGCTAACAGCTTGATATGTTCTAAGAAATGAGGATTTAAGATCAAGAAGTGGAAATCTAACGAGAAGTTGAGAGATGGAAGAGAGAGTAGAGAAGAAAGCCTGCCTTTAGTGAACAAAGGAAGTGAAGAGAAGGTACTTGGAGTGAAATGGAATCACGAAGATGATAGATTTGTAATCACTATCATAATTGGATGAGAAAGTCATGCATGACAAGATTATGAAGAGAAAGGCATTAACTGTGATAGTTAAAACTTTCCGACCCAATTGGATTTGTGGCACCTATTATTGTTGAGGTATGCACGGTTTATGGGAAGCATTGACTGGGATGATGAATTACCCGAAAAGACTCAACAAGAATGGTAACGACTGTTCCAAGTTAGAATCCCTAGGTGTTTGACTCCACCCAATGCATCAGAAGAAATGGCATTGTTTTTTTGTGTGATGCTTCAGAGATAGCCATTGGGGTATGCAAGTTCCTGAAGTGGAAGCGAAGATTTGTGGCAAGATTTTTAAGTCTTGGGTTGCTCCATTCAAGGAACTGACTATCCTTATGTTGAATTTCAAGCTACGGTAATGGCTGCCAAAATGGGAATTTCCATCACTGCAAGAATCATCGTTCACCTCTAAAGAGAAGATGTACATGACAGACAGTATGATCGTCCTTAAATGAATCAAGAGACCTGCAGGTTGCTAGAAGCAATGTTTAGCAGCAAGAGTGTTAGAGATACAGAACATTACGATCTTCCCTGCCTACAGCAAATACCACCCGAGTCCCCTGTTTTTTGGCCAAAAACAGGGGAGATTGAATATCTACTCGAGTTGGTAATGTTAGCCATACTGAAGGCTCCTCTGCACAACTTCATGATTAAACAAACAGTGTACTATTTCAGTGGTCAAGCCAAACTTGTCTTCACACACAGGACAGTAGTGCACATGTGTTCACAATCATACAGGGGATTGGTGAATTAATTAGGTGCGCTCAAGGATGAATCCTAATGGCAGTATTTTGGGTAGTTTTGGCTATCAAGTAACAAATTATTCATGCTTGTGTAAATTTGAGGACTGTCATGATAACGTTGAACAAATTTGTTGCAAAATCAACGAGAATCTTATTCATTTCTAGTGTTTAAGTACTAAACACCACATAAATTGTAACGAGGTTATATAAAGAACCGATTTTGTGCAATTTTGACGATGGTTCTTCAAGTGTTGCTTCTCTGCCGTTTTTCTTGCTACACCTGGTTCTCCGCCAATATCATTGTTTTAATGTAAACGCATGTTCGAGAACTTTTTACTCGCTTGCGATGTAACTACTGCCACTGCTGCTCGAAAACGGGCTCTACTTTTGAATGCCTTAGAGGCAGAAGGACAACGTATATACTATACTCTGCCTGATCCTTCAATTTCTGCTTTTCAAACTATTTTCAGTTCAGTAAATTATGCTACAACAGATGTCGGATCATCACCTACGGGATCTTCAACGATACAGGTACTGGTTCCACGACTACTGCGGGGCTTACCGATAGTGCTAGTACTAGTACTGAAAGTTGTCATTTTAAAACCTTTCGTAATGAAATGATCAGAGATCAATTAGTTAAGTTGAAAAGACCTATTGACACCGTCTGCGTGAATATTTGCTTCTAGAATCCAATTTGCCAATACAGAAAGCATTATCTATTGCGAAACTCTTTGAACAAACTGCCAGAGATGCTAAGTCAATTGCAAGACACGGAAATTCTGCCAATTACTCAAACAGTAACACTAACAGTAACAAATCATGTGCCCAAATTCTAGTGGGCCATTAAAAGAATCACGGTTACCATTTGAATACCGGCTCTACACAGGATGCTTCAGTAAGTCAGTGTTATAGGTGTGTATCACTGAAGCAATTTGGCCAACGATCGACAATGCCCAGCTAAAGATGTTAAATGTAGAAGTTGCAAAGAACAGGAAAATTTGCTTATATGTGCTTGAAGACACTCGGCAGTACATCAGTGCGGGAGGTGACAGTATATCAGATGGGCCAACTTCCCAGGGTGCAAATTGGACTATCAACTGATATGCCAAGGAGATATTAAATGTAAGTCATTTGAACATTCTGTGCATTTCATACGTTGATATGCCTTGTAATTTGTTGTCACTAGGTTGTGTCTTGATTTACATATGATTGTATTGTTGTAACGGTAGAGGTCGCCATTTTGTTTCTCTGTACTTTTACTAGTGTAATACGTGTACGTGTATTTGCTTACCAGTGAAGACTGCGTTCGTTCTAGCCAAGTTTACGAATGTAGTTATACACGGGAAAATACTAAGTGATTAGTAACATTAAAAAGTCTTAGCGGTGAATTTGAAATGAGTAAGAGGGGGTCAGTTTGTGTTACTGGTGTAATTGAAAGACAAAGCAACATAAATTACTTTAGAGTAAGTGTTCTGAGAATAGGTAGGAGTTTACTTAACTACTTTATTCGTTCATTTTCTATTATATTTGACGAACGTATTTCACGCTTTGTTTCAGAGTTGAATGGAGATGTTTGCCAAGCGTTTCACAAATATATTCATCTCAAACTTATAAAGGGTGTATGCTACATTATTGCCGACTGGTGTAGACGTTTGAACACTTTTCTACAACGAGAGTTATTTTAATTCTACATAATACAAGCAGTTGAAGGATGCACCTTAAGCTTACCATCATGATCTTCAACATTGTTCATAACTTTCAAAGGGCGTTGCAAACAGATATGTCTCATTAGCTTCCGACATGCTGCTGTACTAGCAACCATCTGAACAGCTTCTTCAAATCTCCTGTTGAGGTAACAGACATTGATCAAAATAATTTTAAAGAAAGAAGCTGATCCAACTTACACGACAAATTTCATGCCAAAATGTTCAAATATCAAGAAAGTACAATCCCCTTATGTGAAATACACTCACGTAGATTCTCTATGAAGACATAGACATGCATTTTATTTACTTTATTGTGCTAACAAATTAGTTTTGCCTCCAACTTACCAGTAAAAAATTGTTTACATCACTGGCTCTTATTGCCAAAACCACTTCTCCTAAAATCATCTAGTTTATACCACAGCAGAGACTATAAAGATAATTTTGAGATTGAGATATACCATGTTAACACCTTGATGTTGTGTCAGATTGTGAGAACTGGCAAGGGCCAAAAGTCATCCAAAACTTTAAATGTATCAACTTTATTCAACAGATTTCATCTTCTGACCGACTGTCCCACATTTTTGTATGTATTTCAGATCTTTTGGACTGTAATAAATACTGAGCCACTTTACAAACTGAACTGAAGCTGAGCCAACTTTGTTCACCGAAAGAAAATTATTGCAACAAAGAACTCACCGTACTGGGACATCATCATATGATATGAGTTTCACTACAACAGCTAGAGAACTCACCGTACTGGGGCATCATCATACCGTATGAGTTTCACCGCAGCCCACGGTTTTGAATTAGTGATTCCTTGCCATATTTCATGTGTGAATATTTAAAGTTTTTCAAGATAAACCACTGTTGACTTTAACATGGTTCTAGCACTTATGTGGACCTACATATGAAGTTCATCAATGGTTTGCTTTTGAAGTTACCGTATTTCAAACAGTTTTGTAATTTTGATTTTTGTCCAATTATTCAATTTTCTCCAATTACCCTTGACCTACACAGATGTTTTCTTATACTCAGATAGGTGAATCTAAGTAACACGCCTGAAGCGCACCCTTGGCTTTCGTTTATTTCAGGAGATATTATGTAAGATTTTCAGCCTTTAAACTCTACAAGAACTATGTGCCTCTTTCACTGAAGTGAATCTATGGGGACCATCAGAGATTTCCTGTTACAGCTATCATGTTGAAATGTTTTCAAATTTGACCTCTGTTGATCTCAAGTGGACTTTGAGCTCATCAAAAAACAATACACTTCTTTATTCAGTATTCACTGAGATAGATGACAGTCAGAGTATGAGGATGATCTAAGTTTTACTGTTGGTGTTATCATGTTTGAAAAGGCTTTCCTCATACTTTGACACCTGTTCATCTCATTTTACCATTGAACTCGTCAAAGAACACTGGGGTTTTGCAGTCACTAAGGTAAATTCGCACACCACATACAAAACTCACCAAAGACTCACTTCTTGAGTTATCATGTTTAGAATAATTATGGGTTTTGACATCTGTTTACCTCAAATGACCTTTGATCTGGATATTAAGAGAGAACCTAGGACCCAGTGTTCACTGACCAGATGACCAAGTTTGGTCAATATCAACTGAAAGATAAATCCTAAACGACATTTCACCTTAAAATAAAGTGCAACTTTTATGAACAATCAGCTGCTGATTACTCTGACCAAGTTTGGTTAAAACCAAAATTAACCTAATCTTTTTAATACTAACCTGGTCTACTTTTGTTGAAGAAACCACCCTAATATATGTAAAAACTCATCGAAATTGGTAAACAATTCAAAAAGGACCTGCAATTTGTAGCATTACAAAATGTCAAAGGATTGATGGTCAGAGAGACAAATGAACAGACAATAAGACGGATGCTTAACCATGATAATGGCTCAAATAGTTTAGCTAAAAACCTACAATGTACAATTTTTGTCAGCAAAGAGCATCTTTCTAATTCAGACTGTTTCTTTATGCCTTTTTCCCACTTGATTCTAGCTTCAAAAGCACAAATTGGGAAAGGGGTTTTGTTATTCGATACTCATAATCTCAGGACCATGTAGTACATTAGTTTGATTGTGAAGGTTTATTTCAAATTAAGAAGAATTGTCAATCACATTTGAAAATTTAAAATACTAATTACGAAGGTTGTGTCTAGAATCATCAAATATCAACTAATTAACATTTAATCTAGAACACAGCTATGAGGCTGATCTTTAAATTGATATATTGTAGTTTTTGGTAAAATTAATAAAAATCGGTAACCACAAGCAGACATATCCTTTAAGTTTCTGATAACAGCATAAAGGAGTGATAGTTTTATGCTTTCATACATTCAACATGTTGTAAGTCAAATACTCAAAATACTCACTTATCTGGATTTGATTTTGGGATCATTTCAATCGTGCAACAGGTCAAAGGGTTCTTGTTCTGGTCAAACAGTTCAACTGGAATATCACATGAGCTATAATGCACTTCAAATTCTATCTTGATGGCTTTGTATTTCTCGTCTTGCTCTACAGAGCTGGTAACTGCATGAACAACTAACGACATTCCTCGGTTGTTTGGCTTTGTAGTGTGAATCATATCTCCTGGTGCACATTCCAACATCCTATGTTTCATTTGTGAGCTGGACCATACTTGTTGACTATCCAGGCGAATGCAGAAATAATACTGGGAATACTTATAGCGGATGTTTCTATCATCGCACCAATCCCTTTTCAGTGAGAAGCAGCCGCATTTCACCACTGAACCGTTCTTTCGTTGTTGCTTAAACCATTTCACTGGCACATCTCGAATGTAAGTGGTCTCATCCCCAGACACAGTATTATGTACCACCATCATTTCCACTAGAGGGAGCCAGGATTTTACATATTGCGTGATGTTCTTACACTTGTCTGGCGGCTTTTCAGCTAACTTTGCAAAACAGTTGACAGGATTTTCCCGGTGTTCAATGCAAAAATTGAACTTTGGGGTCATATTAAAGAGCTGTATTTTTGGTACAAGCAACCCCCGTTGCAGTCCTGCTGTCAGCTGTACCTGAACCACTTGACCACATTCAAAGTCACGTTTAAAGTCTACATACTTCTTGGGTGCCACATCTTCTCCGGTAGAGGTTCGGACATCAACTTCACTGGTAATTTCAGAAATCCTTAGATCCTTAGATAGATTATCATTGGCTAACAGACTTCCCTTGCCCTCGTTAACCATCTGATCCAGCAAGTCTTCCATCTCATTTATATTTCCATCTTTTAGAGAAGAAAGAACATTCTTCCATGATGACTTTGGAACTGATTGAATGAACCTATCCGTTTTCAACACTGCCTCTTTCTTTCTGACCTCAGGTACCTTTGGTTTGTAGTCGTAGATACTGTTTTTGAAATGAAGAATTACTGAATTTATTGTTTCTCCATCGTCTGGTTTCTTAGAAGGCTTTAGATGCTTAAGAGGAATGCTGGTTGAGCTCCTTGTTGCTTGGAGGTATCTCTCATGGGGATACAACACTTGAAGACTAGTATCATTGACAGATTCTATGAATGCAAGCTTAGTCTCTGAGGCCAACTGTAACTTAAGAGCAAAGTGCAAACACTGTGTCATCTTGCTAAATTTATTTGCCTCGGAAGTTTGGTTGTTACAATGATGGCAAATGTCGTCCAACTCCATGGCAGTGTAAGGTGGTTCTTCTCCTTCAAGACATGCAACCAGCATCCGGTGAACAACAAGGTCAATGAATCTCCTAATTGGGGAAGTAAAATGAGTGTAAAAGTCTTTCTGAAGAGAGAAGTGGTGACACCCATTCCGCTGTTTGCTTGCATTGGTGTACAGTGCATTGCCAAGTGTCTTGTAAAGATGAGACAAAGCAACAGCTTGCTTAGGGTGTCCTCCTTCATCACCAATAATATTCTGAAGCTCAAGGTCAGAATGATTGATATTTTTCAAAGTGCTCCTGATGTTTTCCCATGTGGTTTTTGTTAATGGAACACCCCCAACTTCTTCACTTACATCCTCCATGCTAAAGTCAATAACATCACTATCGGGTATGCTGAATTCTTTATCCTCATCTGGACGTTGCCATGGACTTTTACTGCTGTCTTCTTTGGTCACTTCTTTGATCAATGGTAGCATTGATGATAACTTAAGGCCATTTTCTGCCTCTTTGCCAAACTTGGTTAGCCACTCTTGAGCTTTTGCTGTATCTGGGGAAGGTTGATATCTCACAGGGATGGTGTTTCCTCTCTTACCAACTAAGTAATTAGCTACTGCCTCATTTGTAAGAATCATCATTTCTTCCACAAGCATATGGGCCATTGTGTTCTTAGTTTCCTGCTCCCCCTCATCTGTTTGGTTGAAGAAACGACCATCACCTAGTCTCTGTCTTCGAAGGTAAGAGGTTACAACATAGAGGTCTCGTATCTGCCGTCTCACTACTGGCAATACCTCATCATCAGATCTCCGATCTGCCAAAACCATCTCAACTTGTCTGTAGGTCAATCTCTGCACCGAACAGACAACAGATCTAAGAATTTCAGGATCTCCAATGAGTGTGCCATTTTTCTCAAACATGAATATGACAGACAGAGTCAGTCTGTCTTTGGAAGGAAGAAGACTGCACAGAATGGTGCTAAACAGAGTTGGTAACATGTGACTAGGTTTGTCATGAAAACTTGGATAAAAGGTAACCGCTCTCGTACTTGCCTCTTTATCCAGATTGGAGCCTTTCTTAATAAAGTAGGACACATCTGCTATGTGTACACCAACCCTTAATCTACCATCGGTCAACTTCTCAACATGAAGTGCATCATCAAGGTCTTGAGACTCGGGCGGGTCGACTGTAAATACGTCTTTCTTGCGAAAGTCCCTATAGGCTCTACCTGTCAATTCTGCCTCAGGAATTTCCCAGTTGTCTGGAAATATTTTTTCAATTTCCTGAGCAAACGAATGAGGCCAATTGTCTTTGACGCCATGGATTAGCTTTAAAATTCTTATTCCATTTCTTGGTGAATCACACGGTGGCAACACCTCTGTAACAATCCCAATCGGATATGGGTGATCGGGAGACCACTTAAAATACTGCACAACAAACAGCTGGTGAGATTTGTCTGGAGTCCCTAAGGAGATAACCTTATCTTTCTCAACCCTACCATCCCCTTGGTATATTATGTTGTAAATCTGAATATTTGTGGTACAGTCAGTTGATCTTATTCTACCCATAGGAACCATCTTAGGATATCTTCGATCAAAAGGACACATGAGGTCATAGCTGTCTGGATCAATAGTGCATACAAATTTCTTGAATTTTGGATTGACGGACCTTTCTAGGATGTGTTTAACTTCCCCATAGAGCTTTGTAGGTTTACTAGTATCAGCTTGTGTCAGAGGTAGAGTCTCATATACCCCTTCTGTCTCAGAGAGAATGTGCATCACCACCCTGTCTCCATCTAGTGCTCGTTCCCGTCTCCTCTTACTGCTAATGATGATCTCCTCAGTTGAGCTACCGTCAGCTAAAACCGCATAGGCCCTTCCTGATGGCTCGATCCTCATGATACAAATCTTGTACTCCTCCGGATATTCTCTTACTTTTTTGGGCCAGTTAACTGGCCTACCTTGGTTAAGTGCAGGTTTTCGTCCTTCCTCAATCCAAAGCACATTCCCATCTATTTCTACCATTTGCATATTTAGAGAGGTATCTGTATCATGTATTGAATCATCATCACTTCCATGAATATTGTCCTTTACCTTTAACTGTTCACTGACACTATCACCACCAACATCATCTATTTCTGCGTCATCTTTCCTTGTAGAGTTTACAATAAAACAGTCTTCATTGTCATCAACACCACGGAAGCACTGCACAAAAGCTTCCCCTGTAGATAGCTTCATTTGCATAAGTGTTTTCTGATCTCTCTGCACTTGTTTCCTCACTTCTTTCAATATTGCATCATCAATTTTCAAATATTCTTCACGGTCACAGAACTCATCCCACACAGTTTTCTCATTGGTCTTACAAAGTGGTGGAAATTGGGAACTGGGGAATGAGCACAACTTTGGCTCCTCAGTTCTTCTTTGCGGTTGAAAGCTTTGTGCACATGGGTTTAACTGTTGTGTAGCTGCACTAATTTTTTGTTTGATGGATCCCAAAGTCGTTCCGGGTGGAAAGAGACTGTAATTTTCCTGACATTCCTTAATATATTTCTCCCAAGTTCCATGACAATCTCCTACGGAGCAAAGTGCAATGGGATCTCCAATGACGTAGAGAAGACACTGGCAACGTGTTAAGGCTGTAATCAGCTCTCCTTTATCAGATAAGAACCCATAGTAATACTGCTCATTGTGGGTACCTTTGCCAAAATGTGAAGAGGTTGTAATCTGTGCTTTGTTCAGCGTTTTCCTGGTTCTCACTGTGCTGATGAAAACAGCTTTGAACTGTTTACCTGAAAATAATTATAAACAAATCTTTTTATTGATAACCTACGCACTGAGCTGCTGCTTGTATTCTACAGCTGCATTCACAGCTTCATGTGAGTACAAAGTGTAAGATGGTCATAGGTTCTGTCACCTGGATAAGAAGATAATAAGGTTCATGTAACTTAGACACTGATCCTGCTCATGAAGCAGTCAAGCTAGCTGGGTTGTACCATTTCTAAAGTTTTTTGTCAATAGCACCCTCAGTTACCTAGTCACACACGTTTTTTGTAATGGGTAACATTGGCATGTGATACGCTAACCCCTTTAGTTTAAATTCTCTTAATGAACCCTTCAGAATCATCATTAGTCATACAATTCTCAATAACTATTAAATACACCACCCCAATTAATCGTATGTTTCACTCGTGTTATCACTGTTCATCTCGTGATCATTTTGTACCTATGTCTTTATCTGTTTTCATTTATTGTATTTAGTATTTTTCGTTTTGAACGCATCAAGATGATGTTCTGTAAGAAGTTTTTCTTGATTTATTCATTAAAGGACAAGGAACACGGCCAGAAGAAATTTTCTTGGTTTTTGTGTCAACTTAATTAATGGTATTTGTTTAAGTTGAATTAGTATTTGTATTCAGTATACATCGGTGACCTGGAATACATCTTTTGAATTGTTTGATATTGCCTTAATTGGTTCATATAAGATTACTTGTAATGGTATACATGGAACCGTCCCCCAGAAATAACCCCCCTTTTCGGGGGTGTGTTCAGGATTTGGGCTGTTAACCCAAGATATTCTTATTCCTTATGAAATTCTGTTCTAGAAAAACCACATGAGATAAATCCTCCTTCCAGGTGATACCTAGCTCATTCATAGCCTGGTCTATCTGTTGACAATTCCATACACAGACTTTCCAGCTAACTGCGGAATTTGCAACGGTAGGTTTGACTTCGTTTAGCCATTGTACTATTGTAAGCCTTTATATTATGCAGTTTGGCTATTCCATAGAATAAAAGGGAGTTCCTATTATGCTCTATGGCTATTTCCTATGACTTTAAAGGTCTTATGTATAGACCCCAACTATAGCTTATAGACGATTATTATTCCGCACTTGTCCATGTGCGGATTGTGCGGAACTGTAGCTATTTTTTTACGCGGTAAACATGGTTTATCGGCGATAAACCATGATTATCGGCGATAAACCATGTTTATCGGTGATAAACCATGTTTATCGGCGATAAACCATGTTTATCGGCGATAAACCATGTTTATCGGCGATAAAACATGTTTATCGGCGATACACCATGTGTATCGGCTGAAAAACCATGTTTACCGCCGAAAAACCATGTTTATCAGCGATAATCCATGTCTTTCAAGTAATAAACATAGATTTATGGATATAATCCGTTTTTAACAACCAAAAAATGTTTATTGGTCTATAAACATGTTTTTTGATTGATAAAACATAGTTTATTGGTCGATAAACATGGTTTTTTGAGCGATAATCCATGTTTTTCGATTTATTGACCAAATGGCTTGCCATAGACGCTGTGCTTATTACTCAGGCTGGCCATCAGCTGGTGTGCATTTAGCCATGGGCAATAGGCACTTGCATAATGAGCAAGTGGTGCAAGATTTCCACCGGCCTGGCCATGGCGGTTAGATTTTCGAGGCTTTCCTTAAGAAACCGTCCACTCTTTAAAGTTCTCTAAGCATTAAAGAAGTGTTCCAACATTTAAAGCTATGAGCTGTGAAACTGCACCCAGAAAGAAGGGGATTATGTGTCAGAATATGCGTTTGCACTGATGAGGCTTTCGAACAAGCTGGTAAAGTTCAGGGGCGCCCAGAGGTGCCCTGAAGTTGAAGACACAAGAACTGAACAGTCTCGGGATGGGTTGTATGATGTGGTCCAAACATGAAATGATTGATGAAGGAGAACACCAATGTTGTATAGGAAACACAACATCCAGACATTCTCTAGAAGGTATTCTAACAATACACGTAGAGGGATAATAGTGACTGAACAAGCTGGTAGAACAGCTAGAGAAGGTAAAGAACACATCTGATGACAGTCGTTCGAACAGTCAGGGACAAGAACCACATAAAGTGTTTCCAGTGCTATCAGCGTGATGTTTGATACGTGTTGCTGGGAAGAAATAGGTCCGGGTCTAGGCTAAAACCGTGAAAGCAGTAGAAGTCACTAATGACCAATATTCCTCCCAGAGGTCATCCTTCAGCCTATAACTATAATAAAATACCTCTGAACGAAGAGTGAGAGGACTTTCCCAATAATTTTGTTTTAAATTAATACTCAATTGAATGTGGATAGAAAATCTTGCTTTAATGAATGATTACATGATTCTCTAAAAAAGTTGATGTTACTGATAAAAAGGATGAGCAGAGCAGTGCCCAGCTGTCTATTAACTGTTTAACAGGATTATGAATTTGTTGCCCTATTGTGCCTTCCCAATTCATCCAAATCAATTACACATGCTACAAACTGAAAAGGAAGTATTTTATTCATATAACTCAAGTTACCTTTCTAACTATAATCTTCATTCCTTTCAAATCTAAAAATACTGAATGATTAGATATTTAAAAATTAAAAGAGTGTCCAATTACTTTTAACCTTTCAACTAAGAAAATCTTGAAAGAGTTTAACCTAGATGTTCATAAGTATAACAAGTTTCGCAAATAATTTCCATTCAACACCTGTGAATTATCACGAAACCACGTTATATAAAGTGGTACCATGAATTATCTGGAGTAGATAACAACATAAATAGCTGCTAAAACTTGACAATTGTCTAAATGCAAGCTTAAATGTCCTTTACCTAAAAATTATTATCATCAGTTAATTTGTAAGTATAAGCCATTTCTTTATTTTGTTCTCTTTGTGTTTTGTTTGCTTTATTATTCTTTATTTCTAATTATTTTGGAAAGGGGGAGGGGCGGGCTGCTTGTAAAAGTCTTTCCTCTTTCAATCCTCCTAAACATCCTTGTATTATGTATAATATATCATTGTATCATTTACTGTGTAGAAATGAAGTCACGATGCAATGACTAAAATTTCTTCATTTTGACCTCTGCTGACCCAAAGTTACCTTTAACCCTCTCAATAAATTAAAAAAAAAGCTTTTTCATCGTTTGCCTTCCTACTGCTGGGTGCAGTGCACTTTCATACATACCCTGAACATTCTGCACACTTTCAACATTCACATGGCTGAGCCTTCTTGATCGTAGTTTTTGTCTTATTTGTTCAACCTGCAATGTGAAACGTAAAATTTGTATTTTATTACAAATTGAATACAAAATACATAATATTATAAGTTGCTGATACTGAGTTCTGTGTTATGCTGTTTGCCTGCAGTGATCTCGGCGCACCTACATTGATTCTCACCAATTTTACAGATAATTTTCACTGAAATCTGAACATCTGTGAATTATCCTGATTCCATTTTAGATACAATGGTGCCTCTATCTGGAACAACTTAGATAACAACATAAAGATCTGCTAAATCAGAGTACCACTATTACAAAATCAAAAAGGTGAAACCAAGTACAATACAAATGCTTCTTAAAAATCACAGAAAGTGAGGGAGGGGGTACACAGAAGTGACGGCACAGACCTAAATGACAATAATTAATGATAAAGATATTGCAAAGGATAACCAGTCTTCTGGTGATCAGTGTTTCTCTTACCTGAAGTCTGTACGGAGTCAAGACTGCAATGTCCAAATCCCCCCATTGATGGGGCCATGTGTAAGCTAAGGCTTGAACTTGTTCAACAATTGCACTGACCTACAGACCAAAGATAAACTGTTTTAACTACTGACACCAGAAAGCCAACAGGCTTGGTTTATTTATTGCCACAATATGTCGGGGAACAATTAATAGTAACATGCAGAATGATTTTCAAGTTTTTATTATATTGTTTTTAGCAATATAGTTAAACTCATGTGATAATCCTAGTTTATCTTCGAGTTGTCACTTTTACAAGATTTTTAGACTGAACATGACCTCCACAAGTTTGTTAGATTCTTAACCTCAGACGACCATCACTTTCACATAAAACAATACAGTTCTTGTAATCACTGTGAGGAATATAAGTTCAAAGTAAAAAAGCTTTCAGGTCTCTCTTAATTGGAGTTATTGCCTTTACAGGGTTTACAGACATTGGCCAATGTGATGATCTCAAATAAACTTTCAGACTCCATAATTAAACATGGGTCTGGTATTCCGCAAGGTTGATCTATGCACTTTGGATGAAGTACATTCAAGCTTTGCTTTAGAAATGTTTGTCTCTTCTCAAAGTTTTCAGTCTTTCAACTTTGTTGGCCTCTACATAAAACAATGGGGTCTTAATGAGGTGAATCATTAGGTAGAAAGTACGAACTATGAAGTTTATTCAAAGCATTAACATTTGGGTTATTGTTTATAAGCTTTTGATTTCTGATCTTCATTACAAAGCATGAAGTCCTCTCAGGTTTGGTCTTGATATTATCCTGCTTAATAGGTTTTTTGATGCCTAATTTTGTTGTTGTGTGTTTTTGCACTGTTCGTTATATTTATAAATAAATAACTGTTGGTGTAAACTAGGTTGTCTTATTCAGCTGAAGAGAAGAGTATTCTGTAGGAACGATTGTTTAAGTTTCTTTTCAGGAAATTTGCCTTCACAAATGTTTATTCCCAAACAATTTCAAACAATTAATTTACCATAGCAATTCAGCCTTGACTGCATGAGGAGCTTGTGCTTATAGAAAAAGATGATGTCATATCAAAGTGTGTTTTCTGCTTCTTTTCATACATTTCTTTTGAACACAAGAAGCAATTTCGATAAATATTAATGGCACTTACCTCCGCTGTGTTGATGTACGAGGTACCGACCAACTGGTCATGTCCTTTAACAGCGAGGAATGACAAAGGATAATAACCTGGATGGCGATGATGAACACTCATTGCTGTCAATTTGCCACCGTAGTGCAAACTAGTGATAAAGTCCAGGATCTTTTTTTCAACTCGATAGTTGTACGTCAGAAGACAATGGCTTCTGCACTGCCAACTTTGATTCCACTCAAACAACCTCTCTAACACAGAAGCGTGAAAGTTGAATATCTTTGCCTTCTGTGAGTACACCTGCAACAAGTAAGAATTAGTTTAAATTGCTTGTATTTCTGTTCTTATAGCTAAAGAGACATTCTCCTAGATAACACCAAACTCAACAACATGTTCAACAGGTACAGCTGGTAAGTTTTGAATTTAATCTAATAAAGAGATACTTGCATGCTATGAATGCATGCAAAGAGAGCTGATGATTAAAGACATTGACTTTTTAGTCAACATATGAAACCAACTTTGGGAAAATATTGTATATTGACTTTCAACCATTTGCAACAGTTGCGTGTACTGTCATTGATGTTATTTTAATAGTTTTCAAAAGTTGCCCTCGGATGACCTCATTTACCCTCAGAGCCCTATAAATACAATACGGATATGCATACAAAGTTTCAAGTTTTTACCCTCTGTTGACCTCAACTGATCGAATCAAAGCAGTAGCATTCTTTCACTTGCTGCTAATAATCGATGTGCATGGCATTTACATTTCAAACGTTAGATTAGTGGCAAAAACTGATGAACAAAGGACTGGCCATCATAGTTGATGTTTAAGAAATATTGCCTTCACAATATATGTTATATTCTTTCCAAGTCAAAGCTCATCAAAACTATTGTGCAACCCTTTAAATGATAAATGCAATGGATGTTTTACCATAAGTTCTAGAATACTTTCAAAATTAATCTGGCTTGTTTCATATGCATTTGTTGTATAATCATAGGGTGTGTATATGCACAAATAATGGATTCTTCTTGAGAGTAGGAATCCCACTTGAAATTTGTTCCACTGAAACACACCTCTCAGGTAATATTTACTTTCATTTAACATTTTGAGCAGAGAGGTTTTGAATATACAAGTTAGGCATGTAATGAGAAAGATACTGACCACTATTAACTTCTAAGGAACAAAAGAAAAGAAAGAAAGAAAGAAAAATAAACAAGTTTTATACCTTCGGTCTTATCTGAATATGGTCACCTGACAATACCACAACTGTATTCTCAACTGCAAGTCCGAGGGGTATCATAGCTTCAGTCTCCAAAGCTTGTCCTGCTTCATCAATAACAATGTAACCAAAATAACCCTTGACCGTTTTCTGACCTTTGCTTAATGCCACTAAATGGATCGACGTAGCAAGAGTGGTGACGACAATGTTACAACCTAAAGAGGGAGGAAGTTTGCAAAGCTCTCAAAAGTAAATGAGGAACAATACAAGCAAAGAAGTATTCACATGGTTGGAAAACATAAGGATAGTACAAAAAATACAACAAAAATTTTCATTTCACTCATGGAAGAGTTAAGAAATTGTTAAATCACAATTTTGGACGAACAGTAAGGTTGAATAGTAGTTATAAATGTACATGTTTATAGTTTATTTAATCTTCAAAGTTGCCACAGGGAAAATATGTTAGTACGGAATGTAAGTTAAAAAGAGAGATAATTGAAGAAGTAGCACTAAAGTAAGATATATTAAATAGCTACCTATAATATCTTGATAGGTTGGTTTTCTGAATGTCTTCCTTTTTTCGTCATCCTCAAAGATAGCATAACTACTTTTGATCTCTGCATTTACTGAAGCAGGATTCTTTATAGATGCATACACCCTTAGGAGTTTCCTTTCAAAGGTCTCATCCATTATCTTCCGGTCAGTTAAGAATTTGTGAAGATATGAGGTGACTAGAACATCTGCAGCACTGTAAAAGTGAGGAATTGTAACAAACCAGAAACCAAATTGGCTTAGTGATTCCTTGCAACAATTTCATATGAAAACAGTCAACCGTCACGTTTTAAAGCACTTTTAAGTGTTAGACATTACAGACTTTAACTGATCAGCAATGTTCTTAACTTCTTGCCACTAATACACTTGACCTTTGGAACTACCATGCTTACAAATTTTTTAGACTTTTACCAATTTCAGCAGGGATCTTTTACTCACTATTTAGCATTGAATTGCTGAAACCACATATGAAACTACATACAGACCAATATTACCATTAATATCTTTACTTGGTCCATATTCAAAATGTAACATGAAAGTATAAAATCTGCAAAGAAAAAAATCATGATTTGTGATAGACTGCTTTACCAATTAAAAAAAAAAACATGACTGGACAGGACTGTTACAGTCCAAACTAGACACTCCATATACACTTTTAATTCATAAGAAACTTTTGTTCAATGAGGGTGATAGTTAAATTTTTTAACAAGGAAAACTGAAAAACATGCATATAAGTCAATCTGGAGTGCCACTGGATCAGTGATAAGCATGCCAAACGTAAAATCAAACATCAAATTGTTTATGTCTTGTCTCTGTCTGTGAGTTTCATGAAATAACCTGTGTTTATTATCAAAATTGTGATATGCTGGTAGAAATGCCTTTGGCAATACGATTATTGTTCAATGTTAGAGGATGCACTGTGGTAGGGCTGGAATTTCATGATATATTTTGACCCAGTACAGAGAATGGTACACTGCATGTTCGTTTAAATGTCCGAAGTCGTACGAACTTTCATCGTAACAGGACGAGTCAATGTTACATTTGTTTTTGAGAATTAATGATCTTGTTGTCTTCGATATTTAATCATTTTCACTATCTGCTGTGTATCACTACGAATTGTAAATTACTGGTTAACTTACTGCAATGATGTTCCTAGAATTAGATTTAAGCCCGTTTGGACAATGGACTTGAGCTCGTTGTTGTGATTAGGCTTAACGCATTAAACATGGGCCTAACAAACGTTTACATATAAGCCTGCGCAAAGAAACGCAATGATGTACCATACAAGTTCAGAGATACAGCATTCAAGTGGAGCAACACCATTTTAAAATATTGGTAATTTAGGGGATTCCCGATACACAATGTTGATTGGTCTATGATAGCAACCCTGTGTATATCTACTGCGAAGATGATTTACTTGTCTGGTTTAGCTTTATTCTTATGTCACATATTAATTATTATGCAACTATCTGAACCATTTTGAGTAATTAATGTTTGCCCAGATACTTAAGGAAGACAGATGCAGATAGAGTTTGCTTTACTGAGCGAGATGACCTTGCAAACGTTTATGTTACTTATTAACAAAGTCATGTTGCAAGAGTTATGACAGTGCGGTGACTCAGGAATCTACTAAATATGCTTGAGCGAACATGTGGCTAGACAAGTATATGTAATTTAATGAAGTTGTTTACTGCTTACTGATTTCTAGGTATTATTAGTGAATAACTTGTAGAGTGTCGTTGTGCTGATCAGGTTTGCAATGACCAATTAATTTGTCTTTAGGCATCAGTGATAAGCTTACATAACACATTGCACATAAGAACAAATCTCCATTTGTTTATGTCTTGTCTTTTTGGAGGCAACATTACAAATATTTAAGGGGGAAAATTATGTCTTCCTTTCATTTAAAAAAGAATCATAATAATAATAATAATACAATTGTCAACACATACAGCAACGTTGAGAAAGGAATATGAACACGTGAACTTATTTATGGGTGGGGGAGTTGCCATCATGTAAAAGATTATAAGAAAAATAAGTCCAATATCATTACCTATTCGAGTGAGTACACACAAGAATCTTGTTATTAGGAGATTGGTCTAGAAGTTTCATAATTGACCTTGCCAGAGTCTCTGTCTTGCCTGTGCCAAAAGCACCAATCAGCAGGGTAGGTCCGGGCACAAAAGGTAGGGTTTTGCCTGCACCAACAATATACTCTGAGACAATTGATTGTCGGGGATTCAAATTTCCAGCCACTTCTGTTCCTTCCTTTGGAAATCTGTTGGAAATAAATAAAAGGATGAATTAAAATAAGTTGACTATAGCAGCAATATTGCAGAATATCAATACTACTGATGAGTTTTAACTTTGATGCTTGATGATAGGTATTGCAAGATATTGTGGTTGGAAGTTATTTGAGGCCTCTTGTTAACAGACTTTTTCATGCACACAGCATAAGTTCCCAAATCTTTAATTACCTTTAAGTCACTCTCAACAAATAGAACTTAGATTAAAGACCACTGCGCAATGGCAAAATAACTTGAAACTTTCTATGCTATCATGATTTTAGTGTATATTGTGTGGAATGTTACTTTCAAGCAACAGTTATCTTTTCAAGAGTGAAATCTAAGCTTTCTATACTGTTGTAGCTCCAAATTTGTCAAAATCAGTCACTTGCATGCTAGTGGTATCACTGTCACGTAGAACAGTCTGACACAATTGTTCAAGTCAAGTGTGCAAGTGGCTCTCTAAACTTCACAACATATAGTATTAATTGATGTTTAGATGTAACCTATATATGGTATGAGTTTAAATCTTTTTAAATGTTTCATTCACCCAAAAAAGCAAAAATGCCTCACAATTTATCTCTGGAATGAAATTAGGCAACAAAGTATGAACTTTTCTAAACAATTCCGTAAAGAAGACAGTTACAAATTTCAAAATAATTGTCCAATTACGAGATCTGGCAGCACAAGCCAAAAAAACAACAACAACAAACCAAGTTACCTCCAAGCAATCCATTATCTCAATACTTATAGTAGTATGTATTGAAATCATAATTGGAGGAAGCAAATTAGTCTTAAAGTGGTCCTTTAAAGGTTTGGAACTGCAGAAGCATTATTGATAACTCTTTACCTTTGCTGTCAGTCTCATGAACTTTTTTACATGCAGGCCACCTTATATATTTTATCCTAGCTAACAATTGTTTCATTGATGATAATTGACGCTACGATCTTCCTATAAAGGAGACAACGCATAAAGTAAACTGGGCTTGAATGAAAACTTATTCCACGTAAATATCAGCTTCAAATACCTTCGAAATGGTCCAAATGTCAACAAATTACTGAGATTGAGCACTTATAGTTGTATGTTTTCAAATCTAGCTATAAGTTCATTGCTCAATGTAATTAACAGGCAAAGATATACATAAAGAAGGAATGGGTACGTTTATGAATTAATGACGAGAAGGGACATAGAATATCTAACTAGAAAGAGAAAGCTAAACTAGAAACACACATAATTAAGTTACAAGGGTTAGATGGATCGTAACCTTTTGAAAATATCAACAGGTCAAAAGAAAGATTAAAGAGCGAGTTGAACAGCAACATAAGTATTCTTTCTTATGCTCAAGGTGCAATTTAATTATCATCAATTAATTTACCTTGGTTCCATGTTAGCTGGAGGAAACAGTAGATTCATCTCTGTGACGTTGTCAACACCAAAATGCATCTCACATAAATGAATTCTCTCCAACTGGAACTGGACCAAAACCTTCATTGTTTTATTTGGTTCCAGTTGCTGGTCTTGTACACATTGTGCTCCGACACTCACATACAGAGAATCTGCATTTCTTAGATCCAAATGTTTTTCAGTCAAGACTTTTGCCTGGTATACCCTCGTTGATGATTTATCAAACTTCAGAAGTGCAAATTGGACGTTGGAAACCACAATTTGACTGGCCTCTGAGTCATCTAGGAGTGAATCCGTCAGAGATATCTTGGCATACAATTCACCACCTTGAGCTTTGTAGTAGCTGTCCTCTTTAATTTCATCAAAGGTTTCCAATTTTGTCCATCTTGTAAATCTGCAGACGAATACATTGAAGTGAACCAAACAGAAATGAAATCCAACAACTTTTAAGATGCTTCTAGATCTCAGTATGGTGCTTACACATGATGTCACACATGATAATCTTTCTTTTCTGTACTGCCTTCTTTGAGATTCATGATGATTAGTCAAATCCCTTAAAATTAACAAACATCTTATAAAAACTGTGCATTAACACTGTAAATATTAAATCATTCTAGCTGCTCTGCTTGAAATACAGCTGCAGCATAGAAGACTTTCACATCTGATTTCTGCTTACCTCAAATTACCTCTGACCTATACACAAAACTGCATGAGATATTGTGCTTACAAGACTGGCACATCACATGCAAACACGCCAACTGTTTTTTACCCTTTTCTTCTTGTCTGCCTATAGGAAACAAAATCCAAGAATATCAGGAACAGCTTGTCTGTAAGCTAGGGACAATTTACATCTCTATCACGATATATGCACTCTGCCACTTTTTTAGACTTACTTTTTCAACCTGTCATTGCGAGCCAATTCTTCCAGCCATAACATCTTGTGGAAGTGATCCTGTACATTGTCACGATTCAGTTTGTGCCCTTTTTTAAGCCTAATCTGACTAGATGCAGGTGGAAGATACTTCTCCTCCAGAGACAGATAAAATGGATCTTTTGGGTGCCGCTCTGGGAATTTCACTATCTCTGAATTATTTGCATTCCATGGAACCTCTATGGGGATTGGGGGTGAAGAGTACCTGAAATGTTCAGAAGCAACCCTGACTTTCAGTGGTACATACAGGACAGGATCAGAATCACCGAAATCTAACACAACCCATTGTTGGAATACTCCCAGCACCGCAGAGGTGAAAGAGATCTCAAAGGAATATTTAGTGCACTCTTTATTCAGTAGTATCCTGCCAGGGCAGACTTGAGGGTGCTTTTCATCAAGTGGATGCGACAGGAAAAAGTGGGGGCGGTCATCGTCATAGAGAAGTCCAACCCTCTTCAGCTTCCTCTGGTGAAAAAGAAAGCATATGTATTGAAAAAGGTCCCAAATGAATTTGTAGTTATATTTATGAAATTGGAACAAGATGGAAGGAATGATGAAGTAAAATGGCCTTACACATACTTGTTTGGAAAGTAATAAACATGTTACAGTAGAAATCAAAGGCAACATCCTAGGACAGGAACATCTTCAAATCAGCCGAAACAATGCACACTTGAACGCAAAGGAAATGTCATCAAAAGGTATAACTTACCCTCCAAGAGAAAACTAGAAATGCAATTATACACTTAGGTAGCTAAACCTTCTTTAAATATTAAATTTGAAAATTTGGAAATATCGCAAATGCTGCAAAGTCTGAAGTTTTTCTTCTTACTGAGGTTGCACCTTAATTTCACATTTCGTTGCACCTACTGATGAATCCACTGCTTATCCTCCCCCCCCCCCCCCATTCCCATCTCTCTCTCTTTCCAGGAAGTAAACAATTATAGGAGATATGCAATATTGCACCAATTATCATCCATCATTTGCTTTGTAGATGCTCTTATTCATAGCAGTATTGTAAATTAAGTAAAAAATGTTCATTTAAATATTAATTATAGTTACTACGAGATACATATAGACAGAATTTCAAAAGATTTTCATTTCCATAAACTCATGAATATTATTTAAGCCCAGAACAAACTCAAACTATTTTTTGGTTCTTGAGATTCTGAGGGCAGAGTCCAGCCATACTTTCATTTTAGTGTCTAATTCCCAATGAGTATTTGTTTAATAGCTAACTAAAAATGTCACTGAAAATGTTATAGTTGTGTATCTCTTTAGTCTCATCACATGAACCACAAAGCCAACAGGTCAACAGTGATTACCTGCCACTTTTTACAGTATATGTCAACATTTAATATACACATTGTGCACAGACATTTTTCTTATCTTAATAAGTTGATCAACATACCAAGCGTGAAGTTCATTAATGGGTTACTTTTAGAGCTATTGTGGTTATACAAGGGTTCCACACTTTAAAATATGTTGACATCAAGTGATCTTTACAGAAAACATAGCGTTCCTCTACAGAGTAACAATGATCCATATACCAAGTATAAAGTTCATCCAAACTTTCCTTTTTTCAGTATTTGTGTTTACAAACGATTTAAACTTTGATCCTTTTGACCTTTGACCTCAGAAAATGTTTAGAAATGTATAGGTTTCTGCTACTTAAAAAGGCGCTTCTAACTATCAAACATGACGTTCACCCACCAAATAGTTTTTGAGTATATGTTTTCAGATTTTGAGGTCAGCTGAACTCAGATGACCTTTTAAAACATTCGGGATCTTCTTCTTAATAAGGTATAGCAACATTCACCACATGGTGCTTTAGTTATCAAGTAAACAAGCAATGGTGTCATCACACAATCTGTCACCATCACAAGATAATTTTGCCCTCGGCAAGGAATAAATAATTGATACAAGATACAGATATGAGGGAGGTGGCATCTTTTAATTTTTTGAGCTATAGTTCAACCCACTCACTCATATCAAACCAAAAGAAAGGCATGATCATAGGCATCATTGTTAAACTCACGAGTGTAACTTGCTGTTCCTTGTTATGAGCTTTACACAAGCTGTAGGCCCTAGGTATATGACTGCAGACTTTTTAGTAGTCGTTTTTTCCACGGAATCTGAGCTCTACGCAAGATGTGGTTGTGCAGCAATTCTTTGTTAGATATTACATAAGTTAAGTAAAATGGACAACTGACTGAGTAACAGGCATGACATCCTCAAGAAATAATAATGGGGACCATTTGCATCAGAGGGTACCAATTTTCACTGACATTGCATCACACAACATTACTACACCATTATAAAGACAATCAGCACAATTATATATCATGTGTGTATCAACAATATTTATTGTTGATGTCTATGACTGTGTGAGCATGAAGATAGATGATTTATGACTATATTTGTTACATGGTGTGTCGTTGCCGTCATTGCTTACATCATCATCGTCTATAGTTTAGCTTCAAACGGTTGTTTCTTAGGACAAGCGGCAGGTGGCCAAAAGAATCGGCAATTCAGATTATCAACTTTTATGTGGAACAAATGGACAACGACATTTACATCCACTACTTCTAATAACCCTATATATACCTTTTCAAAATACTATCATTTGTAGTGACTATGATAACAAAATTATATGGATTGCTGTACTTCAAGGGAAAGGCTGCCATGCAACATACCTCCATTAGTTCTTCACAATTCACTTGAAATACCCATTGATTTTTGTACAACCCTTCTTCACTCTTTGCTCCCACTTCAATGGAAAACTCCAAGTCTGGTATACATTTTACATCCACACCTTGTAATTTCTGCACCATCTAAAGTTCAGTAAAGAGAAAGCTTCATAACATTATTCATAGCATGTGAGAAGTAGCCAACTTTAAAAGTGATGTTTAATTCTTCAGCATCCCCAGATATTATTTTCTGTTCCGCCTTAGCAACGTTCGTTAGGAAAACCTCAATTTGGCACGAAAACTCTGATTTTGGACAGACGTTGTAAGACACTTCTAAACTCTCATCCAGGGCGATCACATGCATCACTATAGAGGGGAAGGCGGTGGTTGGACTGATTAGCACTCACAAGAAGTATTTTTCCATCGGACCAAAGGCGACAATGTTTTGTGATATATGTGTGGTTTATCATGAAAATCATGACATTTGCGTCAAAACAGTTGTCACGAACTTCTACAATCTCATCCGGACCACGCATGCTGTTAAATAGAATGATGGTCGCCAGATATTTTGGGAAGCAATTGCTACTGGAGGAGTGCATGTACAATTACAAAAACAATAACAACAATATCATTCATGATATTTCTCCGATCTCAGATCATCACCGGTAGTTCGTATGGAAGAAATTTCGATTCTGGCTTTTAGTGTTTGGCACTTCCGTCAGATTTTCATCACATTCGGCTACAGTGGTACACAGGCAGTGTACATTAAAAACACATAAGATCAATAACCAAGTATTCACAAAAATTAGACAGTAGCTTAGCATTAGGTTTTGAATTGTATGGTGGCTAAAGGCCATTCAGCAGAAGAAATTCCATTTTTCAGTGCGGCCAACTTAAAATTTTGAGATGCAATCTGACAATTTCAACTTGTTATCTCATGTTGTTAATGTATTTAGTCAAAAATCGGAAACTTCGAAAATATGATATTTTCTCATGCAATTTTGTCATTTTACATGAACATATTCGAATGCTTCAAGTCTCTACATACGGTCATCCCATAGCAAAATTTGGCTCATTCTGCCAACAATCTAATATGTTTTCTTGTGAAAATTTGGATGTTTTATGTAAAAATTTCAACATTTACCTACAATTTATATTTCTTATCTCAAAAAGTTGATGTTCTTGATATCTAAACTGCAGATTTGGTCAAATATCTATATCCATTGCTTGAGCTTTGTTGGAAATATCTCAGTATTAACGGAGTGAAATGGCAACATTACGACAACTACGTTTCTGGGGGGGGGGGGTGGTGGGGATATCAGTCTCTGTGACAATAAATGTAGAAACAGCTGCTCAAGAAATGTTTCTTAATCTAATACTCTTACTTGTCGGTAAATTTGCAAATATATCTGGGATCATCTTGAATAACATCTTTTTAATAAAATATTTAAGACTTTGAAGAAAACATGCTCAGTACAGCTCCCTGACGTCCCCTTATCTGGTGGCGCTACATTGATGACATCTTCTTCGTTTGGACCAATGAGGACAGCCTGCTCACTTTGATCAATCACATCAATTCTTTCCACAGCACCATCAAATTCACCTCTGATTACTCTCACCAACAGGTTAACTTTCTCAATGTGACTCTTCGTAAGGAACACGGTTCTCTCTCTACAGACTTATACACCAAGCCCACAGACACACACCAATATCTCCATTCTTTAAGCTACCATCCCCGTCACTGCCAGTCTGGAATTGCCTACAGTCAAGCACTTCGTCTTCGTCGAATTTGCTCTAACAATTCCTCTTTCATTCGCCATACAGATGCTTTAGAAAAACACCTTACAGCCCGGGCCGTGGTGCCAGAAGAATGCGTGAAGCCATTCAGAGAGTCCGCTCCCTTTCCATATCATCTACTTTGGCAGTGAAGGACAAAAAGAGACGAGATTGCGACAACAAGCTGCCCCTGGTTGTTACTTCCACACAAATCTTCCTCCTCTTCAGAAAGTCACCTTTAACAACCACAACATTCTCCTCACTTCAGATCGACTCCAACGAGCCGTCCTTGAAAAACTCACCATCGCCTACAGACTACCACGCAACCGACGAGACCTTCTTGCGCGTGCCGCTGTTCCACCTCTAACTTTAAACCCTACACCCATTCAGCATGGTACTTTCAAATGTGATCGTACTTCGAGATGATCATCTGCAGCCACCACATTGTTGAATCCAATTCCATCACTAGCCATAGCATGCAACTCACACACAAGACTAAGGGTCACATCACTTGCACAACCATCAATGTCTGATCTCTTGTAGAGTTTGCGGCATCTAGTATGTTGACGAAACCAAAACCACCCTCAAGAAGCAATTCTATGGTCACATATCCACAGTCAACACCATGAAGACCAAGACCCCAGTTGGAGAACATTTTAACCTTCCCAACCATACCATTAACGACATGTCCCTACAGGGGATTGAGTAATTAGGTAGCCGTTTTGACCTAGTACGAATCAGCAGAGAGAGGCTATGGATGCAACGCCTTCGCACCTTTCAACCTCATGGACTTGACATTCAGGAAGGACATGACTAACTTTTCTTCTGTCCCACTCCTTCTCTCCTTGTTCCCCCCCCCCCCTCCCATCACTCCTCTTCTCACAGCTCGTTTCAACCCCTTTTTTCTCTCCAAACCTTTTCTGTCTTTGTCCTTCCAGTTTATTCCTTACCTTGTTCCCTTAATCCTCCTTTTGTCCCTCCACTGTTTATCTCCTATCTCCCCTCTTCCCCTGTTGCTTTCTTCTCTCCATCCCTTGACTACTGATCCCCTTACATGTATCTCATTGTGTTCACCGTGCTCATTAACCTGTCTGTATTCTGTGCGTTTGTTCCTTCTGTTACTGTTACTTGTCATTAAAAGATCCTGCTAAGATCGAAACGTCAGGCCAACTTACTTTTACACATTCTATTACACAGGCTCTCAAATGGATAAACAGTTTGCTAACAGGTTTATTTTATTTTGAAAATATATAAGCGTACAAGTAACCATACAGTATGAAAGACACTATCATATACCACAAATTAGATCAAGGATAGATCTGTAGCAAGAATTTGTTGGCTATTGGAAGGAAAACCACACACTAAAGTGAATTAGATACTGTACTGTACTGAACTGTACACATCTCCCATGATCTTGGAAAAAACCCAAAGGAAGACCCCACTCACCAACACTGCATCAAGCAGCAAATTTGAATAGGTCCAGAGAATCTGGGTTCTGCTGAGGACTTGGACTGAGATAATAATTGTTATGAGGCAGACACTCTTATAGCGAAACAACTTCTTCACCTTCAATTTCAATATATTCAAATCAAGAAGGGTAATGACGTCTTAAATTCACAGAAAGGCTAAACAGAATGAAAAAACCTCGTTGACCTCCTTTTCTTAAACCTCAATGAACCTACCACTGTTTCCTTCTTGTTGGAGAGATTGAAAGCCTCCAACAATTCATCGAGAAAAGAAAACAACCTCTGCTTTCTCACTTTCTCTATCTTCATCATTCTGTACTTGTGTCTCTCTTTCCATTCCTGGACTTCGTCTTCTCCATGAGCAAATTCGCATATGTTATCAACATCCCTCTTTCCTGAATATCGACACAAACCGGACTGATCACTGTTGGAAAATGACAATAAAATAACTCCCTTCCATTATAAAAAATATCTACTTTCAGACAGGTTATCTGCACAATTTATATGATAATATTCTAGCTTCATTGCAACCATATTACATCCATTTCAATGCTAACCTGAAAAGGAAATAAGTAAGTTAGAACTTCATAAATGCTGCAAACATTGAAGGACTAACTCATATACTGTTATCATTTATTTAAAGGTAAACATACCAAGGCAGTTTGCGGGAGCAATACTTTTTACTTTAAACATGCACTGTAATTGAATGACTATCATCTCAACCAGGCAAGACTGTAATAATTTTTTTTCACATTACAGAGAAAGGTCAGCACACAGTGCTATACAACAAAAGTTGTGGTGGTTTGTTTTGTATAAGAAATAGTGAAGAAAACCCATGAAGATATGTTAATCCCTGACTTTAACCTATTCCCAAACTGACAGCAAGAAGAAAATAAACCTAAAATGTCCTCCTCAAAATACTTCGTTCACGAGGTTTTGAACCTCAGTTGTTTTCAATTGAAATTAAACCTGAACTGAACACAATAGAGATCTTGTATAAACCGAATAAGGGCATCGAAGTATTAATATGATCTTCATCAAAATACTAGGTGCTGAGCAAATTGTTGATGCACACAGTTATACAATTTGTATATATTCCTTTACCTTCAGAAAAGCACAGGAAGGACACAAAATAAAAAGGACTTGTTGCTTTGTGATTAAAACCAAACTTTTACAGTTGATAAAGCACTATTTTTATGTGATGAATGCAACAAACTCACTCCTCGCATATTATGTAGTTGCCTGTTGTCACTGCTGTTGCAGGATCACGATGATACCACTTCTTATCTTCATCTGACTTTATATTTGCCAAATGATCTGGTGTCTTCAGATGTAGTTCTAGTTTCCATTGCTCACTATGTGTCTCATTGCAGTAGGAGCAGGAGTATTGATTTCCAGCACCATTAGCTGCCAGTATTGATAGCTGTTTCTTATCCTGAGATGACTGAGAGTTGCTTACAGCTGACCTAGCATTCTCTCTATCCTTCACTGCAATCACTTCAGCAATTGTTGGTACTACAAAACAGATATTTCAATATTACCAATGGTTGAAGTTATATATTAAGTAGAGTGTATATACCAAACCTGCTGAAGAAATATGCGATGCATAGGTGGATAATACATGATCGCGTTATACAATGTATTTCAGTGAGATCATATATATCCATTAAGGACTAACGTTATTACAGTCAAATACAGATTGTTAACAGTACTTCAAACCAAGGAAAAATGTGACATGCATAAAATACCAGTTCTTCACAAGATCGCAAAGTGAAGGCGTCCATATTAAACAGACCTTAAGGAACAAGTCAAATGGCAGTGAGTATTAATCCTGAATCCCTTATAACTGATATTCTAATTGGTAGACTATCAGTTGAATAAGTTAAGTGTAGACATACTGGATGTATACAAGCTATGTTACATTGCAGGTGTAAATTTATCATATCTGCGGGGCACAGATACTGTGAGAAGCAATCAAAGAAGATTATCAATGGATGTTTCAATAGTGCAGACTAATACATACAGAAAACTATATCCAAATGGAGGCTATAAATGACCTTTGACATCCGTTACAAGCATTTGGCTTATCTACTCAAGATGTGGCATCAACCAACTAAAATATGAGATATTTCCAAGTTTCTTTTCTCAGATATGTTGATTGCCATTTTTTCAGACTTTGACCTGTTCACCTCCAATGACTCTGACCTCCATTATAAACAATAGAGTTCTTGAACTCAATAAGACAAACCCACATTTATATGTCTGATCCTTCAAAGCTTCCTTTTAAGATAAAAGGAGTTTATCTACTTTGTGTTGAGCATGAATTTACTAAATGTGAGATTGACACAAGATTAAATCTTGAGATATCACCTTTTTCACCTCTGCAGATCTGAAATGATCTATCGCCTCCACTATGAACAATAGGCAATTTGAGTATCTGTTTTTTGTATCTTAACTTTAATCGAAAGAGGTGCATAATGAATATCCATTTTATAATATTACAGCATCTACATGCAAAGTTTGAGTTCCATCCAAGCTTCCCTCTTTGACATATTGTGTTTACCAACAAGGCATCACCCACAGACAATTACACACACAGGAAAAATTCATGCCAGAAAAGATCACAATTCCATTATTACAAACAAATGCAGCCTGCTATACAAAATTGAAAGAATTGCTCTGATCCACCTAGGAAAGAATTTACTCACATGAATATTGCTGCTGGTACTCCCATAGCTCAATTTCTTCTGGGTAGTGACAAAACATGCACTGCAAGTTATGTCTTTCTCTGTAATCGCACCTTGGTCCTCTCCTGCACATGATGGGATGGTAACTGGGTCTCAACTTTGGGTTACGGGGGTAGACTCTCACCCACTTGTTACTAGTTGTCAATAGTTGGTAAACGGCATAACTCTTTCGCCAACGGTGAGCCGACACCGCGCTGCATATGTTACGATTATTCACATTTTGCAGAGAAGTCTTCCGTGGAAAGCAGAGTCCACAGAGGGCTCGTAGTTCATATTTAAATGACAAAATTGATCCAAATGTAGAATCAGAGTCTATTGACACTTGTTGAAGCTGCAAATCAAAATAAACACATACAATACTTACTCATCAAGTTACAATAAATATTACAGTGTAACAAAGATCAACAGAAAAGTGTTGTTATTGTGTCAATAAACTATGCCTTCATATCATGAGAATGCTACTGTAACCCTTCACACTTCACTACTAACAAAACGCCGGAATAGCCAAGGGCACCAAGGTCTGATATTCTCTAAAGACTTCAAGTCAACTTTATAAACATTGCATAACAAAATTCAAAGTTTGTTGCCCAGTTACAATAAGAAACACTTGTGCTTCCATTTCTCTAAATCATACTTTTAACTGCATGACTGCATGACAACTGGAGGCAAAACTTTTAGAAAGTAATTTTCAACTCAACACAAGATCTACACTGACTAGTTCATCAATACGCTCTTCAATTCATTGAGAACCATTGCATAAGGCAAGGTTGCTGGCAAAGACTGTAGAGTCTAACCTTTATGTATACTCTTTGAATATTATCTTTCTGTGTGATTGTTTTCATCGTTGCCCAAAATAGAATTTTGATTCTATCTCAAGTTCTATGGAGGCAATGCAGTGTATGTCTGCCTTTCACAGCAGTGACCTTAATTGAACAATTCACTTAATCCTCTTCATGGGAAATATTCTATGCATGTAGTCACCAAACTTAAATAGGTACCCTTCAACTAAGCTAAGGCTATCTTAAAAGTCATTTTATTTTCAATTACTTGTGTTACCTCAGTAGCCAGAGAATCATTGCTGGTTGGTGTCTCTGAAACATCCTCTCCATCCTCACATCTGCTGATATCACGGATTTCTGTAAATACAAGTGTAAAATCAGTGTATGAACAATTCGTCAGGAAAGGTACAATCTATAGTTAGTTACCGTAAGATCCTGTCTTCAGAGAGAAAGACGTTGCAACAGAAGACAGTGTGATAGAATTAAATATATAGGAAGTAGAACGTTTCCTTTATAATATCTAGTTCTCACCGTTCAGTCACAAGCTCATAGCCAATTCATGAACAAGTGTGCTGTCTCATGTAAATTTAGGTCCGGTATGTTTACTCTGTAGTGTTTCATGGTTTCGTGTTAACTATGGAAAGTATGGAGAGTATCTTTCCGAAAATATTGAACAATTTGCTTTTTAAGTTTGTTATCAGATGACCACATTATATTACATTCACAACCAGCTGATTTAAGGGATCACCTATCATTATCTATAATCCTTAAATTTGTTAAAGATTTGACAATTAGCAATAATGAACTTATTTAAAAAAAATGTGATTATGTACATCAGTGTTATGGTCGGCCCAAATTTGGAAGGGTTTTATATCGTGGAGAAATCGACTTTTGCCCATCTGAAATGGTTTTCAAAACAATAGAAATGTCCAAAATAAGCTAAATTAATTGGATAGCCACCTAATGTGAAGGTTATGTTACAAGGCATTCTGCTCTCCCCACACGTGCTTCCTTAAGTGTTTTAATATAACTGTTTATCATGAAAATATATTATTAGTAAGTATAACATATAGGATACACACTTACCTGACGTGGTAAAAGTACCCACTTTACTAAAGACATCTTTACTAGAGGATGCATCTGCACTGCATCCTCCGACAGCACCTCCACACTCCTCCATACATGGCTTTGGTTTGCATTTGCTCTTTAATGCGTCAGCTGTACAACAAATAGGCAAAGTGGCAGATTAAAAAAGAATTTTGCCCTAAAATGACCACCTAAATATTAAAAGGTGAAAGGTATTAAAGCCAGTCAAAAATTACTCACCGCAGGAAACATTTTCTGTATTGACTGATCTTGGACGAGTTGGCCTAGAGCGGCATTTTTTCTGTCACAAAAGAAAAGGTCAGTTGTCTACTGAGCTATCATAAGTGATATTAAATAAACCTGGAAAGTTATTTTATGAAACTAATGTATCACAGTTACACCTAGGTTTTCTGATCTGGTTTGTATATCATTCCAAGTCAGTTGGTGTGGACAAGACACTTTTGTACTAAATGGTATCAGTGGTGATTGTACAAATGAACCTGGTTGTCCAGACAATTCTAATTGACCTGCATTACTCACATAATAAATTGTCAGCTTTGGTGTATAACGTTCCTGTGGGTCAGTAAAAGATGCCTTCAAAACTAGGAAATCAATGAAACCAACTAAGACAAGTACTGTGCATACAAAACTTAACCATTTATCCTTTTACGATTCACTTGATCATTGCCCAACATGACCACATTGGAATACACTGACAGCAGCCACCATAGTGTGCTTAAATCACCCAACGTAACATTATTCACCTTTTGAAGTAGATTTCATTCTTGAATGACAGCAAGATATCCACAGACCAATCGTACATTGAACACCTTCGCAAGGTATACACTGAACTGAATTAGACGTTTGTCCACCAAAGGAAATTATAGCATGGGAGATGTCACAGGTTAATTGTAGTTTAAATTATGAGTAATCCACCTTTACAAGGTTTTCACACTTTGACGCCTATTGACCCCACATGACTTTTGACCTCTCCATAGAACACTATGGTTCTTGCACTTACTAATAAGGATAAACATTACAAATATGAAGTCCATCCAGGTGTTACTTTTGGTGCCATCAAGTTAACATGAAATTTAGACTCTTACATCTATTGACCTCAAATGACCTTTCACCTTCCCAGTAACAACATCAGCTCAGAACTTACTCAGTACACCTACATACTAAAAATGATTTTGCCTCCTGTCTACCTTAATCCGGTCAACCCAGCATTTCCATGCCATGATTTTGATTCTCAGTAGAATGTAATCATACTACTAATAATAATACTTATCTATTAGTATCATAATGTGTACACTTTTGTGCAGCTGTTCTTTAACCGTTGATAGTGCAGCATATATTTTGTGCCCGTCTAAAGGAATGTCAGTCACAATCGTTGTTGATTAATTGCATATGCCTAGATTGTATATTCTCCGCAAAAGTAACTAAACTAAACTATGGGTTATTGTACAGTTTTAAACAACTGTACCTTTTGCTTTTTCGTTTTGTATGCTTCCAATTCAGTGACAAATATTCAACTACGATTGTCTCCACCCACTCTCCAATCACATCAAAACCATTTGACACCATGTGAAGTAGTGTAGAAGAGTTGGAAAATAATATTGTTCTTTCCTCGATACTTTCTAAGTTGATTGGGAGGAATTATTGTATCAATGTTTAGTTTTCCTTTCATAATAAACTGTCAGAAGCCATAAATAATCTTTTCTTGCCTAATAAATATTACTTGAACATTGAGCATATTTGAAACAAAAGTTCAAAGGTTTCCAATGTTTGTTATTTAGAAACTCATGTAACTGAAAAAAAATGTCAGGCCTAATGACATGATGTATGAGGAACCTTACCCCATTTTGTTTGAAAAGATGGTTTCTGTGACAAGTGTATTTGAATGTTTACAATTGTAGTAAGCTTCGTACTCAAGTCTGCGTAATATACACAACATGTCACCCACTCACGATAATACATCAATATATATCCAGTTAATATATAATAATATATAAGGCATTTACATAGCGCCATAACTAAATCGATGTTTTATGGCACTTTAGATGGGAAAAATGAACATACAAATGAACAAAAATAGCAACAAGACAGAAAAGAAAAAGAGGATTATTTAAAGGCCTCATTAAACAAAGAGCTTTTTTTGAAAAAGAGAAATGTGGATTGATTAGCAACCGAAGACGGCAAGTCGTTCCACAGCCTGGCCCCAGTTACAGAAAATACACGATTGCCAAACTGTTTTGTGCGGGTGGCGGGAAAGTTTAAAGTAGTAGCAGATATGCTTCTAATGCGGTATCACGAAACACGCCTAGCAAACATCTTACACAAATAGTCGGGGGCCTGTTTATTAATACATTTATCAATCAAACAAAGAACCATGAATGTAATGCGCTGCTCAATAGGTAGCTAATGTTAAGTGAAAAGACAATCCCTGGCACTTTCATATTTTCTTCTATACAGAGTCAATTTTGCAGCTTGGTTTTGTGTAGACTGTTAGGGAAACAGGGTAGAGGCAGGTAAACCGATCAGTAAAGCATTACAATAGTCAAAATGAGATATTACGAGACCCAAGACCACATATATACCACTTTCACAATCAAGAATGTTACGAATATGTTTGATTTTGTTAAGGTTGCCACTAGCAATCCTGCATCTCTCGGAAATATTTATCTTTTCAGAGACAAGTTAGTGTCAAGCTGAGGCCCAAATAGTTTAACAGAGTCAACAACGTCAACATTAGTATCACCTACCGCTTTTAACAAGGCTAGAAGGTAAATGGTTAGAAGGACACATTGTAAACTCCGAACGCATGATGATTTTACATATGTCGTCTTGGCCAGCCATGGTTAAGAAGGAGAAATGATTTGGACAAGAATATTGTGTGCAATCAAATTCCGGATAGTCCTGCAAATGTGTTCCGATGGTAAGAATTTTGTTCATAAAAAGGATGCAAAGTCTTCCACTAATACATTATCATCGCCGTTGGTCCTGCCAGTGAGTTTATTGATCAGTTTATAAAGTTTGGCCTGATTGATACCACATTCAGCCACTTTCTCCGATATAGACTCTGTCCGCTATTTGAACACATTTTCTATTATACCTTGTCCTAAGATGTTTATAAGCAGCATGATCTTCAGCTGAATGCGTCTTAACCCATCTTGACTCAGCTTTTCTGCACTCTGATTTCAAGGACTTCAATGAACCGTCGTACCATGGCACGCATACCCTATCCACTTTCGGGGGCCACCTCATATACGATCTTAGTCATACTCTAATTGCAAAAGAATGCAATATCATCAATGTTATTCATTTTGATACATGTTTCCACGGGAGTGGACGGAAATGAGGTCAGCTTCAAAGGGACAATGGCCTTAAGATACATGTAAATTATATCCTTGGTGGAATGACCTGGCTAACATTGTGATAAGTTACACATCACAAACTTATGATCCGAAATCAAAAAGCCCTCTCTGGGCATAGTAACAACCACAGTGTCATTATCTCTCACCAGAATCAAATGTGTATAGGGGATTGGACTGGTTTTCGCAGTCTTGGGTGGTTAAAAAATCCTGAAAAGCCGTATTATGTCTGTCAGATAAGTCATTGACATGATTATTGAAATATCTTGTTATTAAAATATGTTGTGATGCAGCACATAAGCCTTCAGCGTATTCTCTGAAACCTCGCAAGAAGACTGGAATGATGACTGGGTGTGCTTAAGAGTAAGGGGTGGTATATGTCAATGATGACAATTGAAAAATCATTCTATTTCAGTTGCCATTATGCATATTCAGATGATGGTACAGTAGTTCAGCCGAGCGAATTCTTTTATGTCTAATAAATTGTCTATGGACAATAGCCAGCCAACCAGCCGCCAGACTCGGTCTTGGAACATCTTCGAAAACATAACCAGCATCGCTAAGAATAGACCGTGCATCATCGTTTGCATCTCCTAACCAGGTCTCAGTTTTGATACATAGGTCAATTCCAGCACTGACCATTTTATCTGAGAACAAAGTAACTTTGTTACAGATCGATCTAGTGTTGACAAGAGCGAAGCTACATCTGTTCGTGTTTTTATTAGTGTAATTAATAATAGGCTTTATGCGAACAAGATTTGATGTGTTAAATTTAAGCCTTGTTCATTTTCCAGCACGACGACCTCTATATCTGCATACTTATGTGACTTTTAGAGTGACAGAGACATCCGATGGTGGATGGTGACTAGTAAAGGGTCGTAGTGCAACATATCAGACTTTGAGTACAGAGGTGGCCTAATAGGGAGACCAACTAGGGTTGGTATTTTCCCGGGAAGAACCTGTTTTTCCCACTAAGCGATAAAAACCCGGTAAAAACTGGGAAAAAATGGTAAATACCGGTAAAAACCGCCTCCGTCTCGAAACTATTATTACTTGTCCGTAATATGCAGGGTCATCAGTAGGTACGATATTGTTTCAAGACAGGCATATGTTATTGAATATGGGAGTTTCTTAGCTTCATTTTGAGCTATTTTATCACAACCTAATTCTACTTTTTTGTGGAAAAAGAGAGTATTTTTCATATTGCACATGTATATTTATTCTGTCATGATCTCTTTAGCAGTATGCATTGCCTATATCACTGTGAATATGTGTGCTCACTTTCCATGTTTTTGTGATGGTATTGCATTATGTAACAAGACAATGTGACATACATAATATGACGAACCATAGCCCTAGGAGGCACCAACAGTTTGATACTTGTCCATTCTCTAGATTATGGAATTATGCGTCTCGATAGGAAAATAAAGTTGGTTGATTTAAGCATCCAATATATTATTTATTTGAATTATTTATAAAAGTCTAATTGGTAAACTCACAAAGTTATAGATCATGGCTGTTCTTTTGATGTAACCCAACCCCTTACCAAAAGATGCCATTTTCTTGTAGTTTCTATGCGCTTCGACAAGTTCCACATGAATTTTTAGGAATGCTATATAATTTGAGGTTTTTCCCAGTTTTTCCCACTTATAGGTGGGAACAACCTCCCGGAAAAACCGGTAAGAACCTGGTTTTTACCGTGCGGTAAAAACCGCCCGGTAAAAACTGGTCAACCCTGAGACCAACACTGACAATATAATGAAAACAGTGATGCACGTCGCTGTCACAGATAGTGTTAAGTTCAATGTTCCCATTAAACACAACGCAATTAACTGATAACTGCCAGCTGAAGCTCCACAGAGAATATGTGTAATATGACTACACCATTGAAATAGAAGATGTAGGCTTGTTAGGCTGAAAATAATCCCAGTGAGAAAGATCATCATGAGAAATCACACAATCTAGTGTTGTAAAAAGTGATAATGACAAAAACAGCGGATGCATATCATATAAAAATAAAGCATCCTGAATAAATGAATAGCTCTGGTTTACAGAAAAAGACATGTAAATGAAGGCAAGTTGAAGAGCACAAAAATGGTGTGGCTGCAGCTTATGACTACGTATTTATAGCATCAGTAAACATATAATCCATGGAATCTATGTGTCTTGTTTAAGCCAGGAAACCAGAGAACGTAACATGGTGTCAAAAGTGAACTAAAGATACAACAAATTTAGTTCGCATTGCTTTTCGTTGTTGTTGTTCTGCGAAATACATCGCCGAATCTGTAGGCCTCCGTTATGCGAATTCTAATTTAATTCATCATTCACCGAAAAGCATGGGCTAACACAAGGAGCAAGCTACTGTAGCTGCGCAGCCTAGACACAGCACATGCTTAACGTTGTGTAAGTGAATACCATTCTTGAGACAGGCCATAGTATACTACACGCCGAAACTGTGAATTTGTGATAGTTAACTAAGTCAGAAGGAAAATGGATACGAAAAAACGAGCTCCTGACAAATGCGACTTTACTACACCCAAATTAGCGATGCGATGGCAGCAGTAGAAACGTGAAGTTCAGCTGAATGCGGAAGTGGCCATGGAGGGCAATAACGATAACTTCAAAGCATATATGTGCTTCTACCTCATAGGAACAACAAGGAGAGAGATTTGGGACACTCTTAAACCATTCTATCCCAAAGATAGGTGACTTTATACTTGCAAAATTACATACGTACTGCAATCTAAAGTAAAATGAAACAGTTGAACGCTATAATTTCTTTACATGGAACCAAGAACCAGTTGAGTTACTAGATCGATATATAACCAACCTAAAACTACAAGAACGATAGCTTCAAAGCATATATGTGCTTGTATCTCATGGGAACAACAAGGGGAGAGATCTAGGACAGTTTTAAACCATTCTACCCCAAAGATAGGTGACTTTATACTTGCAGAATTACATTCGTACTGCAATCTAAAGTAAAATGACTTTGTATTATTCCAACTAATTATATTAAGGAATGGAAACCAGAATGCAAAAATGCATTTTGGTTTTGATAATGTAACATAAGCAGTTTTCTTCATGAATCCGACGTAAAATATAGTGAGGGTGTACAACATACTTGATCTTCATTGAAAAGCAGTGTGATGTGACAAATAATAAATTCAAAATGACACAAGCTGTCCTGAAATGACCAACAGGCTTCTTGTACTAAATGTGATACATAAACTCAACATACTAAATGGCCTTTGACCTCCACCAAAAGCAATAATAGGCTGCTTCAATTTTATATGGTCCATCTTCAAACCAAATATGAAATCTGTCCAAGGTTACCTTCTTGCAAAATCACGTTTGTAAGGTTTTCAAAATTTCACATCTGATGACCCCAAATGTAAAAGAGAGATGTGAAAAATGTATTTGTGTGTTTACAATTGTAGTACGCTGCAAACTCGATTCTGTGAAATGTATTCAACATGGCACCCACTCACGATAATACATCTGTAAATATCCAGTTAACATATAATCCATGGAATCTATGTGCCTTCTTTAAGCCCGGAAACCGGAGAGCGTAACAGTCTCTACAGATCTGAGGAAAGAAATGCTGATGTTCTCTTGATATTTAGGATACAAACCTTCTGGGAAATTGAATCAAAGATGCTTTGGTAGAGGTGAAAGGAGGAAGTTAGAGAACATCGGTATGCTTCCATTTATCTTAAGTCCCCCTATTAGCTGTAAAACTTTTAATGAGTAACTGGAGCATGAAATTTTAGAAATTTTTCAACTGGACACTAGATCTACACTGATTAGTTAACCAATAAGCTCCATAATTCATTGACAACCATTACATCAGGCAAGGTTGCTGGCAAAGACTATAGAGTCTACCCATACACACTTTGAATTATATCTTTCTGCACGATTGTTTAAATGTGATATGGAGACAATGCAGTTTATGTCTGCCTTTCACTGCAGTGACTGTTATTGAAAAATTCACATGATCCCCTTCATGGGATATATGCTATGCATGTAGTCACCAAACTCAAACCCTTTTAATACGCCAAGGCTACCTTAACAGTCATTATATTTTCAATTACTTGAGTTACCTCAGTAGCCAGAGAATCATTTCTGGTTGGTGTCTCTGAAACATCCTCTCTATCCTCACATCTGTTGCTCTCATGGAATTCTGTAAATACAAGTGTACAATCAGTATATGAACAATTCACCAGGAAAGGTGCAAGCTATAGTTAGTTACCGTTAGATCCTGTCTTCAGAGAAAAAGACGTTGCAACAGAAGTCAGTGTGACAGAATTACGTATGTAGGAAGTAGAATGTATCCTTTTATAATATCTAGTTCCCACCGTTCAGTCACAAAATTATATCCAACTAATGAACAAATGTGCTGTCTCATATGTAAATTGATGTCAGGTATGTTAACTTTGTAGTTTTTGCTGGTTTGGTGTTAACTATGCAAAGTAACAGAGTATATTTCAAAAAAATATTGAAAAACTTGCTTTTAATTAAGTTTGTTATCAGATGACCACATTATATTACATACATACCCAGCTGATTTAAGAGATCACTTATCATTATCTCTAATCCCTGAATTTGTTAAAGATATGACAATTAGCAAACTTATTCAAAAACAATGTGATCATTCATCAGTGTTATAGTCGGCCCAAATTTGTGTGGGTTTTTATATCCTGGAGAAATCGACTTTTCCCATCTGAAATGGTTTTCATAACAATACAAATGTCCAACATGAGCTAAATTAGCTGAATAGCCACCCAATATAAAGTTTATGTTACAAGGCATTCTGCTTTCCCAGCATATGCTTGCTTAAGTGTTGTAATATAATTGTTAATCAGGACAATATATTATTATTAAGTATACGCTATAGCTTACACACTTACCTGAAGTGGTAAAAGTATCCAACTTACTAAAGACATATTTACTAGAGGATTCATCTACACTGCAGCCTTCGACAGCATCTCCACAGTCATCCATGCATGGCCTTGGTTTGCATTTGTTCTTTAATTAGCCAGTTGTACAACAAATGGGCAAATTGCGGATTAAAAAAGAATGTTGCTCTAAGTAGACCATCTATATGAAAGCTATTAAAAAGTCAATAAAATACTCACCAGGAGAAACATTTTCTGTATCGACTGATCTTGTACGAGTTGGCCTAGAGCGGCACTTTTTCTTTTTCTGTCACAAAAGAAAAGATCAGATGTCCACTGAGCTCTCATCAATGATATTAAGTAAACCTGGAAAGTTCTTTTATAAGACCAATGTATCACAGTAACACCTAGGTTTTCTGATCTGGTTTGTATATCATTCCAAGTCAATTGGTGTGGAAAACAAACCTTTGTACTAAATGGTATCAGTGGTAATTGTACAAATGGACCTGGTTGTCCAGACAATTCTAATTGACCTGCCTTACTGAAATAATAAATTGTCAGCTTTGGTGTATAATGTTCCTGTGGGTCAGTAAAAGATGCCTTTCAAAACTAGGAAATCAATGATGCCAAATCAGACAAGGACTGTGCATACAAAACTGAACCATTTTACGTTAAAGGTTCACTTCATCCTTGTCCAACATGATTACACTGGAATAATGTTTGTAACATGGTTCAGTAAATGTTATTCGCAAATGCATTCAAAACTTGTCATATAGTTTTACTAGAAAGCATTGTGATTACTTGCTATGTAATTTGCCAAACATTCTACTTACCTTTCTAATCAGATAGAGAGAGATATAGATTAATAGGTAAATGGATGGATGGATGGATGGATGGATGGATGGATGGATGGATGGATGGATGGATGGATGGATGGATGGATGGATGGATGGATGGATGGATGGATGGATGGATGGATGGATGGATGGATGGATGGATGGATGGATGGATGGATGGATGGATGGATGGATGGATGGATGGATGGATGGATGGATGGATGGATGGATGGATGGATGGATGGATGGATGGATGGATGGATGGATGGATGGATGGATGGATGGATGGATGGATGGATGGATGGATGGATGGATGGATGGATGGATGGATGGATGGATGGATGGATGGATGGATGGATGGATGGATGGATGGATGGATGGATGGATTATCGATTATGACATGATCATTATTGCCTTTCCTAAAACCAAACACTAATTCCTTAGTTTTATTTATATTACTTTTACACCAACTAACAAACTTCTGTACCTCACTAGCATAGACAGAGCTGTCATTACTATAAAAAAGACCAGTCAGCACGGTATCATCAGCATATTTGATAATATTGCATTGGATACTCGATATTTTACAATCATTTGTGTACAAGCAGAACAGCACTAATGACAGCACACATCCTTGGGGGCACCCGTTCTAATGACACACTGGTCAGATCTGGAATCACTCATTCTATTAATCTGAGGTCTACAACGCATATAATCGAGGACCCAGAGTACGGTGTTATAGTTCACTTGCATGTCTAACAATTTTTGTATTTATATATCGGGCTTATAGTGTTAAATGCACTCGAGAAGTCAATGAAGATTGACTTCACACACGTTTTGGGTTGTTCTTAGTGCTTCAAGACCTCATGCAAGTAAACAAGTTTGGCGTCATCTACACCTTTTTTGCTTTGGCAGGCAAACTTATTTTTATCTATAACAACACTTTTTTCAGCTAGAAAAAGTTTAAGTATCACCCTCTCCAGACAATTTATGATATGTGACGCGAGTGATATCGGACGGTAGTCATTTTAACATGAGACCACTTTTGTTTTAGGAACCGGGGTTATGATTGACGTTTTCCATATCTCGGGAATAACGCGCTCATCAATTGTTCTTTGGAAGATCGGAGTGAACGCTGGTGCTAGATGACACCTACTTGTTTTTATTAACATATTTTTGACCCCGTCTGGGCCTGTGGCTTTATTTATATTAACACTAGCAAATATTTCCTAACATCAGTTACATTGACAACATCTCTGTCACTACCAGTGTGAGCACAATTAGGTCTATTCCTCAATTTGTTATCAATTCCTGCATTCATCAATTCATCGCTACTCTCATCAAACCTACAATAAAAATCATTCAAACCATTAACCAGTTTTTGTTCATTTTTAATCGGTCTACTTTTTTGTTTTCCTTTATACCCAGTATTTAATAAGTCCTTTATAACCATACTTTGCATCACTCGCCAGGCTGATTTGAATAACCCCTCTGAAATGTATCTTCCAATTTCTTGCCGTACTCTTTTCTACATCTCTTCACTTCCTTTTTGTCACCCGCTGTTTTCCTTTACAAGATCAAACTCCCCTCTTGAGAATGCAGCTTTCTTTTCATATACTAGGGATTTCAACTTTTTTGATAGCCACGGTTTGCTTGTTGCAGTGTCCTGTGAGTTCGGATAATCAAATACATTGCAGTCCGTGCACTCAAAACACACACGCAATTGGTCAACAGCTGCCTTAACAATTGTTATTAATGAAAAAGTTACTTGACATTGTTAACTCACTGTGACATATTTATTGCCAAAGTCATCTAGTATTTCAAGGAGAATAAGGCAAATTTTGACCTTGTGAAGCTCAGACTGTGAAAACTGACAACTGAGAGCCACTAGAGCCCTTTTTGGTAAATCACCAAAGGATTATTCACTCTTTTAAGCAGATATCACTTTCTGAATGATTTCAAGATAAACACAGACCTTTCGTATATTGAACCTCTTCGCAAGCTGTAAATTTAACTTGTTTGACGTATGTCCACCAAAAGAAAATTATAGCATTGGAAATGTCACAGGTTAACTGTATTTTTAATTTCGTGAAAATCACCTTTACGAGGATTTTAGACTTTGACCTGTTGACCTCACATGAGTTTTGACCTCTTTACAAAACACTAGGGTCCTTGCACTTACTAACATGGATAAACATAACAAGTATGAAGTCCATCCAAGTTTTACTTTTGGTGCCATCAAGTTTACATGAAATTTAGACTCTTACATCTATTGACCTCAAATGACCTTTCACCTTCACAGTAACAACATCAGCTCAGAACTTACTGAGCAACACCTACATACTAAAAATGAGTTAGCTCGTCTACAAGCTTTACAGATTTTGCCTCCTGTTGACCTCAAATGACATTTAACCTCTCTCAAAACAGATCTATCATCCAACTACGTCATTAACTAATGCTGCAGATTTTTAGTAAGCTTATTTACGCTTGGTGAGTTATCATGTTCAAGAACCAGAGCATCGCTTACTCACACACAAGCCATCACCATCAAGTATATAGATTCCTTTGCCTTCAGCGAGGTGTCAAAAACGGAATTGGCACGTGATATTTGACTCAATGAGAGATTTAATGATTGTCATTATAAGTAAGCTCAATCTAGTCAACCCAGCATTTCCATGCCATGACTTTCTCAATAGAATTTAATAATAATATTAATACTCTATTAGTGTCATAAGTATCCTTAATATATTAAGGATACTTATGATACTAATAGAGTATTAATATTATTATTAAATTGTACATATATGTACACTTTTGTGCAGCTGTTCTTTTATTGTTGACAGTGCAGCATGTATTCATGTGCCCTTCTAAAGGAATGCCAGTCACAATCATGGTTGATAAAGTTTTATACTTTATAGAACTGCCATTTGCTATGAGGATCTTAATGAAAGTTAAGCAACTGTTTAATTGAATATGCCTATATTGTTATTCTCCGCAAGAGTAACTGTAAAAATAAACTATGGTTATTGTAGAGTAATAAACAACTATACCTGTTGCTTTTTCGTTTTGTATGCTTCCACTTTCTCCTGGTGCTTCAAAACATCGTCTGGGATCCAGGCCAGATCTGGGGATTTAGTATCGTTAATCTCTGCTTCAGCACTTTCCTGATTAGGTCCCAACTCCTTGCCCAGTTCTTCGATCATCTGCTTCAACATAGCCTTCTGCTCTGTTCCCTTGGTATTCAGCTATTCAAAAGGTAAATTCAGTGACAAATATTCAACTACAATTGTCTCCACCCACTCTCCACTCACATATAAACTATTTGACATCCTGCAAAGAAGTGTGGAAGAAGAGTTGGAAGTTGTTGTTTCTTCCAAAAATTATTGCATTTAAATTATCTAGCAATATTGTGAAAGGCACTAATGCATGTTCATCAAAATGAAATAAATGATACCAGTTCTGTCAAAGAGATTTTACAAAAATAAATTGGTAAAAAACTCTTCTTTCCTCGACTCTTTTTAAGGAAATTGGGAGGAATAATTGCCTCAATATTAATTCTGCCTTTCATAATAAGATGTCAGAAACCATAAATAATTTGTTTAGCTGAATAATTTTTTTTTTAAATATTTAGAATATTTTAAACAAAATTGCCAAGGTTTCCAATGTTTTATATTTAGAAGCTAATGTTACTGAAAGAAATGTCAGGCATGGTGACATGATGTATGAGAAACTGCATCATTTTGTTTGAAAAGATGGTCTTTACATGTAAGACTGGGAAGAGATGCTGATGTTCTCTTGAGACTTGGGATACAAATCTTCTGGGAAATTGAATAGAACATGCTTTGGTAGAGGTGAAAGAAGGAGGAAGTGAGAGAAGGTACAAGATAAGGGGATTAGGGGGACAATTAAGATTCAACCATTCCACTAGGTCAGAGATGGAAGGAAGACAGGTATGAAGAGAGTAGGGATGTTAACCCAGTTTTCGGTAGCTTCAGTTTGTATCTAGGGGAGCGTTAGAAATGTTTGATATGAACATAATGTATTAATTCATGTCTGATCAATTATGAAACATTGTGATACATCCTGATTACTGATTGGCTTGCCTCAAAATCACTGCAATTGTGACTGTGTTTTGCAAATAGTACTCTATGAGCATAGCATTCATCTACCAGTCATTCAATACCAATGCTTTGGAAACAACGCAAACAAGAAAATGCTAAAGACACACACGAGAAAAGAAATCACAAAAAAAAACCTCAGTGGTCAGTGTCTAACTACCAAGGCTTCTAGAACATCTGTACATGTTTGGAAAACTAGTCATGTTGACTTATTGTAAGAATGAAAAAGAAAATTGTTTGTGACAACTAAATTAAATAAAGAAAGAGTATAAATAAATCACTCACATGTAAGTAATGAAGATTCTGTTTTTGTCTCTGTAGTTCGACCTTGCTTATACCTTTATTTCTATACTTTAGTAAATTTGATCCTGCGTTCGCCACGGAAAGTATCAGCTGTGCCTCTTCCCGTATCTGTTCGTACTGACCGAGATGATCAATGAGTCTCACAACTAACGGATGAAAAACAAGTTTTATACAAATAATCAAAATATTTCTAACATTACCTGATACTAAGAATCTATGAACATTTTTAACGATATATTACAAATCATTTTACAAACAGATGAAGATCATTTGCCTTTTGAGAGTTAGTACCCTTATCAAGTCTTGAACTCAGAATAAGCAAATTAGTAATTACATTCTAATGTGTCATATTGTTAAGAGAAGCAAATAACTAGATATTAAAACAAAATATATGATTTTGGAGGGCGATGACAGGCCACTCACCATTTCCGGAAGTATTGTAGAGAACCGAGTCAATCCTCAATTAATCACATCGGCAGAGGAATCTATCCAAATTGCTGAGATATTGATTTAAACCTGTGAATATATCTTTGCCTTTCCTATAGCAGACATATTATCTGCCACCAACACATGTGTACACTTACGTTGTGTTTGCACCAGGGTATTTTATTGTCATACACCAGGCACTTTTTGGCGTTGATGAAAATGATCTTTTCATGCTGTTCAAGACTGAAGTCGCACTTCACACTGCTTTAAGTGTGTTTTACTAGGTACAGAGCGTATTGGCAGCATTTTCTTGTACGTATTGTTTCATTTTCACACAAACGACATACTTCCAATATATATATATATATTTATATATATATATATATATATATATATATATGTGTGTGTATATATATATATTATAAGATTATAAGATCCTTTTTTTTTAATTTGTACTCGTTGTAAATTAGAAAACAATGTACTAACATTAATATGAAGCCTGCACTATACAGCTGATGGCATCATATTTATAAAAAATATATATATATACACATATTTATATATAAACATATATATAAATATATATATATATAAACATATATATATAAATATATATATATATATGTTTATATATATATATGTGTATATATATATATATATATATATATATATATATATATATATATATATATATATATTATAAATTAATACATACATTTATATAAATAAATGTGTGTATGAAATTGTTCAGAGAATAAAACATTTTTTTAGTCCTGATATGTCATAGTCTGCGAGAGAAAACCTTGAGAGCCGGTAACGTTTTAAAGGTTTTCTAGTTTACAAGATATTCAGCAATAAATTGTTGTACCTCTTGGAATGCTTCTTCAAGGCTTAACTGCACGATGATGCCATCAGCTGTATAGTGCAGGCTTCATGTTAATGTTAGTACATTGTTTTCTAATTTACAACGAGTACAAATTAAAAAAAAAAGGATCTTAACACCTAAAACATGTTCTTTTAATTTTATGAAACAAATTTTGTGCCGTATGTTAGCCTTTCAGTAATAAAAACAAGTATTATTACTACAGAACTCTATGACATATTTCATTACCATTCCTTGCTTCATCAATTGCTCTTTCATACTGGCCCTGTTGAAAAAGGAAAACCAAAATGTTTACCATAGTGTATGATAATTACTTGTTGGAAGTATTCTGCGGGGGAAAAAGCTGACATCAGCACATTGGACAGGGAGGTTTGCTAGCTAGCAATTAACAATTGTTTAATTACAGTCTAAATTTACCAACTATATCAAAAATCAACAGTCAAAAGGTTAATTATACTAATGTAGCTGCTTAACATCCAGCCTCCTCCTCCATCCCAAGGCACCTTGACTTTCATTACAAAACAGGAGACATTTCATCATCCTGGACATACACAATTCAATATATTAATATAACAAAAACAATTATAATAATAATATTAATAATAATAATAATAATAATAATGATTACAAAACAGGAAACATTGCATCATCCTGGACTAACACAATTCAATATAATAATGATTGAAAACAGCAGTTATTTAGTTATTTTTATAATATTAATATAATTTTGGAATCTTTTCTATTTAGAAAGTCACTTCAGATGGGAAAACCGTACGTTTTTTTTATTTTTATGAAAACCCACCTTACCGGGAATCGAGTCCCAAACCTCCCGATTGCTAAGCCTCGGTGCTTCAAATGCCACCTCCTTTATCTACTAGGCACAGCACCGGGTATGAGTTTATGCTAATAATCCTAAAACACTTCAAATTGGCTAAAAGTACACTGACATAAAGTAGGGTTGTGCTAAGAATTTTTTGCCTAATTTGAAGCATATAACTTTTCATTTCTTTTTTCGCCTTTGAGATCTTCTCCGGGCATATCGAAAAGTACAAATTTAACCTGTCTCTGTTATACTCAGGAAGAATTTGCTTCATACATATCAATCGAGATTCAATATTTTGTGTCGATATTTGATAGCCCTGCAAAATATTAACACATGAGTTAACATCATTTCCATACTGCTTTCCGATATCAAGACACCTACCTAAAAGTTCTAAAATGTCTCAAATGGTGTTAACGATGGCATCAGATGTTAAGTCCTGGCTTATTTTTAATCTAAGTAACTTACTTGTATTCTTTAAAAACCAGTACGGTTTGTTTTGTATACCCACTAAAGTATGAATGCATTGTAATATTTCTTTGAGACCACCAAAGTTTTTGTTAGTGAGTTTTATTTTCCTCCTGAGAAGCTGGGTGACTAAATAGGCGGAATTTGCCCTTTGATTAAAGGGCTGCTGATGTATAAGGAGTAACTTTCCCCAAGTATGCAAAACGTGACCAGCTATAGTCAATCTATTTTATCTATACTATTTTGTGCTTCTACTGACATAATATTGGAGTAGGTTGAAATATGACTCAGTTGTAGAAATTCTTACCATATATACTGCCGCTAATGGTAATTTTGCTTTTAATACAAGGAATCGCATATCATCTTCTGCAGTGTTAAGTCCAAGGCGAAAAATATAAACCTCATAAACATAAAGACAATACTGAAGCATATCCACATAGTCTCCAGTTTTGTTCTCCACTTTCAAATCGTTTGCTTCAGCCTCCAGATCTTTCAATAATCCATCAATGAAGGATCTTAGCTGAGGAAGATTAGACAAAAGCAGATTGTATTAATTATTGCTGATCAAATCCACTTATGGTACATAGAATCATGAGTGGACAGGTCAGATTGAACTATACAACATGCACTAATCACACCTTGACAACTTTATCGAGACTAACTGCCATGTTAATGAAGCTAAAACACCAGCAGTCCCTCACCTCAAATATATGCCATCAACTGTGTCCAAAATCAATAAGAAAAACATTTCGATCAAGGGATGCACAGGGTAGGATAATAAATCTAAACAGCAAATCGCTGCTTTATCCAAATCTTGGCTTCATACCCAATCCCTGTTATATGCAGAGTACACGGTAGGGGCTTGGGATCTACATACTTAACATAACCAGAAAGCCAGTTGGCTTTGTGATTCTTTGCCATATAATTTGCTACAAATAAAATCCACATATCTGACTAATATGTGGAGCAAGTGAGTTAAATGTGTCCAAGCATTAAGTGAGAACCGGCAAAGATCAGACATGACGATCTCTTATTTGTAGTACTCATGCACTTGTAAACATCAACCAATTAATTCACTGGTAAGGATTTCATAGTATAGAACTTTTATTCCAAAATGTTTCAAAATCCAGAAAGAACAGTCAGCCTATAGGTAAAATATAGACACAGAGATGTATGAGCAAATTGACTTTTTCTTCAGCTCTGCCACCATAAATCCCTTTAATAGTTGTTATTAATGAATATTAATGAAAATATGTTCACATCTTACTGCCAAACTCATCTAGTATATATCACGGAGAATAAGGCCAATTTTGAGATCATCTGCGATAAACTGTTGACCCGTTGAAAGTCAGAGTGTTGAAACTGATAAGGGCTACTTTAAAGCAAACAACACAAGAGTATCAACTATTTGAAGCATATTTCATTTCCTGGATGATTATATATGTATAGTTGTTATGTTGGGTCCGATCACTAAATTGAAATTGACCAAACTATGTTCACGAATATAAAACCATAGCATGGTAGTACTCACAGATTATTTGGAGCTTTAAGTTTGGAGTTAACATGTAAACAAGGATTACAAACTGTAACACAGGTTACCCCCATGTAACCTTTGACTTCTACCAATTTCGACAGGGTTCGTGCACTCTCTAAGCTGGTTCTACATACTAAGTATGAAGTTCAACAAAGATGCACTTTTTGAGTTATCATGTTTACATGGTTTCAAAGACTTTGACTTATGCTGACTGCAAATGACCTTTGACCTTCACCAAATTCAATACAGTTCCTGTAATCACCATGCTGGATCATCATACCAAGTATAAAATTCCACAAGATGTACTTTTTGGGTTATTGTGTTTACATTTTTTTAGACTGAAACCTCTGTTGATCCAAGATGACAACTTCGCAGAAAGTAATACGATTCTTGTATTCGATAAGACAGATCCAAATTCCAAGAATGAATTGAACTTTTTGATTTATGGTGTTTACACAAGGAATCAACCAGAGGGAGACCCTCCCATCAGTTAATTGCGTTTAAATACATCACATATGAAGCAAAAGAGTAGTTTGCAAGTAAACTCTGGCTAAAGTGCATACTTTATGTACCTAAGCCAACCTTTGACCTCCACCTACAACAGCAAGGAGGTCCTACGAAAACATATGGGATTTTCATATCAACATTTATAATTTCACAACTTCATTGAGACCTGATTTTAGGAAATTGTGTAGGTTTTGACTTCTGCAAACCTTAAATGAGCTTTCACATAAACGAAATTGTGGAGCAAGTTTACTTATCAATTGGGTAATCACCATGCATGTATAATCTCTTTTGGAAAGGTAACGTTCTCAAGATAAAGTACTTTTGATAGTTTGACATCTAGACCTCTGCTGATCCCAAATAACCATTAACCCCCAGCCCAGGGTTCTTGTACTCTTTATAAGAAATACACATCCAGATATGAACTATGTGAAGTAACCTATCTTGGGATTACAAGGTTTGTGTTATAGGGCTTTACAGTATCAGCTTTGATGACTCCAAATGATCTTTGACCTCCACCAAAAACAATAAGGTAGTTGTACTTATTATATGAAAGCCACATGCAAAACATGAGAGCCAATAAAGTTCCTACAGATATCGTTGTTTCATGTTTACAAGCTAGTATGTCACATACACATACAAACGCATACACACAAACGTGACCGCATATATCGGCAGGTGAGTAACCAAAATGAAGAAATGTAAACTCTACTGCTTACCTGATGGTATGACAGAGTCCATCGTTTCATATGACTGTAATTAAAGCAGATGAATGTTATCAATATATACTTTTGACCTCCATCGTAAAGTTCGAATCACTCCAAGGTTAATGTATTTCGTCCAGTTACAGAGTTGTTGACAATTGACCATTCATAATCATGGACGTTAAAATATGAATGTAAGAGACTGACTTCGGTCAGCTTGCGGCTTTGATTAGCCAATGAGGCTTCTTCGCGAGTTTCTGCTTACAGGAGGGTCTAAAATACATACATACATACATACATAAAGTGAAATATAAGGGTTTAAAGGTATGTGATAAAGGGGAATTTTGCCCCATAGCTTTCCTAGGAACGTTCTTTGACAGGCGTGTAGCCTGCCTTTGTGGTGTGAGGGGCAAGCCAGGTAATATATTAATGCCGTATTTGATGACTTTGCATATCTTGATATAAACTACCACCAGGGGCACAACCAACTTGTGTAGTGGGAAGGGTTCATTTGAAATTGTATCCTTGAATACCACTGTCATGACAGTTTACCTGCCTCGGGCATTTTAATAAGCTCTAGCGGTAGATCGGAGGAAATTTGAGCTGAGGAAGTGACTTTTCCATGCTCGTTCCCTTTGCTAGGCTTGACTAATTGATTGCGTAACACAGGCTTATGTTCCAGACCAGAAACCTTGAAAGGTGCAGCAGCGGCCAGTGGCAAAAAATGAACGGCAGTCTTACCAAAGACGACCGTTGGGCCACTAGTAGCATAAAAAAAATTGCCGAAACGCTCAAATTCATGAGGGATATCAGACTCGGAAATAAATAGTGCATGAATTTATGTTAAACACTGAGGGTCACAGGTCAAATAAATTAAACTGTATTTTAGCCACTATGTGAACTACATGATTAGGCAGACATATGCTTTGACAGGCATATGCTTTGACTCACTTGCTTTGACAGACATGTGCTTTGGAAATTAGAAGCTTCATCTGAAATCAAACAAAGCAAAAGCTGCGAGGATTGTCATTGAACATGAGTAATATCAGGTAGTATTTACCTTATATTTGTACTTACCTCAAAAAGAAAACGCCACACTTGATTCGTACATTTCTTTCATCACGGTCTTCCATCTTGCCAGCTATCTTGTTGCCGAGCTCTGACTTGCAGACGCTTGAGAGGAGACAAAATTACAAAACAGACATCTTATGTATTACATATCACTGATATCCCTTTAATAGTGACTATCGATTTCCTTGAAATATGTTTGGAGAGTTAGAGCTAGTTATCTTACAATGGTTCTACTTGGTCAGAATTAGAACAACACTTCAAGGAGGAGTGCCTACAATTTAATTAGGGGAACATTATACTTGTGTCCTCTAACTTGTGAACTTGTTGTAGATGATGGTGGCACAGATGGGGTAGAGTGGTTTGTGAGGGGGCACTAATGCCCTGGTCTAGCTACCGACCAGTACCAGCATCACAACATTTGATGACTTAGAACTTGATTGTTCATGTACGATATTAAGAGATCAATTTGAAGAGTTTCTGTAAAGACGTATCATGCTCATAGCAAACATTAATGACCAATGATGTTAACCTGTCAACCTCATCAATTCCTTTCGCTATTTCCCATGCAGCAATGAGCTAAAGCAACAGAAACATCTTCAACTTCATATGGTTTCAGCATACCAACACAACTTCAACTTGATATTTCACTACTAAGACTTCTTTGTTTTCTTAGCTTGAAATGGAAAATGAATTAAAAGAGTTTATAAGAGATCTTTTCCACTGATCTACCTTTTCTCACGTTTAAAGATTGTACTTAACACTGGACTTGATCTGATCCATTTAAGTAGACTTTCCTATTCAAATTTTCACTATTAACTATGCTTACTGTTATTCATTTTAAAGAGCAGGTTTCAACAGCATTGTTTCCCGATAGTGGGGATTGATATCCTTCGAACGGATTTGGAGGGATAGAGAAGTTATCTTTCAGAAAATGTTACAAGGATTCTAATTGGTTAAGATTTGCCAGCGGACTAGACATTGGCAAATCAGGAGTTCTTTTAGATTTGCTTGAAGTATAAATCACTCCAAATTACATCAATATGTAGCACTACACACTATAACAATGCTGTGTTCCTAAACTCAACAGGTTGTACATACAGTAGCTATGAGTTATAGATGAAACTGAATGTTTGGATGATGTGTGAATTTGTGCCAATATGGATTGAATATGTGGGTCGGGTTCAAGTCAAAACAGCAATGATGTGTCAAGTCATTTTACCAGTTTGCCCATTTCAAATCAATTGAGTCATATAATCTGCCCATGTCAACTTGAGTCCGCGGTTGAAAACCCAGACTCATTGGTAACAGAATACATGTATTCGCCTACATAATCATAGTGAAACGACCTCTAATTTTTAAGACTATTTTTTTCTGTACTTTCATTGGGTAGTTTGACTCCTACCTGCATTTTTGAATATGTTGTTAGCATGCAAGCATACCTATATTTCTACTGTTATGATTGTATGTGTATCAAAGGTAAACACAAGATTTATAGAGCATTTACAAAGCTCTTACAAGGCAAATATGTCTTTTTAAGCAGCCCATGGCTAGATATTGGTATGGGTTAAACATTTGATATTTTCTTCAGTAAACCTAGTTTTGTATTCCTTGCCAAACGGAAAAGGAATATTTATTACAATAGTGATGATGTGTGTTAGGGCATGTGTGTGATGCCTTAATTGGGTTGTAAATACGATGACTCAAAAACCATATGGTGAGTGAACTTTATTGGTAGTTGGATACACCTTATTAAGTAGAAGAACCCTATAACGTCAATTGACGCCAAAAGAGGTCAAAGTCTGACAACCTTGTGAACACGATATCTCAAAAATCATAACTTGGATGCACTTCATATTTGGTATATGGATGCACCATATTGAGTAGAGGGAACGCATTGCTTTGTGTGGAGGTCAAGGGCCATATAAGGTCAACAGAAGTGAAGGTCTGAAATCCTTGTAAAATACATTAACTCACAAAGTAGAGGTTAGATTCATTTCATACTTGGTATGTGAATAAACATATGGAGTACAAGACACACTTTGTTTCCAACAGAGTTCAAAATTTGAAGTTGCAAGCTGTGTTGAGGAAGGTTGGGATAGTGTTATTATTCAACAATTTTACATTTTACATGGGCCTGGAAGATGTCACATTTCACACTTGGGGCTACTTAAAAATTCTGCCATATAAGTCACCATTTCATAAAAGTGTTTTTTTTAACTTTGAGCACCATTTCTTTGACAAATGGCATGCCACTGTCACAGTATTCGACCTTTCCTATTTCAGTAAGTGTTCTACTTCCAACAATGACTCCGTAGCAATTTTCAGAAGGGTATTATCTTTGCAATGGTCAAGTTATTTCTGTGGAACCCTTTTCCGATATTCTGGAATTGATGTTAACTAGGACACATTTTCCTCAGTTGCTCTATATTAATCAAGTGATACCATATATAAACTTGTATTAAAGGCAAGGAATTACAAACCCTTTGTTGTGATGCTGAATATAACCGAGATAAAACATGCATGATATGAGTTCTATATAAAGTATTTACGTTGAAAAAAAAATCAGTTGAAAAATCAATGAAAACTAATTCATTTCTAGTGGTTAAGTACGGAACATCCCATTCTTCTTGTTGTCTGGTTTTCCTGTTTTCTTCAGTTCTTGAATTTTTGACAGTGAATGTGTTTTCAATGTTCTGTATGTCTCTGCAACTGTGGCAAACTGGTCACTTTGAATATTGATTGTCTCCATCCATTTAGCATTAGAAAATATTCTAAGTCACACCTTTAGCATCTTTACTTTGATAAACTACATTAATATTTTCATTTGTTGAGTATGGAGCGACTCTGAATTCCTTGTTCGAGTCCCTTCCATTGACTATGGCGTTCTTGCTTTGACTTGATACTTTGTCTGAAAGGATGCTCAAGACCCGGTATTCTTTAAGTTCGATTCAAGCCCTTTTAGTTCTGAGCTAAGTCTAGTCATCTCAGTTGGTGACTTGATCGAGTCAAGGCACAAGAAAATGTCACTTGAAGCTGAGTCAGTGAGATGTCACAACATTGCGAAATTATTTTTCATAAAACAACACATCCATGGTTCAGTCTATTGGTACTATGTCATTTTTCACACTTTCCAGCACTATTATAGAACTTGCCTACATCATTGCTTTGTGATCGACGTAAAGTGAATGTAATATACTAGTCTTAATCAAAATAAGTCCAAGTTGAAAAGCCTGAGCATTGTCTGATAGAGACTTAGTAAGTTTGTAAGTAGTTAGAGGGATCTGAATAAATATTGAAAAGACTTGTCAAAAGTGCTGGACATACCCATAGAGTAAACACTTTTTACCTTCACTTTCACGACTTTTTCATTCCACACATTTGGGGAAAATATGTAAAATTGTGTAAATTTCAACCAAAACAAGATAGAAGCTGTGTCGTAGTACCCAACATTTACTCGATCATACTCCATCTTAAGTACTTTGGCCATTGTTAGTTTTCCTTGTACTCATCAAAGTACTAATAACTCCATCCCAGCAGGATGAAAAAACGATGATTTTAAAATCTGAGTTTGCAACAGGATTCAAGCCTCATAATTTTCGATGCTTTTTCCAAAATTCCTGTATAGTTTTACCCTACGCAATACCGTATCTTTCCTGCAGCAAAATGTATATGTTGCTTAAGGAATAACCCACACACAGTACATATTATTTGAACAATGATAAAGAGTTCATCAGTGTTGTTCACATTTGTGTAGCAGTTTTGAAAGCTCTGAATTTGACTCTTTGGTACTATGGTTCCTCTGTACAAAGACTGCTATACACATCCTGAGACATTCTCAGCAGTTTCACTATGTTGCACAGTATTTTTCAACGCAATACTGGATAAATTATTCTCTGACATTGAGAACAATAGCGAGGTTAACCATTCGTGTCCATTCAATTAACTGCTATATGATTTCCTTAAAATGACAATCAGCTAGCAGTTATAAACAAAGGTTCCTGTTTATTGAATGAATCAAAAGTACTCAAAATGGGACGAAAAGATACCTACACTGGAAATCAAAACTGCTGTACTATATAGATACTGGACCTCAGTAATAATTCCAAACATGAAGTAGTCTTACAAGTATACTTGGTACCTCAAGTACTCAGAACTTCAGAAGTAAGGGTTCTTGGATAAAATACTTTACTACATCACTGCATGATATCAATATATATAAAGTAACATTTTGGGGACTCTAGTTTTAAACATCAGCTCTACAAATAATTGTAACACTCTAATGTAAGTGTTATAGACCACAAAGGCATCAGCACTACATATTATTACATTCTAAAAAATTTCCTTTAAGCGGGTTAAAATTAGCTGTGTGCTTCCCATTTCTAATTGCATTTCCAAGTGATTAGCCCAACAAAATCTGCATAGCATACGAGCCTAGGCCCTACTCATCATACAACCGATATTGATAGGCTTAAAACAATTAGGAGTAGAAATTTGGTAAATATCGCAATGTAGCATGTTTACAAGTGGGCTAGCTAGGCCTACAACCAGTTTTCATGGAATTATTAACCTCATCCATGCATTACTGAGAAAATATGCTTGCATTTAAAACTTAGAAGATATTTTTAGGCCGGTGCACCGAATGTCTAGTTCCAGTTATACTTTTTGTATAAGAAGAAAGAGTATATTGTAACTCACCTACTTGCATCTGCTTAATACTGCCAGTTTGGAGACTTATCTACATGTAGATATATGCATTAAATGAAAATATAAGAATACACAAATGTGCATGTATGCAATGACATACTGTAAGTACAACAGTACGGCCTTGAACCAATGAAC